>NC_085136.1:193009181-193688848 GCF_035046485.1 Aedes albopictus
TTATATATATAAAATTATTGGCTTTTTTGTAACATTAATTTAAATTTTTAAAACCTTTTTTTCAGTGTAGGAAGTAGTTTTCTATTTCTGAAAGGGTGCTGCCAACCCCGCAAAATTCGTCAATTAAGGAGTGTTTATAAATGCAAAAAATAATTGAATCTGTAAAATTGTGATATAAGAAGTGATGCAAAAATGTTAACCAACAGTTAACGTGACCAATTTCTTAGTAATTGTTGAGTATGTTTATAAATTAGTTACACATTTTTTTGTTTTTATTAACGTGTATTTTAACAGGGAGCCGATTCTACACTTAGTTACATATTTCATGTACTGCCAATTTTAATTCAATGAGGAACGAGCTCACCAATAAATATCTGTTTTTGAGTCTACTGATAACAATATAGAGAGCAATTAAGCGATGTCTTCCAATGCACTGCAGAGTGCGCATAAATAAAAGATATTTTTTCCTATTTTGCCCTACATGCCCCTAAAACTGCTGGATGATAACATTTTCTCTATTGTTTTGTAATGTCACTGGTTGCAATACAAGAAGTGCTAGATCATTTTATATATATACAAATACGGTTTATCGATAAGGTTTAGAATCATTTACGGGAGGGTACAAATAGCTGTCCACTTTACCCCAATTTGCCCTGTTGTCGCCTCATGAATGAACTAAGTTCCCCATTTGCTTATGTCCGAATTGATGGACTTTTGTTACAGAAACCGATGTAATCGAAAGGACAGTTAAAACATATGACTTTGGTGGGGAATACAGAGTATAATAAGCATTAACCCTAATCTTAATTGGGGTGTATAAAACCTCTCTCCGAAACCATATTGGAAATGCATAGAGTCTCACTTTCCATAACAACTGATGTCGATCTAACATTTTTACCTTCTCTAATGACCGTTAAAGCATGGCCGATGCCCTTACCATATAAAAAATGGAAGTTCTCCTATTATGCACAATAAGAAACGGATGGAAAACCGAGGCCCCATTTATTGCTATTCTTTTTCATATTGATAGCACAGGTCAATTATGGAATAGCAACTGCAAGTTGTGTGGTCATCTATGCTTATGCTTTACTTTTCAAAAAAGAGTTTCAATAAATCTTCTGTATCAAAAACAGCCGCTTTCTCAGATGGTCAACAGTTTGTTCAAATGGAAATTACAAGCCCATGTGTGCACGAAATTATTAAGAAATGCATATTCCAATCAGTCACAAGAAAAGGCCTAGTCGTCGGCGGAAGACTCCTCAAGCGGTGCCAATCTGTTGAAACCGGTGCACAACAGTATCTTGTAAATAGGGGGATTAGGGGCATAATGGATACCCTAAGCAAATGAGTATGTAAGGCCTATATAACAGTCAAAAACTTAACATATTATCAGTTGGCTTACAACTTTAACTTGTTTCCTACGTATTTCAATCATTTACAGCAGGTAGAATTTCATTATTGTAATGAAATAATGAATTGTAAACCGTGTGTTTTTTGGGGCTGGCAGGAAAGGTACGGGGCGAAATGGACACTCATCGGGGCATAATGGACACCCCTGCATATTTTATGCTGTATCTTTGAGAATATCGACCAGTTCAGTAATTTGCCAACGGAGATCAATACCACAGATATAATACTCCATCTTAGACGAGTTTACATAACTTCAAAGTTAATTAAATACATTTTAGGGTAAAATAATCGGATTGATTTTTTTCAAACTCTCTAAAACGCCTAACAGTATGCTGCTGCTTCGAAATTATAAGAATTTCGCCATATGAAAAACATATTTCAATTTCAATGATATTTTGATTATTTTGAAGGAATATAAATAGTACTTTTGAAAAATAGAACAATGACTTGTTCCTTTACACTTATGTATTGAAAGTTTTACATAAAAGCCAACGGTTTCGGCAAAAACAGGGGTGTCCATTTCGCCCCGGGTGTCCATTATGCCCCTAATCCCCCTACCTACTATGATAAACTAGCTCTGCAACCATCCACAAACATATTGTGTTGCCGATGGCTAAATTATGATCCCTTTCACAATGCATCTGAAAATTCTTAATCATCAGTATCCAGGACCGCAATGGTACGACTAAGGGCAACTGAAGCCATTGGCTCTGACGGCAGCAAAAATACACTCACTCTAATGGGAATTCATATTTGTAACTGTCATCGTATGCGTGAAGAAGTATAAACAAACATGTTTTGTCTCAATTTTTCTCACGTTTGTCATACGACTTCCGCCAGGCGGCAGCACTGCGGCACCGTCAAGGCCTATCAGATGGCCCCTAGGCACACGAGTGCAGCTTGGAACAATACCAGCATTGCGCTCCCAAACGGTTCGGAGAATATAGGCACGGGGGACCAAGACGGCGGAGGAAACAATTAGGATGAACCAACTCCTTCGCTGAGGGAAGTTAAGGATGCAATTCACCGCATCAATACAAAGCACCCGGTAAGGGTGTTATTGCAGCTAATATTATCAGTAGTGGACACAGCTGTCTGCATCGGTTAAAAGTCAGGTACCTGCCGAAAGAGTGAACGAAAAGGATAATCTACTATAATTACACAAGTTTACAAATTAAAACGAAAGTCGTGAACTTCTGTCAACGACAAAAGTTTTTGAAGCACAATTTAGTGCTGATTTCGAAAGCGACCTTCAAAAAATTTTAAGTAGAACAGTTTTTGTGTTTTAGCTTAATATCGAGATTTGCAACTTTTCAAAATATGTAATTTACTAAAATTCAAATATATTGCGTTTTGTTCAACCAATTTCAAATCTTTTTCCATAAATTGAAAGCTGAATCCAATACCATTCGATCATCTGAATACAGGTTTTGCGTCAGATTGATGAAATTCAAGATATTGGCGAGTTTTAGGGACGATCTTCTTAAATTTTAGCAAAATTCCCAAATTTTTTTGAAGAAATGTATTTTTTTCAATAAGAAAAAAACAACTTAAAAATTATCTCTCGACGTTTATTTGACATATCATATGTAGGCGAGTTACAGTAAAAATTTCAGCTCAATCGGAGCATTGATTACGAAGAACGAAATGTTTGAAGTGAGCGACTTTGCTTAAAAATAGAACAAAAATCAATTTCAAATCATCAACCTTGTATGGAAAGTCGAAAAAATTTCGGCTCTACTGTAATTTTTTTCTTTCGCGTTTTCGAAGTCAGGGCATGATTCTACACCAAAAATGATCATCAGCTTACCGAGTTCAAAAATGCTGTAAACTAGTGTTATCTTCTGTCGGCTATCACTTAAAACGAATCAGTTCATGGGAAGTTATCGATTAAACTTCATCGATGATTAGTCAACAACGGACTAAATTTCCAGCGTACGGCAAATCCTTCAAGAAAATGCTGTGAGTGTTAGGTCTCAACGCATATCTATTCATCGACTTCAAGGTGGCATATCGACCTCCCAGAGCAATGCAAATCTTGGACGAGAACAAGAAGTTCCCCTTTTTAGGGAAACTGGCCAAACTACTCATAGCAACGATGAAAGGTGTGCAAAACTGCGTAAGATTATCGAGTAAGCAATACATCCAGTTCATTCTGAACTTGCCGGGGTTTATGACAAGGTGACGGATGCCTTACGCCTGGAGTTCGGACTGGCGGTGAATGAACCCTCTTCGAGGTAGTGTAGTTGATCGTCTACTTCGTATCTTCACTAAGGGCTGACAACACTTTGAGTTGTGAAATACGAAGGCGCATCAACAGTGAAAGTCGCGGCTACTATTGGCTTCATAAGTAACTGCGGTCGAAATAAATTCACCCTCGCACCAAAGGTGTTATGTACAAGTAGTTCCATAAAAAACCTGCAGGCAGTTTTTTTTGGCGAGGAGTGCTTTTTGATGGGCTTGGCGACATAGTGTCAACCACTTTTGACTCGTATGCAGAAGGTCTTGGGCAGGGATGCCATATGTACAGGTTTATCTGTATTATACAGATTTTTGAGCATCCATACAGATTCAGTTTTATATGAAATACAGATTTTTTGAGCTAGAGGGGCCTTTTTATTTTTGTATGGCGTACAGATTTTTCTCCCACATTTTGTATAGGATACAGATATGGTAAAAA
Organism: Aedes albopictus; assembly: GCF_035046485.1. Lineage (NCBI taxonomy): Eukaryota > Metazoa > Arthropoda > Insecta > Diptera > Culicidae > Aedes > Aedes albopictus. The sequence goes on from NC_085136.1 coordinate 193,013,272, forward strand.
AATATAGCACTGCATTTCTTTATTCGCGTTTCAGAACGTAACGTTATCAGCGATTCACTCAACACGCTATTTTTGTCCTGTTTCACGCGCTTCACTTTGGTCAGTTCAAAGCATTTAAATCTATATGGTCCTTAGAACTTGCAATAATTTCCGAAAATTTCCTCCAATCCACAATCAAATGGTCCTCTTCATTCGCGGTTTTTAAAAATAAACCTTTGAATATATCGTCACATACTCATCTCGACTCGCTTCGTATTTATCTTCAACCGGTTTTGATTCCAATTAAATTTCAAGAGTTCTTCTTAACTTGCTTCAAGCGCTACTTTACTATTGTGGATTTGGAAGAAAACCGAAGAATGAGCTTCGCTCAAACTTAAGTGCATTACTAGCGAATTTAAGGTGAGATGAGACGGATTTACATGGGACTCAGAAACACATTTCCGTTGTGAAAACAAAAACCGTTTTCACACAAATCCCGGATTTGCTAACTTATTGTACCCGTGCGGTTACTGCTTTTAGCAAATATCCTCCGTGCAGTTGAAACCCGGAATTTTCGACTAAATTGAGAACAAACACTTTGGGGCTGTCCATAAACCACGTGGTCTTGAGGGGGGGGGGGGGGGGGGGGGTTTGGCCAATGACCATTTTGTATGGACGAAAAAAATTTTTTGTATGGACTAATGACCACGCGGGGGGGGGGGGGTTGAGAAGTCCCAAAAAAAATGACCACGTGGTTTATGGACAGCCCCTTTCCCGTTTGCGTTTTCGCAAAAAAGTCGATCGACATTACCGAAACAATTTGTCTTACTAACAGCGGCTAGCGTACAGTTTCACCTTAACCACCAACACCACATGTTGACTCACGCAAAATTTGGCGTGCTCGCACTGACAATCCCAGGTGGGATAAAGTCGTGATTGACGGCATAGCGTCGGACTGAAAACGAAAACATCTGGGATGCATGTCGGGTCGAATGAGGAATGACAGTATGTTCGCTGAAAACTTCGCTTCGCTAGTCCAACTGGTGAACTCTGATCTGATTTGGTGCTGCGACGTCAATATTAAGCGATCTCTCGAAATTCGTAATTCGTAAGCGGTCCTCAAAACACGCTTCAAATTTTCAACCAAGCGGTCCTCCAAATTAACTCCTTTGAAACCATCAAGCGTTTCTCACAACTCGCTTCTGGGTTTCCATCAAACGGTCTTCAAAACACGCTTTTTATGTACTGACAAGCGGTCCTCAAAACTCGCCTTTTGTTTACTACGAAGCGGTCCTCAAAACACGCTTCAAATTTTTAGTCAAGCGGTCCTCAAAACTCACTTCTTTTAAACCACCAAGCGGTCCTCTCAACTCGCTGCTGGTTTACCATAAAGCGGTCCTCTCAACTCGCTTCTGAGTTTTCATCAAGCGGTCCTCAAAGCACGCCTTTTGTTAATGACGAAGCGGTCCTCAAAACTCGCCTACATTGGTCCTCTTAACATACTCTATGTTGCTGATCCAGATCAATCATCATCCATTCTAGTAGACTACATGATGAGAAGGGTTGAAAAACTTAAATATTCTGCGTACTTCATACACAGAATGCAAAACTATATAGTCAAAATTCAAGCAAAACCATTTTTATGGCGCCTGAATACTGTAACTAAAATTACAATACCGTAAACCGGGGTCAAATTGATCAGCGGGGTGAAATTGATCATTCGGTTACTACATTGTAATTGCATACTAGGAACCCTTAAGCGTCGTAATGATCTCAAACTTTTTACGTTATCTTGTTCGTAGATGTCTAGAGATGAGGGTAGAATTTTATTTTTTTAGAGAAAAGTTAGTTTTGGCTTATTTTTTTAGGAATTTGCAATGTATTACTCATTTAGCTGAAATCATGGCTACTAAACAATCGATTGCTAATAGGACTTCCCGTAAATTCTCTGTTTTAACATTTTTGTGGAGCCTTGGTTGGAAAGTTATGTAGCTAATAAGAACATGAAATAGTTAAAAAAAAAAGTTCATTTTATGTTGAAATAGTCATTTATTGTGACAGAAATCACTTATTTCATATGAAATTGCCTACCTGTAGGCGTTTAAGGAGAAATTTCGAAATATTATTTTGCATTTAAAGTAATAAATTCACTAGTTGTAAGATTTTAAACGCGTTATTCGGTTTTAGAAGGGCAAATTTAAGAGGACAAGGAAATTTTCCTTTCCAACCGATGCTTAATTGTATACTGATCAATTTCGCCCCAAAGTGGCATTTCCAATTTAATGATGTTTGGAGTTATTTAACTTAAAGTTTAAATTTGTTGAACAAAATTCTGTCACGTGGTTCCATGGAGATCCACTGGGTACTGATTTTACAGAAATTATTTTGGCAATATTTGGAATTCCACTAATGTTATCCGCAAAAGTTGTTCTAAAGTGATCAATTTGACCCCGGATTACGGTACTTATCAAAAATTTAAAAAATTTCAAAGTAAAAAATTGTAACCGAAACTGATAAATACTTTTTAGCGTGCACCGCTCCAACCGTTTTTTCCATACTAGGCGAGCGCCAGGGCAGTCCTCTCGCTCAATTCACTCTCATCTTACATGCCGTTGTTTACACCTTTGTCACTTCTGCGATATTCTTCGCGTTGGTCGATCAAGATTTTTGTTAGCGCAATGGGTGATTTCTTGTGAATAATCGATATTATTGCCATGATTGAAACGACTAACATGACAAAACCTGTCACGGACGCCAATGTGCAACTTTAAATCGCTACTAAGAAATCACCCAACACGCCGATGCGTTGCCGCGGGTGACAACACACGTCCGACAGCACGAACCTCTCCACTACGACTGACTCGTCGCTTCTCATCGGACAGCATTGATCGGGCCCGAGTACATAATATGGAGTGGCATACGCTGTTGCCGTTTCACCCCACACATTGTGAAATCCCTGGAAGAATTCCTGATGAAATCCCTTCCACAATTCCTGAAGAGAAATTCCTGTAGGAATTTCGAGATGAATTTCTGGAGTTATTCCTGGAAGAACTACTGGAAGAATTTTTAGTTGACATCGTGGAGGATTTTTTGGAGGAATCCCTTGAGGAAGTCCTGGTGGTATTAATACAGGAATTGCTGGAGAAATCTCTTGAGTCCTTCAGTAATTTTCGGGAAAAATCCTGAAGAGAAGCATGCATTATTGCTGGAGAACTTCTGCATTAATTTTCAGAGTTATAATGGAGAAATTCCCAGTAAAATCCTAGGGCGATTCTACGACAAATGCTGGAGGAATTCTTGGGCTAATTCTAAAGAAATTCCCTTGGTATTTTTTGGGGGTGCCCTGGAGGAATGCCTGGGGAGCTCCTGGACTTCAGGAACTTCAGGAGGGCTTCCCGTTGAACTGAAAATAAATAAACTCTGGGAAGCTACTCCTGGAGGAATTTCATAAAAAAAAAGCTGGAGGAATCCCAGATTCCTGTAGAAATTACAAAAGAAAGTTCTGGATGAATGTACATCAAACACACTGGAGAAAGTGCGCAGAAACAAAAACAAAAATAAATGACAACCGCTTCATACTGTGCGTGCGTTCGCGCAACATAAATTGCTGGTGCGCAGGCGCTATACCCCGGTGAGCATTGTGTGCAGTGAGAACGAAGCGACAAAAGCCCTATCGAGTCTCGGCCGCGGCCCCGGCCCGGACCCAGTCTCGGCCCGTAGGTTTCAATATCCCTTAAAACGGTGCCACTCAGCGGTATGATCTCGCTAAATTCCACCAGTGAGTGGGTTTGGGTGTATGGTATCTAGGCGAATTGAATCTTCACCCAAAGAAAAGGATGCCTTGAGATTTATTCATAAACATTGCGCGCAATTTGCCGTTCACTGTTGGCTCTGTCAAACGATGACCGCCGCCGCGACGCTGGACTTCGTTGCCATGCACACGACGACCAACAGCAAGCAAACGTGTAGGGTTGCCAGATAGTATTGCAATAAAAACATTGATTTATTTCACAAAATTTTGAATTCAAGATTGTGACAAAACTATGAAAGATACAATGTTGCACCAAAGGACAGTTTGGTAGCGTATCGAAAAATGAATGTTTTGTAGAAGAACATTTCTCACATTTATCATGTTTTTCACGAGTAAACTATCAAAAAAGGTGAAAAGGGGGTACACTTTTAGGCACTTTTTACATAAAAGTCAAAATTTCTGCACTTAAATGACTTTTTATCAATTACCTGTCCAAAGAGCATTAAAAGACAAAGCTTTAAGCTTTCTATCCATGCGCTAAGATTGATTATACGGTTCATAGTTTCTGAGTTAGAGATGTTTAAAGATGGGGTAATTTAATAACACTAATTTTTGAATAACTCACTTAGCAGTGATTTCCGGACCTACCTGTAGAACAATTTTTGCTGCAAATATGGTCTACTTTCACCTCCTTTCGGGTGTAACACGAATTACCAGTCACCCTGTATATAATTTGGTGCTTTGAGACGCCCCACAGTGGGAAAATGGACAAATTCCATATATTTAAGATGCCTCATTTAATCAGTAGCCGGATGGGGTTACGTACAAATGGCTGAAACACGAAAGGCTGAAATAACAAAAGGCTGAATTACGAAAGGCTGAATCACAAAAGGCTGAAAATGTCAAAAGGCTGAAATAACATAAGGCTGAAATAATTACACAAGTTTACAAAATAAAACGAAAGTCGTGAACTTCTGTCAACGACCAAAATTTTTGAAGCACAATTTAGTGCTGATTTCGAAACCGACCTTCAAAAAATTTAAAGTAGAACAGTTTTTGAGTTTTAGCTCAATATCGAGTTTTGTAACTTTTCAAAATATGTAATTTACTAAAATTCAAATATATTGCGTTTTGTTCAACCAATTTTAAATCTTTTTCCATAAATTGAAAGCTGAATACAATACCATTCGATCATCTGAATACAGATTTTGCGTCAGATTGATGAAATTCAAGATATTGGCGAGTTTTAGGGACGATCTTCTTAAATTTTAGCAAAATTCCCAAAATTTTTTGAAGAAATGTATTTTTTTCAATAAGAAAAAAACAACCTAAAAATTCTTTCTCGACGTTTATTTGACATATCATATGTAGGCGAGTTACAGTAAAAATTTCAGCTCAATCGGAGCATTGATTACGGAGAATGAGATGTTTGAAGTGAGCGACTTTGCTTAAAAATAGAACAAAAATCGATTTCAAATCATCAACCTTGTATGGAAAGTCGAAAAATTTTCCGCTCTACTGTAATTTTTTTCCTTCGCGTTTTCGAACTCAGGGCATGATTCTACACCAAAAATGATCATCAGCTTACCGAGTTCAAAAATGCTGTAAACTAGTGTTATTCGACTAGTTTTCAAACGGCGAGCCTAAAGGCAGTCATGCGAGCCAAAAGGCAACACTAACATAACAGACAAACAGACATAACACTCTAATTATTCATATCGTACACTGATATAATGATCTTTATGAAAATTTGCTAGTTGGCCGACCACTCAGCCCTGACACTTGCATTGGTTTTGCTTGAGTTTGACATTTGACGCACACTACCGCTCATTGGTTGTTGGTTCATTGGACGAACATGCTTCCGTTACTATGTTCGAAATCGGAAAGCGTTAGGACTGTTTCTTCCGCGCTAAAGTATGCATTATTGATCGCCTACATAACTATGACAGTATTTCTCCAAAGAATAGCATATATTTAAAAGAAGGAAAAATCTCTGATCACATTGGTGGCAGCTGTAATGGCAACCAATCTTTATAACAGCATGACTCGAAAGAATAGCTCATGCTCAAAGAAGGAAAATCTCTGATTGATTTTATAATGGAAAATTCCCTGACAACCGCAGGCATAAAGTATCTTCCTGCCTGTCACACGATATACAAATGCAAAGTGGTCATTGGCAGAGAAGGCTCTCAATTAATAACTGTTGAAATGCGTATAGAAGCTGAAAGCAGGCTTTGTCTCAGTTGGGACGTTACGCCAGAAAAAAGAAGAAGAAATACTATAACTCATTTCCTGCATTTTTGCAATATCAGCCTTTTGTGCATTCAGCCTTTTGTACATTCAGCCTTTTGAAATTCAGCCTTATGTTACTTTCAGCCTTTCGTGTTCAGCCTTTTGTGCATTCAGCCTTTTGAAATTCAGCCTTATGTTGGCATCCCGCCGGATGGTAGACAATCGCCTTCCAAAACAACCGGATCTATCAACCACTGAAGCCATCGACGGCCATATCTCGATTTTCTAAGGGTGTGAACCATTTCGCTTATTCGTTTAACTTTTAGTTAAAATTTGACACTTCGATAGTTATTTTGAAAATAACCCTACTCCCGAGCAGGGTTAGTCTTGACAGTTCGATAGTTATTTTTTGTTCGCAATGATTTGGCTGCGTACTGTATTTTGTTCCAAATAACTACTCGTCTGTCAAATTTCAAATGGACCGCCGTCGTGGTTATTTTTTAACTTTTCGATGGCAAACAACTATCCAAGTGTCAAATTTTAACTAAAAGTTAAACGAATAAGCGAAATGGTTCACACCCTAAGAAGCCATCCCCAATGCCCCAATTGATCAGGAACAAACAATTCTCGATATACGTCCAACAAATGCGAAACAACTCGAGGCTATTCTGGAAGGTGGCCAAGGTGTTCATAAAGTGGCTGCAACGACCCGACGGCCGCAGCGAGCTTTCGGCCAACCACTTTACTGTCGGCCGTGAGCAAAGTTTTTAAACGGCTGATTCTCCAACGGTTGCAACGGTTGATGGTGCACATCGACGAACACGGAATAAGCGCTCCAGAACAATTCGGATTTCGCAAGGACCACTCCGCTGTTCACCAGCTTGTCAGGGTGGAAAACACCATATACCGGAACAAGATGCTGTCGTGTTGATGGACAGCCGTCGTTTTGCTAGACGTTGATAAAGTCTTCGATAATATCTGGCATGACAGGCTAATGCATAAAATTATCCAAGCAGGCGTTCCAAACTACCTGACGAAGATGGTGGAGTGTTATCTCTCCAACAGATCCTTTCGAGTCTTTCTCTCGGACCTGTGCGACATTGGATATCTTTAAATACCTTGAAACGACCCTGAACCTCGACTGAAACCCCCATCGAGAGCTTGTGGAGCACTTCAGAGCCCCTCTGAAACTCCGAAACATTCTGAAGCATCTCTAAAACGTCTCTGAAACTCCTCCTGAAGCCTGATAGAGGGCTCCAAAGCTCACCTGAGAGTCTGTGCATCCCCCTGAAACCTCATGAAATGCTCTGAAATAACTTGAAATGTCCTCGAAAACCCTCTGTTAAAATAAGAACTGATTTAGTATTTGAAGAGTTTTGTGCGCCTAAAATCACCACAGGCAGCCAATATTGGATTCTAACGAGCTTGTCCTTAGAAAGAATGATAGCACCCTACATTATAAACGCGACCATTTTCACCGAACATCACCAATTCACAAATGTTATTGATGTCGAAGGTTGAATGCGAACTAGTCACTTGCAGAAGTTTCAACTATGCAAATGAAATCAAATTGACAACTTATTGCAGCTTGGTTGGCTGTCGTTTTGGCAAACCGGTCCAGTTATGAGTTTTGTGCTTCCAAAAGCTATTTGCAACACTATGATGAAATTAAATGCAAGGAAGTGCCTGGCAGAGATGTTTATTTATTCATCAATTTGCTCGGTGGAGTGGAATGCTGCCCATTCAGTGGAACCAATGAAAAGGATTCAATATTTGACGTAAATGTCAGTTTCTTTCAGTCAAGTGGAAACCATTTCCTAAATGAAGACGTTGACCTATGTATTCGAAGAAGGATGTGGCAATCACTGCGAAATATAAATTTTATGCTGCTTAGCCTATATCTCAATCAAGCCTGCTTGATGGACATGGACGTGTGCGTTTAGGTCAGATCGGTATAATATGGGTTCTAATGAATCACCTTTTCACGGACGAACAGGACAAACTTTTAAATATAGATTGTTCCCTTCAGTAATAATATGAATGATTGTTACGAGAATTTGGAGAGATTCGCGTATCGATTATTTCGATAACAGACGCATATGTAGTTTCAAAGCCACATATCTGAGATAGACTGCCCAGGCTGTGGTGATATACATCACAGCATTTTTCCGTTGAACGAGGAAAAATAATCAAAAATATTGATTATCATAATGCCATCCGCAATCAGCTAAATGCTAAAGATATTCATTCGATTTCATCCCCATGAACAGATATAACGCCCCTCTGCTCTTTTGATCAGGTCGGCTGGATCATCCAATCTGCACCGAAGGGTGGGCAAATCTTATTAGCAATAATGTCCACCAAGGTTACAAAGGAAAACTATTTTCCCATCCCATTTCCAAACCACAGTGGGAAGTAAATTGCATACTGGTGGTAGTGTTTCTTAACACGTCTAAACATGGGGTCATTTATAGGAAATCGAGGATATTCATTCTTTCATTCTCCGCTGAGATGTGTCCGTTCATCGGACGATATGTCAGCAACAGAAGGGCGTTATGTAAGGACTGTTCATTTTATAAAGAGGACACCTTATTTGTGTGATATCTTTTTTATTTTTCAATAAAATCATTACCAGTTTTTTGCATAAACTTCCATAGCTATTCTACAGTGTAGGAAAAATATAATATTATACAAATTGTCCTTAGTGATGGAACTGGAGCGGTTTTCGTTAAAACTCAGTAAAACCAATTTCTCAAAATTCTACATAACTTTCCACATACATAAATTTTGAATTTTTATGAACTTTTCAATGTGTTGGGATCTAATACTATTCTACTAAAGGTAGAACGTAATAGTTGGTCAATAATAATGCACCAAGCATTATACAGCTTGATATAGTAAGTTGGCTTGTTATCAATGAAATTGATAAAACATACTTATTTAAGTCCAGTGATGCAATAACACTACGGATTCAGTTCAAAATTTGTCCAGTTTAGAAGAGAATCGCATTCTAAATTGTACCGATGAAAAATATGCTTTAAAGTACATTCTTCATCATAAATTTAATCCTTAATTATGGCCACAGTGAAAAATTTCATATTTTTTTTGCCCCATAAATGCAAGTTTTCGATTTTAGAGAAGATTATTATTATTTATTTTCAGCAAGGCTTGATCCTATGTGATTATATACCTTATTTGAAAATATCTACATGTAAAGTTTTATTTTCGACATCATTGTTATGTTGTATTTGCAATGGGTTACATCGTTATTTAGAAGAACCTTCAAAGAACGAAGCTGTTTTTCCTCCGGTAACTGCCATGAAGCACAGTAACCAAGCCAACAATGCTATCAAGAAGCGGTTTTCTGCATTTGAAATCGCATTATTAGTACTTTCGGCTAGATCCATTGAAAACATTTAAAATTTAATATTCTCATATTTTTTGTTTAACAAATAAATTTTGTTCTGAAAATCGAGACCAACTTGTAACTTTAATATCTCAACAACTAATATTCTGATTAGGTCTATATTTTGCCAGAATATGTATCACTCATACTGCTGCAGTATTGCAAACATTTTTATGAAATTAAAAACGATACACCGATGTTTTACAGTAATTTTGTGTTTATCTTTAGTTTTTGGGGATCGAAAAGTTGACCTCTCCTAACACTTTGCCACATTTCTATGAAGTCCAACAATTTTAATCCAATTTAATTATAGTTATTATCTGCTAATATAATGTACTGAACAACCAACCAAGGCTGCTCAAATTTGAACTACGCGTTTTCTTTTTATAGCCTTGCAAAGTTGTCCTCTTTATAAAATGAACAGTCCTTATTGCGTAAAGTATCAACTGTGCTCAGCCGACGTCTTCTCCCTTCTGTCTTTCTTATCGCAGATTGGAATGTTTTCATTGCGTAATAGTGTTAAATAAGATTGTAATTATGAGAAGGATTGCGGTTTTCCTTTTCCGCTTCGTTTCCCTTGTACGGTATTTATGCACCGGTAACGGAGGGGAAATGGGGCATTTTCCTTAGTAGTATGAGCGCGTGTAAGAGACATTTGTAATTAGATTCTTTCGATTATCGGACGTTGGCTAAATGCCTCACCAATAGAGTTGTCCAAGAACCGAGAGTGTGCTGACGATTTGAGCTATTTCAGCTCTCTCCGGCAGCGTACTAGGAATAGGGTTTCCGACCTTCAGATTGCGTTAGTTGAAAGTTACTAAGGGATACTCAGAGAATCCGCTGCTTCAATTAAACAGCTAAGTAAACACCAAATAAGAATAGATAATGAAGAAAGTATCGTACTTGTTACCAGATCCATATCACTCGTTACACCTATGCCACAGACAAACAGACGTAGCACCTTGAACGATTTTCATTGAAATGCATCGCCCAGTGCACACTACCATCACCTGGTGGAAAAGTTGCACGAATCCCTGTGTTGTGCAATATCGTCAACAGAAGGCGCTAGTGTGAAACGTCAAACGCATAGAAAAACGATTCGCGCGCCTCTGGTTGTGAAATCCACAACTATGAAAATTTAAAATGATCGTTAAAAGCGTGGTCGATGGAAATTTCGCAAGTGTTACGTCTGTTTGTCTGTGCCTATGCCATTTCTCACAAAATTGATAATCTAGAGACAGAAACTTGAATGGCTTATTTAGCTAGACACCTACTACACTTCAAACAACTGCAAGCTTTTTTTGTTTAAGGCCGTCGTGGCTGTAGGTTGAGGTAATTCTTTTGGCTGTAAATAAACCTGATAAATTCTTACCTCAGCATACCTATTTTTGGCTTCGTTTGTTCTACCTGTTTGCTATTCTTTCCACAAGCATTTTAAAATTGTAAGCTTCTAGCGCCGCTTCCACCTGGGGAAAATTTATCACTCTCGCCCTTATCAGGAACATTGTAGGTGAGGTTACGCATTGTAATCAATTCCAATGATGAAGATAAACTGCTTAGAATTTGCTACCGAATTGGTTCGAATGATGACCTAGCTGAGAAGCGGTTCAGATCATTAGCGGGTTGTTTGCTGTAGCTCCAAGATGGGAATGTTCTAAAACTTCAGTGACAGGGCAATCAAGCTTTATTCATCGTTTTGGAATCCTCAATTCGTCAAACCCTTTTCAATCGTTGATAAGAAGAGATGTATTACAGAAGCGGGATGGCTGTTAAGCATAAAATGAAAAGAGGATCTCCTAAGAGTGTGTGAACTTTGTACTCAAACATTTTTTTCTTTACAGGAATGTTTAAATTTATACTTTTTGAAACATTTATTCAATTCCCGGTCGGCCCAGAAACTTTACGCGAAGGAGATTTCCTTGGGCATAAAGGATCTTCGTGCCAATCACACACTAAAGGGTCTGGGACCAATTGGGCAGGAGCATTTTGGGCACTTGCTGCTATAACTCAGTCAATTTCAAACCGATTGACATGAATTTTTGAACATGGCTAGATACTGAGCCTATCTGGTTGTGTCTCAAAAATCAAGTCAATGGGTTAGTGGAGCGGACCTGGTGTGATGGTTAGAACACTTGTCTATAACGCCGAGGACCTGGGATCGAATCCCACTCCCGACAAACTCGCAAAATGTGAGTTCTTCCTTCGGAAGGGAAGTAAAGCGTGGGTCCCGAGATGAACAAGCCTAGGGCTAAAAATCTCGTTAATACAGATATAAAAAAAAGTCAATGGGTTAAAAGCTGACTGAGCTATAGCAGCAAGTGTCCAAAATTGGTGGTCCTGCCCAAATGGCCCCAGACCTTACATACCCATACAAAATGGTCATCTCAGTTAACAACAACGGATGTGCTCATAGAACACTAAGCTGAGAAGCAGGCTTGGGGTGGGGATGATGCACCAAGAAGTATAAGAAGAAGAAGGGACAAAATGAAACAAAAGCGCCATATATTTTCTCTTCACAATGATAATGATGACGACGATTGTGTACTTACCATTAGCACAAGGATTACCTGTGGCTGCAGAGTCATACTGGCAGGGAATGATTGAACTGATGGTTTGTTGTAGGTGTTGCAGGGTAAGCTAAATTGACTGGAGACATTCGGAATACAACATGATTGTTGTTATCTGCTACGGTGCCCATGAAAGACACGTCTGGACAGTAACTGACCGACCCGGTTGACCAGTTGAATCGCTGGTTCGAGCACTTTGGAAACCTTTTTCAAGTGTCGGTCACGTCATCAACACCATAGCATGATCCGGCATGGGTTCGACGCGTTACACGTGTCAACACCGAAGCTCCATCCATGCAGCAGATAGAAACAGCCACCCATAGCATGAAATCGAACAGGGCCCCAGGGGTCGATCGCATATCAGCTGAGATGCTCAAAGTTGACCCCGTAGTATCCGCACAACTTCTGCATCAATTATTCTACAACATTTGGGAAACCGCGACATTTCCCGCCGACTGGATGCAAGGCGTCTTAGTGAAGGAACCCAAAAAGGGTGACCTGAATGTATGCGGGGCATCATGTTACTGTGTATCGTTCTCAAAGTGCTCTGAAAAGTGATCCTTAACCGGCTACAGGAGAAGATTGACGCAACTCTCCGACGACAGCAAGCAGGATTTCGTGCCGGACGATCCTCTGTGGACCATATTGTCACGCTCCGTATCATCCTGGAGCAAATCAATGAATTCCAAAAGTCTCTCTATCTGGTGTTCATTGATTACGAAAAGCTTTCGACTGTCTCAATCACGGAAACATGTGGGAAGCTCTCAGGCGCAAGGGTCTCCGTGAGAAAATCATCGGCCTCATTGAAGCACAGTACAGAGGACATTATCGTGCAGAGTACTGCACAACGGAATTTTGTTCGATCCCATCTGGGTCGTTGCTGGAGTGAGGCAAGGATGTATACTATCACCGCTACTGTTCCTCATATCGTAATCGACGAGGTCCTGGTAGGTGCGATTGACTATGAACCAAATCGTGGATTGCTTTGGCAGCCCATTTCCGTGGAGACCTAAATGACTTCGAACTGGCTGATGACGTTGCTCTCATGCAGAGCAAGCTCGATGATCTTGCCAATCGCTCCTCAGCGGCAGGTCTTACCATCAACGTCAACAAGACCAAATTGTTAGATGTAAACACGGTCAACCCTTCCAGCTTTACGGTAGCTGGGCAATCAGTGGAGAATGTTGAAAGCTTCCAATATCTTGGTAGCCGAATGGCGAACGATGGCGGCACTAAGTTCGACATAGGTGCATGGATCAAGAAGGCGAGGGCTGCTTTTGCGAGTTTAAGAAATGTATGGAAAAACAACCAGATTAGTCGACGCATCAAAATCCGAATTTTCAACTCGAACGTGAAATCTGTACTGCTATACGCCAGTGAAACCTGGTGTGTATCAATGGAGAACACTCAACGGCTGCAGGACTTCATCAATAGATGCCTGCGGTATATAATACGTGCATGGTGGCCTCACAATTGGACCTCCAGCGTGGATGTCATCAAAAGTCGATAGCGACAGAAATTCTGGAGCGAAAGTGGAGGTGAATCAGCCACACTCTACGCAGGGGCGAAAATGAAATCTGCAAACAAGCGTTAGACTGGGACCCTGCAGAGGCAGACCCAGAGGCTCGTGGTGGCGCAGCCTCAACAGCGAAATCAAGCAAGTCGACAGAAATTTGACCTGGCCACAGGTCAAGATGATGGCTAGCAATCACTCGGCCCTCTGCACCACCGTGGGTGCCCAGGACTGAAAGTAAAGCAAGTAATCCGAATTTTTATCGACGGTGATGAAATCGAGGCCGTTGAAAAATGTGTGTACTTGGGCTCAGTGGTGTCTGCCAACAACGATACCAGCAGAGAAATTCAGAGACGGATTGTGGCAGGAAATCAAGTTTAATTCGGACTCTGCAGAACTCTACGATCGAAAAAAGTTGATTGATTGTGTTGGCGCACATACCAGCGTTCATGGCATGTTCACTGTCGGGTCCGAAGGAATGAGGAAATAATCGATAACTAGCACTGTGACCAAGGCATCTGATTTACACACACGACATTGTAGTTCAAATGGACTGTATTTTGAGGTAGTTAAATTCACAACACGAAACGATTACTTAACTGAACTGGCGATAGTTTATTCTAACTACGGAACGGTACAAACTCGGTTTGTTCTAACTGCGCGCGCGTATATTTCATCCTGTGTATCGCTTAAAATAGGACTATTATGGACGACTAATGACTACTATAGACTACTATTGGGACTACTAACTGGATCATGGTTCTATGGCGGTTTTATAGACATTTTAGTCACAAACATTTTTGGAAGAACAAATATTGCAGTATTTTGGGACAATACTGGGCTGAATACAAAGGTTGTCTACATCTACAAACATAAATGTATTGTATCAGCTGCACTGCATCGGAACTGCATCGATTATGCCGACAATAGTTACAGAGATCGCTACCAACTATTACAGTGCAACTTTCCTATTGCGAACTTCTATTTACGCATAAGCATATCGCCGCCCTTGAAAGACGGAAGTCTACTAACTGAAGGCTTTCAAAAATGTTCACTGTCTGGACTAGTTTGACTAACTGAACTTCGATGATGTCATCACTAGACAGATGGTTGCTGGGTGCTTATGCCTACAACGACAATCGATACTGTATTCTGCTAACGGTTCTGGATTTCAGATGACGTTGTGTCCTAATGCTTCTCGTTGCTACTTGGATCATTGACTATAGCCTATTGTCGGCTTAAGGTGGATTTCTGTCTTCATGGGATGATGCTCGGGACGATTCTTGATTAATGGTGTCAGTTTCCAACAGGATCATTTCTGCTGGATCGGGCTGGACTTACTGCGGTCTGCAGTTCAAACGTATACATCTTTGGCTGGATGGCTAGTGGTTCCAGTATCGTCAACGTCCAGAAATCATCGATGGCTGGAAGTATCGAATGGCATTAGATTGTGTTGACTACTATGAATTGTGAATCGGAACATCGATACTTATCTGTGTTCCGGAGCGGATGCTCCGGGAGGACGTGACGTCGCATGTGTGCTGGAACCGCCATACTCGTAACTGGAATCAAGCTGATCGATTCCCAATGTCGGACTGGTTGATGATCAATGAGAACCTCTGTTCCCAACTTAGCTTCTCAACGATGACTGCTGCTTCTGTTGCTCATCTACTGAGGATTACGGAAGGTCCTGGGCATCGGTTGATGCTTCTTTGGTTTCTTCGAATGGTGGTTTAACCCTCTGACTACGGTGCAAAATCAACTAACGAGTACCGCTCGGTGGTGTTCTATGATCCTAGCGACGACTGGTGTACTGAATCTTGCGAAACTGGTAGGGTTCCTCTAGTGGTATGCTGACTGGATAATCCAAATTTGAAACTCGTGTGCGATGGTTGGGCACTGCTGCTCGACTACGATTAATTTGAGCTAAACTTCGGGGTGCTTGGTGGATGTAGCTTCTCTGGCTGGGTTGCCGGGATGGCTCGAATAACGTGTGCCTCGCTAGCGTCGCCCTCTCGGTGATTCGGAGCTCAAGATTACTCGGTGGTGGGATTCGCCGTGTTGATCCCGGACGACGATTTCTATGAATAAAATGAGAGACGGCTTTTTCAACTGTATTTAACAAACTAAAAACGACTTGCCTGGCTGGAGGCCCTCAGGCCTCCGATGGACGCCCTGTAGCGCCGCTGAATCGGTTGAATTGGACATGGTCCCGTTTGCTGCTTGCGTCACGACTGATGACTGATGCATAGTAGGAGCGGTGCGAATGGAACTGAAGTGCTTTGGTGGTTCCTCATCCACATTCGGGTGTGAACTGAGGTGACGATGCGAGCCTTGTCTCGCATGTCATCGAAATGAAAAACTTCTGGTCGAACTATTCTGGAACTGCAGGTGCACTGACTAGCTGTAGTAGTGCGGAACGGAATCTAATGCTTCTGGATTCCGAATCTAGGTACTTCTTGAAATCTGGTCGACGTATGCTTCGCTGTTGATCTTCGATACTAATTGACGGTGACACGATACTACAGTTTGCGCTCCTTTGGAATTTCAACTAGTGACCTCCATCTGAGGCACTAATCGAACCGACGGTACTTCACGGCTGTGAAGCTGTCTCTTTAGGCGAGAGACCCTTTCAACCCAAATCCTGCGAGCGCACAAGAAATGGGGCGCTTGCTACTACAGCAAGCTGAGGAAACACAATTGCATGCGTGCAATGTGCCGTGTTCACTGTACAAGGTGAACGTAACTGTATCGTGCCGTCGAATCCTCATGCTCCAGCGATCGTATCACTGGACTGCAGGCCGATGCACATGAGGCACCAACGGACCTTTAACCGTTGGCTCGGAAATTGCTGGCCATGGGTGGCCAACACCGTGGAAGATTACAAAGCGCGGCTGCGCTAACGAAAGCATTGCACCATGGGTGCTCATCGTAGGTTGAACTCAATTTTCTCCGTCTCTCTACAAACTGGACTGGGTGGCTAGCATCAGTAAACTTCTAGGCTGGAACTTCGAACTGCTAGCGTTCTAAAATCTATGAATTGCAACTCGGTAAGTTGCCCCCGATCGATATGTGATTTACCTTTGGCTGATTCAGATTGTTCCGCACGAGTCTGAATCCCAGCATCCTCTCCAAAACAACTGGAACAAATGAGAGGGTGCTTTTTACTTTGTTAAAATGTACAAAAAATTGACTTGCCTGAAGCGGAGGCCACCCTGGCCTCCGCGGGCTCCACAATGAGCCGGTGGGATGTAGATCCTGTTCCTGAATACGATCGGATGGAGGACTGATTCCATGATGACGAACAACTGCGACGCCGGATGATTCTTGCAGACTAAAATCCGGTAAACCATTAAGCGGAACACAAACGTTCAGTGGGATGAAATAACAACAGTGCACGAAACAAAAACAATGTTTATTTTGTCAAAAAAATATAGGGATTCACTGTTGTCCAATTACTAAACAAAACTGCACGCTTCTGTACACAACGAACGATAGGTTTTCGCACTCTTCCGTGCGACCAAACTGGATTACGGAAAACCCGACTGCATCGTCGAGTACGTAGGAAGTCAGGAAATCAGGCTTCTGGATGGTTCTTGAGGCGCTCCAAGCCAGCATGGAGCTTCGTATGGTGCTTCTCTTTGCAATGAACACACCGAGGATCGCGATGACATTTTTCAACCCGGTGGGCCATATCGAAACAATTCAGGCACAAATCATTTTGCTTCACAAACTGCAAACGTTGACTGGACAGCGCCTTTCCGAATGATTCGCAATTGATCATAAAGTGGTTTCCACGACAGTAGTGGCAGCTGACTTGCTTCAGGGAGAACGGTTGTTTGGTCTGCCTAGCTGGGGAACCACTGGTTTGACTCGCTGTCTGCTTCTTCTCCTCGTTGGATATCTTCATGTTGTCTTCATTGTCTCCTGTGCGATCGATTTCTGTTCCGTCTTCGTCTGAATCCGTAGGTGACTCCGGTACCGTCTCACTGCGAACCGATGGGAACGGGTTTCCCCGTAGTCTGGACAAGACGAGCTGCATTGTGTGGTCGATTTGCGATGTAGCAATAAGTTGTCCCTCCACATCCATCTTCAGCAACTTGCACTCGTTCACAATTCGATTCCGCCATTGCACAAGCAGCGTAAGTGCAACGCGGAGAAATTCATTTTCCTCCTCGGTAAGCTGTCCGCGAACGTCGATTTGGGACACCATACCTCCCAGAAATGTCACGGCACTAGCGTCGTGATTTCGAAGAGAAGCCATTGCAAATCCTCCCTGCGGTTTGGCCATGACGACGAAGGAACCGAAACACACTCGAATAACGATTTTAATTTTCTTCTCAAAAGGAAACTGCGACGACTGAACAACGTTTTCGAACGATTACGACTTCTGTATTGGTTTATCTTTTCACTGACACATCACACGCGATACCGAGAGCCGCAGTCGGCTCAGTTCACTTTTCGCCGTTTTCGCCCGCTTCATGGTTTGGCAGGAGCATGGTAACTTCGCGCACGGTGGTTGTCTTGAGTAAAAGATTTTACTCGGCATGGCACGAAATGGGTAGTTTTCATAAAAACGCACTCGATATGATCCCAATAAGTGACGTTTCTTCGAGATGTAGCACACGCGTTCGAAATCACACTGTGCTTCATTACAAAATTGCAAATGGCGGAAATCACTTCTTCACTATTTCAACCATTTTGGATGATGTATTCACTACTGAAATTGTGCGTTGGATTTACCCGCGCTTTCGGGTGTCTTCTTTCTTCGTGTTGGGTCTTGACTGTTGGAATTTTTCGCCGCAACACATATAGGCACAACTCGATGGGTTCGGAGCAACACAAACAACGTTCAACACTGATACTTGGTTCTAGCGCGAAGTTTTACCACGAAAACGAATGCACAAACTTGGTCACATTAACCGACAATGATCCTAACCGGTACCGAGTCCATCGAATCCGGCTCGAAGGACCAAAATATGTTGGCGCACATACCAGCGTTCATGGCATGATCACTGTCGGGTCCGAAGGAATGAGGGAATAATCGAGAACTAGCACTGTGACCAAGGCATCTGATTTACACACACGACATTGTAGTTCAAATGGACTGTATTTTGAGGTAGTTAAATTCACAACACGAAACGATTACTTAACTGAACTGGCGATAGTTTATTCTAACTACGGAACGGTACAAACTCGGTTTGTTCTAACTGCGCGCGCGTATATTTCATCCTGTGTATCGCTTAAAATAGGACTATTATGGACGACTAATGACTACTATAGACTACTATTGGGACTACTAACTGGATCATGGTTCTATGGCGGTTTTATAGACATTTTAGTCACAAACATTTTTGGAAGAACAAATATTGCAGTAAATGTATTATATCAGCTGCACTGCATCGGAACTGCATCGATTATGCCGACAATAGTTACAGAGATCGCTACCAACTATTACAGTGCAACTTTCCTATTGCGAACTTCTATTTACGCATAAACAGATTGATTTGTCTTTATTTAAGAGACTTTCAGCCCTTGGCTGGAAGCGAAAAAAAGTTCTCCGACACACGAAGCTAACTATCTACAAAACGCTGATTTTATCGGTAGTGCACTATGGGTACGAAGCATGGACCCTACGTGCAAAGGACCAACGCGCCTTTGGAGTTTTCAATCGGAAGGTGTTGCTTACCATCTACGGCGGAGTGCACATAGAAGACGGGAATTGAAAAAAGCGAATGAACCATGACCTGCATCAGCTGCTGAGAGAACCAACCATCGACCACACCGCAAAAATCGGGAGGCTACGGTGGGTAATGTCATCAAGATGTAATGTCATCAAGATGTTGGATAGCAACACGACTAAAATGATTCTCGATACATCCGACCAGTACAAGAAGACGTGGTGCGCAACCAGCTAGGTTGGTCGATCAAGTGGAGGACGAACTACGGACCCTACGCAGAATGTGGAACTGGAGATGCAGAGCCCTGGACCGAGTAGAATGGAGATTACTCCTACGTACAGCAGAGTACACTCAAGCCTTAGTCTGACCGAGGCGAAGCGAAAAATCAAACGACATTTGCAGTTATAATAGCAAGGGTGTCCAAAAGAGAATTGCTGCCATCAGTAATAATCCTACACCTAACGTATAGTCTTGTCTTTTTCTGACACTTGGATTGCACACATATGCTAATAGTTGTACATTATACTATTTTGAATTCAACAAATTCACTTGCACGAAAATTCAAATACTTTTTTCACGTACATATTTCCGAATATCGTCAGGGGATGAGCCAAACTGAAGACAAATTGCTATTTGCTTCCGATATTGGCCATATTTTTTTCGCTACATCTCTCCAGCCCATAACATGCAAGGGGGCAGATAACTTGTCAATCTTTTTCAGCACGCGGACCACGACTACATTCTTTAAACTTACCCAACCGAGCGCAACGGTGTTCATCCATGGAGAAACGATTTTACATACCTACAGTCGTACAAATCATTCTCATTGAAAGGTATTCTTTATGCGTGTTTTTCCTACATTAGAGGGGAATCATAGATGAACAAAAAAAAAACAATCTGTCAGATGCGATCCGATCCGGATGAGTAGAATATTACAGAAAACAGCGTACAACACCCTTTTCGGGTCGAGGGGCGTTCCAAGTTACTGATGCCTTTCGTGGTGATTTCTATACCGCGCAGCATGTGCGTGAGGGTCAAATCGAGCGAAGCGGTGTGTATGAGGTGAAAGATATTTGAAGCCTTGACAAATCTCACAATGAGAGGTGTACAAACATTGGGAAAATGAAGTGTGGGTTGCAATATGTTATTTCCGCTGCTATGTAATAGGGGACCGGGTACAGGAAATTCATGACTTTCGCGCTATCAGGCAAACTGAGTTATGCCGCTATGGTTAACGGTCAAGCAAAATTTTTATGAGGTTTGTTCTGCCGTGTGCAGCATAGTTGTCCCATGTTACTTTTTGACGATTTTCACTTTTATCATCAAAAGGTCTATTTTTACGTATACTTTGAGAATCTACTCTCGATTACTTACTTACTTTGTTCAGAAACTTCATAAAAACAACATCAATTCAATTTGTACCATGTTCCATTTTGCATCGTAAGCAGTCCCATGTTCAATTTTATAGCTTAAGCTGTTCGATTTATATGCATAAAAAGCTATTCGAGCATCTCTGAAGGAATCCTGTACAATTTACATTCTCCGGAAATCCTGATATCAATTGTAAAATTCAACATTGGACAGTTTATGCTGCAAAGCTCGACATGGAACAGCTTATGATGAAAATTACAACATGAGACAGCTTATGCTGAACATCTCACATGACATGGGACAGCTTATGCGGAGAAAATTCCGAAAATTGCTAGATTTATCGGCATTACAGTCCCACCAGAGTTTTTCTTTTAAAAAAACAAAGCAAATTGAATGTTTATGAAACTTTGTGTTCATACTTCAATGATAAATACCAATTCTAAAGCTATGCTGATGGATTCACTTTGTGTTTTTATTACACTTGTCCGTAGAGAAGAAAACAAGACTGAAACTTAAAACGCGTTTTTCTCAGTTTGCTGTTTTGGAACATGGGACAACTTTGCTGCACACGGCAGGGTTGGTGGGCAACAAATAATCTAGACTAATAGTAAGGAAAACTATTGTTCCATATATGTACAAATACAAGTTACTCAACATTCACAAAAAGTAAGATATGGAATCAAAAAAAAAAACTACTAACAGAACGCGAACCTGCTTGTCACTTTGATGAAGGTCATCTTCTAAGTACAGCAATAAAACGATACTGTTAGTTCTTGCCCTTTTCTGCCAGTTCTTTCTGTTTAGTAATCGACTCAAAGCGTTCTATTTAAAATTCACTGAACGTCTTTGAGTTCTCCTTCACTTCGATCTTAAGCGCTCGTCGTAGGGTACCGGCATTCGCCGCCAACCAAAGCGCATTCAGAAAAGAACGAGAGAGTAAGAATTTGTTGAAAAATTTATTTCAGATAATTTCCTTCCGGTTGTAGAGAACAAGCCTCGAACAGGAGGAAGTTCCTTTGGTCACACCATTTCTCGTTCAGCTCAGACCAGACACCGTCATCGTCTGCTTCATCGAAAGGTACCGACCAACCTATGTACCTAGCCTGGTGTCGTCGCATCCCCACCTTACAGCAGCGCCGCCGTGCCGTGTTGTGAAAGTGGCGAACAAATCGAAAAGTTATCAATCTTGTTAACAGCCGTCGATAGCTGAATTGAATTTTTAATGATGCTTGATTAAAAATTCGATTACGTGCCAGAGGGGGTCAGCCGGTCATGTTCTCACATTAAGGGTTCTTTTTTACTGTTCGTTTGCCGGTTTGCCGAAGAAACAGTACAATACACGTGAATGAATTTGGAACTCGTTTGCAACTAGGGGACGGAAACAAATAATTCGTGGAATTTAGAAGGTGTTTAATGAATACAAAACTTACTGCAAGCTAATGCTGAATTTGATAGGGAATCACGCCACTTGGGCGGTGGCTTCTATTTTCGTCTGTTTTCCACTATAACTCAGTCAAATTTGAACCAATTGACACAATTTTTGGAATGCAGTGAGATAGGTATAGTATCTACCCGTGTACAACATTTCAAGTCAAATGGTTCAAAATTGACTGAGTTATAGTGGAAAACAGACGAATATAGAAGCCACCGCCCAAGTGGCGCGATACCCTACCGGAGCGGAAATATTAGACGAAATAAATATTGTTTTGCTTCTGAATTCAATGTGGATCTTTTTTTGCAACTCCGCAATATAAGGGGCCATCCATATACCACGAGGACAGAACAATCGTGGTTTTGACCCCCTTCCCCTTCTCCTGAACAAGCGTGGATTTTGCTTTGACCCCTACCCCCCTCCCCCAATGTCCACGTGGACTTAAGACAAAAAAAATCGGTTTCCAATATTCTCCAGGTCTCCAGCTACCCTAGTTGTTAAGGCTATGGATCGCCAATCCGGAGACGGCGTGTTCGATTCCCGTTCCGGTCGGGAAAATTTTCTCGACTCCCTGGGCATAATGTATTATTTTACTTGCCACACAATGAACAAATTCATGCAATGGTAGGCAAACAAAGCCCTTCAATTTAAAACTGTGTACTCTAAGTTGAAGAGAGGCAGGCCAAATTCCAATGCGAACGTCGAGCTATTAAGAAGAAGATGAATATTACAAAAAAAAACCCTAATTAATCCACCTAGCGGTGATGGTGCCTTTCTCGTGCCTTCGAAAACACATTTCAACACAACTCAAGTGACATGTTGATGAATATCGTACTTTCATACGTTTAACAGAAATCCATTTCATGGCATCAGAGATCATATCATTTATCTGGTTTTTGATTTTTGAGCCTTGAACTCTTGAACAACAGCCGCAATCTTGAATTTTGAGCCGCCATTTAGGATTTATGTCCAGCAGCTTGGAAATTCTGGTCGCTATTTTTGGACTCCAAACTTCTTCCCCATATCAGATACACCCATATTGAATGGTTTTAGAGCGTAAACCCCCATTAAACAGCTGCCGTCTTGAAGTTTTTGCCGCCATCTTGAATTTTGAGACGCCATATAGTCATATAGTGAACATATAGCCTTTCAGTACACTTCGGTGCACGAGAAAGTCAAAACAATATTTTCGATGATGATTAACCTGGGCTTGTTGGGGGAATATCTGTAAATAAAAAGAAAATCGCGTTAAGTACTGTTCCTTTGAATTCCACTAAGAATTTGCATCTTTTGACAGATACGTATTTCGACCTCAACTGTGAGGTCGTCTTCAGTGTCTTGTACTTGACTCGACTCGAGTACAAGACACTGAAGACGACCTTACAGTTGAGGTCGAAATACGTATCTGTCAAAAGATGCAAATTCTTAGTGGAATTCAAAGGAACAGTACTTAACGCGATTTTAATATTTCCGAGCTTCAATTCAGTAGAAAACTAAGATATTTAACTAAACCATTAGACTAAAAGATCTGTTTTTGATAGAAAATTAAATAAACTTTCGAATGAGGGTTAAACAGCTGAGATAAGTTTCTTTTCAAGTTATAGCCAGTTTGAGACAAGCAAAGTCAAAAACATCTAAAGTTAATTACTATGTAACGGTTGAGATTTGACCATATGCGTACACATCACTCCTCAAAAAGTTTGCATTCATCCATCGGAACCCCCCGGAACCGGTTCCGGAACACTACCGGTTCAGATATGGACTGATAGTGTTTTCCTTCTAACCGTTCATCAGGTTATCGAAAATGCCGCTGTTTGTTGAGTCGCATGAATGAGTTATGTTCAATTTTATGTGGTCACTTCGGCGGAACACCCAGAACCGGTTCCGGAACACTACCAGTTCATATATGATCTGATACTGTTTTCCTGCTAACCGTTCATCACGTTATCAAAAATGCCGCTGTCGCATGCATGGGTTTGGTTCTCTTTTATATTTGATCACTTCCGGCGGGACATCCGGAACCGGTTCTGGAACACTACCGGTTCTGATATGATCTGAGACTATTTTCCTACTTACCGTTCATCAGATTATCGAAAATGCCGTGGTTTGATGTGTCGCATGCATGGGTTTGGTTCTCTTTTATATTTGGCCACTTCCGGCGGGACATCCGGAACCGGTTCCGGAACACTACCGGTTCAGATATGGTCTGAGACTATTTTCCTGCTTTCCATTTATCAGATGATCGAAAATGCCGTGGTTTGATATGTCGCATGCATGGGTTTGTTGCATTTTCATGTCTGGTCCATCCCAAAGGTACCGATCCCGAACACCTAAATGGCCATAACTCCGGAACGGCTGGACCGATCCGAACCATTTTCAATAGGAAAAAATGGGACTATATACCGCGTCGAATGAACCGTCGGTCATTAAAATCGGTTGAGGTTTACTGCCAAAAAGTGATGTGAGTTTTTTTGTACACACACATACACACACACACACACACATGCACACACACATACACACACACACACAGACATCACCTCAATTCGTCGAGCTGAGTCGATTGGTATATGTGACTCGACTCTCCGGGCCTTCTATCAAAAAGTCATTTTTGGAGTGAACATATAGCCTTTCCAGTACACTTAGTGTACGAGAAAGGCAAAAATAAAAAGGGGATTTTTTGAAGTTTTTGCCTTTCTCGTACACTAAGTGTACTGGAAAGCAGTGTTGCGAAACTCATGCTCACGAGTAAAAAATACTCACACATCTTACTCATTTGCGAGTAATGCTCACGCTGTGAGTTACTCGCGTATGAGTATACTCACGCGTGAGTAATGACGTCATACTCTCGCGTGAGTATTACTCGCTTGTGAGTAATACTCACGCGAGAGTATGACGTCATTACTCACGCGTGAGTTACTCATTTTACTCACGGTGAGTTTAGTGAGTAAAGCCTGTATCCGCAATAATCGGGACACAGAAGTACGTCAGTAGCTCTGTAATGAATCGGTAAAATTGGCCAAATAATTGACTGAGAACTCTTTGGTGTATGTTTATTATTTGTGCAAAATTTCATAAAAATCGATGCATTACTTTTAACTGTGGGTGAAAAACAAATTGATGTGGTTTTAAGCATTTTGTACAATCATGACCAATTTTCATTCGCATAGTAGATGGTTACTTTTAGGGCCCATATAGCCGAGGCGGTAAACGCACGGGTATTCAGCATGACCATGCTGAGGGTGACGGGTTCGATTCCCGGTCGGTCCAGGATCTTTTCGTAAAGGAAATTTCCTTGATTTCCTTGGGCATAGAGTATCTTCGTGCCTGCCACACGATATACACATGCAAAATGGTCATTGGCAGAGAAAGCTCTCAGTTAATAACTGTGGAAGTGCTCATAGAACACTAAGCTGAGAAGCAGGCTTTGTCCCAGTGAGGACGTTACGCCAAGAAGAAGAAGAAGAAAATGGTACTTTTACGCTACAGTTCAAAGTTCTGTGATGATAATTATGAAATTTCGTTAGCAGTTATGATACTTATAGAGACACTTTCTTACAAAATTTCATCAACTTTGACCAATTGGTTTGAAAGCTACTGGCGTTGACCCCTATCAGTGTTAGTGAAATTTTTTCGTGTTTATCATGTGCGATTTTTGCCTATTCATAACTTTTGAATTTCTCTGCCAATTTTCATGAAATTTTCACAGAAGCTTGTTTATTATGTGTATATTATGCCTGCAAAATTTGATGAATATTGGTATAGTTCTTTCAACAGTACAATCGAAACAATAAAGGGTGCTGACTAATTGCTGTCTGAGGGGCTAAAATCACGATCAGTCCCAATACATGTTTCGATTATAAAATTGTTGATAGTGCATCGATTTTTTTGAAATTTTGCTCATGCAACAAATGTAGATTGAGAGGTTTGTGTTCAAAATTTCAGTCATTTCCTTTGCCAAATTCAAAAGTTACAGCGCTGACAAGTAAAACTTGGGGCTGTACAAAAATCAATGGCGCACATTTTACTCTTTCGTTGCTACAACAAAAAGTACTGCACCGATTCACATGAAATTTTGTAGGTAAAATGAACACATCTTAAGATGTTATTAGACAGAATTTCAGCAATTTTAATGTATCTATTGCAGAGTTACAGCTGTGTTTCTGTGTCCCGAATATTGTGGATACAGGCTTTAAGTTATTTTTGTTGGTTTGAAATGATGTTTTCGTTTGTTCTGTACTGCAACGGTGATTATTTATATATAGCGCATTTAGTTCACCACTGGACTATCGCACTAGTTTTCACGAGTGCGAAAACGCTAATAAAAGTGCGCGATTGCATTAAATCAACTCGGTGTCTTCAGAGCACTTGTTCACCATAGATTGAAGAAATAGTGCGCCGAAGACATCAACCTGATTTGATGCAAACGCGCACTTTTATTTACGTTTTCGCACTTATGAAGTCGCAGTTCGCAGTCCAGTGGTGAGCTAAATGCGGTATACAAGGCACAGTTTTCGAGGAAAAGTGGATCAGCTCGAGAGCTTTGGCACCATAGGCTAAAAGCTCTTATTGTTTACCTACACATGCAAAGTAATATCATCAATTAGGAAATCTTTATATTTCACCACACTTTGTCAATGGTATAATTTTTTTCGCATACGTCGGGTTATTTTACGGTCTTCAATAAAGATGCTTGGCATATATTTATCTACCTTCAAATTAAAAATGGTAGGGTCAATTACAGCATCTCCTAGGTCCAAACATTTAAAACTTTTTTTTCTGCATACATTTGATCGTTTTTTCCCATGTGGCTAGTTTCTATTACTGTGCAAAAATATAGGGCATATAATGGACAAATAGTGGTTTCGCTTCAAAATTACTTGAGTAGGCAAGTAAGGAAAAAAAGTTTTACAGTCACTGATAACGCCTCCTTTGTAAATCTAAAAGAGCTGTAGTTTTTTCTGCGCGGAAAAATAGTCCGTACTATTATTCCGTAAGGAAAAGTAACGTTTTTCCTCATACTAAACACTTGATCAGTTTGCAAGTTAACATTTACAAAAAATAGTAAATTTACTTGAGTACTCAATTTTCGAACATGAAACTTACACACTAAACGCATCCAGCAAAGCAAAAACCAGCAAAGCGAATAGTTGATTTTTAAGCATTTTTTTTTGCTAGAATCCGGTACAACTTTGTGCCCTATCAGCACAAATTGCTGGATGTTTCATAAAAATATTGCTTAGACTTGATAGAATTGAAACAAAACTTTATGGGTGACAAAAGGAACAAATTGCCAGGGCCCGTAGCGTAGTGGCTACACGTTCACTTCATAAGTGGATGGTCATGGGTTCGATCCCAGCCCGGCAATTGCAATTTTTCGTCAGTTGCTCTTCCCCCCGAGAGCAGCTGGCACCTGACCCTCTTCAGAGCATATGCTCCAACGGACCCGGACACCTGGATATCGGCTAACGGCAACTCATAATGGACCCCCAATCGGACTGGAAAAGGAACAAGAGCCATACATTAACATCCTCGTGCTCATCATTCTACCATGATAGTGTAGAAAGTGAAAGCAGCGCAACGGACTCCAGTTCGATCTAGTAGAATTATAATAGAATACATTTAGGAGCTGTACAAAGTGTAAGTACAGCTTCCAATTGGAATCGCTCACGCAGTGCCCTGGTGGACAAAAGAGCTGTAAATTAGGTAAAGTGATTGAAGAATGAAAAAAAAGGAACAAATTCTGAAGGAATCCCATGAGCTTTTTCAAGTCTTAGTTTTTTTTTTCATATAAAGTTGGACCACCCTAATTATATGAGCCTCGGACCTTAAAAAAAACTGCCGAGCAAATTACTACCAGTAACATGGCCAGTAATCACACCCAGGTAACCAATAATCAGCTAAAATGGCATTAATTCAGCACTATATGCGCCTTTGCAGCAGGTCTGCTGCTATCGAACTGTCAAATCCAAGGCCAAATCGGCTACCAATCGAGTACACCACACGATTCCGTAAAATTACTTTTTCTTAATTGCTATCTCTGCCAACCCCCTGAAGAAAGCGTTAGTTCTTGAAGCCGGCTCGAACGGGCTCGTTTACGAAATTTCAGCCTTCCTTTCAATCTGCTACGTGCGCAAGCGAACTTTGTCGTACGAATTATCGTGCATTTGAGAAACGATCGTTTACACGTTTGTTCAATGCGTTTAGTGTTCTTTACTAAATTTACAAGATGCACAAGTATGCAAATACATTTCGTCCATTTAAAACAACGCTGAACTCAATTATATGTGAATTCACGCCTGCACTAACAGAAAAAAATCACTGTTTTCAGCTTAATGCAACCGCCCATTCAAATCAGCACCACGTCCTGCACCAAATTTTTGGCTTCACGCCAGTTATATGTGGATGACAGCCATTTCAGGGGATTGATCTCTGTCTACAAGAGGTTTGAGTTCAAACAAAAGCCCTCACGTTGAGCTCTTGGGCTCAAAGAGGACCTCTTCAGGACCGCCCTTAACGGAGCGCTTAGAACTACCAGTAAGATACAATTCACTAGAATAAAAAAAACAATAGAATTATTGACAAGCAACCTTGTCTACTGATTCAATACATTCGCCCCAATAAAACATACCATTTTAATGTTTGATAGGATTCCAAGCCTTTAGATAAATTTTAGATTACCGTATGAATATGAGTAAAGCATACTCGTGAGTGAGTATCTGCACGTCAATACTCACGAGTGAGTGTGAGTTGTACAGCGCTTACTCAAATGTGAGTAATACTCACGGTGAGTTTAAGGTGTACTGCTCATACTCACTCGTGAGTTTGACTAGTTGTGTGAGTACTCGCTCATTTCGCAACACTGCTGGGAAGGCTATATGTTCACTCCAAAAATGACTTTTTGATAGAATGCCCGGAGAGTCGAGTCACATATACCAATCAACTTAGCTCGACGAATTGAGGTGATGTCTGTGTGTGTGTATGTATGTGTGTGTGTGTGTATGTGTGTGTGTGAGTATGTGTGTGTACAAAAAATACTCACATCACTTTTTGGCAGTAAACCTCAACCGATGTTAATGACCGACGGTTCATTCGACGCGGAATCTGGTCCCATTGTTTCCTATTGAAAATGGATCGGATCGGTTCAGCCGTTCCGGAGTTATGGCCATTTACGTGTTCCGGACCGGTACCCCAGGAAGGGGCCAGATATGAAAATGCTTCAAAACCATGCATGCGACACATCAGACCGCGGCTTTTTCGATACCCTGATGAACGGTAAGCAGGAAAATACTCTCAGGCCATATCTGAACAGGTAGTGTTCCGTAATCGGTCCCGGATGTCCCGCCGGAAGTGGCAAAATGTAAAAGTGAGCCAAATCCATGCGTGCGACACATCAAATTGCGGCTTTTTCAATGACCTGATGAACAGTGAGCAGGAAAATAGCCTTAGATCCAGCAGATACTACCGGTACTATTCCGGAACCGGTTCCGGGTGCCCCGCCGGAAGTGGCCATATATGCAAGTGAACGAAACCCATGTATGCGACACATTAAATCGCGGCTCTTTATATAACCTGATGAACAGTTATCAAGAAAATTGTTTCAGACCATATTTGGGAAAACCAGTAGTATTCCGGATCCGGTTTCGTGTGTCCAGCCGGAAGTGGTCAAATGTAGATGGGAACCAAACCCATGCATGCGACACATCAAATATCGGCTTTTACGATAACCTGGTGAACAGTGATAAAAAAATAGCCTTAGATCCAGCAGAGACTACCGGTAGTGTTCTGGAACCGGTTCCGGGTGCCCGCCGGAAGTAATCAAAAATAAAAGGGAACCAAACCCATACATGCAACACATCAAATCGCGCGTCTTTGGATAACCTGATGAATGGTTAGCAATAAAATGGATTCAGAACATATTTAGGAAAAATCAGTAGTATTCCGGAACCGGTTCCGGGTGTCCCGCCGGAAGTGGTCAAATGTAAATGGGAGCTAAACCCATGCATGCGACAAATTAAATCGCGGCTTTTTTTGATAACCTTACGAACGGTTTGCAAGAACACAGTCTTTGATCACATCAGAGACTACTGGTAGTGTTCCAGAACCAGTTCCGGTTGTCCTGTTAGAATTGGTCAAATGTAAAATAAACCAAACCCATGCATACCACACATCACTTCAATAACCTGATGAACAGTAAGCAGGAAAATAAACTCAGACTATAGCTGAACCGGTAGTTTTGAATTAGGTTCGACTGTAGAATGAACTGTTTTCGGGTCTAGCGTAAAATCAAGAAGAGTGCTACTTGTTTATTTCCGACGTTTCGGTATGCTGCTAAAAGCGTTGCACTGTCTCGTTGGATGAATGTACAACTCGTGCTGTAAAAATCTTCATTCTGCACCTTGTTGCGTAAACTACTATTTCAATCCCCTTTTGCGTCTACAATTACTGCGCACAATTTTGATCCGACTGGTTGCTCCTCACGCTCTGTGATATAGTTCAAATTTGAATTGGATTTAGTATAAAAATTCACTCACTTGCTTGCATTTGTTGGTCAAATTTTATGAATCTAGTAACCAATGATAATACAATATAGCCTACACTGCGACTACTTTCTATAGCCGCACCCCCCTTTCATGCGTTATTTCTTAACGAAGGGAAAAACAACACCAAATTTTTATGTATATCTGAAAACAAATTTATTTCATGAAAGTAACCGTTATAAAAACAAAAACTTATGGCTTTGATACTCTAAAAATGGCGATTTTCGTTAAAATGACCGGCTATTTTCTATAGCCGCACTTGCGATTAATGACGAATATATGATGAAATATGTAAATTTTTGAATATTTTCTTTACTCTAGTAATCAGTTGCTCTTCCTGCACGCTCAATGACTTGGTTAATACGATTCGGCATACTGGCAACCAGGTTCTTCAAAATTGCCCAGGCTTCAGTAATTGCCACTTTTAGTTCAGCAACACTGTTGTATTGTTTTCTATCAGCGTAGATTCGTCTCACAATGATTCCCCAGATGTTTTCGACAGGATTCAGGTCCGGGCTGCGAGCTGGCCACCACAATAGTTCAACTTTGTGGTTCTGGAACCATGATTTTGTGGCAGAACTAGTGTGAATACTAGCATTGTCTTGCTGGAAAACAATTTTTTCCAACGATACTTCGCTCGGAATAAGACCAAACAGCTATTCAGTACCCCAATGTACTCTGTAGAGTCCATCTTGCAAGATGTAAACGCCAGATTGAGTTTTCCTGCAGCACAAAATCCAATCCAAACCATTATCGATCCTCCTCCGAAGTTCCTCGTTGAAAAGTACTGCGGATCTTTTCGCAAATCTCTCCAATAACCCGTGAATCCATCTGGGCCGTCCAAATTAAAATTTTTTTCATCAGAAAAGATCACCTGGATGCGATAAAACCAAAGAAGTATATAGCAGTTAGCCGTAATCGTAAAATAAAAAATCGGATGAAAACATAAAGAATTTGATCAAAAAACTAAGATTTGCTGTGAGTGTATTACCAAGTCTCATTGACGAGCCATGTTCAGTTTCGTAAATTCTAGTCGTTTTAGCTTATGGGCAGGACTCAGATTTGGCGTCTTGTTCATTTTTGAACGGACAATGTTCGAGCTAGAGCTCAAAGCTTTGTGAACTGTCTCTTTGCAAACGTTCAAGTTCAACGAAGACTTAATCTTCGTCAACGGTATCGCTGAACTTGAAGCCAATCTGACAATAGCTCGCGTATCCCTTGCTGACAGCTTTGTCATTTTTGGTTTCCGTTTGGTGGCGGCGTATTTTTCCGGATCTTTCAAGTAGTTTTTTATCACTTTATCCGACCTACCGAGCCTACGCCCGATTTTTCGAACTGGAACTCCTTCTTGAAAGAAAGCTTCAACCATACCTCTTTCTTTTTCACTCAAAATACTACCTCTTGGCATTATTTGGCTTTTTGATCGGATAGATTTCGAAAAAAAACTTTGAAACCGGACCAAACCGGACGAAACACATGGTGCGGCTATAGAAAATGGTCGCCTGAAAACTCCAAAACATGTGCACAATCACAGGAACAAAACCAATCATGCATAACTTATGTTTCATCAATACTAGTAAAAGCATGTGGTTATACATAATGTTTGCACAGTGGTTAACGCGGGAGTGAAAATATGAAGTGCGGCTATAGAAAGTGGTCGCAGTGTATAGTGCGCAGAAAAAAAAAAAGTTTTTGCAGCTCCGCACTATAATATCTATTTTTATACTTGCCTTTTTCCTACCTACTTTTCTTCACTAAATCGAAGAGTTGCATTATGGTTCATAATGCAACTCATTTCGGTTGCGATTGTTTGATTGGAAACCAGAATTTCCACGGTAAGAGCTTGAAATATTGTGACCATTGT
The DNA here is from genome assembly GCF_035046485.1 of Aedes albopictus. NCBI lineage: Eukaryota > Metazoa > Arthropoda > Insecta > Diptera > Culicidae > Aedes > Aedes albopictus. The sequence goes on from NC_085136.1 coordinate 193,045,608, forward strand.
GACGGTTATAGCACGACTTGCTTGATTCAAATTTAGTAGGATGGAACACGTGGGTGCTTTTATTCAGCCATGGGGAAGCATGATGGTACTGTTCAAATAAGATATATTTATGCTACCGTTTTTTTGTCATTGGAAACAAATTTGTATGAAATTCGTTGCAAAACTCGATTTTTACATCACTCGTCATATTTATCCAACTTGGCAAGCCTCGTTGAATAAATGTATAACTCGTGCTGTGAAAATCTTCATTTTGCAACTCATTGCATAACTAACTATTATCGAAGACTGTTAAGTAATTTTTGGTTGTGAAAAAAGTTATATTTAAACTTGTTATTATCGATTTGGTATTGATCAGCCTCCAGTAATAGTAATAATGGTCAAGCAGTCTACTAAGAGGTCAGATATTTTTCAGCTCTGCCTATGCATTGCTCATAATGTCAAAATATGTGCAATCAATAAGTTTCCCAACTCGATGATGGCTTGAATAAAATTCTTGCATTTATAAATAAAGTATTCACAGGACTCAGGACTACGAATTACGTCGACAGAAAGAACATGAGTACATATTCGACGAGAAAGGCACTATCACCACTAGGTGGATTAATCCGGGTTTTTTCTTTTTCCTTTTCTTACTCCCTTCTTTGGTCCCTAACTTGTGGTTTATGAAGACCAATCAGTGGTCGCAACCCCCGGTTCCCTTCAAACCGGGACAGGCCAGATTTTTCAGGTCCTCCCTTCCCAGCATTCCGGGACACCTAGCTGGGGTCCAACTTGCCAGCTTTACTGCCGGCCTTCTGGGTTATCAGCCACCTAGCTTGCGGGCGCTCCCTAGTAGATCCTTACCTAACTACTGCCTCACTCGCTTTGGCAACTGCTTGTCATAAACAATCGCATCCGTCACACTTTTTGGGGCTACCTGTGAAAGCAATGACCTCTATCTTTGTAGGCTTCAGTTCTGCCGCAGCTGGGCCTTTTTGAGGTTATTTGCTGATGTTGGCATTCGATGCATCCCACGAGTAGCACGGGAAAAAAAGGTCCGCTACGGCTGTAGAAACACTAGCCACAAAATGTCAATATCGCGAGTGTTCGTGTGACCACAACATCTAGTTTGCCATGCCCTTACAGCGTTAACCTCTGAGGATGTGCGCCATCAAGCAACCGAAACTTCACCGCGCTCGCGTGGTTTTTTGGCGGTGTTATACTTTTTACAACACCGCGAGCGCTGAAGGGTTAATACAGGTTACATGAGTCAAACCAATTTTTATAGCCATACACAGCTAATCGCGTTCGGTAAATTTTACCGAAATCTCAACCGCTGAGCGTTCGGTAATGGATTTTTAACGAAATTCTGTAAAAAATTAACAAATTTCGGTAAAATGTTATCGTTTATCTGTCAAACTCTAATGAACTTCGGTAAAAGTTGTTACCTTTACCGATTTTTTCCTGTAAAACAAATTTAACGGTTGAGATTTCGGTAAAACATTACCGAAGTCGGTGATTTTTTTTTAACTGTGTAACATCCACAACAATATGCTATTTAAAAATGATGGATAAATGCATCTGAGGTATGAAATAAAAGTTATTTATGCAATGATTCGCAAAAAAGTTGATTTTTTCAGCACGAGTCGTACATTTATTCAACGAGGCTTGCCGAGTCAAACGTCAATTGAGTTGTACATGTGCAGTGAATGCTTGGGGACTCTGGAGGCTCTGTCCTAGTCAGTGGGGGGGGGGATAAATGATCTAATCAAGCCAATTTTATAAAACACAGTATGAAACATAACATATGCTGAAGTTCGCTGTTTCCATAGCAACTCATGTATTTTTTCATGGACGATAGGTGCTACAAGATGCAAAATTCAGCACCTCATTCTAAAATCTCGACTGTTTACATTGATTGCGTACGGTGTTTTTTTTTGTTTGTAAAGTTAGGCTTGTAATGATTAATGATTGAGAACTGTTTGAAGAGTCCAAAATAAGTATACTGGAAGTATTCAGTGTTAGACATACATATGTACTCCACATGCCTTTTCCCCGATGGTTTATTTATTTTTTCTGTAAGGAACGGATCATAGTCTCATTGTTATTTTGATAAACCAACACAAAACATGGCATCAGTTTTTCTGTATTTTGCTTTGACATAACGAACAATCAAAACTCAACTCATGATGATGATAACACTTATTTGTCAAAAGGCTTTTGCAAGATTTCCATCAGCCATATTTTGATACATACACATGCTTTAGTAGCAACGATTACACCGGAAATGATATCCGCCCTCCCTGAAACATTGCCAGCCAAGGTACCAAAGCATGGCCATCGGATGTAACCGAAACATATGATACACGAAGCGAAACAGACAAATCGCTTTCAAACAGACAGCACACCGCCAAACGGGCCAAGAAGTACTGTTTTCCTGAGAGCGTTCGGTAATGCCATTCCCAAACAAAAGAAGAAAAAGTCCGTCTATAAGGGTTTTTGCTTGGAAGAACAGAAGTCAGAGGTAAAATTTGGAGAAGGAAAAGGATCTCGCAGGCGGCGAAGCAGAACCACGCGCTCAGTTTTGCTTGAAACGGGGAAAACAGCAGTGGGATGCGAAATTGGAAAATTTATATTGCCGTGGAGGAACACTGCAGCAACAAAGACGGCAAGGAAAGGCGTTTTCCTCTGGAAAGGATTTACACGTCTTTTATAGCGTCGGATGCCAGTGCAATAAATTTTGTTAGTGAGAATGTTCGGATTATTAGCAGGCAACTATTATTTGAAATATTATTCGTCTTCCACCAACCCACGCTGCAGTGTATGATAAATAACGTTTGCCGTGTAAACATCGGTAAGCAAACATCGTTTTACCATCGTTTCGATAGACATCTAGCTGAACCGTCAATCATTTGAATACAGGTGCAGTGCACCTCCCCAACCGAAACTTCCCTAATTGTGGTGAAGTGCTGTAATGAAATCTGTCAACAATGTTACGCTAATGACCTCTAACTACTGCCGCGGAACTACTTATGCCAGACGAGCTGGTGGTTTGTGAAAGTTTGAGGCCAGGATACTGTTTCCTCTTTCCAAAGAAACTGTTCCGCTTCCACCCCTCCTGTGAAAGCCACCCCCTTTTGAGTAAATGTGAATAATAGTTCTTTCTCTGCTAATGAGCAAGCTAATTTAGACGAATTAGTTTCAATTTGAGTTACTTGTTCCAGTTTTCATCGGACAGGTTGAAACCTCAGTGGCGGCCTAGCTAAATACACCTCGTTCAACAGAGCTCATTAGGCGAGTGCGATCCATTAGACATTCCCTTGCACGTTGGAGACAGCCTAATTGGGGGGTACATCGCCTGTGCACTGTGCTGCATTAGGGTTACAAGCTGGCTTATCTGGATTGCATTATCGCGATTTGGACAGGTTAAGCTGACGGGCCGCTTGGAGCTGCTGGCGTGTTTGTCCTATATGGTAGGCCATTCTTTTTCAATTTTCCAAAGCACCACTGCACTGGTCCGGAACTGTCGACGTCAAGTCCTTCCTCGAAATGCATATTCTTCGGATGTATTAGCAGTAGGTACCTACCTGACCATTTCCGAGTATTAGGTGGCTTATGCCGGACCATGTAATGGACATGTGCATGCAAATAATTAATTAGTAAAAATTCGTGGCATGACCCTCAACAGTAGTTGAACTTCGTCATGGAACGTTTGTTAAAATTCCCAGACAAGCCTAGTTTACCAAGATTGGCTAGGTTGATAATAGAAGGAGGGTGAGAATTATCTAGTGATTTCATTTTGGATGTCCGTAGTAATGGGATCTCATGACTTTAGACATTTTTTATTTTATTTTATTTTTTTTTATTTTATCTAACCCTTTAATACCTAACCCGCCTTTGAGGGTACAGTTTGAGCTTTTTTGATTTTTTTTTTTCATTTCCTGCACAATCATTATTTTTATATTGTTGGCTGTGGGGACTGTTATGCATATTTTCAAAATGATGTTTGGTGTTTTAAGGCCTATTAACACTTATTTAAGGCTTTGCCCCAGAAAGGACGTTTCTTCTAAGAGAGAAGGGAGAGAAGGCAGAGGAACCCGTTGCCATGTTCGACTGCAGTACCAGAATTAGTGGAGAATTAACATTAAGTTTAAAATTAACCCAAATAAAAATTTGAAAAATTGTTACGTTTAAGTATTTAGCCTAGGAATATGAAGTCTATATTCATTAATTCATACCCGAAATCTAGAAAACTCAATAAACATGTATCTTGATAATTAAAATGCGCCACAAGAAAATACATGGTCTAGCTTGAACATGAGAAAAGAAAGAAAATTTGCCTGCAAATCGCTGTCACGTACCTTCGCCGTTGCCACACATACACCAATCAGACACTATTTCCGCTGGCATCAGAACATCTACAGGTCCTCGTCGTAGGCGGTCACATAGTGTCCGAAACAGCAGAAAGCCCGTTTTACAAGTGGTGAGACTGTTCGCTACCGACAAGTACGCTCCGGTCGCAAATGTGCCCCACTTTCCCCTATAACGCAAGAGAAGATGAAAAACGTCAAACGCGGGAGCACAGCAGCAAGTTGCTCACCCGCCGCCGGCACCACCATCATCGCCACTCATCGATGTAAACACGCGCTCGTGAGTGAACGCGCGCGTTGCCACCACCGCCACCGTCGGGAACTCAGAATCATCATCATCATCGCCGTCATCGCGCGCAGAGAGAGCCGACCGCGTGTGTTGCAGTGACACCAGATTTCCGGATTGTTCTGGAGTTTTCGAATTCTTGTCGTGCAACATTTTTGAGCGCTATAAAAGCGAACATGGACCGACGTACTGCGAAACAGTATCATTCTGACCCGGCTAACGGTCAAGTAGTGTTTAATACCAGTGAAGTAAAGTGTACTTATAAGCGTTGGCGTGGCTTGGACAACGCCAAGTAGTGTCAATAAAGTGGTTTTAAGTGAAAATCCGTGTGTTCTTTCTTGCGAGAAAGAAATCCCCCGTTTGAGGCACTGCGGAGCCCCAAACATTTGGTCCTTCGAACCGGATCAACGAAGGGTTTCTGGTACCCCAGGTCTTGCGAGACTCCATCCCGCCAGGAATCCAAGAGCTACCCGCTTGAGGCACTGCGGCGCCTCAACATTTTGGTCCGTCCGAACCGGATACCGTACCTGTGGAGTGGAACCGGCCTACAGTCCCCGGTTCACCATCGAAGCGTCCTGCTGGTCATTGAGGCGACCAGTCGTGGAATCCCTGCCGGTCTGTGGACGATCGGCACCAACGGTGTCTTCTTTGCCGCCGGCAAAGACACCATCCCATCGGAGGACTTATACCGATCGACGAGGCGGTCGGTGTCAGCGAGGCCTTCTGCTGATTTGAGGAACAATCAGTGGAAGCAGGACCCTATCCCTGGAGACCGCCGGTCAACAAGGGATCGGTACAGTGATTAGTTCCCCTGGTCATCGAGGCGACCAGTCTGAGGAATCCCTGCCGGTCTGTGGACGATCGGCACCAACGGTGTCTTCTTTGCCGCCGGCAAAGACACCATCCCATCGGAGGATTTCTACCGATTGACGAGTCGGTCGGTATCAGCGAAGCTTTCTGCTGATCGAGGAGCGATCAGTGGAAAGGAGACCCTTCCCCCTGGAGGATTTTCCGCCGGTCAGCGAGGAGATCGGCACAAGTGCGACGTTTCCCTGGTCAACAAGGAGACCAGCCGAGGATCCCCGTCGGTCAGAGGAGATCGGCACTGTCGGTGACAACCTGCGAGGACACCGAAGAGGAGAACTTCGACCTACCGTCGGTCGTAACCCCCCACCCAAACGAAGTGCGTGTGACGAAGAGAAATGTCGCCTCTGAATCACACACCGAAGTCGGCGAGTAAGAAAAAGGACAAGCAGGAGGAAGAGATGGATGACGTCAAGACCCTCATCTATCACCGTGGCCAAATCAAGAGGAAGGTCACAATGATTAACCAAACCCTGGAGGAAGCAGAGGACAATCCGACGAAGATTACGCCTTCACTGCTGAAGGTCTTCGCGAAGAGGCTGGAGCTGCACTACCAGGAGTACGAAGCAGCTCACCGAGAAGTGCTGGATGCTACACCGCCGTCCAAATTCGAGGAGCAGGGTGAAATACAGATGGCTTTCGACATGCTGCATATCGAAGCGACGGATCGACTCGAGCGGCTCTCCACGAAGCTGACTGCCGGTGGTGCTCCTGCAATGGCAACCGGCAACCCACAGGTCATCATCCAGCAACAACCGTTGCGAGCTCCGATTCCCAGCTTCGATGGGAAAGTGGAGAATTGGCCGAAGTTCCGAGCAATGTTTGAGGACATCGTCGTGCGCAGCAATGATTCCGACGCCATGAAGCTGCACCATCTCGACAAGGCCCTGATCAGCGAAGCGTCCGGATGGATTACAGCAAAGATGATCCAGGAGAATAACTTCCAGCAAACCTGGAAGCAGCTTCAAGACCAATTCGAAAATCCTCGTGTGATCGTTGACACCCATCTGGCGGGTCTCTTGGAGCTGAAGCCGATTGCGAAGAGGAACCACAAGGACCTGCTGGAGCTGGTCAAGGCGGTCAACCGGCACATCGGAGGATTAGAGTACCAAGGCGTAAAGGTCGACGCGATGTCTGGTCTCTTGCTGACAAAGATCGTCACGGCCCGACTGGATGACCAGACACTTCAGCTGTGGGAAAGGACCCAGGAGCATGGTAAGCTGCCTGACTTCGACAAGACAATGCAATTCCTGCAGAACGAGTGTCAGGTGTTGGAGCGATTCCAGAACCGTCAACACCAAGCATCTACAACGAAGGAAGGAAGCTTCAGGCCATCCAACACGAAGTCTACAAGCCAGAAAGTGCACGCTGCAACCCCGACGAGCAAACCCCAGCGTTGTCTTCTGTGTAACGAGGATCATCGCCACTTCGAGTGCCCTACGTTCAACAAGTGGACCACCGCGCAACGTACAGAGAAGGTAAAGGAGTTGAACCTATGCTTCAACTGCCTAAGTCCAGGACATCGATCCGCCAAGTGCCCATCCAGGAAGACTTGTGTGGAGTGCCAGCGAAGGCACCACACGCTTCTGCATGAGATCCCGAGGCCATCACCAGAGAAGCTCGCTCAACCGGTACAGCAGGCAAGCACAGCTCCAGTGAACCAACCGGCGTCGCCATCGCAGTTACCTTCTCGATCGTCGTCAAACACGGCTGTTCCGAACAACCAACCGTTGGAACAGAAGACGGTGATGCTCATGACAGCTCTGGTGAATTTGCGAGACCTCTGCAACAGGAAGGTACCCTGTCGTGTGCTTCTGGATTCTGGATCGCAGATGAGCTTCATTTCACGGAGTATGGCAAATCGTCTGGCGGTACACCGGGCTCCAACGCTTGTACCAATTACGGGAGTAGGTGCATCCAGGACTTGCGCTCATGAGAAGTTGTCTGTGGCAGTCGAATCCAGGTACACTGACTTCTCAACGATGGTCGAATGCTTGGTGATTCCCAAGGTGACAGGAGTCATCCCCACGACCCAGCTGGATATCTCGAAGTGGCCGATTCCGACATCCGTGTTTCTGGCTGATCCCGAGTTCAATACGCCTGGCCAAATCGATATGCTGCTTGGCGTATCCCATTTCCTCCGACTGCTCAAATTGGGAAGAATCCAGCTGCGAGAGGACTTGCCCGATCTCCAGGAGACGCAGTTTGGATGGGTGGTCGCTGGTGACGTCGAGGAAGAGCAGAACGATCAGCAGTGCTACGTATCCACAGCCAGCACAGTCTCCGAGACCATGAAAAGGTTTTGGGAAGTCGAAGAAGTCAACGATGCTAATCAACCTACGGACCAGGAGGAATGCGAAAAGAAGTTTCTGGATACCTACTATCGAGACGTGGACGGCAGATATGTTGTGTCGCTGCCTTTCCGAGAATATCCTCCCCAGCTGAAGGACAACCGAGAGTTAACCCTGCGTCGCTTCTTTTCCCTCGAAAGGCGGATGAAGAAGGATCCTGCTCTCAAACTCCAGTACAGCAAGTTCATCGATGACTACGAAGCCCTGGGACACTGCCGAGAGATCATCGAGGATTGCGATGCACCGAGTCGACCCCGGTACTACATGCCCCATCATGCGGTACTTCGTCCATCGAGCTCCAGTACAAAGCTTCGTGTGGTGTTCGATGCATCAGCCAAGGCTTCGCCATCTGATGTTGCTCTCAATCAAGCTCTTCTGGTGGGAGCAACAGTGCAGAACGGCATCTTCGTCATCCTCGTTCGCCTTCGGAAGAACTTCGTTGTGTTTACGGCTGATGTTTTGAAGATGTATCGACAGATCAAGGTAATTCCAGCCCATTCGTGCATCCAAAGGATCTTCTGGAGAGATGATCCTGCGCTACCTCTCCGAGTACTGGAATTGACAACGGTGACGTATGGAACAGCGTGCGCTCCATTCCTCGCGACAAGGTGTTTGTTGCAGCTGAGTATCGACGAGGCCGACTCCTTCCCCATCGCTGCGAACATCATCCGAGAAGATTGCTACGTCGACATCTTATCTGGAGCTGATAGCGTAGCCGAAGCCATCGAATGCCAGACCCAGCTTATTGGAATGCTGAAATCCGCTGGGTTCCCTGTCCATAATTGGAGCTCCAACTCTCCGAAGCTACTTGAATGCATCCCTGAATCAGATCGTGAGGAGTTGGTGCATCTGACTGACGGCTGCGAAGGAGTCCTGAAAACTCTAGTTTTGACCTGGAGTCCGCAGCGGGATGAGTTTGCATTCGACGCGAATAATCTTACCGACTATTTGAAACCTCCGACCAAGCGATTTGTGCTACCCGAAGTCAGGAAGCTCTTCGACGTGATTGACCTCCTTTCCCCGGTTATCAACATCGCCAAGCTGAACGAACCGTTGGTATCCCTGCAGGCCTTCGTGCGGAACCGTATTGAGAAAATACAGCTGCTCACAGGCTCGTCGAGTGTAAAATGGAGGTACATTTCAACGAAGGACCACCCGGATGACGTCGTCTCGCGAGTTAGGCTGCCAGAAGCATTGCGTACCGGCGAGTTGTGGTGGACTGGGCCCAAGTTTCTTCAATGTGAAGATTACAATGTGGAGATTCCAGCAAACCTTTCTGACGATGTCATCCCGGAGATTAGAGCAACACCGATCATCGCAGCGTTGGCCATCAACCAAGATGAGCTGCCTGTGTTTTCGAAGTACAGCTCATTTCGGAAACTACAGCGTGTGACTGCTCTAGTTCAGCGATTTATTCGGAACTGCCGAATAAAGAACGCCTCACAGCGCGTTACCAGTCATCGTCCAACGATTCCAGAGTTACGAGAGTCTCTGGAACTCATCGTGAAGGTTATCCAGCATGAGACACTAGCGGATGAAATTCATCGCATAGAAGCCAACGAGCCGTGCAAGCGGATCTACGCGCTGCATCCCATCTACTGCAACGGAGTTCTACGAGTCGGAGGGAGACTTCAGCATTCGAACCTTCCATTCGCCAGCAAACATCAGTTCGTGTTACCAAAGCATCCGATCACCGATCTCATCATCAAGGCCTACCACGAGGAGCTAATGCACATCGGTCCCTCTGGTCTACTGGCGGCCCTTCGTTTAAAGTTTTGGCTGCTAGACGGACGATCATCCGTACGGAAGATTACGAGATCCTGCGTCCACTGTTTTCGTTCCAGACCAAAGGGTTCCAGCCAACTAATGGGAAACCTGCCGTCCTGCCGAGTGACCCAAGCACATCGATTCGAAAGGACTAGCGTAGACTACGCAGGCCCGGTACTAGTCAAGGAGGGCCGGTACAAACCACGACTTGTGAAGGCCTACATCGCCGTATTTGTTTGCATGGCAACAAAGGCGGTTCATCTGGAGTTGGTCTCCGACATGACCAGCGAGGCCTTCTTAGCAGCATTCCACCGGTTTACCAGTCGGCGTGGCTTGAGCAAGGAAGTATATTCCGATAATGGGAGTAACTTCAAGGGTGCCAAATCGGAACCGCGCGAGCTGTATCAACTCTTCCGAAACCGCGAAGCTGTTAATCACATCGAGGAGTATTGTCAATCGAAGGAAATCGCCTGGCATTTCATCCCTCCCGAAGCACCGAATTTCGGCGGCCTTTGGGAGGCTGCGGTGAAAAGTGCCAAGTACCATCTGAAGCGAACATTGAGAGATGCCAAGCTGACTTTTGAGGAATACGCTACGGTATTAACGCAGGTGGAGGCGATCCTCAATTCTCGACCTCTTTTCTCCATGTCTGCCGACCCGTCTGATCCAGAAGTGATAACGCCTGGTCACTTTCTCGTTGGACGTCCTCTAATCGCCACCCCAGAGCCTACCTACGACGATGTGCCATTGAACCGATTGTCCCGATGGCAATATCTGCAGCATCTTCGAGAGCAATTTTGGAGACAGTGGAGGAAGGATTATCTACTGAGTCTGCAACCTCGAACGAAGAACCAACGAACGAGTCCGAATATTCGCCCTGGAATGATCGTTTTGGTTGAGGAGAAAGATCTGCCATCTCAAAGCTGGAGACTTGGTAGAATAACCAACGTGTACCCTGGATCGGACAATCTTGTGCGAGCTGTCGACGTGAGGATTGGCGGAACAACATACCGACGAGCGATTTCCAAATTCTCCATTCTGCCGATCGAAGACAACTGCAATCCACATTGCAGTGCTTCAGATGACTTCCAGCCCGGGGGTGCATGTTCGCTACCGACAAGTACGCTCCGGTCGCAAATGTGCCCCACTTTCCCCTATAACGCAAGAGAAGATGAAAAACGTCAAACGCGGGAGCACAGCAGCAAGTTGCTCACCCGCCGCCGGCACCACCATCATCGCCACTCATCGATGTAAACACGCGCTCGTGAGTGAACGCGCGCGTTGCCACCACCGCCACCGTCGGGAACTCAGAATCATCATCATCATCGCCGTCATCGCGCGCAGAGAGAGCCGACCGCGTGTGTTGCAGTGACACCAGATTTCCGGATTGTTCTGGAGTTTTCGAATTCTTGTCGTGCAACATTTTTGAGCGCTATAAAAGCGAACATGGACCGACGTACTGCGAAACAGTATCATTCTGACCCGGCTAACGGTCAAGTAGTGTTTAATACCAGTGAAGTAAAGTGTACTTATAAGCGTTGGCGTGGCTTGGACAACGCCAAGTAGTGTCAATAAAGTGGTTTTAAGTGAAAATCCGTGTGTTCTTTCTTGCGAGAAAGAAATCCCCCGTTTGAGGCACTGCGGAGCCCCAAACATTTGGTCCTTCGAACCGGATCAACGAAGGGTTTCTGGTACCCCAGGTCTTGCGAGACTCCATCCCGCCAGGAATCCAAGAGCTACCCGCTTGAGGCACTGCGGCGCCTCAACAGAGACGCTGAAAACCCATTCGGCAAGATTCGTAAGTTTAACATGATTCGCAGCAGATTTGCGCATAACACGAACCCTGAAAACTTCCGCAGATTCCTTCCGACCGATCAAGACCGTGCAACAACTTGCTCGACGAGGGACGGGCTTCGCTGGGTAATCGGAGAGAATCCGTTGAAAAGATGGAGAAACCATAGGCATCCAAATATCACCACAATATTACGTTTTTTCATCGGCACGGTGGTGTATCGAGGCTAGACGCCGAGGCTAGGGCGGCCAACCTACAGTAACGATAAAAGATCTTCGAGGGCAGAAAACCTGTCTAACAAGTGAGTGCGATATCGATCCGAAGTAGACTTGTTTTATCAAAACGATTTCTTTCTCCAGTGCTCCAATCTCAGCATTACCGGGAAGCTCCAACAATTGCACGTTTCCGATCGACATAGGAAAGAACGAAGGCGAGGTAATTCCATTAAGCTAAATTTGCATCACGTGAAAGTTCTCACGATCAGTTCCGACTTCCAAACAGGTCCAGGATAGAACGATCACCCTACACGGGAACTCACTGGCACCCCATATTGACACCAAGCAGTCGCGGCAAGAGCGAGAATCGTGTACGCCCCAGAAATCGTGTATATGCAGATCCACACACACACACAACGAATGAAGCCTTCCCACTGTAGGAGGTAAGTCGTGGGCGCGCCCGCTATGTACGACCAAGAGTAGGGTAAACAGGTATAATATGCCCCCCCTAAGCAGAAATGGCAATATATCTAAAATTGGCGCCTTATTCCATCTATTGTCCATTGCAAATCGTTGTTTCTAAAGTCAGTGAAGTGTTGCATGAGAATTTTACCTCTGGAGGAGCGGCTATGGAAGCTTTGAAACGTTTTCCGAAAACGTTCCAAAATTTACCTTATCAAAACAAACGGGGCAATACGCCCCATCAAAAGAAAAACGTCCAGCCCCGTGATAAAACTGTACCAGGGGATAATTCTACCACATGCTTATCCTAGGAGGCATTTAACAAGTGTTTAGCTGCATAAAAATTGCAAAATAACATAAGGGAACAGAACTAGCTTCGTTTACAATGAAGCCAGCTTGCAAGAGGTAAAATATTACGCCAAAAGCCTCGATTTCAGTCTTTTTGATATTTTTATTGCTTTTCTGTACCAATCAACTAACGGACCAGCTTGATGGCAATTAATCATCAATATTTAAGATTTCCAATCGATCACGCATGCAAAAAGCGCTTGAATCGCTAGAAAATGAAGGGGGGCGTTTTGCCCCGGTGGGGCGTATTATCCCCTTTTACCCTAATGTGTTTTCTGCCTCAGGGCTTTGTTTGCAGGCGTCGGTTCGGTAGTGCATCACGAGAGTGAGGTGTGTAGTGTCGCCGGGATCCACGATACAGCGCGGTGTTCGAGAAATTAACCGTCGTCGTGTGGGGACGGAGAAAAACACGACGCCGGCAGTGGTTGCTGAGACGTGAGAGTGCATTCGCGAGATTGTGGGTCGTGTGATGACCGTGAGCCAGGTCGATACGCGAAGTCTGTACGCCTGCGACGACGCCAATCGAGATAAACTCACCTTGGAGGAATAGTGGTGTGAGTGAGCGCCGAATACAGCTTCAACTTCAGCCGTGGTGTTGCATGGTGGTGAGTGACGCGGCAGATGGCGAGTGGCGATGCATGCGAGCGACGGTGCGGCAAGCCGAGAGAGCGACATGCAGTTGCAGTAGAGGATTAAGTAAACAAACAGGCCCGTGAGTAAAAACCCATTATGCATTTATTGTAAAGCGATGCGCATTTGTACTAGGAGGCGCAGTAGGGAAAACAGGCTAGAATAATATGTACGTAGGAGAAAAAAATATGCCAGACAATGTTTAGTATTTGTGGTTTTGTGTTTTGGGCTTTTGATCCGCTTTTGTTTTGAGCTGGTCGGCAATCGATTCGTGTCAATTCTACGATCGATTAAAATTCGTTATAAAATGCAGAACCAAAACGACTGTAATGGCCGGAACCTAAAAGGGGGACTGAGTCGAGGGGCTTGAATGCTGCTGGTAAGGTACACCGGGGAAAGTTGAAACGTATGGGGCAAGATGAAACAGCGGGTTAACATGATGTTTTCCAATGATGGTAAACAGCTTGAATACCATATTACATAGTTTTTGTTTCAAACAATCTTTTGGCGGAAGAAAAATTTCCGAAATGTATTGAAATCTATTTTAAAACTTCGCGTTTACCTTAGTGCATTCTGGTTGGAGAGATGTACTTGAAACTTGGTCAATGGCATGTAATCTGCTGGAACACGACAACATATCGAACATTGCACTTTTTTTTTAGTCAAATGAGACTTGCCAGATACAGGAGGACGGAAAATCCCGTTGCATACTCAACCATGGGACCAGAACAGCTATGATAACTAAAAGAAAGAAGCTCAACTGGATTGTACGACTCAGAGACTTTCTCGTTGCATAATTTTGTCTGTTGTAGTTGATACGGGTCATAGAGGTCGAAGAAGATTGCTGGCCGATCAAAAGTTTGGGGTCACCCCTTCAAAAACATGTAATTTTTTAGACCCATATCTCCGCCAGGTTGCGTTCGATTTCAAAACCCTAGGTCTCATTCAAAAGAAAATAAGTCAAAGTAACTTTGAACATGATTTAAATGATTTTTTTTTCGAAAATGGTTGCATGTAAACATAACCCAAAGTTGCCAATTAAAAAAAATGAAAATAAACTTACGGCAGTGTCGCTGGAAATCGGGTCGACCAAATTTTAAGATGAGAGCGGTAATATAACCTATTTTCTATCAGCTTTCGACTGATTTTTACCGAACTTAGCTAAAAAATCTAGAAAAAAGTTATAAAGTAAATTAACACTTGATGTCATCAAAGTTTGGGGTCACCCCTCAAAATGGTGTATCGGCCAAAAGTTTGGGGTCACTATCGTTAAACATGGAAAGTGATTTGTTGATATCTTTGTCATCTTTGTCGGTAGATCCTAGATCCAAACTCAAGCTCAGGACTGGTATGACTGTTGGACGCAGGAAGCATTGGCTTGGCTCATTTGAGCCAACTAAGAGCCTACCTCAACACTACTGGCGGTAACAGTGCATTCCCTTGTCTAGTCGTATTGAAACGGATCATTTTACGAGTTTGCACAAATTGGAGCTTGTATAGCATGGTTGGTATCAATTTGTTATCGGAGGCTTGATGGCATATTGAATATACATTCTATTCAGCCAAGGGCTGAAAGTCTCTCTAATAAAGACAAATCAATCAATCAATATACATTCCAATTGCTCGTGTCGGTTCTGAAATTTACCGTTGTGTTATCACAGAAAAGATGTGGCACATTTCGAGTATTTGAAGCGCATGTAGCCTGTTGTCCTGTTTTACGAGCTTTGTTTTCGACAGATCTAAACGGTGATCGTACTTAATCGCATGTACCATTAAAGCCGTCGTTTTGAATTCGTCCTCCCTCTTAGCATGTTCTCCAAGCTAAATGATAAGACGCCACAGTTGAAGCAACGGGGTGTGATTTATCACATCCCCTGCATAGACTGCGACGCTTCCTACATAGGCTTGACGACACAGCAGCTAAAAAACCGCCTCATTGGACACCGATCACTCATCAATCGGTATACAGAGCTGAAGTCTTCTGACTCGGGGCGAATCCATTTTATAAAACCACTTGACACAGAAATAACTGTTTGTTGTATGTAATGTGTATAATCTGTATGTTATATGTTAATCAGCGACTAATTGTGAAATTTGTAGTTTGCCCTGAGAATGAATGAATAGACATTGGAAACCTCGGCTTTTAACCTAATCTGTTGTTTTTAAAGAAACCCGAAGACCGACATAGTCAGGCGACTCGAGAGTACTCGCAGGCAGCGCAAACCGCACGGCCTCAGAGGACGTGGTATGGTATTTCTCTTAGTCCATGGGTGCTTTAGGTGGTATCTGCACAGATTCGGACACGCAGGCCTCCCCGCATGTCCGGAGTGTGCAGACTGCGTCGAGACCGCGGAGCATGTGCTCTTTGGATGCCCACCGTTTGTGGAGCAAAAGTCAAGTATTCACTAGATTTGTGGTGGAGATATCACACCCGACAGCATTGTCGAAAGGTTGTGTACGGAAGCGGACAAGTGGGATTCCGTTACTTCCACGATTTCTCGAATCGTACTTGAACTAACGCGAAAATGGTGAGCCTAAAAACAGCTAGTTGAGTCACCACCCCCCACCCCTCCCTCCTTATCCAGCAGCTTGAGTTTAACGGGACCAACCCGGAGGTGAGCCTCCAGGAGAGAATGTTCAACTTGAGGCGGTAGCTGGAGGAACGCTTACTATTAAAGTGTACTCATGTACGGTACCTCCTTATCGAAATCATTCCTAACGGGCGTACAGCCAAGGTAAGGAAGAAAGAGAATGAGTTTTTAGCGGGTCGATCCCCACATAACCCGAAGAGCCACCTCATCAAATTTTCTCATTCTATAAAAAAGGGCCCCTATAGCCACAACTGTAAAACCGTGAGTTTCCAGCATGACCGACCGTACAAGGGGTGACGGGTTTGATCGGTCTAGGAACTTTTCGCAAAGGAAATTTCCTTGACTTCCTTGGACATAGCGTATCTTCGGGCATGCCAGCTCTCAGTTCATTCCCATTTATTCAGTATTACATATTGGGCTGCAAAACGGTGAGTCGATAAGGAGAGCGTCCAACATAGCTCTGGTCCTCACAAGTTCCTACCTCATGCTTCCACGGGCCAAGCAATGACAATGACCGCCAGCTAAGAGTTGTGTGCTTAGCTGGTGGTGCAGCCTGGGCACTGTTGTACTTCTGACTTCAGCTAGATTGAGGAGATACGACCCGAGCGTCTGTTCACCAAGGAGGTGCGGCTCAAACAGCGTCTGTTTCAGCCATCCAGCGGCTGAGTAAGAAATGCTGCATCACGCTCAGCTAGATCCAAGGTGGTAGCCCCATCAGCGTGATCGTCCCAGTGTTGGTTGGGACGTTAAACAGAACTGGCACGATGGCCCTCCGGCGAGACAGGAGTGCTGGCGTAGGCCCAATAAGCCACCCGTAAAAGTCCCCATTGCAAATAACATAGGAAAAAATACGACTCGATACAAGACCCACGTGACGAAATTAGGACTACGATTGGAAACTTGGAACATGGAATTGCAAGTCGCTTGGTTTCGCAGGATGTGCCAGGATAATCTACGACGAACTACATCCCCGCAACTTCGACATCGTGGCGTTGCAGGAACTTTGTTGTACTGGACCGAAAGTGTGGAAAAGCGGGCATCGAGCTGCTACCTTCTACCAAAGCTGTGGCACCACCAATGAACTGGGAACAGGATTTATAGTGTTGGGCAAGATGCGACAACGTGTGATCGGGTGGCAGCCGATCAAAGCAAGGATGTGCATGTTGAGAGTTAAGGGCCGTTTCTTCAACTACAGCATCATCAACGTCCACTGCCCACACGAAGGGAGACCCGATGACGAGAAAGAAGCGTTCTACGCGCAGTTAGAGCAAACATACGATGGTTGCTCGCTGCGTGACGTGAAAATCGGTGTCGGCGACATGAACGCGCAGGTAGGAAGGGAGGAAATCTAATGATAACGGCCAGCGATGCGTAAACTTTGCAGCCTCCCGTGGTACGGTAGTCCGAAGCTTCTTCTTCCTCCGCAAAGATATCCACATAGCCACCTGGAAATCACCCAACCACCAAACAGAAAACAAAATCTACCTCGTTTTAATCGACGGTAAATTCTTCTCGGATATAACCAATGTCCGCACATACCGCAGTGCGAATATAGATTCGGATCACTACTTAGCCGCTGTATGCATGCGCTTAAAACTTTCGACAGTTATTACCACGCGTCGAAGTCGAACGCCGCGCAAGGCATACTGAATTTGTGGTGCAACTGTAGATATTGGACACGGTGTAGTTCTATTGAAACTCTTATAGAAACTAACCCTCATCCATGAAAAAATCTTGAAAAGAAAGCTGGAGTGATCACTCACTGCCACTCAGATTAAATTTAATCGAGAGCGATGAATTCTCACACCATTCGGCTCAAGGGCTCTAATTCCAATTTTCTGCAATCAAAGTGACAAACAGTTGTTATTGTTGCCGTGTTATTTTCGCCGGCATGCAACCTCTACAGCAAAATGCTCTTAATAACTTGAAGGGATTTCGATTCTTCCTTCCACTTGTTTTTGTTTGTTGGTTCGGCATCCGCAGCAGCAGGCACCGAGAATGACGACGGACGGCATGCAGCGAATTTGCCGCCGGGTGTTACCGATTCGCAGGGTGCTTGATTTTGATATTTTAATTCCAACCGACCGACCCATCGTTGGAACGCACGGTGACAAATGTTTCACTTTTCATTGGCTGTAATAACTTGCGAGAGGACCCCTCTTGCCTTTCGTTGTATTGTTGAATGTGAATGACGGTTCGGTAGGGGAAGATTGATGCATCATATCTGTCGAGGAACCTACTTGGGGTGCATTATGTCACGCAAAAGCGATGTTTTTTGTGGAACGAAAATGAATTGTTACTGTCAAAATTTGACATAATGAATCAATTGATCACTTCTATGGCAGATTTATCTGAGGAAATTGAAATTTCACTTATAACTCATACCTACCTAAATTTGAAATGTTTAAGAGAACTTTAAAACTAGAAAACAATTAGAATTTTATTCAAATTCTTAAGTTTTAAAAGCTAGCAATAATGTTAAATTAATGTATTCAATGACTATCATTCTGAGACCTTGTAGTCTAGTGTTAGGAAGATTCAAGTTGAACAAAATTGTGAACGTGCTGCTTCTCGTGAAGCTGCTTAATGGATATGATGCTTGTAGATGCAGTTCAATATTCTGCACATATTTTGAAACCTTTTCATGAGTGTACAGGACAAGGATTATATTCATAAGAAGTAACAATCAACAGACTATTGCTTTTCAAGATTTTAATTTTGTATTGGATGTGTGAACTCAGCATTACAGTTTGATACCCTTCAAACTCATCAACTTATTGCATAAAGGGTGTTTTAGCCTTTTCTGTCCAAGTTTCAACGTGCTCAAACTTTTCATAAAATTAGTAGGTCGCGTAAGCCTATTTATCCGGTCACGTTTCATGGAATTGCCCAAATGGAACAAAAAGAATCAGTTAATCTAATGCAAATTTGAGAATCATTAGTCCAAATCATCCCCTGTGTTGTCACTGCTGCTCGGCAGGACATTTACGTTAATCCTGGAGTACAGCCAAAGCTGAGGTTTGTTTGCTGATATGATACCCGGTAGCGCATAGCCGGCTCTCCGGTGGCAATGTATTTCTTTTCCGTAGGGCATTAACACCCGGCAACGAGTATCTCTTTAAATCAGAAACCATCAAGCAGCAGGATCGCAGCAAGTCGTGCTTGCGAAAAGTCGCGTTTGTCAGAGTTCTTGTGTCCGAGTATTTTTTTTTCTGAATTTGGTGAAATTTCAAGAAAAATGGGTTTGAATACCGGTGAACCCCTGGTTCGCGGATTGAAGTCGGGCGAAAACCAGGCACTACCTTTGGCTAGCTCCCGGTGGGTTGCGTAGCTGTTGAAGTTGGACGATCGTTTGGCTGTGGCACGGACTTTGGCGTTCTGCGGTGGAAGAAGCTTTGATGTGGACGATTTTTTCTGGGAATAAGTGAAGTTTTGGCTTAGCTTTCAAGACCTCCCTGCTCCCTCCCCTCTCCTTTCCCACGGAAGAAATATTCGTCGCAGTAGGAGAAATCGATTCGGCGTCCATTTGAAGCGTTTCCGGTGAGATCTATCTAATTATGCAGGTTTAATTTGAATTTGACAACAATATGAGTGAAATATTTATTAGTTTTATTCTGGGAATGCGTTAGAACAGTAGTAAAACAATTGCTGTCAAATTCAGATGAGCCATATGTCCATAATGATTGATTTTGTATGTATCACTTTATTTCAATGCATCACTAAATACGGGCCATTTCCACAGCATATAATGTTTTGAAGATGGAAGTTTAAACACAATATACATACCCATTGGGTATTTGAACTGTGTTTAGGCGGGGCTTGTTGTAAGTGAAAGTGACTTCGGAATGGACGTGAGTAACCAGACATTCTGAAACGGGTCACTGGATCCCAACAGAGCTACAATGGGGTTTCGATTTTGGCAACATTTTTTTTATTTTCAGTTGCCAAAAACGGAATTGATGCTAAAAACGGAATTTTTTTTTTTCTTCGTCAATATTTTTTAACATTTCTCTGTTTGCAAATGATTACATAATATGCCTAGTTACCGTTGTGGAACCATTCGACGATCTAACCCCGGAACAGTTAGTTCGATCATATTTTCGTAGAGCAGCTTGTAGCCTCATCACACTGCTACAAATGAATGGATCTCTAAAATCAAATATCCTAATGCGTGTAGCTAGAAATATTTGTTATTTTTTTGAAACATAGTATAAATCAAGGGGAATGTCATATCCTATTCTAACCGGAAAATCCACATTTATCCGTTCCTAACCGTCGCGTTAAATCCAAAGTTGGTCATGATTTGCTTTATGTTGATGAGCAAATGCTCGACTTGTTTGGTTAAATATTTATCAAGTTCAATGCTTCTTTCAAGTCCGTTTTTGCCCGTTTTGATTGGAAGAGTGGAGATGCCAACTTCCCTTTAAAAACATTATGGGGGATTCTTTAATGCGGTGGCTATAATTTTATGATCTTGTTTTTTTTTTTAATCAAGTTGAGTATAATTATAATTGATTGCTTATCAATAGTTCTGCTATTGAAGCAAGTAGTGAGCATTAAAGTTTGCCAAATTAGTTAACAACCTTGTTTTTAAAACTATAGCATCATATTCATCTAATTCCATTCGTTTCGAGTTCGAAGAAACTCAATGATGCTGTAGAGCAAAAATCGGAAGTAGGGATTTGCATTTTATCACAACTGAACATTTACGCCATAAGAAGGGCATCATTTATTTAAGTTTTGAATAATTATTCCTAATACTTTCTGTTTCAGCGATAAAAGTAAATTATTTTATTGACGTATTTGTTGTGTTTTTCGCCCATTACATCTCATCCAAACTCCAACATAACTTAATCATACTAAATTCCAGACCATTCCAGTTCCAACATCCTATTTCCATTCTATTTACGAGAGCGTCGGTGAGTCGCTGGCATCTCGATAAATAGATATCATCCCTTCCCTATTATCCCTTCCCATCCACATAACGTGTTTCTTATCGTTTCAGAGAGCGATCAATGGCGCTTAAGCCTAGGCTTGTTAGCCAGGACACATGGTCCAAATGCCTGTGCCCCATCCCGGAAGCAAAAAGGCCCATGGAGTGACAAAATTTCTTAGCTATGTCACTCCCAACGTTGGTGTTAAAAATCACTTACACTCACATCAACACATCAACATGATCAACTCAAATACACTTACACAATCTGAATCTTGCCGCATCACTCGCTTATAGTGAATCCCCAATCAACCCTTTCCAAATATCCAACTCCTTGACACCTATGGGGGCGCCGGTGAGTCGCTGGCCTTTCATAAAGTAGGTGTCATATCATCACATCCTTTCCTATCCTCGTAACGGAGAAGATGGGCGTGGCCGGCAATGGAAGTTTTCATGTCTTTTTTACTTCAATCTCTGATTGGATAGCTGTTCCTTCTTAAATAGCATTCCATAAGCAATTAGAATAGGAGTATTAAAGTTTTAACATGACAACTTTCAGTATGCAATCTACGAATTACTCCGTTACAACGCAACGCAACGCAACGCAAATCAGAAACCATCAAGCAGCAAGAACGATCTGGGGCATGTCAGGGACAAACGAAGGGGACCACCCGCAGTCTCATTTTCACCAAGCTCAAGGCTGTAGGGATATGTTGGTTTTGTTGTCTTATTCTTCACCAGCATTTGGAATTGAAGCATTTTGTATTAAGAGGGTAGCTGTGGAATAAAACAAATTGCTTTTTCATTATGGAATGTAACTATTTGCTTTTTATTATGACAAAAAGATTACTTTAACTCTTAGAGACGTGGAGGGTAGTATGTATCATACCATCGTTGCATACACCATATAATTAACACAAGAGAATTCCAAAAAGTCCTCGATTTGCAGAAGAACTTTAGCGAGGGCAAAATCATTTCGTGCTTGTAGGAAAACCCATATCCGCACATATCGCAGTGCGAATAAAGATTCAGATCACTACTTAGTCGCTGTATGCATGCGCTCTAAACTTTCGACAGTTATCACCATGCGTCGAAGTCGAACGCCGCGACTCAACATCGAGCAGCTGCGTAATGTAGAAGTGGCTCAAGACTACGCGCAGCAGTTAGCAGTGGCCCTACCAACGGAAGAGCAGCTTGGTGCAGCTACCCTTGAAGATGGCTGGAGGGACATCCGATCCGCCATAGGTAGTACCTCGGCTACAGCACAAGGCTTCGCGACTCCGAATCACAGAAACGACTGGTACGACGGCGAATGTGAACAGTTGAAAAACGAGAAGAATGCAGCATGGGCGTGAATGCTGCAACACCGTACGAGAGCGAATGAGGCACGTTACAAACAGGCGCGGAACAGGCAGAACTCAGTCTTCCGGATGAAGAAGCGCCAGCAGGAAGAACGAGATCACAAAGCGATGGAAGAGCTGTACCGCGCTAAGGACACACGAAAGTTCGACGAGAAGCTGAACCGCTCGCGCAGAGGCTTTGTGCCACAAGCCGACATGTGCCGAGATAATCACGGGAATATTCTCACGAGCGAGCGTGAGGTGGTCGAGAATTGACGCCAGCATTACGATGAGCTCCTGAATAGCGACGTTGCAAGTACCGAAGGTGGCGTGATAACAGATTTAGGAGTATGTGTACAGGAAGAAAGACTTCCGGCCCCTGACCTCCAAAAGATTGAGGAAGAGGTTGGCCGGTTGAAAACAACAAAGCCACTGGAGCAGATCAACTACCAAGCAAGCTTCTAAAATACGGTGGAGAAGCACTGGTGAGAGCACTACACTGGGTCATTACCAAGATTTGGGAGGAGGAAATATTACCGGAGGAATGGAAGGAAGGTATCGTATGCCCCATCTACAAAAAGGGCGACAAGTTGGATTGCGGGAACTACCGCGCAATCACACTAGTGAGCGCTGCCTACAAGATACTCTCTCAAATTTTATGCCGCCGTCTATCACCGATTGCATGATAGTTCGTGGGGCAATATCAGGCTGGATTTATGGGTGAACGCACTAAAACGAACCAGATGTTCGCCATCCGCCAGGTGTTGCAGGAATGCCGCGAATGCAACGTGCCCACACATCACTTGTTCATCGATTTCAAATCAGCGTATGCTACAATCGATCGAGAACAGCTATGGCAGATTATGCACGAATACGGATTCCCGGATAAACTGATACGGTTGATGAAGGCGACGATGGATCGAGTGATGTGCGTAGTTCGAGTATCAGGGACACTCTCGAGTCCCTTCGAATCTCGCAGAGGGTAACGGCAAGGTGATGGTCTTTCGTGCTTGCTGTTCAACTTTGCTTAGAAGGTTTTAATTAGGAGAGCGGGATAAACACGAGTGGAACGATTTTCACGAAGTCCGTTCAGCTGCTTGGTTTCGCTGATGATATTGATTTTATTGCTCGTAAATTTGAGATGATGGCGGAAACGTTCATCAGACTAAAGAGTGAAACCAGACGAATCGGATTAGTCATTAATGTGTCGAAGACAAAGTACATGATGGCAAAGGGCTCCAGGGAGGAATCAGCGCGTCCGTCATCCCGAATTTATATCGACGGTGATGAAATTGAGGCGGTTGAAGAATTCGTGTACTTGGGCTCACTGGTGACCGCCGTCAACGACACCAGCAGAGAAATTCAGAGGCGCTGTACGCACCACCCAGCATCGAGAACCCACCAGCAGCAAGTGCCTTCGGTGTTAACTAGGTAGCGCCACAGTGGTATAGTAGAGTGTGAAAAAGGTAGGCGAAATTTGGTGGGTGAATTCAGACAGAGAGCAAAATGTAAACAGAAAGAAATAGAAATTCAGTGAGAGAATCGTTGCCATTGCGATTTGTATAAAGTGAACCTAAAAGTTATTTTGGAAGTAATTAGAAGTTTTTAATTGAATTGAATTGGAAAGTGGTAGCATCCGTGGTCCGTAGACTAGTTTGTTTGAGCGGTTTCGGATCGTGATGTAAGTAGTTGGAAACATCAGAAATAGTCTATTTTACGAAACGACAACAGTGTTGATATTGATATTAACACTCACGGGCTTGGGCGCAACCTCCTGTCAAATTTTCATTCATGAAATGAGCGATCAGCTGATTTGAAACGTCTCGTAAAATGGCTCATAGGTGATTGTGGTATTTATTGATATGCTTTGTAGATGCTTAGGCGAGTCCCGAGCGGTTGAAAGTGACCTGCGGCGAACAAAACGGGATTATTAGGAAACTATAAAATGTAAGTTGACAGATGATTAACTAGAACGAATTGTGAATAATTCAATAAATTTAGTTTCAAGCTGCTGTAAATAGAAAACACTGCTGTGGAACTTCTGTTTCTAAGTCGTCCGAACAGGCGCATTGTGGCAGGAAATCGTTCTTACTTTGGACTCCGCAGAACTCTACGATTGAATGAAGTTCGCCGTAACACGAAGTTAACCCAGAGGCGTCTCGTGACCCGAACAAGTGACTGTGCACTTGAAGAGCTTTCACATGGGACTGTAGTGCAAATAGAAAACATCAGGAACCTGCACTCCGCTCGACGAGCGAATCTATCAACGACTTCGATAAAACTGCTTTGTTATTTCAATTTATGAAACGGGGGTTTTCTACCCAAGCAACACACCTTGTTATGGAGAAGTTTCTCGTACTTCTCCAAAACATTTTTCAGTCATGGGATAAAGTTGCGGCAACATGTTTCATGACTTTTGCATGACCGAAAAAGCGCACGTTTTTTGTTTTGCAAAAGTTTTGACGTAATGGAAACAAACATAATGAAAACAAACAAACATGTTAGCAAGATGTTTTGAAATACATATTATAGCCTAAAGACGGGAGTATTTTTGTGGTGTTTATGACTTTTAAAATACAAAATTCTAACATCAGCTGACAAACAAGAGTAATTATGAGGACACAAATACATGAAAGTATAACTGATTCTTTTTATCTTGACAGCAGCTCATCTGAAAAGGGCAAAGTAAGTCTTGAGATGAACCAGACTCAAAAATTAAATGGAGAAACTTGAAAAACAATTCAAAGTTGAGTGATCTCAAGGCCAAAAGAAGTGTGCGCTTTTAAATTTATCGTGGATGATGGAATTTTACCTCCACAAAATTGATGCGCTACTCGATCGACTGAATATTTCTGAAAATTCTTGTTGAATTTCGACGACCGCCATTCGACTTCTTTAACAATCAATATGGCGGTAGCATCAAAAGGCTAGCACGAAGAATATACAGTGCCAATCAAAAACATTCTCGCGTGTGATTTTTCAGTATTCTTTATTTTCAACAAACGTATTTTTTTATTCGTACTCCTCGGTAGGGTCTACACAAAGATAATCGATTAACGAATATTTTTAATGCACCAATTTTTCGAATAATGTTTTTTCACTTAATAATTTCAAATTATTATGGACTCTCAGAACCTACATGATGCTTTGGAGATCATTGATATCCCATATGGTAGTAAGAGAAAGTGTTTTGCGGCAAATACTTTACATGTTACGTCTGGTTGTCTCTGGTGTTGCTGCAAACAATATTCATGCATCAAGGCCAGTTTTTGAATGCTGCTATCAAATAATTTCTATTAATTCTTTTGATAGTGAATATTTTTTGACATACACTGTAACTGACAACACATCGCCCAAGCAGCATACTTGTCACGGCAGCGAATGTTTTTGTTATACAGAAGTCATTGTGACTTACAGTGGCTCCAAAAAGTATTCGTCTAGCTGCCTGTTTGCTGTCTAGCTTGCCTGTTTTTGCCATTTTCATGTCAATGACTTGGCAGGTACGAACTCAGAAAAATATCAATCATATTTTGTGGAGGAATAATCGATAAAGCAATAATGTTGAAGTCCGTATAAAATAAATAATGTTTGATCGAGAAGGAAATAAAAAAATGTAAAATAAACCATTTGTCCATACTCAAAAAGTATTCGTCTACTGACATGCATTTGTTTTGAAACGCGCATGTGTGAGTAAAATGCGTGTTTAAGAACACGCATACCAACGCACACACCCTCATGATGCCTTTCCACGATCAATCAATGACAGATCACTTTCAGTGTTGTTTTGTTTTCGCGTGGAGCAGGAAGTAATTGCAGCCATGGGTCGAAAAGGCAAAGAAACAAGCCCTGATGAGAGGAAACTCATCCTGCGGCTACATAATCAGTGCAAATCATCCTACGAGATTGCAAAACTTGTCGGCAGGCCCCGTTCGACCGTTCAATCAGTGATTGATCGCATCTGCATCACAAAATCAATTGAAAACCAACGGCGCAGTGGTCGTCCTCGAGTGTTAATTGAGCACGACGAACGGTTTGTTATACGGGAAGTGAAGAAAAATCCGAAAACTAGTGCACCCAAAATAGCTAGTGAATTGGAAAGAAGAGGCACGAAGGTATCCACCAACACAATCCGGAACACCTGCAAGAAATACGGGTTTAATGGCCGAGTAGCACGGAAGAAATTTTGGGTGAGTAAGACCAATCGCCAGAAGCGGCTGAACTTTGCTCAGGAGTACCGAACGATGAAGGAGGACTTCTGGAACCTAGTCATATTTTCCGACGAAAGCAAATACAACATATTTGGATCAGATGGGCGGCGTATGGTGTGGCGGAAAAATAATACGGAGATGGAACCGCAGAACCTTGTACCAACGGTGAAACACGGTGGGGGCTCTATCATGGTTTGGGGGTGCATGAGTGCAGCGGGTGTGGGAAAATTACATTTCATTGAAGGGGTTATGGATCCCAGGATGTACATCCGCATTCTGAAAGAAAATTTGAATGCGGGTGCTGAAAAATTGGGCCTAAAGGGGAAGTACATCTTCCAGCAGGACAACGACCCGAAGCATACGGCTGAAAATACTAGGCTGTGGCTTCTTTATAACACTCCGCAGCAACTCAAAACGCCCCCTCAGAGTCCTGATATGAATCCGATAGAGCATCTCTGGAAGATTCTGGATGATGCAATAAGAAAAAGGTGCATTTCCAACAAGAACGAATTGAAGCAAGCTTTGAAAGAAGAGTGGGACAAAATTCCATCCACCGTCACGACAAACTTGGTCCGTTCAATGCCACGTAGGCTACAGGCGGTCATAGATGCGAAAGGAAATCCAACCAAGTACTGAATTCCAAAGTTTGATTTTTGTTTTTATATGAATATGTCGTGGCAGCTTAAATGGACGAATACTTTTTGACCACATAAAAAGTGAAATGTACTGTTTTGTTTATTTTGTTATTGTTATTGTTTTGTTTTTTTTTGTTTGATTTTTGATAATAAACATGAATTTGCGAATGCATAGCCCGAATGAAATGTTGAATTAGTTTTCTTCTGCCTATCACGCTCCCATTTTGCGAGGTTTATCTAAATCATGCTGCTAGACGAATACTTTTTGGACCCACTGTACATCTAGCATTGTTGCCTATAGTGGTTTCTGCTTGCGTGTACGTACACGTTGCATCACACGAACACTACTTAAGTTACTGGTCAAAATTAGTAAACAAAAATCAGCTGTTCCCGGTAAAATCAAACACGAGCGTTTTTCCAACCAGTAGATTTGCATTAGTGTTCGTGACACCGTTGCGAGAACTCAATTTGAAGGAACGACTGTCAAAAAATGTTTTATTATGTTTTTAAATATGTCATGCAAAAGTATTATAAAACAACATAAGACAAAAATCTTAACATTCCTGAGAGTGCATCTAAACATCAGTCAGCTGATTTGCACAATAACGTTTGTAAACATACGGAAAAGGGCAAAATTTCATGAACCGTTCTTCGCTTGGTTCTTCGTCGCTGTGTCGCCACAGTGGGATGAAAAAAAAAAATGCATCCCCGCTCGTACGCTGAAGCGAAGAAGACGACGTTTCCCAGCAACATAACAAAAGTAAAAGAAAAAGGAAGAGATAAGCGTTGCGGCAGTGTGATGCCTTCCAGCGAGTGCGGGAGACTGAGGATAATTGACGAGATATTTCAGGTGATTGACGATGGTTCACGGAATGTGCGAGATCAATAGCGGCCCAAAGCTGGAGGAGAACATCCACAAATCCATCTGCTCCAAGCGGAATCTCCTCTCGCTGAACCAAACAGTGAAATTATTTTGATCTGATGGGTTCCGTTTTCACGAGCGAATGTAAACAAACATTTGTGCGTATTTCATATTATGAAGGAATCATGTTATACGTGTGGTTGATAAAACTAACCTACAACATATTTAACAAACTTGAGTAACAAAACCATTGCCTTGTGGCGAGACACATAATTTCAGAGTTTGTTTTCAAAAAACATATTGGAAACATTATTTTGAATGCACATGTTCTCTAAAAACATGTGAAAACTATTTTTTTACTAGGGATGTTTTCGAATAACTTTTATGTAACATTTTTTAACATATTTTTAGCTGCAACTTGTTTCAATGTGTTACTTGGGTACCGCCATCTGTATAAGCCACTTCAGCCTTTGCTCGCCCATTGTAACCGAAGATAGGTCCTTATTCCTTTGTGCCAGAGGGGTCAATATTACTTTATCGGAATTGGGGAAGCAAGAGTAGACATTATCCACCTATTATTTAGGAAATTTTTCGGAATAGCTTTTAAATTTCGAACAATGCACTCAGAAGTGGATAACTAATACTGAGCAAAAAGTGGAAGAACACAATTATAGGTCACTCTGTAACAATTATTAGTCATTCAGTTCTCCACGCTATATTACCCATGTGATTGTTCTATGACTGTAGTCTAAATACGCCTATCTGTCTAAGGATAAGCATTCGAGGACGGAATTCAAATAACATATCTGAGTACACCCAATCGAAGAGGGTATTCTGCTTACATTGTTCAAGAAGCCGGTAGCTTTTCCACAATTAACCGCCTGGAAAACAAATTGCGGGAGTCGATTGTCTTACGATATCGAGCTTCATTTTCTTTTGAATATTGCTGAAAAAAACGAAACCGTATGCGACGAGCAACTAAGTACTGAATGAAAATGCCACCCATTCAGCTCCACCTAAAGGCATGCACGCATGCCGAAAGAGTGACTGGGCGGCCTCCTGGGTACAAGCTCTCTCGCTTTGCTCTCTTGCTAAAGCTATCGTAGCTCTGCGACGTTGCCAAACTTAGCAGCTATACCGCTAGCGCACCCAAACAATCTTTCCTTTCCTCCACCGCCGATGAGGCCACGTCCATTGGAAGAAGTGAACAAAATTTTTACTAATACATTGCCAATGCACCACAGAACAGTCCAACACAAGTAAACACAGTTCTTGTATGCATATACAGCGATCCTGTGTACTGCTGGAAGTGAACGGAAGCGAGAGTTGTTTTGACGACGCTCTCACAAGTGCGTTTCGCATGCTCGGCGTCGAGCTCTCTGGCAGCAGCAGGGTGGTGGCAAAGTGAGATTGAGTTGGAAAATTGATTAGATTCCTATTGGATACGTACTGGTATCTCACAGTGGTATGTGCACTTGATGTTGTGAACATAAAAAGGATAAATTAGTGTTTTTTATATCATTTGTAGGATAATGCTGAAATCATAGTGATTTATTTTACTTTTTATCAACTGTGTAGTGAACGCAGTGGACCTATGGACGAGACGCCACTGCGAAACGCATTGTCGATTATCACATCTGTGATGTTCGTCTGGCTAACATGCCTGTTCATGTGAACTCACATGTCTCCCAATTTGAGATGTCCACAGTGATTCTTTTACATAAAGTTGTATACGTTTTCAAGAAAGCACTCGCTCAAACGTAGTTTTTGCTTGGGTGATTTCTTGAATATTGAGGATGCTTTTGATGACGTGCCTTTCTATGTCATATTGAATGTCGCATGACGTCGCAAGCTACCTCCAATGAGCTATAGGCTCTTTTTACGCTTATGCGTTTTACAGTGTCCTTTTCAGGGCACTGATTAATTCCGTTGTGGTATGAGCTATGAGCTCTCGTTGCGCTTATGCGTTCATTCCCTCTTCTAGAGCACCCCTTCCTATTTCATCACCTTTCCCTTTCCCAATTCCCATCCCTTGTTCCATTCTCCCTCAGGTAAATGATGAAATAGGCTCATATGTATGGCGATGGCACAAATGTCCCAAATGGAGGATAACGTGCCTCTGGAGCCGGCCTTCTGATACCTGATACCTAGGGCGCGAGCATGTGTGAATTAGCATTCAACAAGTCGCACGAATTCATAGGTGGTACAGACCCAGACCGCTGTTAAGAAAATTACCTCCTACCCAAATGTTACCAAAGTACAGTAGTAACAAGATAGATGACTTTGAGACAAGATTGCTGCAATCCCCTACGGCCGAGAGTTGTCCTGGCCACGTATTTGCGATAGTTGAGGGATGGGAACAAAGATAAGTTGGACACCTATTTAAGAAAGGTACCTCTACGTCCTCTCAGGCCTAGGTGTCACGGGAATTCGAGTGTTGATAGTGGAAGGGTTAAGTCCAAAGCAAGGATCGGTAAATTCGCCTCACTCCATTCATATTCACTCCTCTTTGCTGAAGCGAATCGAGAACGATGCAGCAAACGGATAGTCGTGAACAAACACGCAACGCCATCACCAGTGGGAAGCGATGCGCAAGCTGGTTGACATGGATATTCGTGGCCGATCGTCGCAGTTTGGATCGCAAGCGAATGAATGAATGGTGAATGGTGACGAATGCTGGTGAGCGATCGAAGCGGCTATTATTATAACTAGAAGAGAATTTCTGCATGTAATGCATACGTTTTAATGGCGGTAAGCTTCACAGCGTACTAGACGCCAATCACGTATTATCCTCGATTTTCTTAAGCACAAAACGGTATTAGCCTTGATTTTAATCTGAGATTTAACTTTAGTGCGCCGATTTCGACGCATTGAAAATAAATCTCGGATTTACAAGAACTGGCTGCGTGCGGAGCACGCCTGCTACGCAATCATGTTGGGAAAACGTCAGAGCATAATAATCAAAACAAACTGGAGTTTTTGTGGCGGGCGTGAAGGTGAAATTACTTTTTAACCGTAAAACGGCATTTTTCGGAGGCAAGACTGGTGTAACTATGATAATTTACGAAGGAAATCCATCTGGACTCGTGGCAATGTAACTGCATTTCACGATCATTTACCACTTGAATTGGCGGAGCAACGGAACGAAACTTGTGTATGTTCCCGCCGCTGAATTGCAACATCAGCATGGAGACCTCCATCTGCGGCCTGCAGGAGAGGCTTTTGCTTCTTATTCTTGGCGACAAGAACACTGGGACAAAGCCTGCTTCTAGTAAAAATTCAACCAAAAATCAGTGATTTTTTTTTTGAAGATGCCTCCAGGATTTCTATGAATTTCCCTCCTGTTATTTTTTTTTCGAAGATGTCTCCAGAACTACGTTCGCGGATTCCCGCAGGAGTTTCTTCGGGGATTCTCCCAGGAATTCCCTCATAAATCCCAGAATTTTTTTTCATGATTTTCTTCAAGAACACATTTGGGAATTTTGTCGTGGATTATTAAGATTTTTTTTTGGATTCTCCGGGATTCCTTCGCAAATTCCTGTAGCAATTATTCCGGGAATTGCTTCAGCGATGCCTTCAGGGATTTCTTCGCAGATGCTTCCAGGGATTTTTAGAAGATTCCCATTTTTGTTTGTTTCTATCTGCGAGTATCTTCGAGGATTCTTCGTAGTAGTACTTTCTTGGAGATCTCCAGGAAAAGTTTTAAGAATTTCTCCGATTTTTTTCAAAGATGCTTCTAGGAAATCCTTTGCAAAATCCATAAGGAATTTCATCAAACATTCTTTAAGGAATTTATCTAGGACTCCCCCGAGGAGTCCTTCGGGAATACCTTCACGAATACTTTCAAGAATTCTCCAACTTCGGGGATACCTCCAGGGATTTCGTCGGAGATTCCTTCAGGATTTTTTTCCATAGATTTCTCGAGAAATTTCTTTGGAGATTCTTCCAGAAATTCCTTCGGGGGTTCCATTGAAAATTCCTGTAATGTTTTCTCTATGACTTCTTTCATATTTTTTTTTGCACAAAGACCTACACAAGTTCCTACTCGGATTGCTTTCAAGAGTTCCGTCTGGGATGTTTCCAATAATTCCCATAGTTTTTTACTGGGATTTCTCAACGTACATTTTGGATTTTGGGGATTTCTCCAGGAACTTATTCGGGGAATCCTCCAGGAACTCATCCCCCCTCCAGTAATTCCTTTGGAGATTCCTCCAGGAATTCCTTCAGGGATTCCTCCAGGAATTCCTTCAGGGATTCCTCCAGGAGTTCCTTCAGGGATTCATCCAGGAATTCCTTCAGGGATTCCTCCAGGAATTCCTTCAGGGATTCCTCCAGGAATTCCTTCAGGGATTCATCCAGGAATTCCTTCAGGGATTCCTCCAGGAATTCCTTCAGGGATTCCTCCAGGAATTCTTTCAGGGATTCCTCCAGGAATTCCTTCAGGGATTCCTCCAGGAATTCCTTCAGGGATTCCACCAGGAATTCCTTCAGGGATTCCTCCAGGAATTCCTGCTGGGATTCCTCCAGGAATTCCTTCTGGGATTCCTCCAGGAATTCCTTCTGGGATTCCTCCAGGAATTCCTTCAGGGATTCCTCCAGGAATTCCTTCAGGGATTCCTCCAGGAATTCCTCCAGGAATTCCTTCAGGGATTCCTCCAGGAATTCCTTCAGGGATTCCTCCAGGAATTCCTTCAGGGATTCCTCCAGGAATTCCTTCAGGGATTCCTCCAAGAATTCCTTCAGGGATTCCTCCAGGAATTCCTTCATGGATTCCTCCAGGAATTCCTTCAGGGATTCCTCCAGGAATTCCTTCAGGGATTCCTCCAGGAATTCCTTCTGGGATTCCACCAGAATTTTCTTCACTGATTCCTCCAAGAATTGCTTCAGGGGTTCCTCGAGCATTCCTCGAGGAATTTCTTTGGGGATTCCTCCAGGAATTCCTTCAGGGATTCTCCAGGAGTTCCTTCAGAGATTCCTTCAGGAATTTCTTCAAGGATTCCTCCAGGAATTCCTTCAGGGATTCTTCCAGGAATTCCTTCTGGGATTCCTCCAGAATTTTCTTCACTGATTCATACAAGAATTCTTTCAGGGATTCCTCCAGGAATATCTTCAGGGATTCCTCCAGGAATTGCTTCAAGGATTCCTCGAGGAATTTCTTCAGGGATTCCTCGTGGAATTTCTTCGAGGATTCCTCGAGGAATTTCTTCGAGGATTCCTCGAGGAATTTCTTCGGGGATTACTCTAGGAATTCCTTCAGGGATTCCTCCAGGATTTCTCCAAGAATTCCTGGAGGAATCCCTGAAGGAATTCCTGGAGGAATCCCTGAAGGAATTCCTGGAGGAATCCCTGAAGGAATTCCTGGAGGAATCCCTGAAGGAATTCCTTCACCTGAAGGAATTCCTGAGGAATTCTTCCAGGGATTCTCCCAGGCATTCCTTTAGGGGTTTCTCCTATAGGAATTTCTGCAAGATTTTCCGGAGGAGTTCCTGGAGAAAGCCTTGGAAGATTTGTTGCTGGAACTCCTGGAGAAATTTCTGAAAGAATTCACTGAAGAATCGATGGGAGAGTTCCTGGAAAATCTCTGGAGGTACTCCTGGAGAAATGGCTCGAGGAATTTTGGAGGAATTGATGTGGGAACTCCTGGAGGAATTTCTTGAGGAATTTCAGAAGGAATTTCTGGAGGAGTTTCTGGAGGAGTTTCAGGAGGAATTCCTGGAGGAATTTCTCTAGGAATTCCTGAAGGAATTTCTTTAGGAATTTCTGGAGAAATTTCTTAAGAAATTACTGGAGGAATTTCTTAAGGAATTCCTGGAGAAATTTCTTCAGGAGTTCCTGGAGGAATTTCCTCAGGAGTTCCTGGAGGAATTTCTTTTGGAATTCCTGGAGGAATTTCTTCGGGATTTCCAGGACGAATTTCTTCAGGAATTCCTGGAGAAATTTCTTCAGAAATTCCTGGACGAATTTCTTCTGGAATTCCTGGAGGAATTTCTTCAGGAATTCCTGGAGGATTTTTTTCAGGAATTCTTGGAGGAATTTCTTCAGGAATTTCTGGAGGAATTTCTTCATGAATTCCTATAGGGATTTCTTCAGGAATTCCTGGAGGAATTTCCTCAGGAATTCCTGGAGGAATTTCTTAAGGAATTCCTGGAGGAATTTCTTCAGGAACTCCTGAAGGAATTTCTTTAGGAATTCCTGGAGGAGTTTCTTTAGGAAATCCTGGAGGAATTTCTTTAGGAATTCCTGGAGGAATTTCTTTAGAAATTCCTGGAGGAATTTCTTTAGAAATTCCTGGAGGAATTTCTTTAGAAATTCCTGGAGGAATTTCTTTAGAAATTCCTGGAGGAATTTCTTTAGAAATTCCTGGAGGAATTTCTTTAGAAATTCCTGGAGGAATTTCTTTAGGAATTCCTGGAGGAATTTCTTTAGGAATTCCTGGAGGAATTTCTTTAGGAATCCCTGGAGGAATTTCTTTAGGAATTCCTGGAGGAATTTCTTTAGGAATTCCTGGAGGAATTTCTTCAGGAATTCCTGGAGGAATTTCTTTAGGAATTCCTGGAGGAATTTCTTTAGGAATTCCTGGAGGAATTTCTTTAGGAATTCCTGGAGGAATTTCTTTAGGAATTCCTGGAGGAATTTCTTTAGGAATTCCTGGAGGAATTTCTTTAGGAATTCCTGGAGGAATTTCTTTAGGAATTCCTGGAGGAATTTCTTTAGGAATTCCTAGAGGAATTTCTTTAGAAATTCCTGGAGGAATTTCTTTAGGAATTCCTGGAGGAATTTCTTTAGGAATTCCTGGAGGAATTTCTTTAGGAATTCCTGGAGGAATTTCTTTAGGAATTCCTGGAGGAATTTCTTTAGGAATTCCTGGAGGAATTTCTTTAGGAATTCTTGGAGGAATTTCTTTAGGAATTTCTGTAGGAATTTCTTTTGGAATTCCTGGAGGAATTTCTTAAGGAATTACTGGAGAAATTTCTTTAGGAATTCCTGGAGGAATTTCTTTAGGAATTCCTGGAGGAATTTCTTTAGGAATTCCTGGAGGAATTTCTTTAGGAATTCCTGGAGGAATTTCTTTAGGAATTCCTGGAGGAATTTCTTTAGGAATTCCTGGAGGAATTTCTTTTGGAATTCCTGGAGGAATTTCTTTTGGAATTCCTGGAGGAATTTCCTTTGGAATTCCTGGAGGAATTTCCTTTGGAATTCCTGGAGGAATTTCCTTTGGAATTCCTGGAGGAATTTCTTTAGGAATTCCTGGAGGAATTTCTCTAGGAATTCCTGGAGGAATTTCTCTAGGAATTCCTGGAGGAATTTCTCTAGGAATTCCTGGAGGAATTTCTCTAGGAATTCCTGGAGGAATTTCTCTAGGAATTCCTGGAGGAATTTCTCTAGGAATTCCTGGAGGAATTTCTCTAGGAATTCCTGGAGGAATTACTCTAGGAATTCTTGAAGGAATTTCTCAAGGAATTCCTGGAGGAATTTCTCTAGGAATTCCTGGAGGAATTTCTCTAGGAATTCCTGGAGGAATTTCTCTATGAATTCCTGGAGGAATTTCTCTAGGAATATGTGGAGGAATTTCTTTAGGAAGCTCTCGTAGGAGTTCCCGGTAAAATTCTCATATGAATTTCAGGAGAAATCCTTATATGAATTTCAGAGGAATTTCCGGTGGAATTTTACTTGAAATTATTCTTGTTGGATTTCCCGGAGAACTTCGTAAAGGAAATCCCTGAAGAATTTCTCTTGAAATTCTCGGAAAAGCTTCTTTTGGATTTGCTGGATGAACTTTCATATGAATTTTTGGAGCAATGTACCTTGAACAGCCCGGCGAAGTTTCCCTCGTTGAACTCCCGAAGAAATTTCCTTTGGATTCTCCGGAATTATTCTCATAGGAATTACCGGAAGAATTTCCTTTGTAAGTTCTGGACGAAATTCCCCCGGAATTTTCGGAGGATTTTCCCTTGGAATTATTGGATGAACTTTTTTTGAATTTCAGGAGGAGTTTGTCTTGGATATCCCTGCGGAGTTTGCCTTGGAATTCTCCTAGAAATACCCGGAGTAGTTCTCTTGGAATTCCCAGATTTTCTTTTGCATTCCCGAAGAAATGCTCCTTGAAAGTCTCGGAGCTATTTCCCTTGGAATTTTAGGAAAAAATCGTTCTGGAATTTCCGATGGAATTCTCACAGGAATTTACATGAAAATTTCCGGAGAAACTCCCGTAGGAATTCCCGTAGTTCTTGTACTACCGGTCTTTTAGGCATTCTCGAATACATTCCTGAAACAGTTCCCTTAACAATTCCACCGGGAATTTTGAACCACAGAAGAAATTCTAGCTGGAGAAATATCACAGGAAATTTTTTTTAGAAGAAATGCCAGATGTAATCAGAAAAAAAAACGATGGAACTTTTCTAGCTTCTTCCCAAGAAACATCAGGAGAAATTCCTGAAGTTCAAAACAAACCTCTAGCGTGCACAGCTTTTTCTTTTTTCTCACTCACTCTCGTAAACAAACACGCGAAAGAAACAGATAATAGATGGGGCAGTTTGCCACCTCTTTTATCTCGCTCTTTCTTGCGTTCAACAAAATGAACGAGCGAGAAAAAAGAAAAGGCTGCGCACGCAAGTGAAACAAACCTGCCTAAGAAAATCGCCAATTCTCAGGCAGAAATACTGGAAAACTTAACCAATATACATGATCTACCGAAGATATAGAAAAATAGGAAAGTCCTTCTGAAGCAATACCAGGAAGAATCAATCCTTTATTCTGATTGAAGCTTATGTTGGCGATAGAATTCTTTCAAAATTAAAGCATCACCGGCAAGACTTTTGCAGCTAAGCTCGTCATTATGATTTATTCCATTTGCCATTTGCTACAATTCCACATTTCTGCTGCAATTTGCTGCGCTTGAATCTGGGTAGTTTTCAATCCGGGAATACAAACAGTGGTGAAGCAGTCCGGTAATTACCAATTTTCCGACGCGAAATCACTGTCCATCGCAGGCGGAACAATTTGTTTTGCAAAAAAAAGTAAATAAATAAACATCAGCTGATTGGAATTGACACTTTTGCGAGCACACTCACTCCCACTCAAAAAAAGAACACGAGAGAGAATGGCTGCGTACTTCTCGTGCTTCCTTCGATTAATCCTCTCTTGGAGCTTACCGAACGGAGTATTTAAATTTAATCTGGATTTTGGCAAATCGAGATTAGATCTCGTATCAACTGTGTTGGTGCTTATGACCATAAGTGTATTGTTGTTGAAATGCTTGATTAGCAAAGAAAATAATAAACATTTTTTGAAAACTTTAAATATTCGTACGCGCAATATCACTCACGAATCGCATCACCTCTCCATCGCTTGCGATGCGAATGTGGACGAATGTTTAAATTCCATGGATGGCTTCCCACCGTTCGCCGGTGTTTGCTGTCGTCGCTGACAAGCAAACACACAAACTAAAGCGACAACCGTTCGCTTCTGACTGTATTCGAGTGTGGAAGAAGATGAAAAGTGGAAATCAGGAACCCTGGTCCAAAGGATACGTTGATCATCGTTTTGGCACCACAACGATTTACAGGAACAGACTCACCAAATTATACGAATTCCTGTGCTCTTGAGAAGAAATCGTCGAATTCCATTTGCGTGTCCCGGACATCCACCAGCAATATCACCAAAAACTACAGTCAAATCACGTGAAAATTAAGACACATTCCGGCACTAAGGGTATGCGGTATGGGATTTTATCAAGGCTTTCGCCGAAACGAAATACAAAATTTCTGATACGATGCGATACGAAACGAAACGAAATTCGAAAATGTTTCGTGAGATCGATACGAAATCCGAATTCACTCGGTATTTTTCGAAACGAAACGAAATTTTCGTAAAAGTTTCGCGGAATTTTTCAGTTACATATTTTTTTGCGAATTTATTCTGCGTGTTTGTGGTAACGCGTACTGGGTTTCTATAAAAATTCTCATCTCATAGCTCCATTTGCTACACCGCCATTTATATTTTTACAATTTTACGCGACGTATATTTTAAATTTTAATAATTCCACCAATAACCTGATAAGATTGCTTCAATGACTCAATAAGAGCACACCAATAATGCGTGTTCTAATGCCGTTTGTTTATCAGAAACCTGAAGCAATGACATGGAAACATCACCTAGATGTTTACCAACCAAGCTTTGTTTGATAGTGTAACTTCTGGAGAAAGCTTAAAATCTAAACCTAGAATTGATAGATGAATGAATTTATCAAAGAAATTGAAAAGAATACTTAAGAAATGTGTGCGGCACTCATTAAATATGAAGGCATTCGCAAATTTATTCGAAAAATATAACACAATCATCTCTAGGTATTAGGCCAAAACTTCTACCAGATATGTAGATCTGGACTCGAACCTGGTGTGATGGTTAAAGTGCATGCCGTTTTTGGCGCAGGTGCCGAGGACCTAGGGTCAAATAGCACTCCCAAAAGGCTTCGGGTCTTTCGATTCGAGCCTGTGGGTCCTGGAATAAACTAGCCTAGGGCTTAATATATTGTTACAACAGAAACATAAATAAAAAATGATTTTTCAGAACTTTTCTACCCATAACTGCATATAAGTCACATTCGACAAAAGTAGGCATTGAAGTAAATGGAGCTGAAAGTTTGCAACTTGATTAGCACGAAAAAGGATCAAAATTTAAAAAAAATGATTAAAATTCAAAATGAATTCTTTAGCAATGAAATCTTCTACAGCTCAGTTGGAAAAATAATTATAAAATATTATTGATGGAACGCTTTGAGGCCAGTGTAAATATTTTTTCTAGATATATTTCCTGGGAGAGTTTCCATGTTTTCTTAGAACTTTTGCTAGTGTATCCCACACCCTGTATCATCCTAACTTACCTAAAGCCTGTATCCGCAATAATCGGGACACAGAAGAACGGCAGTAACTCTATACTGAATCGATAAAAATTGGCCAAAAATTAACTGAGAACTCTTCAATGTATGTTTATTATTTGTGCAAAATTTCATAAAAATCGATGCATTACTTTTAACTGTGGATGAGAAACAAACAGACGTGGTTTTTAAGATTTTGTACAATCATGACCAAATTTCATTTGCATAATAGGTGGTTCTTTTCGGCTACAATTCAAAGTTCTGTAAGGATAATTTCGAAATTTCGTAAGCAGTTATGATACTCATAGAGACACTTTCTTGCAAAATTTCATCAACTTTTATCAATTGGATTGGTAGTTACTGCTGTTGATAGGGGGTAGTGTCAGTGAACATGTTTCATGTTTTTCATGTGCGATGTTTGCCCATTCATAACTTTTGAATGTCTCTGTCAATTTTCATGAAATTTTCACAGAAGGTAGTTGATTATGTGTGTATTATGCCTGAAAAATTTGATGATTATTGGTAGAGTACTTTCAACAATATAATCAAAACAATACGGGCTGCTGACTAATTGTAGTCTGAGGGGCTAAAATCACGTTTGGCTCCATTATATGTTTCGACTATAAAATTGTTGTTAGTGCATCGATTTTTCTGAAATTTTGTCTGTGGAAGTAAAGTAGATTGAGAGGTTTATGTTCAAAATTTCAATCATTTCCTTTATCAAATTCAAAAGTTACAGCGTTGACAAGCTAAACCAGGGGCTGTACAAAATTCAATTGCACGCGTTCTACTGTTTCATTGCTACAACAAAACGTACTGCACCGATTCACATGAAATTTTGCCGGTGAAATTAACACATCTTAAGATATTATCAGGTCAAATTTAGGCAATTTTAATTTATCTATTGCAGAGTAACAGCTATAATTCTGTGTCCCAATTATTGCGGATACAGGCTTTAATATTCTCCATTACTCTACTAAAAACTCCTGTTGGTAATCTAAACTGAAGACAGGAACTTAACTTGTTTTTTTTTGCATTTGGTTCCATCGGAAAATTTAACCAAAATATTACGTATGGTTCCGCATACAGCAAATGTAAAAAACACATAAGATTTTCGACTGGAAGTTTAATGTTTTGGAGATTTTGGCTTTCTCAGTGTAGGGAATCCAAACGATTAAACGAAATTTAATCGTTTGGATTCCCTATACTGAGAAAGCCAAAATCTCCAAAACGTTAAAAACACACTGTTGGGGTATGAAGTCGTCATCGGAGCGGTAAACCAATTATCGAAAGCAGCTTCGTGATAGCAGCTTCAATGCTTAAATTCATTTATTTAGTTATTTACATCTATACTTATTCTATGATTACACTTACATTTTGGTATTAAAATCAGCGCCTTTCCGAAGAAACCACCTTTTTACCCAACAATATACAATTAATTTCTGCTCTTCTTTTCTAATCAAACCAGTGTTGCCAGTTTCACAGGAACATACTAAACCACCACAACACACACCTATTGAGCAAGCTCTTGATGGTAGGTCCAAGATAAGAAGCATATTCGATATTTTTTCTGTCTATATTACACTAATCTGGGAGTGGTTTGTCTTTCGTTATTTAAGATGTTTTTTTTAACACTTTTCAGTAATTTGAGATTAGCAAGATCTTCGATAGATGATATGGAAATATACACTATGTATTTGTTTTCGAAATTTACTAGACATTCCGCGGAATTCCGTTTGATTTCGCCAAAATTTATTTTTTCGAGACGAAATTTTTAGAATTTGGCGAAACAAAACGAAATATAAAATCATAAATTTCGCCAAGCTGAATTCCGTGGAATTCCGCGGAATTTCGTTTCGAGTAATATTTGGCGAAACTTTTCGGTATACCGCATACTCTTATCCGGCACCCCGATGGGAATAAGACAAACTCCCATAACAATCTCGAATTATACGGAGATTAATTCAGAAGCACTTTCCGAGGCAAAATTTGTAACATCAGTCGCTTCTCAATTCGGCCGGCAATGATCAAAACAACACGGAGAAAATAAAAAGCGTGATAATTTCGAAAACGCAGCCGCTCGCGCGCACTGCCTGCTACGATGCGAATAAGGTGAAACATCAAGGAATCTCATTATTAAAATATTACACCAATGAACCTAACCTCAATATGACTGATAACTCTCAGGTCATTTTGACAGATGTAACTTGAGCATGAAAAGGACGGCAACAAGATTGATAAAGTAGAATATATGATCCGTCTTTTACGTGGATGTGTGTAGTCTGTCGAAATGACCTGAATATTTTCATGGCTAGCTTTGTTGGTGTAATGAAGAATTAAAATTTTTGAATATATTTGTTTTACTGAATTCCAACAATCAGAATAGTTCATCAACAAAAAGTTATATGTCACCGCTTACCATATTTGTAAGTAAACATGTATGAATTCAACATAAAATTCATCTCCTCTGACGGCGGCAACCAAGCAGAAACATTCTAAATCGCCTGCCTTCCCTCTTCGAAAAGAATCATGCCTGCCGGAAGTGAATATGCTAATTTCCAACGCTTAACCTCCGTCATTTTCACTTGTATGATTTTTAATCCCCCTCGGCAAGCAAGCCCAAGCATCCACACTAGCAGTTAGCATGGCCGGTGGAGTCGCCGTCGTCGTAGTCGCACATACATACGTGTGCTGTGTTATGTTGAAATAGAACATGCAATTATTACCCGCAACCAGCAGAGCGAAAGTTTTGAGGAAGTCGTGTTTATTACCCGAAATTCCCTTCTTGGAGAAAGCAACCGTTGTTGCGTTGTTGGTGTGAGAGATTTTGCCCTCTAGCATCGCCGTGGGTGGCTCCGACTTTCGCTCCCCGCTTCCTACATCGTAGCTCGTGCTGTTTGTGTTTTGTGCTCGCAACTATTCCGAACCTATTCCGCAGAAGATTTCATTTAAATATACGGACGTAGATGCTGCAACTGCTTTAAATATTCACTATTGCCGAGCAGTCTAAACAGACATTTCTCGTCTGGGAGGCAAACGGAATAACATTGCCGGATATTTTCTGCCCGGCGGGGATATTCCCGCCCTTTTGTTGTCGGTCGGGGCCAGGCAGTTGCCGAGAGTAAAAATGTCAAAAGGGGTAACGAAACGTTGCGTTGCTCACTCGCTGCAAAGGGTCAAACAGTCAAACTGGCTCACTTTACTTGATGTCGTCTGGAAGTGATAAACACATTTGCCTTCATCAGTGATACAGCCAGGAATTAATGAATGTACTTTAAGAAGATTTTTCGTAGGCATTATTGTTATTGCTGTTTATAAATATTGATATCCCTGGAGCGGAGATCAAAGCGTGTTGCGGACCCATACCAGAGAACAGTTGAGTAAACATCAGGCTGTACGAACGGACTTCGCTATGGAATTAAACCCAAAATCCCAAAACGTTTCTAGCGAGAGCTAGAGCAATCGACCACAGACTCTAGCATAAATTACTATCTATTGCACTCTTAAATTTATTTGAAAATCATTTCACTGTCCTTTTATTACGTAACGCAATTTTCACGATTTTTCAACACACGTTGAGATTTTTTGTATGAAACCCTTCTTATTTTAGTACCGTAAACCGGGGTCAAATTGATCAGCGGGGTGAAATTGATCGTTCGGGTACTACATTGTAATTCCATACTAGGAACTCTTAAGCGTCGTAATGATATTAAACTTTCTACGTCATCTGGTTCGTAGATGTCTAGAGATGAGTGTAGTCTTTAATTTTTTTAGAAATAAGCTAGTTTTGCCTTATTTTATAGGAATTTGCAATGTATTTTAGATTTCGCTGAAACCATTGCTACTAAACAACAGATTGCTAATAGAACTTCCCGTAAATTCTCTGTTTTAACATTTTTGTGAAGCCTTGATTGGGAAGTTATGTAGGGAATCGCGCTACTTGTGCGGTGGCTTCTATATTCGTCTGTTTTCTACTATAACTCAGTCAAATTTGAACCAATTGACACAACTTTTGGAATGCGGTGAGATAGGTATAGTATCTACCCGTGTACAACATTTCAAGTCAATTGGTTAAAAATTGACTGAGTTATAGTGGAAAACAGACGAATATAGAAGCCACCGCCCAAGTGGCGCGATACCCTAGCTAATCAGAAAATAAAATAGTTGAAAATAGATCATTTTATGATGAAATAAATAGTCATTTATTGTGATAGAAATCACTTATTTCAAATGAAATTGCCTACCTTTAGGCGTTTAAGAGGAAATTTCAAAATTATATTTGCATTTCAAGTACTAAATTTAGTAGTTGTAAGATTTTAAACACGTTATTCGGTTTCATAAGAGCAAAATTAAGCGGAGAAGGAAATTTTCCTTTCCAACCTATGCTTAATTGTATACTGATCAATTTCGCCCCAAAGTGGCATTTCCAATTTTTTGATTTTTAGAGTTATTTAACTTAAATTTTAAATTTGTTAAACAAGATTCTGTCACATGGTTCCATGGAGATCCACTGGGTACTGGTTTTACAGAAATTCTTTTGGCAATATTTGAATTGCCACTGATATTATCCGCAAAAGTTGTTTTGAAGTGATCAATTTGACCCCGGATTACGGTACAGCTCGTTAGTTTTTTCAAACCAACTCCCTCCACCACTTTCTGGAAATCTACCGTAATTAATGTAGAATTCCTAGGGTATTGTTGACTTAAACGCTTACCTCACCTAATCGGTCAGTCAAGTGTCCTCTGCTGGAGTTGGCTCACCTTAAAACTGAAATGACAACCGGAAGTCGGAGCAACAAGCGGTGATCAGTGTAGCCGATTGCACTACCTCGTCAAAACGCTCCGTCAAACACTTGGGCGTATGATGATCGACGATAAGCTTACCTTCGGTAGCCACGTTGATAACGCCTGCAAAAAAACCTCCACTAAGGTATGGCGACCTGGCGTGGGGCACTGTGCTATGTACCGAAAGCTACTGTGGTAAGCTGGAAAGTACTAACAGGCTGATGTGCCTGAGGGCTGCGAGCGCGTACCGTACCGTGTCACACGAATCGCTCTGCGTCATCACTGGTTTGGTGCCTATCGGCATTCTTATCAGGGAGGACATGGAGTGCTTCAAAATGCGCGGCACAAGAGGCATACGCAGAACTGCCGGGATGGGACACTTCAACCAAAGGAATGTGGACCCATAGTTGACCCCGAGGGTAGATAGTTGGATTAATAGGCACCATGGGGAAGCAACATTCCACCTGACACAGGTCCTTTCAGACCATGATTGCTTCCAACATTATCTACACCGTTTCGGGCATGCGGGTTCTCCTGGATGTCCGGTTTGTGCTGGTTTAGAGACACTACGGAGCACGTTTTATTCGTGTGCCCGCATTTTCGCACAATGCGTGACCGCATGCTTGCCACATGGGGGGAGGACACAACTCCGGAAAATCTTGTCCAGATGATGTGTAGGGATGTGTTTCGCTGGAATGCCGTTTCTATCGCTATCACCTACATCGTCTTGGAGCTATAGAGGAGGTGGCGCGTGGATTCGGAGAATGACTAGTTCAGATGCGGTACAAGAGATGGTCTAGCCTTCGTAGGTCATGCCAGTGCCTGCGATCGAAATCGACCCTTACAGCGATTAAGAGGCCGCGGAAAGAACGTCCTGGTAGCGTTGCTGTCGTGGCGTCGGTCTACTGGGTTGGATCCTGCCCCTCCGAAGGCGTGGTGAGGATCACTCGGGAAACTGACTAAGCGCCAGCATTCTACCGTGATGGACTCTTCAAAGTGAGAAATCGATGCTCGTTGCTGCAGGCTACGCTGCTAACCTTGACGGTGCGATGTGCACAAGCCCCTCTCTGAAACAATGCCTTCTTGGTGGCCGGAGAGACGAAGGGTA
Organism: Aedes albopictus; assembly: GCF_035046485.1. Taxonomy (NCBI): domain Eukaryota; kingdom Metazoa; phylum Arthropoda; class Insecta; order Diptera; family Culicidae; genus Aedes; species Aedes albopictus. The sequence continues at coordinate 193,090,010 of NC_085136.1, forward strand.
TGGTGACCATAGGAGTGTGTTTAGTAGGTCGAGGAGAGAGTAGTCCTGGCTTTTACTTTTGTTGTAGAACACGGTCATAACCCTACACTACCCGAGCCTTCCTGTTCGGGTGTCTGTTGAGCAGATGTTTTCCCTAGTTGGGTCGTCGGTGTGCCCGCTCAGCATCCACGAGCCGCCAGAGTAATTACTTAGAAAAACGTGGTCACCGTCTTCAGCCAGAGGCTGTACAGAGTAAATCAAACTTGACACTAGACAAGGAACACATGTTCTCGCTAAAAGTTTCATCGGCCGGAGCGGGAATCAACCTCACACCTCATAGCATGGTGCGATTAGAAGACTGGTGTCCCTAACCGCACGGCTACGAGGCTCTACTACTACGTGCTACTTCGAGCAAGCACACAAGTCGTTGTCGTGTAAAAGCCCCGGTAGGAGCAAACGCGCAGAATCTCGAGGAAGCGTTGCCGGGCGAGCGTGTGCTCCATGTAGCCTCTCTGGAGGACTGCTGGAGTACAGTCAAAGCAGCCACCAATCACGAAGCTGAGAACACTATCGGGTACGTAGAACGGAGTCGGCGAAACGGTTAGTTCGACGAGGAGTGCAAAGCGGTTTTGGAAAAGAGGATGTAGTGCAGACTGTAATGCTGCAGTATGCAACCCGACAGAATGTGGAGCGATACAGACAGAAACGGAAGCAGCAGACCCGTCTCTTTCGGCAGAAAAAGTGCCACCTGGAAGAAGCAGGGTCCAAGGAAATGGAACTGCTGTGCCGTTCATAAGAAACACGTAAGTTCTACCAGAAGCTCAACGCATCTCGCAAAGACTTCGTACCGCAATTCGAAATATGTAGAGATAAGAAAGGGAGCCTTCTGACAAACGTGAGGTGATCAAAAGGTGTAAGCAGCACTTCGACGAGCACCTGAATGGTGAAAAGAAGTAGGCACGGAGGATCAAGGGAGCGGAGGAAATGACTATGTTGATGCAGCAGAGGACAGGAACAACCCATCTCCCAAGCTGAGGGAAGTTAAGGATGTCATCCACCACCTCAAAAACAACAAAGCGGCTGGTAAGAACGGTATCGCATCAGAAGTCATCTAGATGGGATCGGAATAGTTGGACACCTATCTGGATCGGTTAGTAGTCAAGAACTGGGAAACCCAACAGCTACCGGAGGAACGGAAGGAAGGGATGGACTGTCCCATCCACAAGGAAGGTGACAAGTCAATGTGTGCGAGCGATCACCATTTTAAAAGCTGCCGTCAAAGTACTATCCCAGATCATCTTCCGTCGTCTTTTTTCTTAAGTAAATGAGTTTGTGGGAAGTTACCAAGCTGGTTTCATCGACGCCTGGTCGACTCCGGACCAGATATTCACCGTACGGCAAATCCTCCAGAAATGCCGAGAATACCAGGTCCCAGCACACCACCAGTTCATCGACTCCATGGCAGCATACGGCAGTATCGTTCTCACAGAGGTATGGAAAACCATGGACGATAACAGTGTAAGAATTTCGGATGAACTATCTCGACGGGGACTGGAATAAGGTGACTTTTCTGCTTAATAATCATCATCGCCCTGTAAGGTGTTATGCGACGAGACGGGTTCAACAGCTATGGTAAGATCTTCACAAAAAACCGATAAATTTGTCTGTTTTGTGGATGACATGGATATTATTGCTAGATCATTTGGAACGCTGGCGGAACTGTACACTCGTCTGAAACGTGAAGAAGCAAAGCTAAGACTGGTGGTGAATGCGGCTAAAACAAAGTACATGCTGGTAGATGGGACTGAGGGAGACAGGACAAGCATTGGCAGCAATGTTACGATAGACGAAGATACTTTCGAGGTGGTAGAAAAATTCCTCTATCTTGGTTTTTTGCTGACGGCTGACAATAACGTGAGCCGCGAAGGCGCATCATCAGTGGTAGTCGTGCCTACTACGGGCTCCAGAAGAAACCGCGGTCAAAAAAGATTCACCCCCGCACCAAATGTACCATGTACAAGACGCTGATAAGACCGGTGGCCCGCTGCGAACACGAGGCATGGACCATGCTCGAGAAGGACATGCAAGCACTTGCAGTTTCCAAGTGACGCGTGCTAAGGACGATCTTTAGTGGCGTGCTGGAAAACGGTGTGGCGGCAAAGGATGAACCAAGGATGAACTCTATGGTGCACCCCCTGAAAGTGGCTAAAGCAGGACGGATACGGTGGTCAGGGTATGCTACAAGACTGCCGGACAATAACTCTGCAAAGTCGGCATTTGATACTGATCCGGGTGGTACAAGAAGGCGAGGAGCGCAGAGAGCATGATGGATGGACCAGGTGGAGTGTAACCTGGCGAGCATTGGGCGTGATGGACGTTCTAGAGCTGCAGCTGCAAATCAAGTATTATGGCGGCAAATAGTTGATTCAGTGTTATCATGAATTTGATATTGAACTAATCAAATAAGGAGCAAATTCTTCAGGAAGCAAAGCAGCACTAGAATGCCTAATTTGCACGACGAATAAGGGCCACACAATGGGCTATAAAGCCAGGCATGGCGATAATGGCATTGTCAAATAGCTCGCCAATAGTCTCGAGTAAGCGTACCCGAGCAAAGTCTGATAGCAAAATGAAAACAAATTTTGATGTTGTGATATTGCAAATTATGATAACTCAGGTTGTTGTCGTTTTGGTCGTTTTAACGGTTAAAACATCAAAAATGAGAGCAGAAAAATGTTCCCGTAACAGCAAGTTGAAAACAATTCCTGCTATCAGGGATAGCAAATTGATAACTGTTTTTGCTATCAGTACGAAAAAATGGAAAAATCGTTAAATATAGAGTTTTTCGATTGATATTAAATCCTAAATGCCATAAGATAACTACACTAATGGTATATTCCTGAAGTTATTGTACAAGATTGCCTAGAAGTTATGAAATAACTTAAAAACTTATTTTTTTAAATAGTTTGAAGTGACAGCAAAACGAAATCTAAGGTTAAAGTCAAATTTAGTCAAGACCAACTGATATCAAAATGTGATATCAATTTGCTGTTGAATACAAAGCGAGTTTTCGATTTGCTATCATTTTGTTGTCAGACTCTGCTCGGGTAAGCTGCTTGCGACAGTAGCGGTCTCCATACTACGGTATGGCACCGCTTGCATGGTCAACCGAAACGTGAAGTCAAACAATGATGATGTGCCTAAGGGTGGCCAGCGCATACCGCAAGGTCTCAAAGGATGCAGGCATGATGTCCATAGCACTAGTGGAGGGAGAGGACCAAGAGTGCTTCGAGCAATGCGGCATATAAGAGGCACGAAACGGATCGCCAGAACATCGTCCACGTTGAAGTGGCAGGAGGCCATGAGCGCTTTACGTGGAATTTGCATAGTTCCGAACATACAGGTTCCCCGCATGTCCAGAATGCCCATACTGCGACGAGATCGTGGAGCTTGTGTTCTGTGAATACCCACGTTTCGTGGAGCAAAAGTCGAGTATGCATGAGATATACGGTAGAGATTGTTGAAAGAATGTGTACAAGTGGGATTCGGTTACTTCCATGGTCTCCCGAATCGTAGTGAACCACGAGCTCGACGAAATCCACTGCAAACCCAGCATCCAGAAGACGGCCAAATCTGGAAGGATACGAAGGGCAGGGCATGGTGCAAGAATACTGGACAACCCTGCAAAATTTTAGTGTTCGCCACTGATCCGGTTGGTACAAGAAGGTGAGCAGCGTAGCGGACAAGATGTGTGGAACGCGATCTGGAGAGCATTGCACTAGGCGTAACCAAGAATGAAGATCGGCACACGCTATGTCTAAAGGGAGTGTTGGTTGGCCCACCATTTTCTCTGTAGTTCAAAGAGAAAATGGTGGGCCAACCAACACTCCCTTTAGACATAGCGTGTGCCGATCTTCATTCTTGGTTACGCCTAGTGCAATGCTCTCCAGATCGCGTTCCACACATCTTGTCCGCTACGCTGCTCACCTTCTTGTACCGACCGGATCAGTGGCGAACACTAAAATTTTGCAGGGTTGTCCAGTATTCTTGCACCATGCCCTGCCCATCGTATCCTTCCAGATTTGGCCGTCTTCTGGATGCTGGGTTTGCAGTGGATTTCGTCGAGCTCGTGGTTCACTTTTTGCCGCCACATATCGATTTCTCGTACACCGTTGATGATCGTTTTCAGCAGTCGTTGCTGGAATACTCCAAGCCTCGTGTATCTACTACATGATATATAAATAAAAAAGAACATTGGTAAATAATGCTCTCAGTTGATGACAATGAAAGTACTCAAAGAATACAAAGCAAAGAGATGCAGCTTGCCTAACAGGATAGATCCGCCTTGAATGTATCAAGAATGTATATGATCTGGTTGTACTGGAGTAGATAGGAATTATCCTTCACTATACAATGTACATTAGCACAAGACAACACAAAGTACTACGCCTCTGTCGAAAGCGATAAAAAAGGATGAAGTCACATATGCGAGAATAATAATTTTAATTGAAATGTTTGCCATAATTAGAAATTTCCCTAAAACGTGAAAAAGGCAGTGATCCGAACAGGTTTTCCCCTCCGGATTGAGCGGGAAATAACCGGAGACACACAGTCACATTGAATCACGTGGACAAACGCAAAGCCATTGCCTCGGGGCGTTCAATTTCATTAAAATGAGCCACTCCCTGCAAACGGCACACGTCAGCCAAACGGAGGGAAGGTAAGCTGCCAGCGGTTTATCTGCTTCGGGAAAAGTAACCGACAACGGCCGGCTGCACTATTGGAGTATTATTTTCAATGGTTTTCTCGATAGAGTTTGGTAGTAGCAAAGACGTGCACCCGGGGCACAAAATAATGGCTCCCCGAACGCCACACGTTCACGACTTAAATTCAGGCAAGCATCGTTCAGTTCAGTTAGCCGAAAGGGAGCACAAACTGCTGGCTGCGCATTAATTTGTGCGGAATATGTTGGTGGAACTAAAGATATCGACAGCAGGGAATGGAAAACAAGCGAAGGATTATCACAAGAGCTCTTGGCGGTCTTGTATGTACACACAAACGAAGCGTTCGCCGGGACAAGGGTGGAATGGTATCGAGTGCTTAACTAGCATGAAATTGTAATTACGAAATTATTAAGTCAAGTGAAGTTTCGACCCCATTTCGTGCGCTTTTGCGGTGATGTGACTCCCTCAGTCATAACTTGTTTTGAATACGGCGAACATGGCATGTAGGGATGTAGTCAAATGTCTTTCAAACCCAACTATCGCTAATGAGATTTATGGTCCACCAAGCTACCTTTTGTTCAAATCATTTACAAATCAATTTCAACATTTGACCGTTCCATCGCTTTCATTTATTTCCAAAAGGGACTCCCTAACTACAGCGAAATCCATCACAATGTGGCTTCGAAATTTAATCACCCCTATCAGGAAACATATGCACCTACAGCACGGGATTTACAATCCAACACGTAACGGTTCTCCTATGTTATTGTTGGAATGTTTGCTGGTTGTACCTACCTCTACATACATTGTACATTCCCTCATGTGCCTTCCAAGACCGAAATCAACCGCAGGACAGGCAGTGAAACAGAAGGAAACTGCCTGCGTAAGTTATAGCTCTCGCGAATGTCATGTAAATTGTGGAAGCGTGATTCCGAGTGAGGCGTAGGCGGCTAACCGCGTGTTGTAACACGTTTAATGATCACGAATTCATGAACCGAAGGATTTGAATTTTTGATGAATTATTAGTCACACGTGAGTGTTGATTATCGGGTGGTATTAAATGATTGGACCCTCACGGTGGATAAAGGGCACCTAGTAACACGAAGGCTTTAATTATCGAAAACGTACCGCGGTACGATTGCATGAAGGATTTGCGAGTTGGGTGTTGCATGACGATCTGGGTGAATTTACTTTTCCACAATAAATAAATTTGTTTTGTTGATTGAAGCTTCACTGAAATCTGCAGTAGTAGTAGGCAGTGTTCAATTGGATTGCAATTGAGTTTCGATTTTTCTTTTTTGCAATTACGTTTCGTATTAATGCACTTGTCAGTCACCGCAAGTGTAACGAAATGGCCTACTTTTCTTCACAAACATAAAAGTGCCGAAAAATAGAACTTTTCAGCATTGTTAAGAGTGTCGAAAAGTACCACTTTTTGGCACTTTTTCCAGGCTACACTTCTAACATGTTTTCTGAAACGCTTCCGGGTCTTTCCTAGTCTTTGGTCGATTCGATGACTGCATATGTCTATTCGGCAGATCAAATCCGAATAGAAGCGATTGAAGAATCAGTTTTGGTCAGCCAAACAGACGGAGAGTTAGGAGCCGCAGGGTAGCTTTCTACTAAGCCTATTGAAAAAAGTAATTCGTAATTAATTAAATTTTAACTTGCATTATTCATTAAATCGTAAGAAATATTGCATTAATCATCTTTTTTTTTCATTTACATTAATGTAAATAACAAATAATGGAAATGAATGCCGGTTTCCTTTCATAAAACAAACTTTAGGATACTTTAAAAGGGTTTATGGTGGGAATCCTATGCGGTTGGGGGCTGGGATCTGATAAAATTAGGATTAAATTATGTTTTTTTTCTGAAATGTTCTTTTTTCTGAAAATCCTTTAAAAACTCTTTCCAGGATTTTATCAGAAACTCCCTCAGGGATTCCTACTGGAATCCTTTCTCAATGGAAATCTTGCAAAAGTTTTATTCTTTTTATTGAGTTCCTTATGACATTACTCCAGGAGTTTCTTTTATAATTTTTACGGGGTTTCCCTGAAACCCTGAGGAATTCTTCCAACAATTTCTTAAGAAGTTCCTCCAGTGTTCATTCTGGGTTTTTTCAAACAAGTCCTAACAGAAGAATGATAAAATTTACACTGGAATTCCTTCTGGAAAGTGAAAAAAACATCTGAAAACATTGTCAGAAGGAATCCCTGAAGGAACTTCTAGAGGAATTCCAAAAAGAACTCCTGGAGGAATCTTGAAAGGAAATCATAGAGAAATCCCAAAAGAAACTCCGTCAACTTTTGGGAAAAAAAAATCATGAATAAACTCCTGGGAGAATCTCAAAAGGCGCTATTTGTAGAGTCTTAGACGGAACTCCTGGGGAAATCCTGGTAGAAAGTCAGAAGAAAACACGATTTTTTTTTTAAGAATCCCGTAAGGAATTTCTGAAGGAATCCAGAAAATATCTTTTGGAGAATCCCGGAAGATATCCAGATAGCCCTCCTGGTGAAATCTAAGAAAGAAAATCCTCGAGAAATTCCAGAAGGAACTATGGGAGGAACCCATGGAGGAATTCCTCGCGAAATTCTAAGAGATCCTGGTGGAATCCTTGCAGGAGTGAATGGTGGCATGCCGGAAGAAGTTCCTGGAGGTGTCCCGAGAAAAAATCCTAGATATATCCCAGAAGGAACTTCTGGAGGAATCCCAGAAGAAACTCCTAGAAAAATCCAGGATGGAATTCCTGTAGAAATGTGAAAAAGATCTCCTGGAAGAATCCCAGAAGTAGCTCCTGGAGGGGTTTTGAAGCATGCCGGAAATAATTCCTGCAGAAATCTCAGAATAAATATATGAGTGAATTCCGCAAGGAATTCCTGAAGGAAGCCCAGAAGGAACTCCTGGAAGTTTCTATTTGATCTCAAAAAAAAAAAATGTAATTGAAACCCCTGGAGAAATGTCATAAGAAACTCATGGTGGAAGAGAGGAGAAGAAAACCTTCAAAGAACTCTTGAAGGAAACCATTGATTAACTCCTAGAAAAACGTTAAAAAAAATCCTGGAGGAATCTCAAAAGGAACAATTGGAGGAATCTTAGAAGGAACTCCGGAAGGAATTATTGGGGGATCTCTGAAGGAACTCCTGAAGAAAAAGGAATTTTCAAATGGAATCCTAAAGGAAATTTTTGGGAAAATCCCAGAAAGAAAGTGCTGGAGGAATTCTCAAAAATGGGAATTTGTATTTGTATTTATTTATTACTCCATCTACCCATATTGGGCTCAATGAAAACTTAAAACTAGATTCATAACATATTACATCATAAGGACATCAACCTATAGAACATTTCATATACACGAAAACAACAAAGCTATTTAACTGCAACATCAACCAATGCACTTTCAAATAAACATTCAACAGTAAAATTCAAAAACTTCCCAAAACAAGAACACTAGATTCACAATAAGTTAAGGCTTCCAGGTCTCATTATGCCGATTTACGAATTCACGGATTTTGACCCCTTTAGGCCACGTTTTGTCGTTCATTGCTAACGCTCTGCAATTTTCATCTAAAACTAGCTTAAAAGATATATAATCAAATTTTGAGCAATCTCTTCGTTTGGAAACCAACCTAATTACATCAAAGCTATCCGTAGAGTTTATGCCTAAACAACGACATACTAATGAACTGATTTCGTGTTCGGTCACTTTTGGATCAATATTGGTCAAAAACAAATCAAATGAATTGCTTCCAAGCGAGTGTAGCTGCGACGGCCGATCATCTGATTCGCACACATCAGCATTCGTTTCTCCACGAAGACAAGGCGACATCACTGGAGTAGAATGACAATGTTCCCTTCTTTCGAACGATGGTATCGTAGGTCCGGTGATAGTCGCTAAAGTGTGCAGTATCGTGTTCACTTTGTTTTTCAGTTCCGAAATCTCCTCGTCCACAGATCTAACAGCATTAGCGGTGCTATCATGTGCAACAAAAGCAACTCCTTGAGGAATTCCAGAATTACATGCTGTAAGAATTTCAGAAGAAATTCCTCAAAATTTTGAACTTTTAGTAGTTACGCAGTCTTTATTGTTAAAACGGGTTTATTATCTACCCAACGTTTCGGCACTTAGGGATGGTGCCTTCATCAGGGGGAAAATAATGTTCTCGTTTCGTCTCTCGTGTTTCGGCTAACTTTAACTGTCCTGACTCTAATTGTTTGGTACATGACTCAATAACACTTCGGTGAACTTATGTGGACTTTTTGCTAATGGCGCCATAAGTTCACCGAAGTGTTATTGAGTCATGTACCAAACAATTAGAGTCAGGACAGTTAAAGTTAGCCGAAACACGAGAGACGAAACGAGAACATTATTTTCCCCCTGATGAAGGCACCATCCCTAAGTGCCGAAACGTTGGGTAGATAATAAACCCGTTTTAACAATAAAGACTGCGTAGCCACTAAAAGTTCAAAGTTAAGAATTTCAGTCGATCCTTGCAAGTAATTCCTCAAAATGTCATGTTGAGTTTTATACGAATGAAGCCAATTCGATATTTTTAACAGATTTATTAGTGGGCAAACTAATATCTTCTAAAGCTTTTTCCATCAACTTCCTGTTCTTCGGTATCAAGCAGAATGATGGCTGGTTAGCTTTGGTGATAATCTTCACTGCACTAATGGTCCGAATCCACGTTTTAGCGGGAGAAAACTTCCGATCTCTGTTAACGTAAATTTAAGACGCTTAGTGTCTTCAGAGAATTTGTTTGAAATTTTTGGCTGCATCTTTTCCCAAAATGTTTGATTAAGGTGGCCCTCGTCTAAGATTAAATCTGAAGTATAACTTCTTATTTAGATGACATATATTTACGAACCAGTTCTTCGGAAAAGTTGTAGGTAATGTTAATTCGAACAAGTTTACCGAAGACACATTTTATCTAGCTATGCAAGAATGAAGATGGTGTGGTCTGGTGAAACCGATTCAACGTGAACGGTGGAAAGAAACGGTGTAGGTTTGTATCTATGCTTTCTGGCTATTATTGGTTTTTCGTAACATTCATTAAATATATCAGTTGAAATTTAAATCAAATTTAAATTTTATTTTGTTTTTGCTATTTGACATAACAATTGTGCTGGTCCTAATTTGCCCCAAAAGCGCAAAAGTGGGTAAAGTAGCCAAAGTAAAGGAAGTTTTATTCTAGAAGAAGTTTAGTTTTTAAGAGAAAAATTGAGATAATCAGTCTTTATGGTCCGTCCCGAAAGGGATATACAGTGTCGGACAAAACAATAAAACCACCACCCATTTTTCATACAAAATGGCCAAGTTTGACGATGTGATACTCAGATTCTAGTGAACCTATGTGGCTGAAATTTTGACAGTCGCCATGGAGTCACATGAATTTTGATTTGTATTTAATTGATTGAACTCTGTTGACTATATCAAAAGTTGTGGATATACGAAACGACAAAATAATAGGACCACTTTCAGATTGCCAGTACCAAATGATATATGTGAGTATCTGATAGATAAACAAGTACTAAAATTAAGGATGCCATTTAAACTTGGGGACATTTTTATTGAATAGACCACAAATAACCATCATAAAAATTTGGTGTTAGATTTTTGCCGCACCGTATATGTGTAACTTTGGAAGCAGTGAAAAGAACTCAATCAATTTAATACAAATCAAAATTCCCATTATTTATTTTTGTATGAAGTAGGACCGGTGGTCTTATTGTTTTGTCCGACACTGTATATGAGTTGTATATGTAGAGAAGAGAGAGAGAAAGTAGATAGAAAGATACAAAGTAAGAGAAAAGGGACGGGCCAGGGATTGAACCCAGGCCTTCTGCATACGAATCAGAAGCGGTAGCCACTAGTCCACCATGCCCGTCTTAAAAAATGCAAAAAAAAAAAGTTTTGCCACATAAAATCCCATACAAATTTTAATCGCGATGCGCAATGTGTAGGCAAAACTGATCGCACTTCAATTGTGCACAGTCACTCAGGACCCGAAATGGAATAAAAAAAACCTTGATCTGAAAAAACGACCTCTATGACCCACGCTAATGAGTAGCATTCCATCCGCAATCGATAATTTTTGACAAGCAGTCAGAAAACAACCGATCCAACTAAGTAATTACCACACACGAGAATATCTCAACCGAAATTAATTGACGGAAAAGTCTAAAAACAACGATTGAGAGAACATCACTTGAAAAAATCAATACGAAAACAAACAAAAGTTTATTTTGGAGAATTCATGGTAGAGTACATGAAATAATAGTTCACTTTTATGATTCATTGGTCTGACTGCTGAACGTTGTCACTGCTTCCGTTGCATTTGGAAGAGCATTACTCTGATGGATCCGGCTGGCTATCAGGAGGATATTTACAACAGATCGATCGAGTGTGGAAGGATTGTTTCATCCGTTCTTTTTGTGCGATGATCCGCAAAAAGGCAGAGTCTAACCACAGCAGATGATGTGGTGTCGCATGCTTGCACATTGGAAGTGAATGGTGGTCAAACTATAATTGAATGGAAATAATTCACGTTTGGCATGAACAAAACATTTTATATGTGTTTGAGATTGCCAATGTATATTTTATTATTATTTACGAACATGCACGTTGTTCCAATTGTCCTTGTCCAGTAATATTCCCATTCCAAGAAATCTGCCTTGTTCTTTCACCAGTTATCGAGTTGGCTTAAGCATGTCAAAAGCTTGTTCGATCGTATAAACATAAAATAAACAAATTTGCGTAATAAAATGAGGATGTGTTTTAATTGTATCCCCGTTATTGATATGGTGAAACTTAATGCTTTAGACACATTCCACGCGTTACGTTTTGCACGCGAATCAAACTATTGCTTCCAAATATTGCTATGTTGTTAAATACATGCTAACCAGCATATCGAACGATCAGATTTGAATAGCAGATTCATTTTATGCTTTCTAATTGAGAATTGGACCTTTGTACTTCGGAAGGAATTAAGAAACACAGCGTAACGGGACACCATCGCAAAAAATGACAAATTTTGATCAAACGACAAGAAATTTGCTACTTTCTCGAAACATTTTCCAAAGTATCAAGTACTATTACAATAATATAAGGAATAATCTTCATTTTGGTGCAAAAATAATCAAAATCGACAGCTGTAGCACTAAAATATCGTTCAATGAAGTTCAATAACCGCGGTGTAGAAGTGCGTGGAATGTGTCTTTAAAACAAGTAAGACCACGGTGTTCATCAGTCAAATCAATAGTTTTGCCTTCGGGGTGCTATTGATCAGTAAATAACATACAAAGACGTGCTGAAACTATGCATTCCACTTGCATTAACCACCCTAGAAAGCGAAAAACTACGTAAAACTACGTAAAGAAATCGAAGGATCACTAACAAATGCCCAGGACCTTCGGTAATCCACAATAGATGAGCAATAGAAGCAGTGGTCATCAGTTCTTTAACTTAGTTGGGAACATTGGTTCTCAATTGCCATCAACCATTCTGTCGTTGGGAATCATCGATCAACTTGATTCCAGTTACGAGTTTGGCGGTTCCAGCCCACATGCGACGACACCTCCAGATAAGTGTCGTTTTACCAATTTGCAATTATCGTAATGTATGAAGTGTAATGTCTTGTGATGTTTGCAGATATGCACCGAACCGAGGACGTTGGCTAGTCTGGAACTGCCACTCACCCATGGAAGTCATCATACCGTACTCCAGAATTACTTCCCAACTCATTGCATTGTGATCTTCAAGGCCATGCCTACAAGAAGATGAACAATAAACGATCCTTTGCCACCCTTATCAGCAGCAGAACGGATGAGAAGCGAACGCCATCAGCAACGAAGAGATTTGAAGCAGGGTAATCGAGGGTTCATCATTCAGTAAGCTTGTGATTCAAACTAGTAAGACACAGATTTCCTGTGAGATTCCGTAATGTAGAGACATATGTGACCAGTGATTCACATTTCGTTGAAAGCCTCCAGTTAGTAGGCTTCCGCTTTTCAAGGGGGCGGTATGTACTATTTTTATGCTTAAACTACGTCTCGTAATAAGAATGACCCACTGTAGGAAGTTGGTAGCATCAAAGGAACGTAGAAAACAATGAATAAACAGAGAACTGCATCAAATACGTACTGCTACAATTATATCGACAATTGTTATGAAGTCGCTATCAACAATCTACAGAGAGGCTTTTCTATTCCGAATTAGCGTGAACAGCGACCATTTGAAATGTGAGAACTTTCGAGCAATCAGTATCAAAACAAATAAGTTCGTGGGAAGTTTTTACGCCGATTTCATTGACAGTCGCTCTGCAAAGGTCCAGATCTTCACCGTACGGCAAATCCTCCAGCAATGCCGTACAACGCATCACCTATTCATGGAATTAAAGGCGGCATACGGCAGTATCGACCGCATAGAACTCTGGAAAATCATGGAAGAAAATGGCTTTCCTGAGAAGCTGATCAGACTACCCGGAGCATCGATGGACGGTGTGCAAAACTGCGTAAGGATTTCGGATAAACTGTCTAGCTCATTCAAATCTCGCCGGGGACTGCGAAAAGGTGACGGACTCTCAAGCATACTCTTCAACAGCGCCATGGGGGGATAATCTACTCAACGGACATCTGAACAGGAAGTGTGGGGTTAAGGACCGTCTTCTATAACAAAAGTAGAAGCCAGGATTACATTCTCCTCGACCGGAAGGCCGCCAAAGCCTTCGTCTCTCCGGAAAAACCAAGAAGGTTTTGCATCAAAGAGGGGCTAGTGCACATCGCTTTCTCAAGATTAGCTGCGTAGCTTGTAGCAGAGTTAACCATCACGCCCGCGCGCAACTGTTTTGCAGACATAAAAAACTGATACTTGCGTGCAACACGATTTGATCTGCTGAAGGTTCAGGCCCTATCAGCTAACACCAGAAGATGCAGCTGACAGTGGGGCTTCCACATGCCCTTACCGGGGACCCTTTTCCAACCGCTTGGATGTTTGGATCCAACCCAACAGACCGACGCCACCACGATGTTCTCCTTGCGGCCACTCAATCGCTGTAAGGGTCTATTTCGAACGCAAGGCACCGATATGATCTACGTAGCCCACCCCAAACCCTTTGGACCACCTTTGTAGCTCCAAGACGATGTAGGTGATAGCCGTTGAAACGGCATTCCGGAACGCGCATGCCTGAAACGATAAAGCAAACATGACCTGAAAGCACCTGAGTCAGGGGGAATGTTACTTTCCTATGGCGCCTGTTAACCCAAGTATCATCTTTCCCCGGGATCAACCTGTGTGTTCACCTTCCATTGGAACTGTCCCACGCGCGCTGCCATTGGACCATCAGGCAGTGCATATGTCTCTTGTGGCGCGCATTTCGAAGCACTCTATGGCATCACCGATAAGGATAACGATTGGTACCATACCAGTGATGACGCAATGTCAACGGTTCGCGGCACAACGCCGCGCAAATGTCCGTCAATGACCGGGAGCATAAAGCAACGAGAGCACACACAGCCTATCGCGCACAAATGGTGCAAAATAACCGCCGCTAGTGATCATAGCTAATGTGCACCATTCAAGATTTTAATGTTGTTACGGTCCAAAAGAAGCCCATTTCTCTAGAATATTTCAACTTGAACAAAAACATATTCCGATTTTCATTCAATCAACATCTGCCTTATTTATTACCTGAAACATCTTCCCAGTCTATTATTGTCTATCTAAGCAGATGTCAGCAGGTATTGCAGAGCAGAGCCATAAAACGGCAAAATCCGTGGTATAATGGTGGCATCATAACTTCTAATAAAACAACGTCCTAACATGGAAACCGATGTCAAAGCTTACACCCCCTATTGGGATCATAAAAAGTCACCATAAAATCGTAAAACAATTCACTAAATCATTATCAGATTGACAGCCGAGTCAGCCGCAGAACAACAGACAGACAGTACTCTTGGCGAACAGTATGTGACATTTGGTTACCGTTCGAGGTCGGCACTGATTGTGTTTACGTCGTACGATTATTTTCACTCCATTAAAAACCCATTAATCACAGCCGGAAGAGCCGGAAACGAGAAGGGGGGACTTTTCGCGCAGAAGGAAACGACGTCTCCAGAGTGATGGTGTCCTTCGATGGTTCAGCAGTTTGCGACCTGCCATCAGGCGTGGGGAGTGTCAGATCTATTTACTATTAAACAGCTGCAGGGCAGACATCACACATGTCGGGAAAAGTTCTTAGTTCGCCGCTGAAGGGTAATAATGCGAGACGGAGTGTCGTTATCTCCATCTCTTCAGTCGAACACTGCCGGGTGGTCCGTCAGCTTCATGACAATCATCGAGGTACATACAATCAATGTTGCTGAACACTGATGAAACATGCGAAGGGCGATGAATATTGCTTCGCCATGTACATGTGAACTGCGAGTGAACAGGTTTGCCAATGCTTGAGCTTTGTTCGTCATCAACAAAGCGTCGTCGTCGCTCGTTACGACTGAAAAAAAAAAACTTCATCGCCCGAAGACATGATTGCTTCGATGCATCATGCGTGCTCTTCGCGAAGATCAGAAAACCATTCGCACGAGCAGCTTCGTGAACGGCACCCGCTGCACGGCATTCTAGCTAACATGGTACCCTGGTACCTGCTAAATAAAAATGGTCATATTTTTGCCATTTTATCGCCAATTCTAGCAATCTTGGGCTAATTCGATTCAAAAAATCACCTTCTACTGAGTGGGGGGGCCGGAGCGGTCACCGAGGATTGCAGAAAATCCGGATGTCGGCGTAGAATTTTAATGCCTGATGCCAGGTCTTTCCCAACCAGATTAGCCGCTACGCAACTGTCAAAATGCACTCGCAACGAAGAGGACGATTGAAGGAGTGAGCACCATGAACGAATGGAAGTCGCATGTGGTCTGCACAAATGATCAACTTACTTCCTCGTTCACTGCTCCCATTGACTTGCTAGAGTGTTCTTCGCGAAGCATAAATGAAAAAACGAATGCTTGTGAACAATGGATCGCGAAGATGCAAAAATGAATGCTCGCGAGGAAGATCCAACGCAACATTGCATACAATTCCACAAATGAGAAACGAATTTTAGATATACATATAGCAGTTGATCAATTAGCTTGATGTCAAGGTATGTCGGGTTTAATTGAAATGCAATATACACATTTACCCGTAAGCTCATAGCTTTGGTGGGGTTCTTGTCCTGTGGCTAAACTCATAGGACTCTTGCTCGAGTGATAGCTATTAGCCTGGTACCCGGTTTATATGGGAAAATACAAAAAATGAAATAAAAAACTCTAACTCCTGTATACTTTTTGAGTTCCACTTTGGTCCCATATCAACTGTGCAGAATTTCAGATCGAACGGAGAAACTATATTTTAGCGCCCGCCATTCTTAGTTTTTCATACGATTTACTATGCGGAAATTTTACTTCTGCAAAGAAAAATCGCTAGGAGTCACCCCTAGATCCCTAAAAATAAGTCGATGAATGATTTCTGTAGAAAACTTCACGAGGAATCAGACCTTCGAAGACCGCAAACCGATGCGACGTCCGTGGAAAAAGTTATTAAGCCTCACCCGATCGCTAAAATGACGAGATTTTATTATTTATTGTTATTCCTTACATGTTAAACAGCGTTGGCATCTTATTCGGTTTTCAGTCAATAACTTTTTCCACATGCCTTAGATCGCTTCGCAGTCTTCGGAGGGTTGGTTCCTAGTAAAATTTCCAATAGAAATCATTCGTCGATTTGTTTTTAGGGGTTAAGGGGCAGCCTGTGGCATTTTTTCTTTGAAAAAGTGATTTTCCCCATAGTAAATGAAAACTTAAAATGGCTGCCGCTAAAATATAGTTTCTCCGATCGAGCTGAAAATTTGGACAGCTGATATTGGACCAAAATGGATCTCAAAAAGTGTACAGGAGTAAAATGTCTTTTGGTGTCCCACGCTAATAGCTATTTCAATGAACTCACCTTTACAGCATTTACGCCTCTAACGATTTATCACGAAACGGCTGTTCTGTAGACATATAGGGTATGTGTTCCATCATTAATCTCACGGTCCCATATTCATCCTATTCGAAAACAAGCGATTACGGCACCGATTGAGTCCGTTCTTTTTGTTTTCATGGGTGCTCACTTCTAACAAAAAATACAAAAATTAGAAACAAAACAAACAGCGCTTGAATCCTTTGTTTTTCGTAGGATGAAAATGGGAGCCACATGCTTAAGAAGGGAACCAATACCCTAGTTAAATTATTATTTTGATCTCATGATATCATATTTTTTTTCTGTTTTTTAATGTTGAGTTTTGGCATATTGCATACATCTTATGGAAAATAAACCAATATTGTCGTCCTGGTTGAAACCCGAAGATTCCCCACACCCGACAATCGAATTTTCTCAAAATCCATACGTGAAACCTAACGTCGGACGTAGTGCGCTGGACAGCGGACCTGGCCCTCTATCCAGCGCACTGTGCCCGACGTACGTCCGACACACGGTTTAGGAGAAAACCCGATTTTCGCGTGTCAAAAATTCCGATTTTCAACTGCACGAACAATATCTTTCTACGCACTTCGATATTTCATTTTCACTGATTGTTGCGGGAGCGAATAGTTCTTTCTGAATTCTTTTTAGCAGATCTCAAACTCCAGTTATTGGGTGAGAAGCAGCTTTTAGCTGAAATGTTTATTTTAATAACTAGGAATTCTCTAGGACATATACAGTGTCGGACAAAACAATAAGACCACCGGTCCTATTTCATACAAAATGCCCAAGTTTCACGATATGGTACTCGGTTTCTAGTAAACCGATTTGGCTGAAATTTTGAAAACTGACTTCGATTTACGGGATTTTTGATTTGTAATAAATTGATTGAGTCCTGTTCACTACTTCAAAAGTTACATATATACGGTGCGACAAAACTCTGACACCAAATTTTCATCATGGATATTTGTGGTCAATTAAATAAAAATGTCCCCAAGTTTGAATGGCATCCTTAAATTTAGTACTTGTTCATCGATAATCAAGTATCAGATACTCTCATATATCCTTTGATAATGGCAATCTGGAAGTGGTCCTATTATTATGTCGTTTCGTATATCTGTAACTTTTGATGTAGTGAGCAAATCTCACTCAATTAAATACAAATCAAAATTCACGTAGCTCCAGGGCGCCTGTCAAAATTTCAGCCAAATCGGTTCACTAGAAACCGAGCACCACATCGTCAAACTTGGCCATTTTGTATGAAAAATGGCTGGTGGTCTTATTGTTTTGTCCGACACTGTAATTTAAATTGAAGTAGGGTGACAATGGGTATTATCGGCAGGTTTGTTCTCTTCGTCATGGGGGGTTTTTGTCAGCCAAATTGCCTGAAACTTGGCCGTATAATTCAGCTTAGTTGGGAAGGATTTCCCGAATAAAACGATATCATACATCAATTGTACAATGTATGCTTTTCCTATTATTCATGTTATCATAAACTGGATTATAAATCGATGATACAACATATCATATTGGTGATAGCAGTTATCATTTTGAGAATTTCAATGATAGACCGAATGGGTTGTTAAGTATCGTTACCATTCAAAAACGCTAAATTTCTCGAACAAAAATTTTATGCGATCGTACATGTTATAATCACTTTATCATCAACTCAATGATTCGGTGAATAATAAAAACAAAAACGGAAATATTTCACCAAATCTGTTTTACCGATCGAAAAAAAAAGCACACCCCTGCGGGCACTTCTCGGACACTGTCAAGTTTTTCTACGATTGTGTGAATCGTTGTTTACATCCCCGACGTTTTTTATTGTTTTGTCCGGGAATCGAACTGTGTAAGATGACCATTGCTAACTTTGCGCGGTACTTACGCAGTACGCCAAATGGAATCGGTGTTCGCGGTAGGTTGAAACTCGGTGATGTTGTGAAGGTGAAATAGCAGTTGGTGAAAATCATCGGCTTCGGGGAGCTGTGATACAAGAATTTTGCGTGAAAAGGAACATTTCAACTATCCACTTCAGCATGCTATGATGCTATTGCAAACAGTAAGGTAAGCTTTCACCTGATTTCACAAAAAATTCAAGTGCTTTGCAATGCAAGGGAACGACAGCTGCTGACATGAAAACAGCCTTTTAGTGTGGTAGTTTTTGGTGACAAAGTGTTTCTCGCATTAGCAAAATAGTGCATTCACTGATGTGTTATTTTTGATGCTCAGAAGTACTTAAAGGTGTGTGATTTTATCACTGATGACAAAACAGTAACACATACTATAGTAATTCAATGCCATTGCAATGCTTTTACTTAAAATAAGTGCACAAAACTTGACAACTTACCAGAACGATATTATTAGAAATGATTCATGTATTATTGATAGTATCGTTATCATAAGTGTTATGATACCCAAATAATATTCAATAATGTCAATTTTTCAATTTTTATCATCAAATCATAAAACTATTACTAGTGTTGTAGTAATCATTCCACGAATGGACGTCTTATGATATGAGCGATAGCACGAATTGTAAATTTCTATGCGGGTTGAGACCGAATCTGAGTTCAATAGGTTTCGAAAAACCCCCTAAGACGAAGAGAACAAAACGGCCGAGAATAGGTAATTTCCCCTACTTACAAAATTCAGAGCTTATTTTAACTTATTTGTGCTCGTCTTGTGTACTCGTTCTGCAACCTTTAGGATCCGTCCGTTCACTCGGAAGAATCTCACTTAACAATGACAATTTCGCTATTGTCCCAAATCTCATTTTGCCTGTCATCATTTCTCTTTTTCTGTGACGTGAAAGAGCAGTGCTGGCAGCAACACTGATTATGATATTAATTTGAACTTTATTAAATAATTTTATTTCTCAACTGAAGTGGAACTATACCAGGTGAATCTCGAAAGGCTGGAACCTTCCTATTGTTGACATCAAGTTGATTAAATCGATTCGACTTAAGTACTATTTCATACAACATATACTAACATACACATATATTTACTTTAGAAGAATCAAACACCGATTTTCCTTTGGTATTGACGAATTTCGCCCCAAATCGTATTCGGAGTTGGCAGCACCCTCTCAGATTACAATGAAACTTTCTGGGTATGTACACCAAGACTAGATAAGCCACTTTGCATACTTAGTTTCTTCAAAATTTATCTGGACTGACTTTTGAAAAGGGCTAAACTTTTTTTATGGATTTTTTAAAAATGTTTTTAATCAAAAAATGACTACTCCTACAAAAAAGTGTTGTATGGGTGATTATCACAAAATAAGTCAAATTTTAAGAAAAAAATACTGAAAAAAATTCAAAATGAGCCCTACACTGAAAAAAATCATTTCTAAAAATTCAAAGTTGATTTAAAAAAAAAACACCATTTTTGATTTTGATGAAATTTTGTCTCAAGACAGGTAATTATGTTCCCTACCAACCGTCCATGCATCACAAGATGGGCACTTTTAAGGAAAAAAAGTTTTTCTAGCAAAAACTTTTTCATGTCCAAATTATTATTTTTTCAGTGTCTTTTTTTAAAAACAAACTAAACCAGTGAAGGTTATCTAATAATCTCAAAATGCAATGAAACTTATTGTGTCATATGCGACAATGCAATGCACCCATATTCACGCAGCAGCACTTTAGAAGTACGAAACAATATACAATTAGAACACGCATTTCATACGTGCTGCTGTAATTTCTACCCAAACGTTTCTACCCCATGTTCTTACCTAATATTAGGTAAGGCTATTTATTAGATTCGAACTACCTAATCGAAAAAAAAACAAATCAAGAGTACCTAAAGCAAATATGAACAAAACAAGAAAATGAATCGGTATCATTCAACGTGTTACTTCTCTTTGGTTATTAAAGGCAGTTCTGAAAAGTAATGGATCAATCGTATAAATCAAAATTCAACAAATTCAAGTGCAGTGCAAAAATAAACAATCCAAAGTGCAACCGTCATAATCTACGGGGCATGTCATTAAGATTGATAGATAAAATTCATTCCATGGGATATACACATGAAATCGACGAATCGATGAGTATTTGTGAGTCATGTCGTGGATTGATAAGTCACAACAGAAGCCCGAATACGAAAAAACGCCGATCGGATGGAAACGACGAAACTATGCAACCATCATTTAGTCGGCAGCAACATCATGATGTTCCAGAACCAGAACCGTCAACGAGTGGTCAACAAATCGAACATGAGCTGGGTAAGTAAGCCTTCAACGTGTTAGCTTCTTTTATATAACTCATTTTGAAGCTCGTTGCAAAACTACATTTTTCAGTATTCTTCGTATTTATCCAACCCGGCAAGCCTCGTTGGATAAATGTACTACTTGTGCGAAAAAAAATCGTTTTTGCAACTCGTTGCATAAATAACTATCATTCATAACTGCATTCATTATTATATTGTTAACCTTAACTTTTATCTTACAGATATGGTACCATCTATTCCATCATTGGAGTCAATTCCGTCAACAGATCAACTACAGGGTCCCCATAATATTGAGAAGTTTAATACCATTGCTGAAACATTGAGTTTATCGCCAATCTCATCTAGAAACATGAGAAGTATGGAATATCGCATAAACAAATCATTGCAGATTACGAAAGCAGTTCGAAAAAATATCTTCGGAATAGATTCAACGGATGTTGGCAAAGTGGAGGCGTATGACGAGAGAATTATGCAGTTAAAGGATAAGTTCAATCACCCTACAACTGACAGAAGCAAACAGATTAAAATACTATCTGTACTTCCTAAGTCTTGGTCGGTAAATAAAATCACAAGAGAGTTTAACGCACCAATGTATATGGCGAGGCAGGTGAAGGATCTTGTTTATGAACAGGGTATTCTTTGTACCACCGAAAAAAGAAGGGGGCATGGAATTGATGACGATACAAAACAAATAGTAAGAGAATTTTTTGATGATAATGATATCAGCAGGCCAATGCCAGGAACACATGATTTTGTTTCTGAGGTTCGAAATGGAAAAAAACAACAAGTTCAATAACGACTTTTGATGATGTCGCTCAAAGAGGCTTATATGATTTTTGTAGATATGTACAAAACTGTGAATATTGGTTTCACAGTATTTACACAGTTGCGACCAAAGCATTGTATTTTACTTGATTCTACTGGTATACATAATGTATGCATATGTACTACCCAAGAAACAATTATTCATTTGAGAAATGTTTCTTAAAGCAGTGTTATTAAAACATAAGTTTTATTATATTTGGTTTAGTTCAAATTAAACCGTTGTTAAATTCTTGTTAGCCCAGAAATGGAGAATCTGTTCAACATCAGCCGTTCTATAAGCGTTGTAAATGTAATGTTTATTCAATGATCGTTGCTTCATTATACGGCTGTTGTTCAACGTTCAACCCGTTTGCTATTTACAAATATATCAGCAACCTTTCTTCAACGTTTATTAACCAAGTTGTACGATGTATTTTTGTATAATCGTCTGATAAAGGTTTTTGAAACATTTAAAGCAAACTTGCAGCCTCGTTCATTATAACAAGCTTTCTACGACAATGATTCCACCACAATACAATCAAAATTTGGCAGCAATTTCAATTTTTATATTTTATTGAACAAATGCTGTAAAAAAGTTACTTAAACGTTTCTTCAATATCGCTCTATAAATACAGTACTGGCCAAAATTATAGGCAGTGATGATGATACGATGCATAGTTCGATATACCTTTCTTCGGGTTAGCTTAACTCAAATGCCATTATTCGAAAATAAGTGTTTATTGATCACGAAATAAAATTGCATTGTTTCAAACATCAAGCAAAACTTAACGAAGGAGAAAGAATTCAAATCTTGAATTTGGTCGAAAATTGTCTGGCCAAAATTATAGGCACTTTATCGACCTTCCTAAGAAAGTTTGATGTTCTATCTCAGACATTAGTAATAACATCACCAGGATCCTTCAATATTCTGTTTAGCAGAGGTGTTAGTATTGTTTAGAATCGAGATCATTGGTTTGTAAGTTTGATTTTGGGTGTATTTTATCAAATGTCAATGATAGCTATCTCGAGATACTTGTGATTTCTAGTTTTTAATTTTGCAGTTAATAATAAATGTCCTCCATACGTTTCCAAAAGGTTTTAAGTGTAGGTTAGTGGGCAGGCCATCCAGAATATGAACTCCCAGGTATTGTAATGGGTAAGTTTTGTTGTATGGCATTGAAATTGATTAATTTTGAATTGTGTAATGAAGCGTTGGCTTGTTCAAAATACCTGTAACCATCATTACGACTAAAGTTCTTATTGAGATATTTCTCGTGGACATTGGAAATGTTTCTGATATACCTAATGGAATTCAATCTATCTTTCTATGAAACCGGCAGTCCAGTTTCTATTGAAGAAATGCAGTCTCACACACTTTTAGTATCCAGTCCCACTTTCCGTTATTAGTTATACAGCTACTCAAAAAAGCGGTTTTCAGTCTAAGACAACAAGTAAATTAAGAACGCCTCGAAGGGTGCCAAAAACATGCCCATTGGAGCCAAATACAACGGTACCATGCTGTATTCAGTGATTTTATCCTTTTTGAAGAAATTTATTGGAATATGCGGTGTCTGTAAGCTGGAGAGTAGAATAACGCAATATGCTATTCAGCATCCAAACACGACTGCAAGGGGCTGGGGTAGTAACAGTTTGTGGGGATGATTTTTTTTCAAAGATATTGATCCCCTGATATCATCTGGGGGTATGCTGAATGCCAAACAATATATCAAAACTATATATGTTGTCTAGGATAAACACTTTGATGAGAACTTCAGTTATAATGATGATAACTGGTATTTCCATGAAGAGAATGCTTCATATCACAAGGTGAAAGATCAATTGATTGGTTTCAAAGCCATGGAATTTCTGTCCTAGCTTGATCGTCAACTAGCCTAGACAACAATCGTATTGAGAACACTCGAAGTATATTGATCAGCAGTTGTAAAACTATCAAACTTAAAATCGCCAGGTATTCTTTGTAGCTTTCATGGATATTTGTTCAAAATTCACCAAACGCCAATGGCATAAACTTATGATCCCGATTCCAAACCGTGCTAAAAGAATATTTTAGGCTCGTGAAAGTATTATAACTTCGATGATAAAAAGTTTCTGAGATAGGACATCATACCTTCTTTAGTAGGTCAACATAGTGCCTATAATTTTGGCCAGACAGTTTTTGACCAATTTCAAGATTTTAATTAGTTTTTCTATGTTGATAATCGTTTGGAGTAAAAAACGTTGCATTGTTAATATGTAGTCAATAGACAATAATACTAAAATAATTGCATTTGAATAAAGCTATCTCAAAGGAAGATTTATCAACCTAAACATAGTATCATGAGCATTGCCTATAATTTTGGCCAGTACTGTAAATAAGCAAAAAGATGTTTCATTTTACATATTTCTCATATGAATATTTTGAAACAACTTTTTAAGGCTAGATTACCTACATTAATCACAGTTTTATGATAGAACTCACATCATTGACAAGACTCGAACTCGGGACCTTTTGCTTCACTGTTGTCTGCATCTGCTCTTCTCCAATCAGGATTGCATGAATCGGAAAAAAAAATCGGTATTTAAACATTGAATCGAATACGTTGCCGTCCATACGTTGCTTAAACATCGCTTAAGTTTTGTTATTCGACTAGTTGTCGACATGAACATTGATGCTGATTAATGATTGATTAATCATATCCGCTACGTTTATTCATTTAAATAAACTTTTCTGTAAGCTATGTTTATCAGCAGCGCTACTGGAGCCTATTAGTCTGTGAAGTCAGTTCGCTATGGTGCGATGTTAGTTAGGAAAATTGGTGATCATTCAAACATATTTTTCATTTCTCATGCCCAAAAAAGTGAGTTGTGTTTAGTTTTCGGAACATTCATTTCGTGTACGAAAGAAAAATGTGTCACGCTGCTGTTGATCTCCTGACAAAAGTGGATCCTGAACCCGGTCAAGATAGAAATAAGGCTCGATCTGTGTCATGATGAAGGAACCAGGGGGGAAAACTTCTAGACGCTGCTTGTTAGAGGAGCCAGTTGCCGTTTTCAAGCTCGGTGGATTTGCAGCCGTTGATCAGTGTAGTGTTAAAGGTAATTCGTGATATTTTTTGAAGTGTGATACAATTATTTAGAGCTGCTGCAAGGCTCCTGTTTGATGTAGAAAAATTTGCAACTGTGTTTACAAATGTAAACATGGCGAACAATGGCGATTAAGAGCACTGCTAATCAGCAGCTGAACAGAACGAATAAGCTACTCTTGTCAACCTATTTTAAGCTAGTTGTTCCACTATGAATTATATATGGAATAATGACATCTAATACGTCGGAAACAGCTTGTCTTCGTACATTATTAGAACATTATTAGGCTATAGATGGAAATTTCTAAACAACATTTCTTAAACTTCTGTTCGATCAGTTGTTCAATTTACATAAATATGATGAACAGGAGTGATATTTAAACTGTTTGAAATATTTATTCGACTCTTTTTTCAACACATACCCTTATTCAACTGTCGGCGCTTTCGAACGCTTGTTAAGCTGGCATGCTTATTAATGATTTCGAATTGTTACTTGGGTATTCATGAAAATGTAAATTTAATGTTCAACAGTATAAGAATTGTGTCACAAGATGAAATAATACAAAAAATGCTTTGCGATATTTCCACCAGAACAGATAATTGCTTTTTCCGTGTTTGTGAAAAGTGTGCTTGTAATGAACACATTGAAGAGGAACTTACATTGATATTAGAATCAAATGACAACGAAGAGATTATATTTCAGCAGTGGTTGAATACTGATCACTGTAATTTAGAAACGATTATTAAACCTGTTGATGAATTTGTTCCGTATCTTGTTGCAAAAATTGACAAACTTATAACACACGACTTTATTCATAAACAACAATCATCATTTCTCAGAAATAAAAAAGATACATTAAAGGATGATGAAATTCTTGCGATTTGTGATTTCTCTGAAAACTATTCATTCATAATTCAAAACGCTGCTCAAGGATATCATTGGAACAACTCGCAAGCAACAATACACCCATTTGAAATTTACTATATGAAAGATAATAAACTTGTAAATGTTAGCTTCATTATCATATCGGAAGTAATGGCTCACGATACAGTTGCGGTCCAGTTGTTCATCTAAAAAATGATAGATTTTATGAAACAATTAACGAACTTTTCTAAAATTTATTTTATGTCTGATGGGGCAGCATCACAATACAAAAATAAGAAGAACTTTGCTAGTCTATGTAGATTCCAGTCAAAGCATGCATTAAGAGCAGAATGGCATTTTTTTTTGCAACGTCCCACGGTAAAGGTCCATGTGATGCTATTGGTGGCACTCTCAAGCGAATGGCAAAGAGAGCAAGTCTTGCTCGAGATTATGGAAATACCATAACAACTCCACGAGAGTTATATAACTGGGCAGTTGTACAGACAGATGAAAATATAACTAAATTAAATTTCTGTTACGTATCCACTGAACAGTACATTAACATGTCAGAAGATCTCGAAGAAATATATAATAACGCCAAAACAATACCAGGCACTCAGAAATTCCATAGTTTTTTTGCCTATTCCTGGCGACAAAGTAAAGGCAAACAGGTATTCTAATTCAGAAGATGAACCAAAAATATTTAGTATGATCGGAAAAAAATAGAAACATATATATATATATATATATATATATATATATATACATACATATATATATATAAATATATATATATATATATATATATATATATATATATATATATATATATATATATATATATATATATATATATATATATATATATATATATATATATATATATATATATATATATATATATATATATATATATATATATATATATATATATATATATATATATATATACAGGGTGTTTGGTTCCGGGTTTTGGATATTTTCAGGGCTGATAGGTCTTGATGAGAGATGAAAAAGTTCCCATGGAACATAGGGTCGGAAATCACTGCTAAGTGAGTTAATCACATTTTAAATTTTTAATTTTTGGTTATCTTTGAAGTCCTGTATCTACTAAACTATCAATCGTACAAACTTTCTCAGCGCACGAATTGAAAGCTAATAACTTCTACTTTCTTAGTCTCTTGGACGTTTACTTTGTAAAAATAGTTTTAAAGGCCTTAAATTGAAAAATAATGCAAAATTGGTCGAAAAAATCGACACTTTTTTGGACATTTTTGATGATTTACATATGAAAATAAAGCTTTTGTTAAAAAAGTTCTTCTACAAAACATGCACGAACTTGTTCCCTAAAAATGTTTCTTTGACACCAAAACTCTATCTTTTGTAGTTAAGCCAAAAAATGTTTTTGAAAATAACGTTCCAAATTGCATTAACTTCATGCCAAAACAATGGTCATCACCCTACCCGTCGTGCGTTCGTGTGCTGTTGCTCCACGGCATGAGGACGACTACTGCTGCTGGCTTGGCTGCTGGTGATGTCATCGCATACAGAAAACGAGCTCGCTCTTTGTCGCGTCACATCTCCGCCTGTGGAATCATTTGAGTCGGAGTTTGGATTTGCGCATACTAAGTGCGACGTGCAGTTAACTTGTTTTTCGACGGAGCGAAAGGAAAGCGCCGACGAAAGTGTATTTACAAGAGCAATCATTTAAATCCTTCGCACTCGTAGCTCTGCTGCGGTGCTGTTCAGATGGGGGGGTCTATGCGTGCGGCAATTTAGAGCATGCACTTATTTGATGCATTTCATTTTTTTTTGTATGATGTGCAAGGATAATGATTCTTCTTATTTCTTGCATAACATTCCAACTGGGACAGAGCCTGTTTCTCAGCTCAGTTGTAAAACATGCAGCAATAAATTCCATTGGAAACAATCATGGGGGGTCCTTGGGAAATGATACCTTTGGGGAATCTAATCAACAAGTTGGACATTTGAGGAGAAGTTGGGGATTCTTAAGGGACATTGGGGATTTTTAAGAGATATTGGGGATTTTTAAGGTGCATTGGGGATTTTAGGGCCGGTAAAGGGAACTTAGGAATCATGGGGGTCCTTGAGAAATGATACCTTTGGGGATTTTTAGGAGATATTGGGGATTTTTAAGGAACATTGGGGATTTTTAAGGAACATTGGGGATTTTAGGGCCGGTAAAGGGAACTTAGGAATAATGGGGGTCCTTGAGAAATGATACCTTTGGGGAATCTAATCAACAAGTTAGACATTTTAGGAGAAGTTGGGGATTTTTAAGGAACATTGGGGATTTTTAAGAGATATTCGGGATTTTTAAGGAGCATTGGGGATTTTAGGGACGGTAAAGGGAACTTAGAAATCATGGGGGTCCTTGAGAAATGATACCTTTGGGGATTTTTAGGAGATATTGGGGATTTTTAAGGAACATTGGGGATTTTTAAGGAACATTGGGGATTTTAGGGCCGGTAAAGGGAACTTAGGAATAATGGGGGTCCTTGGAAAATTTAGGATTTTAGGATTTTAGGAGAAGTTGGGAATTCTTAAGGGACATTGGGGATTTTTAAGAGATATTGGGGATTTTTAAGGAGCATTGGGGATTTTAGGGCCGGTAAAGGGAACTTAGGAATAATGGGGGTCCTTGAGAAATGATACCTTTGGGGAATCTAATCAACAAGTTGGACATTTTAGGAGAAGTTGGGGATTTTTAAGGAACATTGGGGATTTTTAAGAGATATTAGGGATTTTTAAGGAGCATTGGGGATTTTAGGGCCGGTAAAGGGAACTTAGAAATCATGGGGGTCCTTGAGAAATGATACCTTTGGGGATTTTTAGGAGATATTGGGGATTTTTAAGGAACATTGGGGATTTTTAAGGAACATTGGGGATTTTAGGGCCGGTAAAGGGAACTTAGGAATAATGGGGGTCCTTGGAAAATTTAGGATTTTAGGATTTTAGGAGAAGTTGGGAATTCTTAAGGGACATTGGGGATTTTTAAGAGATATTGGGGATTTTTAAGGAGCATTGGGGATTTTAGGGCCGGTAAAGGGAACTTAGGAATAATGGGGGTCCTTGAGAAATGATACCTTTGGGGAATCTAATCAACAAGTTGGACATTTTAGGAGAAGTTGGGGATTTTTAAGGAACATTGGGGATTTTTAAGAGATATTCGGGATTTTTAAGGAGCATTGGGGATTTTAGGGCCGGTAAAGGGAACTTAGAAATCATGGGGGTCCTTGAGAAATGATACCTTTGGGGATTTTTAGGAGATATTGGGGATTTTTAAGGAACATTGGGGATTTTTAAGGAACATTGGGAATTTTAGGGCCGGTAAAGGGAACTTAGGAATAATGGGGGTCCTTGGAAAATTTAGGATTTTAGGATTTTAGGAGAAGTTGGGAATTCTTAAGGGACATTGGGGATTTTTAAGAGATATTGGGGATTTTTAAGGAGCATTGGGGATTTTAGGGCCGGTAAAGGGAACTTAGGAATAATGGGGGTCCTTGAGAAATGATACCTTTGGGGAATCTAATCAACAAGTTGGACATTTTAGGAGAAGTTGGGGATTTTGAAGGGACATTGGGGATTTTTAAGAGATATTCGGGATTTTTAAGGAGCATTGGGGATTTTAGGGCCGGTAAAGGGAACTTAGGAATCATGGGGGTCCTTGAGAAATGATACCTTTGGGGATTTTTAGGAGATATTGGGGATTTTTAAGGAACATTGGGGATTTTAGGGCCGGTAAAGGGAACTTAGGAATAATGGGGGTCCTTGGAAAATTTAGGATTTTAGGATTTTAGGAGAAGTTGGGAATTCTTAAGGGACATTGGGGATTTTTAAGAGATATTGGGGATTTTTAAGGAGCATTGGGGATTTTAGGGCCGGTAAAGGGAACTTAGGAATAATGGGGGTCCTTGAGAAATGATACCTTTGGGGAATCTAATCAACAAGTTGGACATTTTAGGAGAAGTTGGGGATTTTTAAGGAACATTGGGGATTTTTAAGAGATATTAGGGATTTTTAAGGAGCATTGGGGATTTTAGGGCCGGTAAAGGGAACTTAGGAATCATGGGGGTCCTTGAGAAATGATACCTTTGGGGATTTTTAGGAGATATTGGGGATTTTTAAGGAACATTGGGGATTTTTAAGGAACATTGGGGATTTTAGGGCCGGTAAAGGGAACTTAGGAATAATGGGGGTCCTTGGAAAATTTAGGATTTTAGGATTTTAGGAGAAGTTGGGAATTCTTAAGGGACATTGGGGATTTTTAAGAGATATTGGGGATTTTTAAGGAGCATTGGGGATTTTAGGGCCGGTAAAGGGAACTTAGGAATAATGGGGGTCCTTGAGAAATGATACCTTTGGGGAATCTAATCAACAAGTTGGACATTTTAGGAGAAGTTGGGGATTTTTAAGGAACATTGGGGATTTTTAAGAGATATTCGGGATTTTTAAGGAGCATTGGGGATTTTAGGGCCGGTAAAGGGAACTTAGAAATCATGGGGGTCCTTGAGAAATGATACCTTTGGGGATTTTTAGGAGATATTGGGGATTTTTAAGGAACATTGGGGATTTTTAAGGAACATTGGGGATTTTAGGGCCGGTAAAGGGAACTTAGGAATAATGGGGGTCCTTGGAAAATTTAGGATTTTAGGATTTTAGGAGAAGTTGGGAATTCTTAAGGGACATTGGGGATTTTTAAGAGATATTGGGGATTTTTAAGGAGCATTGGGGATTTTAGGGCCGGTAAAGGGAACTTAGGAATAATGGGGGTCCTTGAGAAATGATACCTTTGGGGAATCTAATCAACAAGTTGGACATTTTAGGAGAAGTTGGGGATTTTGAAGGGACATTGGGGATTTTTAAGAGATATTCGGGATTTTTAAGGAGCATTGGGGATTTTAGGGCCGGTAAAGGGAACTTAGGAATCATGGGGGTCCTTGAGAAATGATACCTTTGGGGATTTTTAGGAGATATTGGGGATTTTTAAGGAACATTGGGGATTTTTAAGGAACATTGGGGATTTTAGGGCCGGTAAAGGGAACTTAGGAATAATGGGGGTCCTTGGAAAATTTAGGATTTTAGGATTTTAGGAGAAGTTGGGAATTCTTAAGGGACATTGGGGATTTTTAAGAGATATTGGGGATTTTTAAGGAGCATTGGGGATTTTAGGGCCGGTAAAGGGAACTTAGGAATAATGGGGGTCCTTGAGAAATGATACCTTTGGGGAATCTAATCAACAAGTTGGACATTTTAGGAGAAGTTGGGGATTTTGAAGGGACATTGGGGATTTTTAAGAGATATTCGGGATTTTTAAGGAGCATTGGGGATATTAGGGCCGGTAAAGGGAACTTAGGAATCATGGGGGTCTTTGAGAAATGATACCTTTGGGGATTTTTAGGAGATATTGGGGATTTTTAAGGAACATTGGGGATTTTAGGGCCGGTAAAGGGAACTTAGGAATAATGGGGGTCCTTGGAAAATTTAGGATTTTAGGATTTTAGGAGAAGTTGGGAATTCTTAAGGGACATTGGGGATTTTTAAGAGATATTGGGGATTTTTAAGGAGCATTGGGGATTTTAGGGCCGGTAAAGGGAACTTAGGAATAATGGGGGTCCTTGAGAAATGATACCTTTGGGGAATCTAATCAACAAGTTGGACATTTTAGGAGAAGTTGGGGATTTTGAAGGGACATTGGGGATTTTGAAGGGACATTGGGGATTTTTAAGAGATATTCGGGATTTTTAAGGAGCATTGGGGATTTTAGGGCCGGTAAAGGGAACTTAGGAATCATGGGGGTCCTTGAGAAATGATACCTTTGGGGATTTTTAGGAGATATTGGGGATTTTTAAGGAACATTGGGGATTTTTAAGGAACATTGGGGATTTTAGGGCCGGTAAAGGGAACTTAGGAATAATGGGGGTCCTTGAGAAATGATACCTTTGGGGAATCTAATCAACAAGTTGGACATTTTAGGAGAAGTTGGGGATTCTTAAGGGACATTGGGGATTTTTAGGAGATATTGGGGATATTTAAGGAACATTGGGGATTTTTAAGGAACTTTGGGGACTTTTAGGAGATATTGTGGCGGATAAAGGGAACTTAGGAATAATGGGGGTCCTTGGAAAATGATACCTTTTGGAATCTAATCAACAAGTTGGACATTTTAGGAGAAGTTGGGGATTCTTAAGGAACATTGGGGATTTTTAGGAGATATTGGGGCCGGTAAAGGGAACTTAGGAATCATGGAGTTCCTTGGGATATGATACCTTTGGGGAATCTAATCAACAAGTTGGACATTTTAGGAGAAGTTGGGGATTCTTAAGGGACATTGGGGATTTTTAGGAGATATTGGGGATTTTCAAGGAACATTGGGGATTTTTAAGGAACATTGGGGATTTTAGGGCCGGTAAAGGGACCTTAGGAATAATGGGGGTCCTTGGAAAATTTAGGATTTTAGGAGAAGTTGGGAATTCTTAAGGGACATTGGGGATGTTTAAGAGATATTGGGGATTTTTAGGAGATATTGGGGTGGGCAAAGGAAAGGAATAATGGGCAAAGGAACTTAGGAATAATGGGGGTCCTTGGAAAATGATACCTTTGGGGAATCTAATCAACCAGTTGGACATTTGAGGAGATATTGGGGTTTCTTAAGAAACGTTGGAGATTTTTAGGAGATATTGGGGCGGGTAAAGGGAACTTAGGAATCATGGGGGTCCTCCAGAAATGATACCTTTGGGGAATCTAATCAACAAGTTGGGCATTTTAGGAGAAGTTGAAAAGACGCGGACACGTTCAATGCTTCCAGTGAGCTTTTCGCTCTTTTAAGGAAGCACGACACTAGACAACGGACTAGCATGCAACGCCCAGTGGCACAGCCGAAAACTTTTCCTGACAGCTGCGGCGGGAATCGAACCCGCGCTCCTCAGCACGATGCGACTAAGAGCTTGGGGACCCTAGCCGCACGACCACGGAGCCGGATTGGGGATTCTTAAGGGACATTGGGGATTTTTAAGAGATATTGGGGATTTTTAAGGAGCGTTGGGGATTTTAGGGCCGGTAAAGGGAACTTAGGAATCATGGGGGTCCTTGGAAAATGATACCTTGGGGGAATCTAATCAACAAGTTGGACATTTTAGGAGAAGATGGGGATTCTTAAGGGACATTGGGGATTTTTAAGAGATATTGGGGATTTTTAGGAGATATTGGGGCGGGTAAAGGGAACTTAGGAATCATGGGGGTCCTCCAGAAATGATACCTTTGGGGAATCTAATCAACAAGTTGGACATTTTAGGAGAAGTTGGAGATTCTTAAGGGACATTGGGGGTTTTTAGGAGATATTGGGGACTTTTAAGGAACATTGGGGATTTTTAAGGAACATTGGGGATTTTAGGGCCGGTAAAGGGAACTTAGGAATCATGGGGGTCCTTGAGAAATGATACCTTTGGGGATTTTTAGGAGATATTGGGGATTTTTAAGGAACATTGGGGATTTTTAAGGAACATTGGGGATTTTTTGGATATATTGGGGCCGGTAAAGGGAACTTAGGAATAATGGGGGTCCTTGAGAAATGATTACTTTGGGGAGTCTAATTAACAAGTTGGTCATTTGAGGAGAAGTTGGGATTCTTAAGTGACATTGGGGATTTTTAGAAGATATTGGGGAATCTAATGAACAAGTTGGACATTTTAGGAGAAGTTGGGGATTCTTAATTAACATTGGGGTTTTTAGGAGATATTGGGGATTTTTAAGGAACATTGGGGATTTTTAGGAGATATTGGGGAGGGTAAAGGGAACTTAGGAATCATGGGGGTCCTTGGGAAATGATACCTTTGGGAAATCTAATCAATGATTTGGACATTTCAGGAGTTGTTGGGGATTCTTAAGGAACATTGGGGATTTTTAGGAGATATTGGGGATTTTTAAGGAACACTTGTGATTTTTAAGGAACATTGGGGATTTTTAAGGAACATTGAGGATTTTTATAATATCTCCTAAAAAACCCCAATGCTCCTTAAAAATCCCCAATATCTCCTAAAAATCCCCAATGTTCCTTAAGAATCCCCAACTTCTCCTAAAATGTCCAGATTGTTGATTAGATTCCCCAAAGGTATCATTTTTCAAGGACCCCCATGATTCCTAAGTTCCCTTTACTCTCCCCAATATCTCCTCAAAATCCACAATGTTCCTTAAGAATCCCCAACTTCTCCTAAAATGTCCAACTTGTTGATTAGATTCCCCAAAGGTATCATTTCTTAAGGACCCCCATGATTCCTAAGTTCCCTTTATCCGCCCCAATATCTCCTAAAAGTCCCCAATGTTCCTTAAGAATCCCCAACTTCTCCTAAAATGTCCAGATTGTTGATTAGATTCCCCAAAGGTATCATTTTTCAAGGACTCCCATGATTCCTAAGTTCCCTTTACTCTCCCCAATATCTCCTCAAAATCCACAATGTTCCTTAAGAATCCCCAACTTCTCCTAAAATATCCAACTTGTCGATTAGATTCCCCAAAGGTATCATTTCTCAAGGACCCCCATGATTCCTAAGTTCCCTTTACCCTCCCCAATATCTCCTAAAAATCCCCAATGTTCCTTAAGAATCCCCAACTTCTCCTAAAATGTCCAACTTATTGATTAGATTCCCCAATGGTATCATTTCTCAAGGACCCCCATGATTCCTAAGTTATCTTTACCCGGCCCAATATCTCCTAAACATTCCTTAATGTTCCTTAAAAATCCCCAATATCTTCTAAAAATCCCCAATGTTCCTAAAGATTCCCCAACTTCTCCTAAAATATCCAACTTGTTGATTAGATTTCCCAACGGCATCATTTCCCAAGGACCCCCATGATTCCTAAGTTCCCTTTACCCGCCCCAATATCTCCTAAAAATCCCCAATGTTCCTTAAAAATCCCCAATATCTCCTAAAAATCCCCATTGTTCCTTAAGAATCCCCAACTTCTCCTGAAATGTCCAACCTGTTGATTAGATTCCCCAAAGGTTTCATTTCTGAAGGACCCCATGATTCCTAAGTTCCCTTTACCCTCCCAAATATCTCCTAAAAATCCCCAATGCTCCTTAAAAATCTCCAATATCTCCTAAAAATCCCCAATGTTCCTTAAGAATCTTCAACTTCTCCTGAAATGTCCAACTTGTTGATTAGATTCCCCAAAGGTTTCATTTCTGAAGGACCCCATGATTCCTAAGTTCCCTTTACCCTCTTAAATATCTCCTAAAAATCCCCAATGCTCCTTAAAAATCTCCAATATCTCCTAAAAATCCCCAATGTTCCTTAAGAATCTTCAACTTCTTCTAAAATGTCCAACTTGTTGATTAGATTCCCCAAAGGTATCATTTCTCAAGGACCCCCATGATTCCTAAGTTCCCTTTACCCGCCCCAATATCTCCTAAAAATCCCCAATGTTCCTTAAAAATCCCCAATATCTCCTAAAAATCCCCAAAGGTATCATTTCTCAAGGACCTCCATTATTCCTAAGTTCCCTTTACCGGCCCTAAAATCCCCAATGCTCCTTAAAAATCCCCAATATCTCTTAAAAATCCCCATTGTCCCTTAAGAATCCCCAACTTCTCCTAAAATGTCCAACTTGTTGATTAGATTCCCCAAAGGTATCATTTTCCAAGGACCCCCATTATTCCTAAGTTCCCTTTGCCCGCCACAATATCTCCTAAAAATCCCCAATATCTCTTAAAAATCCCCACTGTCCCTTAAGAATCCCCATCTTCTCCTAAAATGTCCAACTTGTTGATTAGATTCCCCCAAGGTATCATTTTCCAAGGACCCCCATGATTCCTAAGTTCCCTTTACCGGCCCTAAAATCCCCAACGCTCCTTAAAAATCCCCAATATCTCTTAAAAATCCCCAATGTCCCTTAAGAATCCCCAACTTCTCCTAAAATGCCCAACTTGTTGATTAGATTCCCCAAAGGTATCATTTCTGGAGGACCCCCATGATTCCTAAGTTCCCTTTACCCGCCCCAATATCTCCTAAAAATCTCCAACGTTTCTTAAGAAACCCCAATATCTCCTCAAATGTCCAACTTGTTAATTAGATTCCCCAAAGGTATCATTTTCCAAGGACCCCCATTATTCCTAAGTTCCTTTGCCCATTATTCCTTTCCTTTGCCCACCCCAATATCTCCTAAAAATCCCCAATATCTCTTAAAAATCCCCAATGTCCCTTAAGAATTCCCAACTTCTCCTAAAATCCTAAATTTTCCAAGGACCCCCATTATTCCTAAGGTCCCTTTACCGGCCCTAAAATCCCCAATGTTCCTTAAAAATCCCCAATGTTCCTTGAAAATCCCCAATATCTCCTAAAAATCCCCAATGTCCCTTAAGAATCCCCAACTTCTCCTAAAATGTCCAACTTGTTGATTAGATTCCCCAAAGGTATCATATCCCAAGGAACTCCATGATTCCTAAGTTCCCTTTACCGGCCCCAATATCTCCTAAAAATCCCCAATGTTCCTTAAGAATCCCCAACTTCTCCTAAAATGTCCAACTTGTTGATTAGATTCCCCAAAGGTATCATTTTCCAAGGACCCCCATTATTCCTAAGTTCCCTTTATCCGCCACAATATCTCCTAAAAGTCCCCAAAGTTCCTTAAAAATCCCCAATGTTCCTTAAATATCCCCAATATCTCCTTTTCCAAGGACCCCCATTATTCCTAAGTTCCCTTTATCCGCCACAATATCTCCTAAAAGTCCCCAAAGTTCCTTAAAAATCCCCAATGTTCCTTAAATATCCCCAATATCTCCTAAAAATCCCCAATGTCCCTTAAGAATCCCCAACTTCTCCTAAAATGTCCAACTTGTTGATTAGATTCCCCAAAGGTATCATTTCTCAAGGACCCCCATTATTCCTAAGTTCCCTTTACCGGCCCTAAAATCCCCAATGTTCCTTAAAAATCCCCAATGTCCCTTCAAAATCCCCAATGTCCCTTAAGAATTCCCAACTTCTCCTAAAATCCTAAATTTTCCAAGGACCCCCATTATTCCTAAGTTCCCTTTACCGGCCCTAAAATCCCCAATGTTCCTTAAAAATCCCCAATATCTCCTAAAAATCCCCAAAGGTATCATTTCTCAAGGACCCCCATGATTCCTAAGTTCCCTTTACCGGCCCTAAAATCCCCAATGCTCCTTAAAAATCCCGAATATCTCTTAAAAATCCCCAATGTCCCTTCAAAATCCCCAACTTCTCCTAAAATGTTCAACTTGTTGATTAGATTCCCCAAAGGTATCATTTCTCAAGGACCCCCATTATTCCTAAGTTCCCTTTACCGGCCCTAAAATCCCCAATGCTCCTTAAAAATCCCCAATATCTCTTAAAAATCCCCAATGTCCCTTAAGAATTCCCAACTTCTCCTAAAATCCTAAAATCCTAAATTTTCCAAGGACCCCCATTATTCCTAAGTTCCCTTTACCGGCCCTAAAATCCCCAATGTTCCTTAAAAATCCCCAATGTTCCTTAAAAATCCCCAATATCTCCTAAAAATCCCCAAAGGTATCATTTCTCAAGGACCCCCATGATTTCTAAGTTCCCTTTACCGGCCCTAAAATCCCCAATGCTCCTTAAAAATCCCGAATATCTCTTGAAAATCCCCAATGTTCCTTAAAAATCCCCAACTTCTCCTAAAATGTCCAACTTGTTGATTAGATTCCCCAAAGGTATCATTTCTCAAGGACCCCCATTATTCCTAAGTTCCCTTTACCGGCCCTAAAATCCCCAATGTTCCTTAAAAATCCCCAATGTTCCTTAAAAATCCCCAATATCTCCTAAAAATCCCCAAAGGTATCATTTCTCAAGGACCCCCATGATTCTTAAGTTCCCTTTACCGGCCCTAAAATCCCCAATGTTCCTTAAAAATCCCCAATGTTCCTTAAAAATCCCCAATATCTCCTAAAAATCCCCAAAGGTATCATTTCTCAAGGACCCCCATGATTCTTAAGTTCCCTTTACCGGCCCTAAAATCCCCAATGTCCCTTAAGAATCCCCAACTTCTCCTAAAATGTCCAACTAGTTGATTAGATTCCCCAAAGGTTCCCATTGCCCGCCCCAATATCTCCTAAAAATCCCCAATATCTCTTAAAAATCCCCAATGTCCCTTAAGAATCCCCATCTTCTCCTAAAATGTCCAACTTGTTGATTAGATTCCCCCAAGGTATCATTTTCCAAGGACCCCCATGATTCCTAAGTTCCCTTTACCGGCCCTAAAATCCCCAACGCTCCTTAAAAATCCCCAATATCTCTTAAAAATCCCCAATGTCCCTTAAGAATCCCCAGCTTCTCCTAAAATGCCCAACTTGTTGATTAGATTCCCCAAAGGTATCATTTCTGGAGGACCCCCATGATTCCTAAGTTCCCTTTACCCGCCCCAATATCTCCTAAAAATCTCCAACGTTTCTTAAGAAACCCCAATATCTCCTCAAATGTCCAACTTGTTGATTAGATTCCCCAAAGGTATCATTTTCCAAGGACCCCCATTATTCCTAAGTTCCTTTGCCCATTATTCCTTTCCTTTGCCCACCCCAATATCTCCTAAAAATCCCCAATATCTCTTAAAAATCCCCAATGTCCCTTAAGAATTCCCAACTTCTCCTAAAATCCTAAATTTTCCAAGGACCCCCATTATTCCTAAGGTCCCTTTACCGGCCCTAAAATCCCCAATGTTCCTTAAAAATCCCCAATGTTCCTTGAAAATCCCCAATATCTCCTAAAAATCCCCAATGTCCCTTAAGAATCCCCAACTTCTCCTAAAATGTCCAACTTGTTGATTAGATTCCCCAAAGGTATCATATCCCAAGGAACTCCATGATTCCTAAGTTCCCTTTACCGGCCCTAAAATCCCCAATGTTCCTTAAAAATCCCCAATGTTCCTTGAAAATCCCCAATATCTCCTAAAAACCCCCAATGTTCCTTAAGGATCCCCAACTTCTCCTAAAATGTCCAACTTATTGATTAGATTCCCCAAAGGTATCATTTTCCAAGGACCCCCATTATTCCTAAGTTCCCTTTATCCGCCACAATATCCCCTAAAAGTCCCCAAAGTTCCTTAAAAATCCCCAATGTTCCTTAAATATCCCCAATATCTCCTTAAAATCCCCAATGTCCCTTAAGAATCCCCAACTTCTCCTAAAATGTCCAACTTGTTGATTAGATTCCCCAAAAGTATCATTTCTCAAGGACCCCCATTATTCCTAAGTTCCCTTTACCGGCCCTAAAATCTCCAATGTTCCTTAAAAATCCCCAATGTTCCTTAAAAATCCCCAATATCTCCTAAAAATCCCCAAAGGTATCATTTCTCAAGGACCCCCATGATTCCTAAGTTCCCTTTACCGGCCCTAAAATCCCCAATGCTTCTTAAAAATCCCGAATATCTCTTAAAAATCCCCAATGTCCCTTCAAAATCCCCAACTTCTCCTAAAATGTCCAACTTGTTGATTAGATTCCCCAAAGGTATCATTTCTCAAGGACCCCCATTATTCCTAAGTTCCCTTTACCGGCCCTAAAATCCCCAATGCTCCTTAAAAATCCCCAATATCTCTTAAAAATCCCCAATGTCCCTTAAGAATTCCCAACTTCTCCTAAAATCCTAAAATCCTAAATTTTCCAAGGACCCCCATTATTCCTAAGTTCCCTTTACCGGCCCTAAAATCCCCAATGTTCCTTAAAAATCCCCAATGTTCCTTAAAAATCCCCAATATCTCCTAAAAATCCCCAAAGGTATCATTTCTCAAGGACCCCCATGATTTCTAAGTTCCCTTTACCGGCCCTAAAATCCCCAATGCTCCTTAAAAATCCCGAATATCTCTTGAAAATCCCCAATGTTCCTTAAAAATCCCCAACTTCTCCTAAAATGTCCAACTTGTTGATTAGATTCCCCAAAGGTATCATTTCTCAAGGACCCCCATTATTCCTAAGTTCCCTTTACCGGCCCTAAAATCCCCAATGCTCCTTAAAAATCCCCAATATCTCTTAAAAATCCCCAATGTCCCTTAAGAATTCCCAACTTCTCCTAAAATCCTAAAATCCTAAATTTTCCAAGGACCCCCATTATTCCTAAGTTCCCTTTACCGGCCCTAAAATCCCCAATGTTCCTTAAAAATCCCCAATGTTCCTTAAAAATCCCCAATATCTCCTAAAAATCCCCAAAGGTATCATTTCTCAAGGACCCCCATGATTTCTAAGTTCCCTTTACCGGCCCTAAAATCCCCAATGCTCCTTAAAAATCCCGAATATCTCTTAAAAATCCCCAATGTTCCTTAAAAATCCCCAACTTCTCCTAAAATGTCCAACTTGTTGATGAGATTCCCCAAAGGTATCATTTCTCAAGGACCCCCATTATTCCTAAGTTCCCTTTACCGGCCCTAAAATCCCCAATGTTCCTTAAAAATCCCCAATGTTCCTTAAAAATCCCCAATATCTCCTAAAAATCCCCAAAGGTATCATTTCTCAAGGACCCCCATGATTCCTAAGTTCCCTTTACCGGCCCTAAAATCCCCAATGCTCCTTAAAAATCCCGAATATCTCTTAAAAATCCCTAATGTCCCTTCAAAATCCCCAACTTCTCCTAAAATGTCCAACTTGTTGATTAGATTCCCCAAAGGTATCATTTCTCAAGGACCCCCATTATTCCTAAGTTCCCTTTACCGGCCCTAAAATCCCCAATGCTCCTTAAAAATCCCCAATATCTCTTAAAAATCCCCAATGTCCCTTAAGAATTCCCAACTTCTCCTAAAATCCTAAAATCCTAAATTTTCCAAGGACCCCCATTATTCCTAAGTTCCCTTTACCGGCCCTAAAATCCCCAATGTTCCTTAAAAATCCCCAATGTTCCTTAAAAATCCCCAATATCTCCTAAAAATCCCCAAAGGTATCATTTCTCAAGGACCCCCATGATTTCTAAGTTCCCTTTACCGGCCCTAAAATCCCCAATGCTCCTTAAAAATCCCGAATATCTCTTGAAAATCCCCAATGTTCCTTAAAAATCCCCAACTTCTCCTAAAATGTCCAACTTGTTGATTAGATTCCCCAAAGGTATCATTTCTCAAGGACCCCCATTATTCCTAAGTTCCCTTTACCGGCCCTAAAATCCCCAATGCTCCTTAAAAATCCCCAATATCTCTTAAAAATCCCCAATGTCCCTTAAGAATTCCCAACTTCTCCTAAAATCCTAAAATCCTAAATTTTCCAAGGACCCCCATTATTCCTAAGTTCCCTTTACCGGCCCTAAAATCCCCAATGTTCCTTAAAAATCCCCAATGTTCCTTAAAAATCCCCAATATCTCCTAAAAATCCCCAAAGGTATCATTTCTCAAGGACCCCCATGATTTCTAAGTTCCCTTTACCGGCCCTAAAATCCCCAATGCTCCTTAAAAATCCCGAATATCTCTTAAAAATCCCCAATGTTCCTTAAAAATCCCCAACTTCTCCTAAAATGTCCAACTTGTTGATGAGATTCCCCAAAGGTATCATTTCTCAAGGACCCCCATTATTCCTAAGTTCCCTTTACCGGCCCTAAAATCCCCAATGTTCCTTAAAAATCCCCAATGTTCCTTAAAAATCCCCAATATCTCCTAAAAATCCCCAAAGGTATCATTTCTCAAGGACCCCCATGATTCCTAAGTTCCCTTTACCGGCCCTAAAATCCCCAATGCTCCTTAAAAATCCCGAATATCTCTTAAAAATCCCCAATGTCCCTTCAAAATCCCCAACTTCTCCTAAAATATCCAACTTGTTGATTAGATTCCCCAAAGGTATCATTTCTCAAGGACCCCCATTATTCCTAAGTTCCCTTTACCGGCCCTAAAATCCCCAATGCTCCTTAAAAATCCCCAATATCTCTTAAAAATCCCCAATGTCCCTTAAGAATTCCCAACTTCTCCTAAAATCCTAAAATCCTAAATTTTCCAAGGACCCCCATTATTCCTAAGTTCCCTTTACCGGCCCTAAAATCCCCAATGTTCCTTAAAAATCCCCAATGTTCCTTAAAAATCCCCAATATCTCCTAAAAATCCACAAAGGTATCATTTCTCAAGGACCCCCATGATTTCTAAGTTCCCTTTACCGGCCCTAAAATCCCCAATGCTCCTTAAAAATCCCGAATATCTCTTAAAAATCCCCAATGTTCCTTAAAAATCCCCAACTTCTCCTAAAATGTCCAACTTGTTGATTAGATTCCCCAAAGGTATCATTTCTCAAGGACCCCCATTATTCCTAAGTTCCCTTTACCGGCCCTAAAATCCCCAATGCTCCTTAAAAATCCCCAATATCTCTTAAAAATCCCCAATGTCCCTTAAGAATTCCCAACTTCTCCTAAAATCCTAAAATCCTAAATTTTCCAAGGACCCCCATTATTCCTAAGTTCCCTTTACCGGCCCTAAAATCCCCAATGTTCCTTAAAAATCCCCAATGTTCCTTAAAAATCCCCAATATCTCCTAAAAATCCCCAAAGGTATCATTTCTCAAGGACCCCCATGATTTCTAAGTTCCCTTTACCGTCCCTAAAATCCCCAATGCTCCTTAAAAATCCCGAATATCTCTTAAAAATCCCCAATGTTCCTTAAAAATCCCCAACTTCTCCTAAAATGTCTAACTTGTTGATTAGATTCCCCAAAGGTATCATTTCTCAAGGACCCCCATTATTCCTAAGTTCCCTTTACCGGCCCTAAAATCCCCAATGTTCCTTAAAAATCCCCAATGTTCCTTAAAAATCCCCAATATCTCCTAAAAATCCCCAAAGGTATCATTTCTCAAGGACCCCCATGATTCCTAAGTTCCCTTTACCGGCCCTAAAATCCCCAATGCACCTTAAAAATCCCCAATATCTCTTAAAAATCCCCAATGTCCCTTAAGAATCCCCAACTTCTCCTAAAATG
Source organism: Aedes albopictus (assembly GCF_035046485.1). NCBI lineage: Eukaryota > Metazoa > Arthropoda > Insecta > Diptera > Culicidae > Aedes > Aedes albopictus. The sequence continues at coordinate 193,132,614 of NC_085136.1, forward strand.
TCCAACTTGTTGATTAGATTCCCCAAAGGTATCATTTCCCAAGGACCCCCCATGATTGTTTCCAATGGAATTTATTGCTGCATGTTTTACAACTGAGCTGAGAAACAGGCTCTGTCCCAGTTGGAATGTTATGCAAGAAATAAGAAGAATCATTATCCTTGCACATCATACAAAAAAAAATGAAATGCATCAAATAAGTGCATGCTCTAAATTGCCGCACGCATAGACCCCCCCATCTGAACAGCACCGCAGCAGAGCTACGAGTGCGAAGGATTTAAATGATTGCTCTTGTAAATACACTTTCGTCGGCGCTTTCCTTTCGCTCCGTCGAAAAACAAGTTCACTGCACGTCGCACTTAGTATGCGCAAATCCAAACTCCGCCTCGAATGATTCCACAGGCGGAGATGTGACGCGACAAAGAGCGAGCTCGTTTTCTGTATGCGATGACATCACCAGCAGCCAAGCCAGCAGCAGTAGTCGTCCTCATGCCGTGGAGCAACAGCACACGAACGCACGACGGATAGGGTGATGACCATTGTTTTGGCATGAAGTTAATGCAATTTGGAACGTTATTTTCAAAAACATTTTTTGGCTTAACTACAAAAGATAGAGTTTTGGTGTCAAAGAAACATTTTTAGGGAACAAGTTCGTGCATGTTTTGTAGAAGAACTTTTTTTAACAAAAGCTTTATTTTCATATGTAAATCATCAAAAATGTCCAAAAAAGTGTCGATTTTTTCGACCAATTTTGCATTATTTTTCAATTTAAGGCCTTTAAAACTATTTTTACAAAGTAAACGTCCAAGAGACTAAGAAAGTAGAAGTTATTAGCTTTCAATTCGTGCGCTGAGAAAGTTTGTACGATTGATAGTTTAGTAGATACAGGACTTCAAAGATAACCAAAAATTAAAAATTTAAAATGTGATTAACTCACTTAGCAGTGATTTCCGACCCTATGTTCCATGGGAACTTTTTCATCTCTCATCAAGACCTATCAGCCCTGAAAATATCCAAAACCCGGAACCAAACACCCTGTATATATATATATATATATATATATATATATATATATATATATATATATATATATATATATATATATATATATATATATATATATATATATATATATATATATATATATATATATATATATATATATATATATATATATATATATATATATATATATATATATATATATATATATATATTTGAAAAATTCATAATTATAAATAATTGTATATTTAAAAGTGCACTTCAATACATATTGCGATCAAACATTACATTTCCTAAGAATATACATTTGTAAAATTTTGAAGTTTTTTATGTATAGGAAAGACCCTTCCTTGGTTGAATAAATAACACAAAATCTCCTAGAAAATTGAGTTTCATTGGATTCTGGGATTGTTATGGACTTCACTGGTTTTATTGTTGATAACAAAATACACTGAAAAAAAAATCATTCGAACAAGAAAAAGTTTTTGTTAGAAAAACTTTTTTTCCTTAAAAGTGCCTATCTTGTGATGTATGGACGGTTGGTAGGGAACATAATTACCTGTCTTGAGACAAAATTTAATCAAAATCAAAAATGGTGTTTTTTTTTAAATCAACTTTGAATTTTTAGAAATGATTTTTTTCAGTGTAGGGCTCATTTTGGATTTTTTTCAGTATTTTTTTCTTAAAATTTGACTTATTTTGTGATAATCACCCATACAACACTTTTTTGTAGGAGTAGTCATTTTTTGATTAAAAACATTTTTAAAAAATCCATAAAAAAAAGTTTAGCCCCTTTCAAAAGTCAGTCGAGAAAAAAAATTAGAAAAATGAGTATGCAAAAAGGCTTATCTGGGCAAGGTCTACACACCAAGAAAGTTTCGTTGTAATCTGAGAGGGTGCTGCCAACATTTGTTCGAGTTGGCGCGAAATCCGTCTATTGATTTACGGACCACAATCGCCAGTTACACATAACAAATATACAGTACACTCTGTACTAAAGAGATTCTACAAGCAACAATGTATGGGGATTTGATACCATCATAAAGGGACATCCCTGTGCTACCATCGTGTTTGTCTTTCGCACTGATTTTCTCCCGCGGAAGTGAAACACATTCCCAAACAAACTTTACGATCTAACACTTGCATCCTTTTCGTTTTTATCCAGTTTTCCAACTTCTGTTTCTCCCATCCATTCAGAAAAAAAAACGAGCACATTCAAATTCCTGTACATATTCAGCAACACCTTGGTCGGCACCGACGCGCACTCCCTTTTATTGAGGAACCAGCAGCGACAGATATAACACAAAAAAGTGAAAGGTGCCACCGAGCACCAAGAAAGTTACTTTTCCAGCAGGAAAAGTTGAGATTTACGCACAGCTATCAAAAGTGCGAAACAAGCCAGTAAGACAGCGAAATGCTTTTCCCCGTGCGCTGCTGTCCTTCCGAAGCTTTTTATCTCTTCATTCCGCTAATTTTCGTTTGTGTAAACCACTTGAGAATAAACTTGATAAGAGCCTCTCCACACTGACTGTCACGAAACGAAAGACGCGGGTGACTCATCTTCGCTGAGCTACGTTCTCTTGTCGAATGTTTCCCCTGCGTTTTTCCACTCGGTTTGAAAGTGAACTCCACCACCTCACCAGCTGACTGTCATTTGATATCGAATCAACAGTCTTCCACCTGTTTTGCTGGTTTCGAGAGGGCTTATTGCGAGGATTATTTCGAATCAGTTCGCAGTCAAGAAGTTAAGCTTTCAATATCGATGAAATTTTATGAGATGTTACAGAACATAGTACAACTTTGTTCCTAAACTTTTTTAGTTCGCGGTGTAAAAGGCATAGCTGCTACTGGCAACAGAAACCTGTAATGATATCTCAGACAATGCATTTGGTTATAGATGACCCACTAAACTCACCCAAGCTAGTTACAATGCATCAGAACATTTTATGATCCAGACTGGCCAACTCTGCTAGTTCACTGATTGTATTCTCGCTGTTTCAAGAGCTCGATACTAATTGCACCCTTCATTTTTCCGCTGCATGAAACGCTATACTAAGTCCGCTCGATGGTTGTAATATCTACAGTGTTTAAAAACATCATGAACGATAACGGTTTTCCCGGGAAACTCACAATATTGTTTACGGGTGGGTTTTAAAAGTTTTCAAGGAAGATTTAAAAGGGTTAAGGGATGTTTCCAAAACGTCTCAGAACATGTAAGGGCACTGGCAAACAATTTTGTACAAACTTCCCAGATTAGGGGGAATAGGGGCATGATGGACACCCTGGGCAAATGAGTACAACTTTAACTAGTTACCTATGTTTTTAATCATTTACAGCAGGTAGAATTCCTTTATGACACTTCCTTTTCTAACCGAGAAATCCGCATATATCCGTCCCCAACCGTCGCTAACCGCTGCTAACCGAGCAGCAGTTAGAAGCGGCTCGACGGTTAGTAACGGATAAATGCGGATTTTTTCGGTTAGAAAAGGAGATGTCATTCCCCTTGGGCTGTCAGGAAAGGTACGGTGCGAAATGGACATCTCTGCATATTTTATACTAATCTTTTGATTTCATCACCCAGTTAAGTAATTTTCTAACGAAAATCAATATTAAAAATATAATTCTCTATCTTAGATGAATTTACATAACGTTATAGTTGATTAAAAAAACGTTAAGTATTGCAAATAATCAGATTTGTTTTTCTTTCAAACGTTTTAAAACGTATAGCAGTATGCAATGCGCCTACATTCATTCGAAATTGACTGAGCTCATTGCCGAAACAGCTGGTACCGCTTGTAGCACAGCCACGAAGCTCAGGAGTATACATGGACACATTTTCTAAGGGAGATGAACTGTTAATGTTGCCGACTAACAAATCAAATACAAACAGAGTCTGGTGGTGTTCAGAAATCGCAGAACTCCGTGCATCCTGCATAAGAGCCAAGGTTGCGACCATTCATTTGCAAATATTTACATTCATTTGCTATTATCTCAGTTCAGAAGCATGCTATCGAAAAACAATGTATGGATGAATTTAACCTTGTAGTTTTATGTGAAAGTTTGCCGAATAATATTGGGGTCGCAAACGTAAACCAAAGTCGTGAGCGAGCTGTGAATGCAACTCTCCACGCGGTGAATATAAATTTCATTCACGCTGTGGAAAGTTGCCTTCACAGCTCGCTCACGACTTTGGAATACGTGTGCGACCCCAATGTTATTCGGCAAACTGTCACATAAAACTACAAGGTTAAATTCATCCATACTTTGTTTTTTGATAGCATGCTTCTGAACTGAGATAATAGCAAATGAATATAAATCTTTGCAAATGAATGGTCGCAACCTTTATAAGAGCTAGAAGGAGGATGCACCAACGGGGGTAGAATGGAACGAAGAAAGATCTACAGGGCGGTTAAACTGGCACTGAACAAAAAGTTTAAGGCACTAAAGCGGGCGTACCTACTTCGAAAATATCTGCCAGGCAGCCAACACGACCCCTTGGGGTGATGCCTACAAAGTAGTTGTGGCCAAAACGAAGAACGCGTCAGCAGCACCAGAAAGCTCCCCCGAGATGCTGCAGAAGGTCGTGGAAACACTGTACCCACGCCCACGATACACTCAAAGTGCATCGCAATAGCGAAGTCGCTTAAGTTGGACAAGGATACGGGTTCGGATGGTATCCCGACATTAGCCATCAAGACGGCCATCGAAGATCAGAATGGCTATGCAGATGGCCTGGCGACCCATCGGCACACATACCTGTCTGTATTCTTCACACCGCCGGGAAACTGTTGGAAAGGATCATTCTGTCGAGGTTGATGGTGTATACCGAGATACCCGATGACTCTGGGCTTTCGGATAACCAGTTCGGATTCCGGAAGGGTCGATCGACGTGATGGGCTCTATTAGGGCTGTTACCAAAACGGCCAAGATAGCGCTACAAAAGAAGCTAACGGGAATCCGATATTGAGCGGTCGTCACGCAGGACGTCGAGTGTGCCTTACACTACCTAGGTGTCCCGGTTAGCTTATGACGGATACAGGAGAGCTACTTGCAGAATAGGGTGCTAATCTATGACACCGATGAAGGCGAGAGGAGCTACAACATCACCGCGGGGGTATCTCAGGGCTCCATCCTGGGCCCGGTACTATAAAACGCGGCGTAATAACGTCCTTACGGTCATCGAGAAAGGGAAGGATTGTTAGTTCGACAACCGTTGTTACTAAAGACCGTGGAATCCAAAGCATCCCCATAGTTATCTCTGGAAGGAGTATTTGTTAGTAGGGTAGAGTAAGGCGTGAATCTTGGAGCCACCTTTGGTATGATTCACTAGTTATATGAATATAGACGACACGGTCTTCATCCCGATTATGATTTATTTGGTCGTGATAGTAAGGGTTATGCATATACGTCAACAATCGTTCAATATTAAACGCGTCACCGCATTGATCGTTTACTTAAACGTGAAACCTGACTTTCCCAAGAAAGTTATCGCGCGCTTTTGATTCCGCATTCAATATTCGCGTCCCCATCCCCCTACTGAGACAATCGAACGACTCACGAAAATAGTCGCGCGTTTCTCACAGTATTGAACTTAGAGTATACGGTGAATATACTTTCAAGCTTAGATAGCTTTTCGAATTATGTATTTTACTTATTAAGAGGCGAATGAACCTAGGTTTAAAGTCTCTATAATAAAAAATATGTATTTTACTAAGAGTAGTCCCATGTGTTACCTGTGATCCACAGCCGATGAGGTAATTATGCCAATTGTTTTTAATTTGCTCAATGATTGTTGTGAATTTCTTCTAACATTTTTATTGCTTCAATATTAGGCGAGCACAAAAGCTACAAGATTAATTTGCAAATATTATCAGACTCCAGGAGTCCTCATGAAAACACATTGACGAAATTGACCCAACTCCTTCTAGGATGTAAAGAAACATCGGAATGATCTCACCCAGTTCCATGTCGTCGAATGACCGCATCCAATCCTTGACTCCTTCAATTTTCTGCAATAGGGTAAGAAATCAAACTTTGAACTAGTCAAATTGTAATCTTAATTTGAACCATTTCGAAAATCATTAAAACGACGTACTTTTTAGGCAAATATTGTCCCGAAAAAGATGTTAAACAGCTTTCCGTAATATAACCTGATAACATGGACTTTAAAAGCATTAAAAAAAGCGTTTTTGGCATGGAAAACAGGCAATTGAAAAATCACTGTGATTTCACCTATTTCCCCCCAGAGAAAGCCCATTTTCGGTGCACCCGTACAGCTCATGCATTGCATCACACGCAATAAGTGAATACGTTAAATGAAAGCTTATTTATCGTAGAATCGACCAACCGAATAATATTCCGCATTATTTGTCATAAAATTATCAAATTTAAGTGATTCTTACTTGGAGAATGTTATCTTAAGTTGAACCATTTGTAATCTAAATTTGAACTAGTAAACGGGGGTGAGCTTCTAGTGTTGGCCTGTAGATTGCGCTAGTGGTTTCTTTGTTTACTCTTGGGGGATGAAAAATTCCAAATGTAGTTTCCAAATTCCTAAAGAATTTCGAACATTCTGAGGTGTAATTCCACTGCCTAATGAAAAATAGGTATGCGAATTAGCAGATTCATGTGATTTTTAATTGTTTAGCATGAAATTGGCTGTTTTGTGAGTTGCTCGAGCTGCTGCCGCCAGTAGTTCAAATTAAGATTAAAATTGGTTCAAATTATGATTACGATGGTTCAAATTAAGATTAAAATCATTGTTGATGAAAAATCGAATATTTCAATGAAATTCGGTGCAAATATAAACTTTTTACCATTTAACAGAAAGCTTATACCCGTGGCTTTCATGTACATACGATTTTGCGGTAGTAATTTTTTTCCATGTGGGAGATAAAATCACTTAAAATTTGCACTGCTTCAGAAAGCCGCAATTTGGTTCAAAGTTTGATTACCTACCCTACTGTTGGCTACCAAGTGTGCATCCATTTTTATCACTTTACGAGGAAAGACAATGTGCACCTGCCCCAATCACGCGGCTTTTTTTTCACTTTTTCCTTCGAACAATGCAACGCGACCGAGATCCCCATCGCAACAGCATCAAACACGCGGCTTCTCTCTCTTTTTCCTTCGAACAATGCCGCCCAATCGAGGTCCCCATCGCATCTGCCCCAAACACGCGGCTTTTTTTTCACTTTTTCCAGAAGATCAACCGAAACGTGAAGCAACTTCAAAGTACCACGAATGAACTTTATAGTTTAAAGTGACGTTAATAAAAATGGTCACATGCTGGTGTATCTTTGAGTAGTCAGCGCATACCGCACAATTTCAAAAGCATAATTGATCGGACTAACGTCGACTTTCTTACAAAATGGCCAAGTTTGAGATGCTGTAACTTTGGTTTGCGTCGATGTAAATCAAAGGGGTGCCGCTGTCCGATCACTTTTGCACATTTTGAACGCCTTGCCACATCCAAACCTGTGAACGAAAACATTTTGTACTTCGTATACATAAAATTCAGCATATTAGTAGTTCCGTGTCAAAAATTGAGCTCAGTCCATCGACGCATACCAAAGTTACAGCATCTCAAACTTGCCCATTTTGTATGAAAATCGGCGCTTGTCCGATCAATTATGCACCACAGTGTAAGTGCTAGCGGGCATGATGCCCATAGCACTAACATGAATTTCATTATTCCTATGCACATTAGTATTAATTCAGAATTACCTTTGTGATTTATATCGTTTATAACTATATAATTCTAAGTTTTCTGGGGAAAATTCACACGATAAATTCAGGGTCTAATATTCTGCAAACTCACTGTTATGATTTGGGTGTTCTTTCTATGCATCCTTACCGTTTGACAGCCGTCAATGTTACCTGTCATATCGGTGTACGCTGACATTTGTGAGGTTTATGGTTGCTGTATGGTAGGTGAGCGCTGGCAACAGTGGGTTCAGGTTCAGGTTCATCGAAGAAAGCAAGGGGTTGCGAGTAGGTATTTGCTACCACTGATTAGGGATGGCTAGGATGAGGAAGCCCCCTGGATCCTAGTGGACAGGCAGGAAAAGAAGAGGAAAATAAGAGAAACAAGATCGCAGGGACACCACGCCAAGGGAAGGTGGGAGGACAGGTGCCAAGCGTGAGAAGGGTGATGCCCTCCTCATCAAGACGAGTGAGTGTAAGCTCTCAGAGAACTTGAAGGCTATAAGGAGCGATGCCAAGCTCATGGATCTTGGAGTCGACGTACGCAGTATTCGACGTACTCGCACAGGAAAAATGGATGTTTGGCGAAAGAGGCCCTTGCAAGGGTTTTTGATCAGGGTGTCGAGGTGAGAATTCGCACAGCGGAAGCAACTTTTATGATCAAAACCCTGGACGCGATCGCGGACATGGAAGATCTCGTCATGGTAAAGCGGCAACAGTGTAAAAGACAGGTGAAGGTGACCATCGCCGCCGTTCGGTTACGGAAAGTCTCGGCAGAGACACAGGTGGCCTTGATTCAGCTACTATTGGCGGACGCCAATAAGTTCTCAATGCTCCGCTATGCCTCCCAAGTGTTTGATTTGGTCCGCGAAATCCGCAAACAGCTTCAGGGAGCTTCAGCTGCAAAGTTAATATGAAGGTAACGCAGCCAGAATGTAAAAATTTCGAAGATCTCAAGTGAAGATTACGTAAGTAAAATCGACAGTTACGTTCTAGTTATTGTCGGGCCGCCACCAAACCGGACTTCGCACAATCAAGTCGCGACGCGACCCAACTCGCGACGTTTTTTAATCATGTCAAATGTAGTGCGCATCCTTCCCGTTGTTGTCAGCAACACAGCGCACTAGATGCGAAACAGTTGCGACACTTGTGGACCAAGAAAATTGCAATTTTTGATTGAATGTCGGTCTTGATTCCAACCGGATAGACAATATACCTATTTCTTAGTGAAAATTGTCAGTGACAGAAAAATGAATGAATAAAGGGTGTCCCGCATAAAATTGCACCACGGAAAATAGCGTATAACTTTTGATTGCATACACCAAAATGGTTGATTTTTCAACCAGCAACAGTTTACTATGTGTAGATGATGCCATCATAATTTCATCAGAATCGGTTTAGTATTGATGGAGATATAGCTGACGCGAGAAATTTTGAATTTGGGAACATTGTGCAAACACAGACAAAAAATAACAAGTATTTTACGTATAGGGTTTCGAACTACTTGGGCAGCCGCGTCAATTCCCGGCACCTCACAGCAGAACAAATCAAAATATCTCTTGCCGTTTTTTTTCAAAAGCATTTCCTTAGTTAATCATCTCCCGCAAAATTTCCGTAACGAGTCAATAAGCTACACGTTCACTCTGAAGCCGCACAAGTGCTCAAAACAACTATTGCATGCAGACGAGTGCACTTCAGCAGCACAAAGGTGGCTATCACGCCGAGGATCTGGGATCGAATCCCACTCTCGACATACTCTCAAAATGTGGGTTCTTCCTTCGGAAGGGAAGTAAAACGTGGGTCCCGAGATGAACTAGCCTAGGGTTAAAAATCTCGTTGATACAGACAAAAAAAAGCACAAAGGTGGATGTTGAAGTAATTTCCCATTTGATTTTGCTGGAAGTTCGGCACTGGTGCCGAGAATTGGCGGTGAACTAGGTGCAGTAAACTCGTTTAAAATCAACTTTCCAGCAGAAAATCTTCACAACAATCACTGTTTACAACAAGTTTACGCAATAGGTATCTGATTCAGATGGAAAAAGTGGACGAAAACGGTTGTTTCGTTGTTAATTTAGGTAATGCACAATTTTGTTTACCTGTTGTGCCGGGAATGGGGTCACAAACCCTATGTAACGTTTGAGTCAGAAATACTGAGCAATGACAATGATTTTTTTCTGTAGGTGGCGTATGTAGCAATGAAGTTTTGAAATTTCATTCAATTTGATCAAACGGATAAAAGTTGTGGTCGTCAAAAGTCGCAATAAGGAAAAATGTTTTATTGTATTGTATTGTAGGTTAATATTGTCCAATTTTATTGAGAATCGCAGCAGTATTGACAGTTTTATAGTCGAAATAATGCAACCGGACTTTGAAATTGTTAAGAAGTGCCTCAAATTCACTCTGAAGCTTTATATATATTATGTTGAAAACTCACAGTCAAATTTTCAGACTTTTTGACACACTGGCAGTAAAGTTATAGCCTAAACCATTTTCAGAATGAGTGTACAAGGTTCTTAAAATCTAATATTCTCGCGTCAAAGATATCTCCGTTAATACTAAACCGATTCCGATGAAATTTGTATGGCATCATCCACACATTGGGCTGCAAAACGGTGAGTCGATAAGGAGAGCGTCCAATATAGCTCTGGTCCTCACATATTCCTACCTCATGCTTCCACGGGTCAAGCGATGACAAAGACCGCCAGCTAAGAGTTGTGTGCTTAGCTGATAGTGCAGCCTGGGCACTGTTGTCCTTCTGACTTCAGCTAGATTGAGAAGGTACGATCCGAGCGTCTGTTCAAAAATGAGGTGCGGCTCAAACAGCGTCTGTTCTGGCATCCAGCGGCTGAGTAAGAAACGCTGTACCACGCCCAGCTAGATCCAAGGTGGTAGCCCCATCAGCGTGGCCGTCCCAGTGTTGGTTGGGACGTTAAACAGAACTGGCACGATGGCCCTCCGGCGAGACAGGAGTGTTGGCGTAGGCCCAATAAGCCACCCGTAAAAATCCTCATTGCGAATAACATAGGAAAAAATACGACTCGATACAATCGGCAAAGACCCACGTGACGAAATAAGGACTACGATTGTAAACTTGGAACATGGAATTACAAGTCACTAGGTTTCGCAGGATGTGACAGGATAATTTACGACAAATTACATCCCCGCAACTTCGACATCGTGGCGTTGCAGGAACTTTGTTGGACTGGACAGAAAGTGTGGAAAAGCGGGCATCGAGCGGCTACCTTCTACCAAAGCTGTGGCACCACCAATGAACTGGGAACAGGATTTATAGTGCTGGGCAAGATGCGACAACGTGTAATCGGGTGGCAGCCGATCAACGCAAGGATGTGCATGTTGAGAGTTAAGGGCCGTTTCTTCAACTACAGCATCATCAACGTCCACTGCCCACACGAAGGGAGACACGATGACGAGGAAGAAGCGTTCTACGCGCAGTTAGAGCAAATATACGATGGTTTCTCGCCGCGTGACGTGAAATTCGTTGTCGGCGACATGAACGCGCAGGTAGGAAGGGAGGAAATGTACATACCGGTAATCAGGCGAAACAGCCTGCACGCCGTATCAAATGATAACGGCCAGCGATGCGTAAACTTTGCAGCCTCCCGTGGTATGGTAGTCCGAAGCACCTTCTTCCCCCGCAAAGATATCCACAAAGCCACCTGAAGATCACCCGACCATCAAACAGAAAACCAAATCGTCCACGTTCTAATTGACGCTAAATTCTTCTCGGATATAACCAATGTCCGCACATACCGCAGTGCGAATATAGATTCGGATCACTACTTAGTCGGTGTATGCATGCGCTCAAAACTTTCGACATTTATCACCACGCGTCGAAGTCGAACGCCGCGGCTCAACATCGAGCAACTTCGTAACGTAGAAGTGGCTCAAAACTACGCGCAGCAGTTAGCAGTGGCCCTACCAACGGAAGAGCAGCTTGACGCAGCTACACTTGAAGATGGCTGGAGGGACATCCGATCCGCCATAGGTAGTACCTCGGCTACAGCACTAGGCTTCGCGACTCCGAATCACAGAAACGACTGGTACGACGGCGAATGTGAACAGTTGAAAAACGAGAAGAATGCAGCATGGGCGAGAATGCTGCAACACCGTACGAGAGCGAACGAGGCACGTTACAAACAGGCGCGTAACAGGCAGAACTCAGTTTTCCGGATGAAGAAGCGCCAGCAGGAAGAACGAGATCGGGAAGCGATGGAAGAGCTGTACCGCGCTAAGGACACACGAAATTTCTACGAGAAGCTGAACCACTCGCTCAGAGGCTTTGTGCCACAAGCCGACATGTGCCGAGATAATCACGGGAATATTCTCACGAGCCAGCGTGAGGTGGTCGAGAGGTGGCGGCAGCATTACGATGAGCACCTAAATGGCGACGTTGCAAGTACCGAAGGTGGCGTGGTAACAGATCTAGGAGTATGTGCACAGGACGAAAGACTTCCGGCCCCTGACCTCCAAGAGAATGAGGAGGAGGTTGGCCGGTTGAAAAACAACAAAGCCGCTACAGCAGATCAACTACCAAGCGAGCTTCTAAAATACGGTGGAGAAGCACTAGTGAGAGCACTACACTGGGTCATTACCAAGATTTGGGAGGAGGAAATATTACCGAAGGAATGGATGGAAGGTATCGTATGCCCCATCTACAAAAAGGGCTACAAGTTGGATTGCGGGAACTACCGCGCAATCACTCTACTGAGCGCTGCCTACAAGATACTCTCTCAAATTTTATGCCGCCGTCTGTCACTGATTGCAAGAGAGTTCGTGGGGCAATATCAGGCTGGATTTATGGGTGAACGCGCTACAACGGACCAGATGTTCGCCATCCGCCAGGTGTTGCAGAAATGCCGCGAATACAACGTGCCCACACATCACTTGTTCATCGATTTCAAATCGGCGTATGATACAATCGATCGAGAACAGCTATAGCAGATTATGCACGAATACGGATTCCCGGATAAACTAATACGATTGATCAAGGCGACGATGGATCGAGTGATGTGCGTAGTTCGAGTATCAGGGACACTCTCGAGTCCCTTCGAATCTCGCAGAGGGTTACGGCAACGTGATGGTCTTTCGTGCTTGCTGTTCAACATTGCTTTAGAGGGTGTAATAAGGAGAGTGGGGATAAACACGAGTGGGACGATTTTCACGAAGTCCGTTCAGCTGCTTGGTTTCGCCGATGATATTGATATTATTGCTCGTAAATTTGAGACGATGGCGGAAACGTACATCCGACTAAAGAGTGAAGCCAGGCGAATCGGATTAGTCATTAATGTGTCGAAGACAAAGTACATGATGGCAAAGGGCTCCAGGGAGGAATCAGCGCGCCCGCCGCCCCGAATTTATATCGACGGTGATGAAATCGAGGCGGTTAAAGAATTCGTGTACTTGGGCTCACTGGTGACCGCCGACAACGACACCAGCAGAGAAATTCAGAGGCGCATTGTGGCAGGAAATCGTTCTTACTTTGGACTCCGCAGAACTCTACAATCGAATAAAGTTCGCCGTAACACGAAGTTAACCATCTACAAAACGCTGATTAGACCGGTCGTCCTCTATGGGCACGAAACATGGACCCTACGTGCAGAGGACCAACGCGCCCTTGGAGTTTTCGAACGGAAGGTGTTGCGCACCATCTACGGCGGAGTGCAGATGGAAGACGGGACTTGGAGAAGGCGAATGAACCACGAGCTGCATCAGCTGCTGAGAGAACCAACCATCGTCCATACCGCGAAAATCGGGAGGCTACGGTGGGCGAGTCACGTCATCAGGAAGTCGGATAGCAACCAGACTAAAATGGTTCTCGAGAGTCATTCGACCGGTACAAGAAGACGTGGAGCGCAGCGAGCTAGGTGGGTCGACCAAGTGGAGGACGATCTGCGGACCCTACGCAGAGTGCGGAACTGGAGACAAACAGCCATGGACCGAGTGGAATGGAGCCGGCTACTATGTACAGCAGAGGCCACCCGGCCTTAGCCTGATCGGCAAATTGGTTCGGGTCACCCTTTAAGTAAGAAAATTCATTCACCAAAATGAATTTTATTTTGATCCTTCAGTTTAGAATTTTCAATATTCACGTTGATACTCATTGAAAATTAAAATTTTAATCTATGCACACAGCTGAACCTAACCTTTGTGATGCAGCTATGACTGGTAGCAGGCCTGGATTAACGATTGGCGAGGCCTGGGGCCAGAGCGAATGTGGAGGCCCCTCGGAGGTACAAATGTAATGAGCAAAAAAGTTTTTCTTTGTTTTTAAACAATAAAGTTAATGTTTAGCAAGCATAAACGGTTTTTGTGGGGGCCCCAAAAATGTGGAGGCCCCCCCCCCCCTGCACCCCCATCTGGCCCTCCCTTAGATCCGGCCCTGACTGGTAGGGAGATAGGGGCTGTCCATAAACCACGTGGTCATTTTTTTGGGACTTTTCAACCCCCCCCCCCCCCCCGCGCGGTCATTCGTCCATACAATTTTTTTTTATTAGTCCATACAAAATGATCATTGGCCGAACCACCCCCCCCCCCCTCATGACCACGTGGTTTATGGACAGCCCCATATCGCCATCATATCGGATCCATACCGCGTAACGGCAATTGTGTCGGGTAAAACTGGAGGAGATAGGACAACGGGGAAATACCCCGTCCAGGAGTTTCCACATCGTACGAGTGCTTCGTGGTCGACAAGATCAACGGAGTCTTCTTTTGTAGCCGCTATGCACCTCCGGCGGTGGTCGATCTAGCAGTTCACAGAGATGCCGGGCTGAATGATTACCGCGTTGACAGGGCGAAGGCCGATGGTAAATTTAGCTCAGCATGATTTCATTATCTGTCCCATATCGCCTAATGGAAGGTGGTCTTGACTCCCAGTGATATCAGTGCATGTGAAACAATCGTTGTTGTACTCAATCGCAACTGAGCGAGTGCACAGTCCTTCATGGCCTGTCCGCAACATTCCATGTAAATCCTCTGAAACCACTTGAAATCCGGGATCCTCAGTCGAAATAATAGTGATAAATAAGTCAACTTTGACACAATTAGCTATGTTATTTTTCAGTCAAACATTTGTAGCGCATGCCAATACGTCATATTATACGAGAAAACACTGTATGGAAGGGAAAGTTTGAACACTGCGCGTGAAATTTACAGCGTGGATCCTTCTGCTTCATCTTGAGTCATAATTTCCTCGTGGGAATGCATTCACCGACTGGAAGAGGAATTTTACACCAGTTCATTTTTGAAGGATTTAAAAGCAAAAGCGAATGAAGTGACATAAATTTGAAATTCACACATCTTTTTCCCCCAAGTTAGCGACACTGAGGCTGAGGAGTAAATTGGATGGGCACATCTTCCGGCGTTTGTTTGTGGAGAGTATGTTCGAAGTATGTTTCCTTTCTTTCTTTTTAAGAAGCGATGTTGTTGAAGAACATGGCATAGTCGATATGTAATTCGGAGAACTCGTGGTTCACAATTGTTAGCTTCCGTAGACAATTGTTTGTTTTTTTTTTACTTTTCCAAACCTAAAATGTGCCAACACTTACTTCTTCACATCGCACAGTTCAACGTGCACACTAAATTTGACGATGATGCTGTAAATGGAGCACGAAATGAAGGTATGAGCCGCCGCTTTATCATCACCATCAGCATTGTCATCCCGCGAAAATTTTCCTCGGCTTCCCTCCTCAGTTCACAAATACTCCCGCTGAACACGCGAAACTCTTTTTCCCTTCGAGTAAAATTTTCCTTTTCTTTTCCAAGGGAAAAAAGTTAGTTCGAGTCGTATATTATCGTAACAGTCAGCGCAGCGAACCCTGCTTGTGAAAAGTGCGCTGCATGTATGGGAATGCGACAATTTTTTGTGAGATGAAAAAGAATGGAAGCTGTTGAAAGGCAGGTAAAATGACGGCGGGGAAAGTTTTCTTCAAGTTCCTTTCGAGGGAGGGAAAAAAATTCTACTAAAAGCATTTTTCCATTCAATTGCCAAAAGTACCAATTTTCCGAGGAAGTGTGTGTGTCGTTTGGAAGCTCTTCGAACTTAAAACGCTCAATGTGGTATAGAATTATAGTTTTTCCCTTTTCTGTTCAAAATTGTCACGAAATTGTCATGCGTCAAACCAAATGTCAACGTTTTATAAAATAGCAATCCAATTAAAGCTTAAAGATAACCGTAAAATAAAGCATTTTAATACCTTATATAACAGAACTATTTATTTAATAATGCATCTTTATAATGTGTATGACATGACTAGCCGATTTGTAAACCCTGAGACCATATTTTGATTGGGATGGGATTGGCATAGTCTCTTCTTGAGTCCACGCGTCACCTCCTCTTGTATTTCTCAGACGATATGGGTGTTTGCCGAAGAAGTAAGAAGCGGCACACCATTCCAAAAATTAAACAAAAACTCTCTAAGCATCTTTGAAAAAGATTCTATACGAAACGAAAAATTGCGTGAACAAAACTTAGATTTCTTCTAGTTTGTGAAGTCGTCGTTCACGATCCTCAAACGAAAATCTTTATTCGAGAATTTCACGAGCTCGGATATTAAAATTAGTTGGAAAAATATCGGGGACCGAAAAACATACCAACGATTAGAACCACTACAACTGCGTTATGCTCGAAAGACCCTTTGATTTGAACGCAAGATTCCACCACCAGTTTCATACGCAGGTATCAAGGTTCCAATCCTTGTGATTAATTGACTCTCCTGGATTTCCATACTTCCGGTGTTCAAATGAGCACATCTTTTGAATGATTATTTTAGTTAGTTGTACCTGTTAATTGCGTGTTTCACCTGATGAAGCGTAAACGTATCTGTGTCCAACACCCGTGGCGGATCAAAAGTAATTTTCCCTACTTTCGCCGAGTCCAAGAAAAGTTCGTGAGCACACTAGTTGTGTTCTGCCAAAAAGAACAAAGCACCGTACGGCGCTAGGACCAGTCGCGTCATGGTCGTTGTCGTGCTGATTAGCCTCCGTGACATGTACGACAAACGCGTTAAAAGTGGCATGATTTATGCATAGATTTTTATTGTGGTGTAATAAAATTTGCCCTTACCTACAGTTTTCATATTCGTCCGTCTGGGTTTCCACCTCTTCGTTGGGTTTGGTTTCCTTTGTGATTGCCTCGGGCTAGAGAAGTAATGACTTCGCCGCGACCTGTAGAAACCAGTGGGAAGCACGTGTGCTCATTTATCCTATCGAAAGTTGTACTGTTTATCAAATACTGTTTTGGGGTTAGGGTTGCTATTGCTTCACAAGGGGTGGCGACCATATATTTCAATGCTTGATTTGTAGATATATGTTAAGAAATCTGATATATCAAGAAATTTTGCAGATAAAAATAATGAGTGTCACGCGTGTCTACAAAATAGGCTTAAGATTATTTGATAAAGTGGCAGGGTGTACTGTATAGTTTTATTTTTACCCTTCAATATAGTTTGATTTTCGTTAGAACATACAATGCTATCGAAATAATGTTAACGTTATTTATTCGAATACATTTGTAGTATAATCAACTAAAAATTCGCGTTTTACCCTAGTGTTTCTGAGCACGTTCACGATTTTACTGAGTGCCTTTTCTGTCGACAGTGCAAACTAGCCACCACTTTATATTATTAATAATGTCAATTCTTCCACGTGTAGTCAACTATTCCTCCGCTTATCTTAACTTCGGCATCGATCATACACTTGAAAGGAGGGAAACCAAAGAGAAAATTGGGCGATGACACTGCAAGATCGTCAGCGATTGAGTGCAATTTGTACGGTGACCTACAGCATCCGCAAGCCCGAGTTTTTTTTTTTTTTCATGTAATGAGATAATCCACTGATCAGATACCCAAGAGGTGGTTCCTTGGGTTACGTGGGGATCGACAAACTCATTCTCTCTTTTCTTTACCTTTGCAGTACGCTCGTTAAGGATGACTTCGACAAGGGAGGAATCGTACATGAGTACCGTGATTTCGGGTGAAATTGATCAGTGGGGTGAAATTGATCGACGTAGGGCAATTTTTATTTGTCAAAAATAAAGCTTTTAACTTAAAACAATTTGTAGAAAATAACCATCATCTGGCTCAAGGGTTATTGAATGATGAGTTTACATGTGTTACAGCTAATTAGTCACATATTTCTGTATTAAATTCAATATTTTCCGAAATTGTATGTTGGGCGAACTTCGAAGACACTTTCAAACTTTTGTTACCGTGGCTATATCGCACATGTAATGTATATTCGAATGAATGTTTATAGCTACCAAGTGTTCGCTAAACCCGATTTCGTCATCAAAAGTTTAATAAGTATCGATGTTTATGCATAAAATTGTACTTTTTCAAGAGTAATAACTTATTTAGTATGAAAATTGCATATTTTTAGGCGTTTTATAAATCTTATAAACCTTAAATTTAAATAATTAAGAATTTACTATATATGTATAAGTTTTTCAAAGTTTTTAGCATTCTGGGATGGTTAATTCAGATGGAAAATTTATTTTCAGCACTTACAAAGACATTTCACTGACTGATCAATTTCACGCCGAAACTAAAATTTCTGATTTTTTATTTTAAATAATATTTATTGCAACAAAATGATTTGCAGTAAAAGTTTCAACCTCGTTGATTGATGAAATCCGTGGTCGTACTTGTTTTAAGGCATTGAGTTTGACCATATCGATATCTATTATAAAATAAGAAGCCGAAAACTGTTAAAAGTGATCAATTTCACCCGAAATCACGGTTCTCTCTGTTGGTAAGAGTTCCACCAGCTACCACCTTTAGTTGTCCTCTCTTCCCTGGAAGCTTGGGTAGTACAGACTACCCGTTGAACTCAAGCTCCCGAATGGGGAAGTGGGCTAACTGGGCTAACATTTTCACTATCGTTCAGATACGGATGTTGCCTCAGCATACGCGCAGAATCTCGAGGCCGCGTTGCCAGACGAGGGCGCGCTCGATGAGGCGCCTCTAGAGGACTGCTGGAGTACAGTGAAAGCAGCCATCAACGACGCAGCCGGGAGCACCATCGAGTACGTGGAACGGAATCGACGGAACGAATGGTTCGACAAAGAGTGCAGAACGGTTTTGGAGGAGAAGAGCGCAGCGAGGCGGTAATGCTGCAGCAAGGGATTCGACAGAACGTGGAACGTTACAAACAGAAGCGGAAACAGCAGATCCGCCTCTTTAGGGAGAAAAAGCGCCGCCTGAAAGAAGCGGAGTGTGAAGAAATGGAACTGGTGTTCTGTTCCCAAGAAACACGGAAGTTCTATCAGAAGCACAACGCATCCCGCAACGGCTTCGTGCCGCGAGCCGAAATATGCAGGGATAAAGACGGAGGCCTTTTGACGGACGAACGTGAGGTGATCAAAAGGTGGAAGCAGCACTTCGATCAGCACCTGAACGGCGTGGAGAACGTAGGCACGGGAGTCCACGGTAACGGCGGAAATGACGACGCTAGTGCAGCGGAGGACGGAAATGAACCAACTCCCACGCTGAGGGAAGTTAACCCAAGTAACAATCTTGATTCTATTTGGTTTTATTTGTTTTTATGATAGTTTTATCAGAGCATTGCGTAGTCTAATTGATCTTATAATAGTTTCTTCTAAGCACAACTATTCTTCATAAAGCTGTGATTTTATAACCATCTCCAAGAATACTTGCGAATCAGTGCATAAAACCACAAACACAATAAAAACTATTAACCTTATTGTCAGTTTTGAGAGGCTCTCGTAGTTATCTTCAATTATTAACCATACTTGAGCAAGAGTAACTGTTCTCGGGTGAGAACAGTTTGGTAAGGAAAAAAAAAAAAAAAAAATTGAACATCAGATTTGGATTGACATCGATCTATTATCGCTGCCAACCAAGAACATCTGTCCGGAAAACCTACCCTGATGTGCTGCCCATAATCGCATAGTTGACGTAAGCGCCACTGTAGTTTTCATCACAGTTTTGAAATTTAAACGATTAATGAAAAGTTTATGATTTTTTCCACGTTGATATCTGGTTAGTGATTAGATCTTGTGCTCTATTGAATAAAACTAGTCACAATTATGCAAATTCGAAAGATATTAGCTCGTGAGTGCTGACATTGTCAATGGTGGATACGTCAACTATGCGATTATGGGCAGTGTGGTGCCGCATCAAATCCTCCGGTTTCAGCTTCCAAAAAGCGGTTAGTTTGACCAGCAGGACATCGATTACCGTGCATTCGATGATTAATTTATCGGACTGCATTGCATGATTAACACTCAGGAAACCACTAGCTACTTACCTGTTCGGAACGCTGACCGGTGGAACATGACACTGCACTGCATCAAGGCCGTTTTCTGGGTGCTCCTGGCTGGCAGCTTTTACGGCAGTTTGCCGGACGGAAGAGCTCATTTTATTATATCATCACACAATGTCTCGAATTTTGATGCACTTAATTTGTTTGTTTACAATTCGATATACAAGATTTATGACGTTCTTGGCGGAGTTTGCATAAATCCGCACCAAGAACGTCATAAATCAGAGTACTCTTGAGAAACACTTCTTAACCTTGCATAAGTTGAAATAAATTTAAGACGTTTTTTTGGCGTTCTTGGTCGAGAACGTTATAAATCTGAGAACTCTTGAGTTACGCTTCTAATTCTTGATTGAGCTGAATGGAATTTAAGATGATCTTATGGTGAAGGCGATTAAAACCACCGATAATTAATGACGATTTGGTCGATTTCAATGGAAGCCATGTTGGGAAAACTCACTAATAATGCTCTCGTTACCTAAAATAATTATTTTAAATATTTCATTATTGTATTATTATCGAAACGCGTTGCAATTTTTGGAAGTATCTTGCAACATATATACGATGAATTTCACTTGGCAGTAGACAACCTTGTTACACTACGGAAATATTCCCAATATGTGTTAGAAACAAATCCCGATTATAGTATTGTATCATTTTAATTGTGTTTTTTTTTTCAAATCATTTCAACTTATCCTCCAACATAAAAGCTGCAGCAGCAACAAAAATACAAATTTATAATCGTTTTATCGTGTACTTGAAGAGCTCTGCAAGCAGAGATCAATTCGTCTAGAAGACATCTTGAGAAGGACAATAGATTTTAAGAGAACTTTTAAATCAACTCTCCAAGACTATCATAGGATTGGCCTCTTTAGTCTTATGGCGGGTTTATGGTTGAGTTGATATAGTTATGGAGAGCAATTTGATTTATATGAGGTTTTAAAGATCAGGTGTTGAAGTATTCTTCAAAAGCGTTATAAAATTAATTTTGTTACTTGGGAAGGATGTCATTCAGCAGCTCAAAACCAACAAAGCAGCTGGTAAGGATGGTATCGCAGCTGAACTCATCAATATGGGCCCAGAAAAGTTGACCACCTGTCTGCATCGGCTGATAGTCAGGATCTGGGAAACCGAACAACTACCGGAGGAGTGGAAGGAAAGGGTAATCTGCCCCATTCCCAAGATAGGCGACCATTTGTAATGTGGGAACTTTAGGGCGATCACTATTTTGAATGCTGCCTACAAAGTGCTATTCCAGATCATCTTCCGTCGTATGTCACCTAAAACCAGTGAGTTCGTGGGAAATTATTTAGACGGCTTCATCGACGGCCGGTCGACAACGGACCAGATCTTCACCGTACGGCGAATCCTCCAGAAATGCCGCGAATACCAGGTCCCAACGCATCACCTGTTTATCAACTTCAAAGCGGCATACGACAGTATCGACCGCGCAGAGCTATGGAGAATCATGGACGAAAACGGCTTTCCTGGGAATCTGACTAGACTGATTGAAGCAACGATGGACGGTGTTCAAAACTGCGTAAGGGTTTCGGGTGAACTATCCAGTTGATTCGAATCTCGCCGGGGACTGAGACAAGGTGACGGGCTCTCATGCCAACTCTTCAACATCGCTCTAGAAGGTGTGATGCGACGAGCCGGGCTCAACAGCCGGGAATGATTTTCACAAAATCCGGTCAATTTGTGTTCTTTGCGGACGACATGGACATTATTGCAAGAACATTTGGAACGGTGGCAGAACTGTACACCCGCCTGAAACGCGAAGCAGCAAAGGTCGGACTGGTGGTGAATGCCTCAAAAACAAAGTACATGCTGGTAGGCGGAACCGAACACGACCAGATCCGTCCGGGTAGTAATGTTATGATAGACGGGGATACTTTCGAGGTGGTGAAGGAATTCGTCTACCTTGGATCCTTACTGACGGCTGACAACAACGTGAGCCGTGAAATTTGGAGGCACATCATCAGCGGAAGTCGGGCCTACTACGGGCTCCAGAAGAAACTGCGGTCGAAAAAGATTCACCCACGCACCAAATGCAACATGTAGAAAACGCTAATAAGACCGGTGGTCCTCTACTGGCACGATTCATGGACCATACTCGAGGAGGACCTGCAAGCACTCAGAGTTTTCGAGCGACTGATGTGCCTTTACCCTAATCGATGCGAGCTTTTTGTGTGTGGAGTTCTGCGATTCCTGAATACCATCAGTATACTAGTTTGCGTTCATTTCTGGATTGGGATCACCTTGACATTGCAATGTCACATGCACGGCTTAGGGTTCCCACTAGAACATCGCTGGATAGATCGTCGGTGTTACCCTCTATAAGCAATCGCTCCACAAATGCCGACTTACCGAAGCGCGAGGTTAGCCATCCCGGATGACGGTCGATGACCTTCGGTTGTGGCCGTCTTCCTCCGTGTAGCACCCTGTATCGAATCGCCAGATGGTCACTGCGCTAGTATCCATCGTCGACCTGTGTCGAATGACACGCGCAGTTTACGTGGGCTGTTATCTCGTTAAACCGATAGATTGAATGTCAACCATGATCGATCGCACACCTCCTCCGATTGGTACCTCACGTCACGAAACAGACACCACAAAAATATTTCCGCTCCATCCGCTCTCCGACCATCTTCGGGTGACCCTATTCGTATTGGCTCTCTAGGCGTCTGTCCCGAGTAGAAGTAAAAATCAGAACAATATCATCATTTGATATTCCTCAGTGAAGTACTCAAGATCATAATTAGCTATTGGTTTGTTTGACATAAGAGATAAAAGATCAAAAATAAGATCAAAAATTAGTATGGGGAAGAACATAATAATATCTCATTTTGATGTTATAAGATCAGACTAATATCTGGGGAGATCTGGGCTGTAGCACATCTAATCACTATCATAAAATGATCTGACAGATGCATTAGAGTAAAAAAAAAAAGAATAATGGCCGCGACCAGAATCGAACTTATGAACTTTGGGTTTATGAGCAGTGACATTACCACTGCACTACGACTCATATCTGAAAATAAGAGGTAACAAGAGCATCAAGTTCTACGTTTTCCAAGGTGTTTGCGAGTCATGGTAGTTGTGTTGGTTTGGTCCCGCCATGTTATAGATGAGTGTGTGAAAGAACTAATTATGATCTTTAATAGTAGTTTTCAGATCTTACATTTTTCGGATGTTATAGATGAATGTGTCAAAGAACTGATTTTGATCTTGAGCAGTAATTTTCAGATCTTTCGATTTCTGGATGTTGCAGATGGAAATGTGAAGAGCTAATTTTGATCTTGAGCAGTATTTTTCAGATTTCTAAATGATAAATGTTCTA
Organism: Aedes albopictus; assembly: GCF_035046485.1. Taxonomy (NCBI): domain Eukaryota; kingdom Metazoa; phylum Arthropoda; class Insecta; order Diptera; family Culicidae; genus Aedes; species Aedes albopictus. Next base: position 193,155,961 of record NC_085136.1, read on the forward strand.
TTGCAGAATAATAATACAGTTTCCTCCCAAAATTTGCAAACTAACGTGATAGTATGGAAAATAAAAATGAATTAAGGCTCAATTAGGAATTGCATATTTTCCTAAACTAAGTGAGCACTTTTCTTTAGATGATTTCACATTTTATGCTCTTTCTCTGAATTGTTAACAAAGCTAGTGATCCAAACTTTAAAAACGACATGCGTAGAAACATATGTTTGGTTTATTTTGCGCCTCAAACAGGACGAATTTCCACCAATAGGACGCAATCAGTGAAGTACTAGGTTGTAGTAATGAGCTCAATTTTTAAATGGTGAGAAGGTAAATTCTCAATCTCTGCAGCAAATTGACGCAAAAAGCCTGACTATTATGATTCCTTGCCTAACCTAATGGTGTATGAGCAAAACTTTAGGTAACTGTGTTATTGTTTTCTCCATTTCTTGCAACAAAGTTTTCCAAAGTTTTATTCAAACACCACCAAATAAGGCAAGGAATCATATTATTCACGCCTCCTGCATAATTTCGTTGCAGAAACGGAGAATTTACCTTCTAGCCATAAGAAATCAGTTATAAATCTAGTATGTACTTCACTGAACGTGCTCTATTGTGAACTATCGCCAAGAAAAGCTTTGGAAACATTTAGAAGATCGTAGTCGTCACGACTGTCGTCTGTTCGTATACCCGAGGCAGAATCGCTACGCAATTCGTTGGTTGAAACTCAAAAAGCTTGTCGTCTGCAGCGGTATGTTTAGTTTAATCTAGAATCAAACGGTCCGTTTTTCGAAATGGACGTATTTTGATTAGCGGGCCGATAAAGTTCTCAAATTGTCCGGTGATTAATTTATTGAATTCGTACCACAAATGCAAGCTCGACATCGAAATTCAGCTCATGTTGTCATCAGACTCATTTGAAAAGCCTCTGCTGGTTTACTCACGGTGTAATAAAATAATTATAAACTGGGATTAAGAAATCTATCAGATAAAATCAGTATATATTTTTATGCCTTTTTTAAAGAAAACCAAATACCGATTATATGCAGTGCTGTCATGCTAAAATCAGAGCTGGTTACCCAAGTTTTCAAAATAGCTGCGCCCCTTATGATGCTACGCCCCCATATAAATAATTCAAGCATTGCGCTCAATTTAACTATTTTACTGTTCCCAAAATAAAGCAAACAAGACAATTTTACCGCTCACAAAAAAGTGTTAGTCTTGGATGTTAAAATTGCGCTCATGAAAATTCCTTCGCTTTTCAATGAGCTGCGATCTCAGTCGTAGAAATTCCCTCAAAATATATCATTAACAATGTAATATATGAAATTACGGATTTATATGATTTTGTTTGGACAAGTTTAATCATATTTGAAAAATAATAGTGTAATAGTTTTCAATTTATCAAATTTGTTGGTCGGAAAAAAATACATATCATAATTCAAAGATAAGTGGTGTAATAGCTGGAAACTTCATAAAATAAAAAAAAAAACTAGTGGTGATATCAGATGAAAAACTTGCACTCATAATATCAAGTAAAATGTGACAAATTTTAATTCAATTTGACTATATTCTATTTATACTAGAAAATTGCTCTCATCGCAAATTGATAAAAATGTGAGAATGTCTGTCTACCCATTTAAAATAAAGGATTTGCAATCTAAGATGATAAAATATCTTATCTAATTGAAAACATTGAGACAATTTTGAAGTACTTAAACAAAATAAACGAGTTTGAATGTTAGATGACACCATTGCGCTCTTCATACATTAAAAACAGAACATTAACCCACCATCAGTCGCTTGCGTGTACTGAGTACACGCATCTCAGAAAAATGCAAAAAAAATAATCGAAATTCGCACCAAATTGAACCGGGTGTTGGTCCTATTCCAAGATCCACTCTTCTTCTTGTTAGTAAGGCAGAAAAAAAAATGAAAAATGCACGGAAAGTACTCGAAAAATACGTAATTCTAACCTCACATTTTGAATGTGTACTCAGTACACCGGCGCGACCGCTGGTGTAACTTTTTTGTGAACCAGACCGTTACACGAGCGGTCGCGTCGTGTACTCAGTACACGGCATACGCTTTCAATTATGGTTTATATGCTTTACTAGATACAATGTTGGTGTCTTCAGCAAAAATGTCCAACTGGATAATGCGCATCTGATAGTGGACATGCGGAACCGGTCAACACGATCTGGTCCTGTCCCGGGTGTCGGAATGGCCCTCGCGGGAACCTGTTTCGTGGACATTTCAGTTATGGCACCAAAACTAGGCATGCGACGGCTCTATCGTCATGATTTTTCATAGCCATCATCTTAGTAACCATGAAAATGACCAGTGACCTTCCTGGCCAACCCGTGGCCACCGGAATGTGCCCTGGAGGAACCTGTTTCGAGGACATTTTGACCATGACACCAAAACTAGGCATGCGACGGCTCTATCTTCATGATTTTTCATATCTATCATCTTAGTAACCATGAAAATGACCAGTGATCTCCCTGGCTAACCCGTGGCCACCGGAATGTGCCCTGGAGGAACCTGTTTCGAGGACATTTTGACCATGACACCAAAACTAGGCATGCGACGGCTCTATCGTCATGATTTTTCATATCCATCATCTTAGTAACCATGAAAATGACCAGTGACCTCCCTGGCTAACCCGTGGCCACCGGAATGTGCCCTGGAGGAACCTGTTTCGAGGACATTTTGACCATGACACCAAAACTAGGCATGCGACGGCTCTATCGTCATGATTTTTCATTCCATCATCTTAGTAACCATGAAAATGACCAGTGACCTCCCTTGCTAACCCGTGGCCTCAGGAATGTGCCCTGGAGGAACCTGTTTCGAGGACATTTTGACCATGACACCAAAACAAGGCATGCGACGGCTCTATCTTCATGATTTTTCATATCCATCATCTTAGTAACCATGAAAATGACCAGTGACCTCCCTTGCTAACCCGTGGCCTCCGGAATGTGCCCTGGAGGAACCTGTTTCGAGGACATTTTGACCATGGCACCAAAACTAGGCATGCGACGGCTCTATCGTCATGATTTTTCATATCCATCATCTTAGTAACCATGAAAATGACCAGTGACCTCCCTGGCTAACCCGTGGCCACCGGAATGTGCCCTGGAGGAACCTGTTTCGAGGGCATTTTGACCATGACACCAAAACTTCATGATTTTCCATATCTTTTATTTTAGTAACCATGAAAATGACCAGTGATCTTCCTGGCCAACCCGTGGCCACCGGAATGTGCCCTGGAGGAACCTGTTTCGAGGACATTTTGACCATGACACCAAAACTAGGCATGCGACGGCTCTATCTTCATGATTTTTCATATCCATCATCTTAGTAACCATGAAAATGACCAGTGACCTCCCTTGCTAACCCGTGGCCTCCGGAATGTGCCCTGGAGGAACCTGTTTCGAGGACATTTTGACCATGGCACCAAAACTAGGCATGCGACGGCTCTATCGTCATGATTTTCCATATCCATCATCTTAGTAACCATGAAAATGACCAGTGACCTCCCTGGCTAACCCGTGGCCACCGGAATGTGCCCTGGAGGAACCTGTTTCGAGGACATTTTGACCATGACACCAAAACTAGGCTTGCGACGTCTCTATCTTCATGATTTTCCATATCTATTATTTTAGTAACCATGAGAATGACCAGTGACCTCCCTGGCCAACCCGTGGCCACCGGAATGTGCCCTGGAGGAACCTGTTTCGAGGACATTTTGACCATGACACCAAAATTAGGCATGCGACGGCTCTATCTTCATGATTTTTCATATCCATCATCTTAGTAACCATGAAAATGACCAGTGACCTCCCTGGCTAACCCGTGGCCACCGGAATGTGCCCTGAAGGAACCTGTTTCGAGGACATTTTTACCATGACACCAAACTAGGCATGCGACGGTACTATTTTCATGATTTTCCATATCCATCATCTTTGTAACCAAAAAAAAAAAACTGCGAGTGACCTCTCTAGTTAACCCGTGACTACCAGCCATTCAAGGGCTCTATCTCCATGATCTTCATCTTCTTTTTTGTGTAACGTCCATACTGGGGCAAAGCCTGATACTCAACTTAATGTTCTATGAGCACTTCCACAGTTATTAACTGAGAGCTTCCTTTGCATATGACCATTTTGCATGTGTATAGCGTGTGGCAGGCACAAAGATACTCTATAACGAAGAAAGCTAAGAAAAAATCCATTATAAAAAGTTCCAGTACCGACCGCAAATCGAACTTGTCACCATCAGCATGCATATACTGAATAATCACGCCTTCACAACTGTGGATATAGTGGATTTCTATCGTCATGATGTTTCATGTACATCATCTTTGTAACTGTGAACAGTGCCAGTCATCTCTCTGGTTAACCTCTGGCCACTGGAATTTTCCCTGAAGAAACCTGTTCCGAATACATTTTGCCCATGGCTCCTCTTGTTTTTTCACCTTCGTTATCAAAATAGGACCAGTGACCTATCTGTCACACTTGTGGCCACTGGGGGTAACGGTTACCAAGACAATGAATATAAAAGTTATGAAGATAGGGCCGTCCTCTAACATGTTCCTGTGGCCACTGGTTTATGCTAGGTATCGCTCAAGTAATTTCCGTTCAGTTCATTATTTTTTCTTTATCGGAAAGGTCAAGAACTTCAACACAGAGAGCTTCATTTGATTTGACGTATCTTCTCAGTTCCGTACTGGAGTCAAGAAGAATCAAAAGCTTCCTCATTTCTCGAGCGATTCCTTACCTGAATTTTCCACGCATCGAGATAGGCCAAAAAATCTTGCGAACTGCGTACTTCTTATAATGCAAGGACGCTGCACAGTGGTTCCACCATAGGTCTAAACCTTTGACCACAATCAACAGTGATATCAATGTGGTAACATAAAGTTTATTGATTTTTTTTTTTCTAATTTCAGTCGTTTGCATTCATCACTTTACCATTCAACATGTATTTAGTTGATTGTGTTCAATTCTTATATGGTTGAAAACGATGTAAATGTAAAATTTAGATGCTACTTTATCATCTTATTTGAATAAGTGTGACTGGTTTATGATTTTTTCAAAAAATGTTTCCCCTTACGATCTCTTCGGACGTTTTTTTAAATAAATTTTCCCTATAATATTGAACAATGATTTACTGACGAATTCAGTAGTAATTTTTATACATTACATTTCACTATTCTTAAGCAGCTGTGAGTACCGTGGATCGCCCAAACTAATATTAGTATACATTCATAACTCGATATAACGTAACAACATTTTTATGTTCGTTACAATATATCAAAGTTACGTTATATCGAAGCCAAAAAAGATCCCCCCCCAAATTATGTTATTCACTCAACAATAATTTTTAACTTTGTTTAAATGTTTTTTTTATTGTTGTATTTTATATACCTATCTTCAAAAGTTAACTTTATAGTATGCCTTTTTATATCTAACTATTTGAACCAATATCGCATAAAACAAGATTATTTTTCATTTTTACATACCGAACTGCTCAAGCGTCAAACGTTACCTGTTCATGTGATTAAAAGTAACAAATCCCCTAGCAGGTAGCGTTGGAGTGTACATCATTTCATTTTCAGCAGTGGAAAATTCAAAGTTTCTATACGCCTCCTAGAATTCCTCTTGAGATTCCTCCAAAATTCACCCAGGAATCTCTTAATGAAATACCTTCTGTGATTTATCCTGAAATTCTCGAAGGAGTTCCTCTAGAGTTTTTTTTTTTCAAGGATTTAAACTCCTCCATTTATTCCTACTGGCTTTAATCTGCTAGGATTCCTCTAAAAAGGGCTTTGAAATAGGACACAATTGGTAAAGTACTGGAATTGTAGTAATGAGCTGAATTTGTGTATGGTGAGAAGGTCAATTCTTCGTTTCTGCAATGAAATGGTGCAAAAAGCGTGCAGTATAATTATTCCTTGCCTAATTTGATGCTGTTTGAGCAAAACTATGGATAACTATGTTATTTATGTTGCAAGAAATGGAGAAAACAACAACACTGTTGCCCAAATTTTTGCTCAAACAGCATCAAATTCCCCTCTGGCTTCTCTAGGATTCCCCATGGGATTCCAGAAGGATTTATCCTGCAATGCTCTAATACCTTCCTGCTCAATAAGTGTTTGCTGAGATTCACCCAGTAATTCCTGCTGGTACTTATTCTGCACATTTTGAACTCTTTTCTAAATTTTTTTCAGGGATTTCATCGGTAATTCTTCCGAAAACTCAGGATATCGGCAAAAACCACCAGGAATTTCTTCAGAGACCCATTCAAAGATTGCTGGTTCCAGGAAACCCTGTGAATTACTCCAGGGATGCCTCATTGATCGATTTGTCTTTATTAAAGAGACTTTCAGCCCTTGGTAAGAGGGATGCCTCATTTTCTTTCAAAGCATTTCTTTTAATGATTGTTTAAGGAATTTCCCCTTTTTCATAGATTTTCGCTGGGATTCCTCTAGAAGTTTGCTTTGAATCCCTCCAGAAATTCCCTCTGGTACTTCACGTGGCATTTCTACATAAATTCTTCATAAAATACTTTTGAAATGTTTCCACCGAAATAATTCATTCGTGGGATATATCACAAAATTTCGCCAGAAATTTATCAAGAAATTTATCTAGGGATTTATCAGAGAATTTCTTGAGCGATTTTCTGCAGGGTTCTTCTATCTAAGACTAGGCGGACTTTCCCCGGCGTTATAACTCGCAGTATCGCATGAACCCGAATTTGCTTCCACTGCTGTCTACTGTCATGTCTTTTGGAGTTGGAAAGCTATGTTTCAGTAGGAATGATATGTCAAGAATAAGTACAGTAGACGTTCGGTCGGTGCAAATGGTTTAACTGCAATGCTTTTTACCTGTAAGTCCGGTAAGTTCAACAAATTTGGAGTTATCGCACCGCCAAACGTCAAAATGATGTGCCATGTTTGCCCTAATAGGCTGGAGGAATTGAATGAATGTGGATGAATTAAACGAAGAGAAAAAGCAGGATCTTCATATAACGAAATGCAGAAGTAACTGATGCTGTGAATAAGTTCCTATGGCCTATGAACAGTCGCATGAAGTTCACGTTCATTTTACGTCAATTGATGGCTTTATGACATCTGTCAGGCGTTGCAGTTACTCAATTTCATTCGTTAAGTGAAACGTAAACATGTTGCAGTTAGCAGTTAAACAAAATTACTGACACCGAAAACTGTCATATAACTGAAAGTGTTCGTATATCGCTAAACTGGTTAGTAGACTTGGTTTCAGGAGGAACGTAATATCATAAAGACAATTCCGTGAATCAAGTTTTTTATTCAAATAGCAAAACATTGGAACCATAAAAAAGTTACGTTATATCGAAGTAAAAGTTACGTAATATCGAGGCTACGTTATACCGAGGTATGACTGTATACAAATCAGTTGGTAACCAAATTCACAAAACAAAAAAATTCGGTTCCGTGAAGCAAAAAAAACTATTTTTTATTTCTTTCTATTCGAAAATTACAAAACTAGATTGGACATATTTTTATACAATACAAAAACGCTTTTGGGAGGCAAATATGCATCAAATTAACGGATTCACCATGCTATAAGCGAAATTATAAGCATGACCGCCTCATACAGAGTTATTGCACACCTTGGAACCTCGCTAATTGTTGCACACTCCATGCTTTTCTTATGAGGTGTGCAACAATTGGCGAGTTTTTAAGGTGTGTAACAATTGGCGATTTACCCTAGATGATGGATATGGAAAATCATGACGATGGAGCCGTCGCATGCCTAGTTTTGGAGTCAAAGCCAAAATGTCTACGAAACAGGTTCCTCCAGGGCACATTCCGGTGGCCACGGGTTAGCCGGGGAGATAACTAGTCATTTTCATAGTTACTAAGATGATGGATATGAAAAATCATGACGATAGAGCCGTCGCATGCCTAGTTTTGGTGTCATGGTCAAAATGTCCTCGAAACAGGTTCCTACAGGGCACATTCCGGTGGCCACGGGTTGGCCAGGGAGGTCACTGGTCATTTTCATGGTTACTAAGATGACGGATATGAAAAATCATGACGATAGAGCCGTCGCATGCCTAGTTTTGGTGTCATGGTCAAAATGTCCTCAAAACAGGTTCCTCCAGGGCACATTCCGGTGGCCACGGGTTGGCCAGGGAGGTCACTGGTCATTTTCATGGTTACCAAAATAATGGATATGGAAAATCATGAAGATAGAGCCGTCGCATGCCTAGTTTTGGTGTCATGGTCAAAATGTCCTCGAAACAGGTTCCTCCAGGGCACATTCCGGTGGCCACGGGTTAGCCAGGGAGGTCACTGGTCATTTTCATGGTTACTGAGATGATGGATATGAAAAATCATGAAGATAGAGCCGTCGCATGCCTAGTTTTGGTGTCATGGTCAAATTGTCCTCGAAAGAGGTTCCTCCAGGGCACATTCCGGTGGCCACGGGTTGGCCAGGGAGGTCACTGGTCATTTTCATGGTTACCAAAATAATGGATATGGAAAATCATGAAGATAGAGCCGTCGCATGCCTAGTTTTGGTGTCATGGTCAAAATGTCCTCGAAACAGGTTCCTCCAGGGCACATTCCGGTGGCCACGGGTTAGCCAGTGAGGTCACTGATCATTTTCATGGTTACTAAGATGATGGATATGAAAAATCATGAAGATAGAGCCGTCGCATGCCTAGTTTTGGTGTCATGGTCAAAATGTCCTCGAAACAGGTTCCTCCAGGGCACATTCCGGTGGCCACGGGTTGGCCAGGGAGGTCACTGGTCATTTTCATGGTTACCAAAATAATGGATATGGAAAATCATGAAGATAGAGCCGTCGCATGCCTAGTTTTGGTGCCATAACTGAAATGTCCACGAAACAGGTTCCCGCGAGGGCCATTCCGACACCCGGGACAGGACCAGATCGTGTTGACCGGTTCCACATGTCCACTATCAGACGCGCATTATCCAGTTGGACATTTTTGCTGAAGACACCAACATTGTATCTAGTAAAGCATATAAACCATAATTGAAAGCGTATGCCGTGTACTGAGTACACGACGCGACCGCTCGTGTAACTTTTTTTGATGCGACTGATGGAGGGTTAATTTGTCGGCTCCCCAAAATAGAAGCGGCGATCGAGGCGGCGATCTTATATTCATAAAACTTCACTCATCGGATAGCCATATGAAACTTCGCCGCTCTTTATAATAAAAGAGTCGCGTACTTAGTTGGGAAAATGTTGCTGTCATATTAACACTCCCACTGCCATGCTATAAATCACTTACACCAACTGCCATGCCTCAAAACAGTGGGAACGGTATTTTTCGACTGCTAATATCTCAGCCGTTTTTTATCCGATTTGCAAAATTTTTGAAGCTGTGAACTTTCCCAGCCTTCTAGATGAATATACAATTTTCAAACTATGGATTTGACCAAAGTTTTATTTTTGAGTACTCAAAAACTCGGAGCAAGTACCTTAAAAAATGCTGTTTTTCTTGAGCCATTCCGAATGTAAATTAGTTTCCACGCTTATTTTAATGTTGAATTGCCCATATTAATAAAGCAAAATTATTGCAAAGAAATATATGGAGAAAACTCATTATTTAGGACTATAAAAACTTCACAAATATACGTATAATACAGAAAATTTGTATTTTCGATTTGAACTTTGTGTTCATCGCGACAACCCCTGTGTTTTATTGCTTGAAACCATTCACGTGCACATGAGAAATCTTTTTCCAAACCATTGTGAAAAGTATGAACCTCAGAAACTACAAAATTATCATAAAATCACGTATAATACAGGAAATTTGTATTTTCAGTTTGAACTTTACGTTCATCGCGACAATCTCCTTGTTATATTGCTTGAAAACAATCACGTGTACATAAGAATACATCTACAGATAAATGAGGACAAGTGTGAATCATAAAAACTACAAAATCTTCACAAAATTACGTATAATACAGAGAATTTGTATATTCGGTTTGAACTTTACATTCATTGCCACAACCCTTGTGTTTTATTGCTTGAAAACAATCACGTGTACATGAGAAAACTATTTCAGAACGCTTGTGAAAAGTGTGTATTTTGGGAACTACAACGTTTTCACAAAATCACGTATAATACAGAAAATTTGTCTTTTCAGTTTGAGCTTCACGTCCATCGCGACAACCCTTGTGTTTATTGCTTGAAAACAATCACGTGCACATGAGAAAGCTTTTTCCAAACGATTGTGAAAAGTGTGAATGTTAGAAACTACAAAAGTTTCATAAAAACACGTATAATACAGGAAATTTGTATTTTCAGTTTGAACTTTACGTCCATCGCGACAATCCCCATGTTATATTGCTTGAAAATAATCGCGTGTACATAAGAATACATCTACAGATAAATGAGGACAAGTGTGAATCATAAAATTACAAAATCTTCACAAAATTACGTATAATACAGAAAATTTGTACATTCGGTTTGAACTTTACATTCATCGCGACAACCCCTGTGTTTTATTGCTTGAAAACAATCACGTGTACATGAGAAAACTTTTTCCGAACGATTGTGAAAAGTGTGTATTTTAGGAACTACAACATTTTCACAAAATCACGTATAATACAGGAAATTTGTATTTTTAGTTTGAACTTCACGTCCATATCGACAACGCTTGTGTTTATTGCTTGAAAACAATCACGTGTACATTAGAAAACTTCTTCCAATCTATTGTGAAAAGTGTGTGTTTTAGTAACTACAAAATTTTCACAAAATCACGTAGAATACAGGGAATTCGTATTATTAGTTCGAACTTTACGTTCATCGCGACAATCCTTGTGTTATATTGTTTCAAAGCAATCACGTGTATATAAGAATAAATTTACAGATCACTGGAAACATGGATTCTTACAATTTTTTTTCTTCTAGGCATTCCTACAGAAATTGTTTCAAGAATTGTTGAGAAAACTTTCCTGGGATTTCCTTAGTAATTCCTCGGACCTGGTGTGATGGTTAAAGCACAGGCATTTCACCCCGAGGACCTGGGATCAAATTCCACTCCCAAAAAAAACACACAAAATGTGAGTTCTTCCTTCGGAAGGGAAGTACAGCGTGGGTCCCGAGATGAACTAGCCAAGAGCTAAAAATCTCGTAAATACAGATAAAAAAAATAATTCCTCATGGGATTGCTTATGAGATTCCTCATTGGATTTCTTCAGAAATTCATCCTGAGATTATTTCTTCTGTGTTTATTTCAGGAACAACTCCTGGAATAATTTTAAAAATTCCTCCAAGAATTCCCCAGGAATTCTTTTAAGAATTTCTTTAGGACTTCCTCTTGGAATTCTTTCAGGAATTCCTCCGGGAATTAATCCAGTACTTTCTTCAGGAACTTTTTATGGATTCCCTTAGGAATGCCTCTTGGAATTGCTTCCAGGATTCATCCTGGGGTTTCTACAGGAACGCATGCAGGGATTCCTTCAAGAACTGCTACAGGGATTCCTCCAAAAGCTCATCCACTCTTTCTAGAATTACTTCAGGATTTCTCCAAGAATTCCATCTGTGATTTATTCAGGAACTTATCATGGGATTCCTCCACGAATTTGTTCAGGAATTCCTCTAACAATTCTTCCAGTGATTTCTCTGGGGATTGTTGCAGGGATTCCTTTAAAAACTCCCCCAAGGAATCCTTCTGAAATGCCTCTGATTTTTTTATCATATTCCTCTAGGAATTCCTCCAGAAATGCTTCCAGGAATTCTTCTAGATATTCTTCCAGGAGTTTCTCCAGAGATTCCTCAGGAAATCCCTACACGCTTTCCTCTAGGGTATCTTCCAGAAACTCCTCCAGGAATTTCTCCAAGGCTTCACTCGGGAATTCCTTCTGTGATTCCTTCTGGGACAACTTTTTTTAAAAATTCCCTTAGTAACTCTTCTTAGGATTCCTTCAGGAATTTCTCCTTGAATTCTTTAAGGAACTCCTCCAGGTATAAATTCAGTACTTCCTTCAGGAACTGTTTAGGGATTCTCTTGGGAATTCCTTGGGATTCTTCAGGAATTCCTCTAGGGTTCTCTTCAGGAACTGCTATAGGGATTCCTCCAAGAATTCCATCAGGAATTTCTCTAGGAATTCCTACAGGATTTTTTCCAGGAATTCTTCAAGGGATTCCTCCAAGGGTTATTCCAGATACTCCTACAGGAATTCCTCCAAAGATTTCTCCAGGAATTTATTCAAGGGTTCCTCCAAGAATTCCACTACGAATTCTGCTCGGCATTTTTCCAGGAATTTATTCAGGGATTTTCCAGGGATTCCAACTTGGTTTCATGAAGAAAATTTTCCAGGATTCTTTTCAGCGATTCCTTCAGGAATCCCTCCTGATATTCCTCCAGGAATTCATGCAGGCATTCCTCAAATATAGGAAATTTATTCAGGGATTCCTCCAGAAAAATCACCAGGAATTGATCTAGAAATTCCTCCATAAATTCTGTCATAAATTCATCCAAGAATTTCTCTAGGAAATCCTTCAGGGATCCCTTCAAAATTCTTCAAGGATTATCTCTAGGAAGACCCTTTGAAATTTTTCCAGGGATTCCTTCAGGAATTCTTCCAGATTTTCCTCCAGCAATTGCTGCAGCGATTCCTTCAGGAATTCTGCAAAGAGAATTCATCCAGAAACTTCTTCGGGGATTTCTGCACGAATTTATCCAAGGATTGCTCCAGCGATTTTTCAAAAATTCTCTTGAGGATTTCTTCATGAATCCCTCCAGAAATTCCTCTAGTAATTCCTCCAGGAACTTTTCAAGATTTTTACAAATTTTTACAAAAAAATCTCCTTAAGAGATTCCTCTAGAAATTCATCCAATATTTTTTTCAATGATTCCTCAAGGAGATTCCTCCAGGTAATCTTTCAGATATTCCTCCAGAAATACTCACAGAAATATCTCCAGGAATTCCTCTACGATTTAGTCCAGGAATTGCTCCAGGAACTCCTGCAGGAAAATCTCCAGGAAATGCCCCAGGAATTTCTTCAGAAGTTGATTCAAAAATTGCTCCTGGACATTCTTCCGAAATTATGTCAGCAATTTCTCCAGAAAATCCTTTAGGAATTTCGTCAAAAATTCTTGCAGGAAATTCTCCAGGAATACCTTAAGGATTTTTTAGCAATTCCTTCAGGTATTTCTCCAGGAATTACTCCAAATATTGTTTCAAGAATTGTTTCAATGATTCCTCCTGGGATTTCTCCATGAATTTCTCCAGGGCGTTTCTCAAGAATTCCTCCAGGAAATCCTTCGAAGATTCCTCCAAGAAATACTTCAAAGAATCATCCAGGAAATCGCAGAAATTCCTCTAAGAATCTTCTAGGGATTTTTTCAGAAATCCTTCCAGGATTTTTTCCAGGGATACTTCCAGGAATTCCTCTAGAAATTCCTCTAGGAGTTGCTTTAGGAATTCCTCACGGGATTTCTCACAAATTTCTCTAAGGATTCCACTAGGCATTAGTTCAGTAATTCCTTCGAAAATTTCTTCAGGAATCCCTTCAGAAATTCCTCTAGAAAATCCTTCAGGAATTTCTCAAGGGATTTTTTCAGAAAAATAAATTTTCCAGATTTGCTTTAGAGATATCTCCAAAAAATCATCCAGTAATTCTTTCAAGAATTTCTCTAGAGATTCATCCAGGAGTTCCTTTAAGGATTCCTCCAACACTTCTCACAGGAGTGCTTCTAGGAATTCCTCCAGGCATTCCTTCAGGGGTTTATCAAGGAATTTCTCCAGGAACTCCTCCGGGAATAACTCCAGGAATTTCTTCAGGAATTCTTCCAGGAAACGCTCCTGGACATCTTGCAGATTTCAGATTTTTGCAGAGATTCTTCCAGGAAATTCTTCGAAAATTCTTCCAGGAAATCCATCCAAGATTCATCCAGGAAATCCTCCAGAAATTCCTCTAAGGATTCTTCCAAGAAATCCTTCTGAAATTTCTCAAGGGATTTTTCTAGAAATTTCTCCAGAAATTCCTTCCAGAATTCCTCGAGATATTTCACCAGGAGTTGCTCCAAGAGTTCCATCAGGTATTTATCCAGGAAATGCTACTGGGTCTCATCCAAGAATTCCTCAGGGGGTTACGACAGGAATTCATTTAAAAGTTGCTCCATGCATTCCTTCAGGATTCTCTCTAGAGATTTTTTCAGGAATTGCTCCAGACCTTCCTCCAGGAATTCCTTCACGGATTACTCCAAGAATTTCTTCAGAGGTTCCTTCAGTAATTCCTCCAAGACTTTATCTAGGAATTCCTTAAGAGATTTCTTTAAAAACTTTTCTAGGGATCCCTCCCGGAATTCCTTCAGGATTTTTTTTAAGAAATTACTCCAAGGAACCCTCATGAAATTTATCTAGGTTTTTTTCTAGGAATTCCTCAAGAGATTTCTTCACAAATTTCTCGAAGGACTCCTACCAGAGTTTATCCAATAATTCCTCGTGATATACTTTTAGATAATACTCCAGGGATTCCTTCGGAAATTCTTACGGAATTTTTCCTGGAAGTCTTCCAGGGATTGCTCGTGGAATTTTACCAGGGATTGCTCCAGGAATTCTACAAGTGATATCTTCAGAAATTCCTCTCAGGTTCTTTTTAAAAATGTAGTAAGAAGTTCCTTCAGAAATTTCAGAAATTCTTCAGTCATCTTTTGCAGGCATGTACCCAAGAATTTCTCCAGGATTATTTGATATTTTTTTATTATTTCAACAATTTCTGGAGGAATTTATGCAATGAATAGTATTGGAAGATAATTTAATAAAGATGCATACAAGAACCAGGAAATTATCCAAGGATGCTTTTAGTAATCCCACCAGCAGTTTCTTCAGAAGTTTACTCAGCGATTCCATTAGTAATTCTTTTAATAAGCGAGACTATTAGTCCTCCAGGGAATCTTCCAAGCACCACACAAGCCACAAAAAAAGGTACGGCAGGGCAGGTTTTGGATTATGCAGAAGTCACAGTGACTTACTATAAACATCTAGATACTTACGCGCTAAAAGTGCTTTCATACATTTCTCTAAAGAATTCTTCAGGAATTCACCCAGGGAAGACTCTTTCGGAATTCTCCCATGAATTCATCCCAAAATTTCTCTCAAAAATCCACCAGGAATTCCTCCAGGAAATTCTTCTCAAATTCTTCCAAACATTTCTTCTGAATAAACTCTAGGATTTTTTAAATTCTTCTATGGATCCTTCTGGAAATACGTTCATTGATATTTCTCTAGGATTATGCTCTGACATTAGTGCATGCATATATATAATACCACCTTTAGAGTAATTCCAGCAAGGATGTACTCGGAACAATTCAACTGAAGGTTATTTCAAAATAATTATACAAAGAGGATGTAGCTACGAACGATGTGTTTTCACCAAAAATAAAAAATATCTGTATTTTACGTAATTTTGTGAAGATATTGTAGTTCTAATAGTTCCTCCTTCTCACAATCATTCTGAGAATGTATTCTTATGTACTTGAATTTTTTCAAGCAAAAAAGCAATAAGGTTGTCACGATCAATGCTGAGCTCGAACTGAAAATACATTTATCTTGCATTATACCAGTGGTTTTTAACCAATATATTTATTTTCTGTATTATACGTAATTTTGTGAAGATTTTGTATTTTTTACGATTCGCACTTCTCACTTTCGCGTTGAAAAGTATTCCTATGTACACATGATTGTTTTCAAGCAATAAAACACAAGGGTTGTCGCGATGAATACAAAGTTCAAATCGAATATACAAATTTCCTGTATTATACGCGATTTTGTGAAAATGTTGTAGTTCCTAAGATACACACTTTTCACAATCGTTCGGAAAAAGTTTTCTCATGAACACGTGCTTGTTTTCAAGCAATAAATCACAAGGGTTGTCGCGATGAATATAAAGTTCAAACCGAATATACAAATTTTCTGTATTGTAACTAGATTTTGTGAATATTTTGTAGTTTTTATGATTCACACTTGTCCCCATTTATCTGTAAATGTATTCTTATGTACACGTGATTATTTTCAAGCAATATAACATGGGGATTGTCGCGATGGACGTAAAGTTCAAACTGAAAATACGAATTTCCTTTATTATACGTGATTTCATGAAAATTTTTTAGTTTCTAAGATTCACACTTTTCACAATCGTTTGGAAAAAGTTTTCTCGTGTGCACGTGATTGGTGTCAAGCAATAAAACACAAGGGTTGTCGCGATGAATACAAAGTTCAAATCGAATATACAAATTTCCTGTATTATACGCGATTTTGTGAAAATGTTGTAGTTCCTCAAATACACACTTTTCACAATCGTTCTGAAAAAGTTTTCTCATGTACACGTGATTGTTTTCAAGCAATTAAACACATGGGTTGTCGCGATGAATGTAAAGTTCAAACCGAATATACAAATTTTCTGTATTATACGTAATTTTGTGAAGATTTTGTGGTTTTTATGATTCACACTTGTCCCCATTTATCTGTAAATGTATTCTTATGTACACGTGATTATTTTCAAGCAATATCACATGGGGATTGTATCGATGGACGTAAAGTTCAAACTGAAAATACGAATTTCCTGTATTATACGTGATTTTATGATTTTTTTTTAGTTTCTAAGATTCACACTTTTCACAATCGTTTGCAAAAAGACTTCTCATGTGCACGTGATTGGTTTCAAGCAGTAAAACACAGGGATTATCGCGATGAATACAAAGTTCAAATCGAATATACAAATTTTCTGTATTATACGTAATTTTGTGAAGATTTTATAGTCTTAAATAATGAGTTTTCTCCATATATTTCTTTGCAATAATTTTGCTTTATCAATATGGGCAATTCAACATTAAAATATGCATGGAAACTAATTTACATTCGGAATGGCTCCAGAAAAAAAGCATTTTTAAGGTACTTGCTCCGAGTTTTTGAGTACTCAAAAATAGAAATTTGGTCAAATCCATAGTTTGAAAATTTTATATTCATCCAGAAGGCTGGGAAAATTCATAGCTTCAAAAATTTTGCAAATCGGATGAAAAACGGCTGAGTTGAAATTACCGTTCCCACTGTTTGGGAGGCATGGCAGTGGGAGTGTTAAATAGATAATTTGAAAATTGCGCTCATCAAACATGTAAAAATGTTCGCTCTCCTCATAATATTAAAAAAAAACTGAAAACTGAAACGATTTCTGTTAACTGGCCATAAGAGAAGAAACTTTCGCTAACTTAGAAAAATTTGACCTACCCTAATACGTTAACTACTTTGAATTACCCTGATGAACTAGATGTAACTTGTTTTCCTTTCCAAGTAAACTTACACTACCACAACTATAGACAACCTGTGTAACCCAGTCAGAACAGAAATAAAATGAGTCTATTGCAAACAGTAAAGCTGTTCGGGCGCGTTCTTTCGTTATTTCTCCCCGTCCGAATAATTCCCCGCGAGTTGGAAGTCCGCCATATTCGAAGTCCGCTGCGAAACCCTCGAAGGCCGGTTCCCGAGATTTGGTCGGTTGTGAGCTGTGACCGGGACCGGAAAAAATTCTGGATTTTACATGGTCCTTCGGCTCGGATTTTCGGTTCGGTCGTTTTCCCGGTATGCAAAAGTGCAAATCCGTCTGACTCGTGTTACTGTGAAATTACGCCAAGGATTGGCTGACACCGACAAGGTGTAGTGAAATTGAATCCTCCACATAAAATTGTGCGAGAAACGGTGAAAAAAGTGCGAAAGTGGCTTAAAATCGACGAAATTCGGTCGATATCCGAAATTGCGCAGTGAAATTTCTCGAAGCGCCACCGAAAGATAAGAGAAGTTCAAGGGCGGCCATCTTGTGCCGAGAAATTTCCACGAGATTCAGCCAGGTTTCAGAGTGTGTGAGTGAAGGAGATCCAACTTGGATCACGAAGTACAGTGCCAGTGTATTGTGGGGAAAGAAAGCAGAGAAGATACGGCACTTGTGAGTGTATTTAGTGGTGGCTACCCCGACCACTGCGGCTGAGTGGTACAGGCCATCCAAGTGAGAAGAGAATAAGGCTATCCATGGCGACTTATCGCGATGGGGGTGACAGCTAAAAATGTAAACACAATGTAAATACAACTTAACAAAGTTTCGTCAAGTGTCGTCGGTGCTTAACAAATTCCTTTGTGTTCAACTGTCACCCCGATCATCAGATGTCAAAAATACATGGTAAACAAAAGAAATCAGCTGATCACATCTGTCTCATGGATAGCCTTATAGTGCGCCGTTCAGTTGTTGGTGTGTATTCCCCACGCAGACCGAGGATTATTTGCGTGTATGCCACCTGCGCCGCTGCTGTGTGCGTCGGCGAGAGCAGAGCAAAGAGCGAACTGCCGTTCGTTTGCTCGCGTTTCATTTTCCACGCTGTTCCCGAGGATTCTCTGCCAGCCAGCCACAACAGGGATCGACTGCTGCTGCCGTCATTGAGTGAGTACCTACGCTGCTTCTTTATCATTGCACACGACTCGCGTCGTGGTTCGTTAACCCGTCGGCGTCGGTGAGGTACGACTGTTCGTCGTCTCGTTTAGTCGGTTCGGTTGGTCGAGCCTATTGCTGGCACGGAAAGAAATTCGTTTCGTTTCGACTATCGCGTTGAGCCACCGTAAAGACAATGATTAAGGTTGAGGGTGATAAGCAAGCAGATGTCCTGAGCAGGGTTCCTGATTTCCACTTTTTATCTTCTTCCACATTCGAAGACAGTCAGCAGCGAACGGTTGTCGCTTTAGGCTGTGACCATAGTGGGTAAGGTGAGATGCGATCGGATGCGATAAGTTATGAGATGAGAAGAGGGATGTTTGATAGGCCATAGTGCATGAGGTTTTCAATGAGGGTGCGCATGTTGTTTTCACATCCTTTTTCGCCTATTTCGTGCGCATCAACGACTCGCGTGATTTGATCGATGAAGTCGCTTATATGTTGAAGCGCTTCTTTGGATGTGGGTAGTGAAATGATCGTTTCATCTATAAGAACGGAAAGATAAAATGCACCCGCTTTTTGTTTTGCGCGAGCCGTGTTTTTTTGCTACAGCTTAGTCAGTTTTGATCCTGTTGCAATAGCAAAAACCGACCTACTAAAAAAAAATCTGGTGTAACTGTACAAGATTGAGATTATTGAATTAATTATTTAAGAAAAGAATGTATAAAATGTAATTATATCCGCGTGAGCGATGTCTTTATGTATACACATATTTTTATTTTCCAAACTGGGCTATCTGAGTGCTGATTTCATTTTAAATCAATATGACTGTTATACTGATTTTCGGCATTAGAGCATTTTGTAGACTACTTGATTGTGCTGGACTCGGTAAAAAGTAACAAAAAAAATCGGCAAGTAGATATGTATTATTTAAGGGTATAGGTTTATTTATTACAACAATAAGTACACAAGCAATAAATAAATTGAAATTCTTCAATAAATATGTGTAAAAGTTTTAATAAATCATGACATGTCTCTATTAATTTACAAATTGCAACCGTTATTGAAACATAACTGCGCCAAACACCGTATGCAACCAAATTCATTTGAAATTCGGAGAAAATGGATGTTGAACGGAGGCGTAAACAAAGATGGTGCATCCCATTTAAAAAATGTACACGTTTTTTTGTTTCATTTTTGCATGATGTTAAATGAAATCTTACTGTTATTTCTCCATGTTTGAATAATATTCATTACATATTCATATTCTTACATATTCCTCGCACAAAAATAAGTACAGTGTACATTACTAAGAGTGATTAGTTAAATGACTCATCGTTGTCAGTATGAACATATTTTTTTGCAAACCGTAGCAACAAAAGTTGTTTTAGCCCGTAATGCGTGAACCCCATAACGTTATACATCAACCATAACCATACATACCTTGTTGAATGTTATGAGAATGATTTTTAAAATTAGGAGAAATTAATTAATATTCATAATTTTGTATTCGGTGTTCTTTGGATTTAAGCAGTATGATTTGGATGCATGGTCAATATTCGTGTTTATTTACTCTTTTCGTTAAGGGATCTAGTTTTGCCCGACAAAAAAAAGTAGAACCTTTTAATCAGAATCCTTTTAGCAATTAAGTTGAATGTCATAAAACCTTAAACTTTCTAACTTGCACATGAATAACATGCGCTGAACAAACGACCATATCAAACATTGATCACTTGATTTAAATCCCAAACAGAGAAAATAAAATGTACACATATAATAACGAAATTATGCTGTAAAAAAACTTAAACGATTTGATGGAATACTATTTTATATGCAATGAAGTATGTTATTTTACATGGTGATCGATAGACAGTATGATAAATTTTTATTACGACTGGATCGTCAAAATGCAAGTCATTTGAGAAAGATTTGAGTTATGTTTAAAAACAACAACATATTAACGCAGTTTATATTACCTACTAGCATTCCCAACACATTAAATCCGCATTGCTTTACATACACAACGAGCGCAATCATAAAATCCATTCCCGACAAGCGTTCTCTTGCTTTCTCTTGCGTTCACATGAGTCGAAGCAGCTCCATCGCATCTCCGCACTCATCGCAACTCATCTACTATGTACGGTTCATGCGTTCTGCATATAGTTTCCACAGAGTGTGCTTCGACGCTTATCCGATCTCTTATCTCTTTGCATCGCACCTTACCCACTATGCGCTCAACGTTAGTTCGTGTGTATGCTTGTCAGCGACGACAGCAAACTCCGGCGAACGGTGGGAAGCCACACTTGGAAGTTGGAAATTACTCATTCGTCAACATTCGCATCGCAAGCGAATGCGATTCGTGAGTGATGCGATTGATATTGTGCATACGAATATTTGATGTTTTCGAATTATTTTCTTTGCTAATCTAGCATTTCAACAACAGGTAAAATTTTCACTTTTCAAAAAATGTTCAATTCGCTGTAAATTTTTGAAAAGGGCATCAAATATTCTCAAATTTTCACTGTAAGTTCATCAACTAGTTGTGTATCAGTGGTCAAAATTTGAAAAAGATCGGGTTATTCCTTACGAAGTTATAATCAAAATTTCATTGCATTCGGTTCATTGAATCCTGAGATATAACAGCTCAAAGTTGGCTATTGGATAATT
Organism: Aedes albopictus; assembly: GCF_035046485.1. Classification (NCBI taxonomy): domain Eukaryota; kingdom Metazoa; phylum Arthropoda; class Insecta; order Diptera; family Culicidae; genus Aedes; species Aedes albopictus. Next base: position 193,177,065 of record NC_085136.1, read on the forward strand.
ATACCTTTTCCTAGAACCTTTATAACTTCGTGTAGAATGTCCCGATCTTTTCCAAATTTTGACCACTGATACACAACTAGTTGCTGAACTTACAGTGAACATTTGAGAATTTTTGATGCCCTTTTCGAAAAGTTACAGCGAGTTGAACATTTTTTGATAAGTGAAAATACCGGATACCGCGACGCCTGGAGAGCGCTGAAACTACGTTATGAAAACAAGCGGCAGCTCATACGGTGCCACATCAAGTCATTGTTTGAGGTACCCAGTATTAAGAAGAAATCGGCTGACGAGCTACTCAACTTGGTGGACAGGTTTGATCAGCAGATTTCTGTCCTGAGGCGACTTGGAGAAGACACCAGTTCCTGGGATTCGCTTTTGGTCTACCAGCTGTCTACTCGATTGGATCCGCACACGCTGAAGGAGTGGGAGAGCTACTGTGCCCGGCTGGACAGTGGCAATGTTGCCAATGTTCTTGGTGGTGCGGCAGGTGACGATTCAGACGATGATGATATGCCTACGTATATGTCAATGGTAAACTACCTGCAGAACTATGCCAGAGTTTTGCAGTGTGTTAGTCCGTCTCCTGGTTCCAGTCGTGACCCTAGGGTGAAGCCAGTGAAGTCCGCCGCTCATTTCAGTTCCTCGTCCTCCTCGAAGTTCTCATAGAACACTAAGCTGAGTAGCAGGCTTTGTCCCAGTTGGGACTTTACGCCAAGAAGAGGAGGAGCTTTATTAAGGAAATTTTCAGCCCTTGGCTGGTCGATCTCCGGTTTTTTTGAAAAAATTCGTGCAGGATTTCTTGGAGGAAACCCTGGAGGAAGCCCTGGAGGAAGCCCTGGAGGAATTCCTGGAGGTATCCCTGGAGAAATTCATGAAAAAAAATCCTTGGAGGAATACTTGAAAAAAAAAACCTAGAGAAATTCGTTAAGGAATCCCTGGAGAAAATCCTGGAGGAATCGATGGATGTATTCCTGGAGAAATCCCTGGAGGAATTGCTTAAGGAAACTTTGGGGGAATTCCTGGATGAATTCCTTAAGGAGTCCTTGGAGGAATTCCTGGAGCAATCCCTGGAGAAATCCCTGTAGGAATTAATGGAGGGATTTCTGGAAGATTCCCTAGAGAAATCCCTGGAGGAAATCCTGGAGGAATCCGTGACGAAATTCCTGGAGGAATCCTGGAAAAATTATTTGAAGAATCCCTGGAGAAATTCCTGGAAGAATTCCTGGGGAAATTCCTGGTGGAATTTCTTAAGGTATACTTGGAGGAATCCCTGGAGCAATTCCTGGAGGTATTTCTGGAGGATCCCCTGGAGGAGCCCTTGGCGGAATTCCTGGAGGCGCCCTGGAGGAATTCCTTCAGGAATCCCTGGAGAAACTCCTGGAGGAATCCTTCAGGTATCAGTAGATCGGCTCCAGAGGCACGTTCCCCTCCATTTGGGAATTTCCTGAGGAATTCCTGGAGGAATCCCTGCAGGTATTTTTTAGAGGAATCCTTGCAGGAATCCCTGGAGGAAGCCCAGGAGGAATCCCTGGAGGTATTTTTTGAAGAATTTCTGGAGGAATCCCTGGGGGAATCCCTGGAGGAAGCCCAGGAGAAATCCCTGGAGGTTATTTTTGGAGGAATTCCTGGATGAATCCTTGGAGGAATCCCTAGAGAAAGCCCTGGGGGAATTCCTTGAGGAATCCCTGAAGGAGTTTCTGGAGGAATCCTTGCATGAATTTTTTGAGGAATCCCTGGAGAAATTGCTGGGGGAACCATTGAGAAATTCTTGGAGAAATCCCTGACGAAACTCCTGGAGGAATCTTTGGAGAAATTTCTTCCGGAATCTCTGTAGGAAATCCTGGAGGAATGCCTGGGGGAATTCCTGGAAGAATCCCAGGAGGAATCCCTGAAGGTATTTCTGGAGGATAGCCTGGAGGAATTCCTTCAGGAACCCCTTGAGGTATTCCTGGAGGAATCCGTGGAGAAATCCCTAGAGATATTCCTGGAGGAATGTCTGGAGAAATTCCTGGAAGAATCCTTGGAGAAATTCTTGAAGGAACTCTGGAGAAATTCCTGAAGACATTCCTGGAGGAACCCTGGAGGTATTCCTGGTGGAATCGCTGGTGGAGTTCCTTGAGGAATCCTTGGAGGAATTACTGGGACAATTCCTTGAGAAATTCCTGAAACCCTGGATGAATTCCTGGGGGAATGCCAGGAGGAATGCCTGGTGGAATTCCTGGAGGAATCCCTAGAGAAATTCCTGGAGGAATCCCTGGAGGAATTTCTGGATGATTCCCTGGAGGAATCCCTGGAGGTAGCCCTGGAGGAATTTTAATTCCTTAAAGAATCCCTGGATAAATTCCTGGAGAAGTTTCTTGAGGAATCCCTGCGGAAATTCCTGGAGGAATCCCTGGACGAATTCCTAAAGGAATCTCTGAAGGAATACTTGGAAGTATTTTTGGAGGAATTCCTGTAGAAATTTCTGGAGGAATCGCCGGAGAAATTCCTGGAGGAATCTCTTGAGGAATCGCTGGAGGAATGCTTGGACGATTTTCTGGCAGTTTCCCAGGAGGAATCCTTGATGGTATTCTTGGAGGAATCTGTGGAGAAATTCCTGGAGAAATTCCTAGAGGAGTCTCTGGAGAAATTTTTGGAGGGATCTTCGGAGGAATTCCTGGAGGAATCCCTCGAGGAATCGCTGGAGAAATTCCTGGAGGAATCCTTGCAGAAAAGAATGCGAATCTTCACAAGAATCAACGATTTTTTTTCTCATAAATTCCAAATTTTTTCTCATTAGTTGCCGAAGAAACGTTCAAAATAATATACGAATATTTTCCCGAATCATGCCGAAAGAATCCCTCAACATAATGTAAGATGAATTTGCAAAGTAATTGCTGGAGAAATCCCTCAAACAAATTATGAAGGAATTTCTAGAAATTGCCTAAAATAAATTTCAAATTATTTTTCGTAAGAGTTTTTAAAGAAATTTTCAAAAGTAGGTACTTCTGAAAGGATTTTATAATTATTGCCGAAAACGTTGTCGCAGGAAAGTTGAAAATAATGTCTGGAAAATTCTGAAAATATTGAATAAATTCGCGGAAGAATTGCTTAATGAATTCCCAAATAAATTGCCAAAAGAATTATTGATGAATTTGGCAAAATAACTTTAAAACGATTTACGACAATATTTGTTAAATATTGCCGCAGGAATTTCAGAAATTGCTGTTGAAATAATTATATTATTTCCCGAAGAAACTTATAAAGGAACTACGAATAATTCCTCCAAATATTACCGCTGGAATTTCTATAAAAATTGCCAAATAAATTTCCCAAAAAAATATTTAAGCGTAGAATTAGCTTTAAGTTGAAATAACATAAAATAAAAACCAAAAATGATTTCGAGAATTTTGAATAAACTTCTAAAAGAATTCACAAATAAGTTTTCCGATCAAATTTAAATAAAATAATGTCGAAGAGAAAATAATTGTCCTTGGACTTTTTATGGGAATTTCCGAATTCCATACCATATTCATATTTATTATGGTTATAATAAGTGATTGCAGGCGACGAAAGGTACAAAACCCCTGGAATTCCGGCAGCTGTCTCCGATTGACCATCGCGGAAACCCTCCATACCGAGCTTGACGGTGTTCCCTCTGATGGTCACATTGTCCAAAAACCTCCGAATTCACCTCCAACACTCTTGATTTGCAAAATCATGATGTTGGATGTGTCGCAAGCCAGGTTTCGTAATTGTTCGGGAAAAGGCCACTATTTCCGGGTAGCCCCAGGTTCCCGAAACATCCAATATGGTCAATATGTCCAAAAACTTCTGAATATTCCTCCCAAATACTTGATTTGCGACACTATGTAGAATGTGTTTTTTAGAATTATGCTATGCAAAATGTCAGGTGTCAGGAACTTGCGAAATGTGTCTCCTGAAGGCACCCTAAACGTGACCCAGAACATCCGAAACCAGAACCAGGTAATCCCAATTTACTCAAACAATGCATTTACAATAATAAAACGATAATTGAACACATTTGCAATCTTTTTCCATGTGTTTCTCACAAATAATCAATGATTAAAAGGAAGTTGGTCCATTTTTGACCCTATTTGACCCCCCTTCAATAACTCAAACCCCAAGAACCAAAAAACCATTTTGATATTTTTCCATGCAACTATGGATGTAGCGCGGTCTTCATTCCAAATTTTGTAAATATCGGTTGAAAAATTAAGTCACGGCGATTTTCTGAAATTAAATTTCTAACTATGACCAAGACGGGTTAATCAAAGGTTTTTCTTTCGAGTGGCATTGTTGTGTAGCTTATGGCAGTTGAACTGTTAACTCTATGGTAGATTTTTTCCGTAATTACACTGAAAAAAGGTTTTACTAGCAACCAAACTGCATAGTTCATATGAGATTTTTCCTTCTTTTAAAAATAGGCTGTGCTTTCGAATTACACTGTTACGAAATAGTAGACCTTCCTTTCTTAGTCAAGCATGTGGAATCATGAAACACATGGGAACAAATGCCCCAAATGGAAGACAACGTGCCTCTTTAGCCGGCCTTCCAATGTATATGAGTAGACATATAACTAATTAACGAAAGAAAAAAATATCAAAACTAATGATCAATTTGTTCGCAGGGTGACTGTGTTATGAAAATAAACAAAAAACATTATAAAAACTGTGAAATTCTTATAAGCGTTTTAAGAAGAGAGAAATTTAAAACCATCTCGATTAAACCAAGTGTCGTAGTGCAAGAGCCACAATTGAAATGGGCAATACAAGGTTTGCCGGGTTAGCTAGTGAATACATAAAAATAAAGAATCAGGGAACAAAAACTGTGTGCTAAAGTTTCCAACTGGTTTTTTATTTGTCAAGGACATGTATAAATTGGAACAATGCAAATGTACACACATTTTTCTGATTGGAAATTATTGCCAAGGAAAACAAATTTTAAACGCCCAAATGTATGCACAAGAAATCAACCGTATACAAGTTATAAGAAAAAGTTAAACATTTTCAATCCAACGACAGTATCGCAAACGTAACATGGACATGCATGAGGAGTACACAGGGTGTGAATTTACTATATATAATATACTAATGTTTCAGTTCAGTTCAGTGAAGTGAAGTCATCTGAAAATTTTTGAAGATGTGCACCCAGCTGGTGGTAATAATAACATAACCCATTTCTTTGGGAATTTTGAAATAAAGCGATTTTGGCTTTAAATTAAAACTCCTTAGCGTTAATGTGGTCAGGGCGTTAACAGTGTGCACCCAAAATAATCAAAATTGGCATTTTATAATATTTCGCTTCCTGAGGGGGCGGTCCAGAATGTCGAATTGTTTAAAAATCCATATTCACTAAAACTAATGTGGTCAGGGCGTTAACAGTGTGCACCCAAAATAACCAAAATTGGCATTTTATAATATTTCGCTTCCTGAGGGGGCGGTCCAGAATGTCGAATTGTTTAAAAATCCATATTCACTAAAACTAATGTGGTCAGGGCGTTAACAGTGTGCACCCAAAACAACCAAAATTGGTATTTTATTATATTTTGCATCCTGGAAAAAAAATTTTTTTTTTGAACTGAAGAGCTGGTTACTCAGTGAATAACTTAGAGTAACCACGATGACACCACTGCCCGAGGGGGCGGTCCAGAATGTCGAATTGTTTAAAAATCCATATTCACTAAAACTGATGTGGTCAGGGCGTTAACAGTGTGCACCCAAAACAACCAAAATTGGTATTTTATTATATTTTGCATCCTGGAAAAAAATTTTTTTTTTTGAACTGAAGAGCTGGTTACTCAGTGAGTAACTTAGAGTAACCACGATGACACCACTGATTATATGCATTTTTCTTGTGCCGATTACTCTGTTTTTTTGTTCCATAAACCCGCTTATTGAAAATGAAGGCCACTTCTACTTCCTTTTTGTCCCAGTGCTCGGTGTACATAAGGTAACATCTATTTATTATGTAACGCTAAATTCGATATTTTTGAATTCGGTGGTTGGTTCATTGGAATCTGGCGGAATCCATAATGTGCTTTTGTATGATAACTCCATCTTTTTGTATGGGTCGTAACGCTAGGCTGTATTCCCTATTCCCCTGGAGCGTTACGGAATTTATTAAACCCCTATCTCCTGAAGCATTACGTTATTTGGGGACGGCGCATAATGAAAGTTGAAAACTTAAAATAGTTTTCATGCGCAATGTTGGGAAATATCGACATTTACACAGCGGGTTGCACTAGGCTTTCCAAAGATCAAATTAAGTACTAATTTTGAAATCATATCACGATGAGATATTGAGCAGATATTTGGCAACTTTTTCAATATCTCATCAATATCATTTTAAGATATGACATCAAAATTTGATCGTTTTAAGATATGATTATGATATTCACGTCTACCCGGGGTGCCATCCAAGACGCGGAAGAACGGCGCTCCCCGATCGACTATCTTGTACCGATCTACGGTTAACCGATAGAACCGACGGTCTACCGCACCTCCCGCGATCAAACGTTGTTTTAGAATTCTACCTGGTTACCTGCTGGATATTATTTTCGCTACATTTACTTGCTCTTGACATTTTTTGCTCAAAAACTCCGAAAGCTTTACGGTCTACCCCCTTCAACGCCTACGCCTCGTAACCGTAGAGATCAATCTGAAGAATCAGCGTCTTAAAAAGCGAATTTGATTTGCGCTCGCAAGGCACGGAGCCTAAGCTAGTTACGCAATCCGTAAAGGCCCTATTCGAGGCTGCCAATGTCGCCAGATGAGGGCGAGCTCGATGTGACCCCTCTAGAGTACTATGTCGTTCTCAAGAATCACGGAAGTTCTACCAGAAGTTCAACGTATCCCGAAACGACTTCGTGTCGCGAACCGAAATATACAGAGATAACGATAAGAGCGTTTAGACGGACGGACGTGAGATAATTGAAAAGTGAAAACAGCACCTGTATGGCAGCGAGTACGTAGACACGGGAGACAAAGGCAAAGGAGAAAACGAATACGTCAGTGCAACAGAGAACGAAAAAATCCAACTCACATGCTGAGGGAAGTTAAGGATGACATGCACCAGCTCAAAACCAATAAAACAACTGATATCGTACCAGAACTCTTCAAGATGGACCCAGATAAGTTTTCCACCTGCATGCACCGGTTAATAATCAGAAAACGGGAAACTGAGCAGCTCTTGAAGGAGTGGACGAAAGGGGTAATCTGTCCCATTTATTAGAAGGGAGAACATTTGAAATGTGGGAACTTAGTGGTATCCCAACATACGTCGCCGGTCACCTAAAATAAATGAGTTCTTTGGATGCTTTCAAGCCGGTTTCATCGACGGCCGATCGACAACGGATCAGATCTTCGCCTTACGGCAAAATCTCCAGGAATGCCGTGAATACCAGGTCCCAACGCACACCCTGTTCATCAGCTTCAAAGCGGCATACGGCACTATCGACCGCACAGAGCTATGGAAAATCATGGACAAGAATGACTTCCCTGGGATGCTGACCAAAGCATGAGCAAAGTTTTGGGTGAACTTTATAGTTCATTCGGCTCTTGTCGGGGATCAAGGTGACGGACTACTATTCAACATTGCATTGCTCTGGAAAATGTGATACGTCGGGATACATTTTCAACGAAATTCGGTCGATTTATTTGATTTGCGGACGACTTAGTCACATTTTTTTCGTATAGTCCTATAGTCAGGTAATACTCTCAATGTTCAGTCTTGTAATTGTAATTGTAATTGTAATTTTTATTAACGTCACGCAAACTTATCGGTTAAACCATTATTTAAGTCAAGGAAACGAAACTATGTAGATAAAAACAGTACATGGGACAGCTAATTATTGAATTACATCGAAAAAAGAAGCAATCTGATATTCTTAATGTTCAGTGTGCAAAGCGGTTCTGAAGGATGACATCGTTGGGGAACTTCTCGTTGCTAATGGCAAGCGATTCCAGCATTGCGCGCCGAAAACCAGAACGCTTTTGCCGGAAACAGTCGTGTGGGCGGGTACGATATACGAGTGCGTCCTATCCATCTGTCCTCTTCGCAGATGTTGCATCAGGTAACTGGGGAGTTCACTATGCTGACCTTTCCTCAAAAGGCAACAGATGCGATAGTGATAGTTAGTTTGAAGATCACGTCCAAAAATAGAGTTTCGATGCGCCGCAGTCGTGTCACGTCTTTTCAGATTGAAAACGAATCTGATTGTTGATTTGAACGCTCGGTTGAGTTGTTCTTTCTGTGCACCAGAAAGTCCAGAGTAGTACACTGTGTCGCAGTACATGAAGCAGGGTCCAATTACGGCTACAGCAAGCTTCCTTCGGGTTTCGGTAGACAGAACAGTTGAAAAACGTCTAAACGTCCGATGTGTGTTGTAGACATTCCTTGTCACTTCATTGACTTGTTCGGTCCAACGAAGATTGTTGTCTAGTCTCAGGCCAAGATTTTTGACGCTCTTGGATAGCTGGATGCGTTCGGAGCAAAACATGATGCTTCTGTTAGGGGTAACGGCGCCGTTCCGTGAAAATATTATAGCCTGTGTTTTTCTTGGATTAGGAAACAGCCCGTTGAAAGTCGACCAGCGTTCAATAGATGCGAGATCCCTATTGATTTTCTCCACAAGCGCGTCTACATCGTCTATCGATCCTGAGACATACAGCTGCAGATCATCCGCATATAGGTGGTACTTACATTCGATTACCTCGGCGATGCTGTTTATGTATAGGCTGAACATCATCGCACTAAGGCACGAACCCTGGGGTGTTCCATCTGCTACTGGTAGCTCCGTTGAATATTGATCTCCCACACGTACAACCTGGCTTCTTTCGTCCAGATAGGACGAGATTAGATTAACTGCAGAAGGCGAAAAATTGAACTCGCGGCGTAATTTATCTTCAAGTATCCTGTGTTTTACGCAATTAAAAGCTAAAGAAAAATCCACAAGCACCATGACAGTGCACCGTCCGTTATCTAGGTTCGCATAGACATCATGTGTTACCTTAGCTAGTGCGGTGTTAGTGCTGTAACCTTTCCTGTATCCGGATTGATTCGCAGCAAGAAGTGGTGGTTCAGACTCTTTCAGGTATTCTGAGACTTGAAATAGTAGAATCTTTTCAAGCATCTTTGAAATTGAAGGTAGAACACTAATCGGACGGAAATCAGGTGGAGCCGTAGCGCCGGCCTTCTTGGGGATGGGTGTAACGACAGCTTTTTTTCCAAATGGACGGGAAACATTTAGCTTCAATGATTGCGTTGAAAACGTGGACCAATACGGGAATTATGATAGGGCTAAGCAGTTTGATCAACGTAATTGGAATCCCATCGCTGCCGGCTGCAGATGTCTGGATTTCAAATATGGTGCTAGCGACCTCGCGACCATTCGTGAGTCGAAAAGCGAAAGCTTCTGGCCTAGGGTTTCCACCTGGATCTGGATAGTGGTCGTTTATGGTTGAAGTCGGTGTTGTGGCTATGGAATGATTTGGCAGGGATAAGTGACCCTCGGAGAAGAATCGATTTAGAGCCTCTGCGTTTGCAGGTTCCTCGGATGATGCTTTTTTCACATTGGTGTGTATACCTTCACGACGCAAGTTACACCACAACTTCTTCGCTGGAAGAGAGCAGTCGAAATTTCGTTCTGCGTATCGCTTTTTGGCCTCGAAAATCAGTGTTTTTGTTCTGTCGCGTCTCTGCGCGTAGTCCTGCCACTGTGCATCTCCCCTAAAGCATTGTCCAGTTAGAATCCGGACGCAAAGGATAATTTATTTTGACGCTCGCAATGATCACAATCATATTTTTTTTTTACAGCAGTCTGATCATAAACAAGTCCTCTATTGATGGTGGAAATTTCATCGATTTTCTTGCTACGAGTGAAAAGTTATTTCAGATTGAAGACAAGTGAAGGAAAAAAATCTTGCACAAACACGCTGAAAATTAAGCGTGGTCAGGTACGACAGTCGCGAAAAATGTTAATGTCTCCATAACCATTATGTGTGATGTGCACAGATGTTGTTAACCATGCCATGAGGAAGTACCCAAGGAAGATTGAAGTTTATGTTCATGGATAAATCTGCTTGGAATTCCAAGATTTGCCAGGAAGTTCGAGCTCTGGACATCGTTTTCTCACATCACGATTTTGACACCAAATGTGTACAAAGATGATAACCTCAAGAATAGCGTGCTGTTTTTCAAAAATGAACACAAGGGATCTGTAGAGGTTTGAGCTAATTTGGTGAGCTATCACGACAGCCTGTGATGTGTAGTGGTGTCATCACTGTTGGATAGTGTTTATTAACGAAAAAACACTCAAATTTCGCTTCTTTGAAATTCACTGAATAGCCCTTAATTTCGCAAGAAGAGAAATATTTGGCAAAGTTTCTTTGGAATCCTAATCAGATTGGTAGAGGGTCTCAGGACACTACAGAGATGACCTGATTGTTAAACAAATTCGCCGAAGGGGTAATGTTAAAAATTACTACCATTGTGCAGATTTTTAAGGAAGTAATCACGGAAAAAATGAGAAAATGTATTAAAAATTAAATTAAATAATTGTAATGATATTTTTCCATGAAACTACAGTAAATTATCTTTGTTTTGAGGGCTTCACCTTTTCTGTTTGTTATTCCACCTCTGAGATATAAGTGATTATCTGCGTCCGGATTCTAACTGGACAATGCTTTAGCTCGGTTTGGATTCCTATTGTAGAGAGCAAAGGAAAGGTCTCTAGCAGCGATATGCCGCTCGATTTCAGTGGTAATCCATGGTGTTCGTCGGTCGCGTATAGTAATGACGCTTTCGGGGGCGTGACGTTGCATCACGGACTGTAGTGTGGACGTGAGAAGCTCTGCCTTAGTGTTCACGTCAGCTGCGTCATAAATTTGGTGTAGATTGCTGGTTTGAAAATCGATCTGAAGTGCCTGGGGATCAATTCTCCGGAAATTTCGTATCTTTATGCGCTGCGGCGGAGGTTTTTGTACACGTACATTGGCGACAAGAAATATAACTTCATGGTCAGAGATGGTATTTCCTGTCGACGTTTTGGAGGTCAGGATCGTAGCAGGTTTATCAGTCACCATAAGGTCGATTGTAGTAGAACTGTTTTCAGTAATGCGCGTAGAAGACGTCGGCAGAACAGTGAGACCAAAAGTAGTGTGGATTTGATGAAGTGACACAACGTTAGCAGATGGTGTCGGCGAGGCTACATTTATGTTGTAGTCACCTACGAGAAAGATTTGATCAAGGTCAAACTCCATCAGATCGATTAAAAGCTTTTCATATTGCTGAGCGAAAAGTTGATTGGCCCCGGACGGATTGTATATTACGCCCACTCCCAGTTTGAGGTCGTTGATATCGGCACGAACCACCAGGTATTCAAATCGCATATTCTTTGGTATCTGCGGATCATGCTCAGATTTCAATATCGGCACAGCTTTAATGCCTTTCCGAATATACAGCCCTACTCCTCCGTATGCTTTGCTTCCACGGCCACCCTTCGATTGCAGACAGTGCTTAATAAAGTTGTAGTCTGGAACTCGAATAGGACCGGCAGGTGCCGAAGTTCTCAGCTTAGTTTCGGTTGCCCCAAAAAAGTGATACGAATGTTTGTCCAATAGTAGCTTGATTCCGTCGATGTGCCGTTCTAACCCTCGTACGTTGAGGTGACCGACACGCAAATTTGAAATATTAGAGCGTGGCATGACTTTTGTTTTTGGAATCGTCGTCGTGATTTATGCGGAAAACTAGTGTTGGTTAGACGAAAAGGAAATTTGAGTTGATTCAGCATCGTAAAAAACGGATGAATCATTTGCCCTGCCTTCGAGCCTCACCAACTCGAGCAAGTGCTGGGAATCCTTTACAGGCGTGTAACGTTGACTACCTGGCAACAGCACAGAGACACTGTCGTGCCGAACAAAAACAGATAGAACGAGCTTCTTCTGTTTCATTCGCAGCGCAAGATTTCGAGTGCGGAAACTGGAGAGCGACAGTATCTCGTTCATAGTGAATCGATAGTCGAGTGGCATGCCCATTCCAAGTTTACGAAGCCTGAAATCGTTGTATCTCTCGTAGTACTTTTGGAGAACAGACTGTCGGATTTTGTTTCCATCGAATACGACAACGATTGTGGGGGATATCGAACGGTCACTCCATTTTGACGCGTTGTACGGTAGGCGGAAACAGTTTGCTACGTGTGACTTTGCTTCAGGCATGTCCAGGATGTCCAGTGTACGCTCCACAATAGTCTGCACGTTTTCCCCTTGCTGAAATGGAATTTTGTTCAGCGCAATCCTGAAGCCGTTTACATTTTGACTGCATGTCTCAGCCAGCTTCGCACCGGACTCGATGATTTCCAGCTTGTGTTCAATGTTGTTCAGCAGTTTATCGCTATCCACGTGTTTTGCTTCAGTTCGAATCATTTCTTGCATTTGATTCTGGAGACGGTTCATCTGCTTCTTGGTGTTCGCTTGGATAGATGCAAGTTCATCTTGCAGCTTCTGAAGCTTAACATTGAGCTCTGAAGCTTAACATTGAGTCTTCAATGTTATTTGTTTCAAAAGTGCAAGTTGGGCCTTACTTTAATTTTTCAAAGAAAACACAACCAGTTTTCCGCTGAATTAAAGCGTTAACAGTGATTGGTTTGGAACATATATTTACGGAATCGCTCAACGTCGGCATAATTTGCATCAATTCAAATTGGTTTTATCGCCATTAAACATCCAACTAGATGACAGCTCAGATCAATGTTGCCTGTTTGCTGTTGACATATTACAAAAGATATTAAATCACACAAGATGCACTAACAAATCATGATACAACAAGCTTTACTTGTTTTCATTTGCCTTCTCTGCAAAGCAAACAAAACCACCTAAGGATGAAAAATCATCTCGTGTTGGTTTTTGAAAAATCATCTCGTGTTGGTTTTGTTGTTAGGCTTGCAGTCCCATGCCGTATCAGTATCTGGAAGCAGTACAAATCTTGAAGAAGGGTTGCACGTTGCATCCAAGTGGGATTCTCCTCAAGCCATAGTACAGTACCTACCCGTTTCTTCGAGGACAAACTCCATAGGCTTCATCAGTGTGTGTCTTTCAGGCAGTAGCTTTGGAGTAGCAATAAACACTCTCTTATCGTTTACAGCCTGCTCCTGCCTGTTACAAAACACAAATGTATCAGTCTCGGTTATGCTTTGCTGTTGGTTCAAGCTCTGAGGCAACAGGCTCATCTAATGTGACACAGATTGATGGTGATTAGCCCGAATGGGCTATGAAAACATGTGAGGGTGCCATTTTGAAGCAAATTTAAGATGCACTCGGAAGCACCTTGGCCAATGGAATTTTGTGCTGCAATTGTCTACTGCCGGTTGTATTTATGCAAAGCGGACATTAAATGAAACACATAGTTTTAATTATTGTCGTGAAAAAGCAATGCAATATAGAGTGAAATTGATCGATTGAATGGTTTTACTTCCAAGCGGTTGGTTATGGTTTCAACATATGAAAGATATGCAAGTCAACATCAAAGAAACCATGAGATGAACGCGACAATTGTTTAAGCTTGCTGTGGTTAGTAATTTCTATACCGCCTCGCTACGAGGGAAAATTCTTTGATCTTCCTTGTAATGACCAGCTGATAATCCGGCAAATAGATTTGCTGAAGTGATAATAATGTTTTTCAATCAAGCTTTCTGCAAACAGTGTACCAGAATAAAGATGCTTTAATCGTACACCAGAAAATATTGGTTCCGCAAATTTTAAAGATGCAATCTACTCGTTAACGAAAAAAAAAACATTGTAAATTCAGCTCTTGTCACGACAGTTGGTAAGACAATATTGCATAAATTCACGGACGACTAGGAAATTATTAACACTTAAACTACTGAGGGGGTAAAAACTCCCGCGAACTACCAAGGGTCCAAAAAAAGTCGGAAGTCCAACTTTGACAAGGCATTTCTCGGCCGTTTTTCAACCGATTTCAAAACTTTTTTTTGCGATGGAACCGGACAGGTTTCAAGATCATCGTCCATTTAAAAAAATATAAAATAGATGCGTCTACCCAAAGTTATTAAGCAAAAGGCACTTCCTAGTTTTTTTGAGAGCACATTTTTTGCGCACATTGATCAATAAAACAAAATTTAAAGCGATGACATATTGTTTTTTCGACTCTAAATCATACGTACAGCTGGAGTGAACATGTTTATACAAAATTAGTGATTTTTCAGTACACTGATATTTTACCTTTGGGTGCTAAAATACCCTATTTTTCACATAAAACAAGCAATAAATCAAAATTCAAAGCGATGACATATAGTTTTTTTGGTCTTAAATTGTTCGTAGGATTGCACCCGACATTTTTGATGAACAATGAAAATGTTCTAATTACACTCTTATTTTGTTTTACTCGGAAAACTGTGAAAACTCCATACTTTTTACATAAAGTTGTCAACAAAACCAAATTTAAAACGATAATATGTGTTTTTTTAGCCTTGAAATGTTCGTAGCAGTTTGTGGGACATACTCGAAGAATAAAAGTGATGTTTTCATTACACTCTAATTTTGATTGACTTAAAAATCAACGAAAGTACCACATTTTTCACGCAAAATGGTTAACAAAAATAATGGCTTACAATGCAAAGTAGTTTTTTGCCTTTAAATTATTCGTGAAAGCGTACTGGACGTTCTTGATCAGTAATAGAGACGTTTTCATGACACACTTAATTTATTTTGCTCAAAAATCTACAAAAATACCATAATGTTCTTACAAAACAGTCAATAAAACAAAATTTAAAGCCATAACATGTAGTTTTATGGCCTTAAATTTTCCGTTACAATGTACTGGACCTGTTTTTGATAAAATGTTGATGTTGACATTACATTAATATTTTGTTTCATAAAAAAAGAACGAAAATACCAAAAAAAAAGCGAATAAGCCAAAAATTACAACAATGATATGTAGTTTTTCAACTTTGAATTTATCGTAGTAGTTTAGTGGATTGATTTTAACAACCCTAGTGATGTTTTTATTACACTAATATTTTATTTCACTCGGAATACTAGGAAAATACCACATTTTGCACACAAAGTAGTGATCAGATAAAAATTGGAGTCAATGCATTATAGCTTTTTTGCCATGAAATTATTTGTAAAAAAGTACTAAAAGTACTAAATAATAAATAATAGTGATCTTTCAATTACACTCGTTGTTTTTTAAATTTTTTTTATAAAAAATCAAAAATAACTCAAATAGAGAGAACTTACTATGCGCAGCATATAGTCACATGTTGATGTACCGTAAAAATATATATTTTTTACAGATAATGATTTTTGATGACTACTGATGGCACTGAGATTTTCACTCTGGTGGAGTACTGATTCACTTTGTTATTTATAATTTTATAAAATTCTTCATGTTTTGATACAATAAATAAACCTAACATATTTCATACGACTTTTCCTATCTTACTGATACTCTTTACGTTGCAATCTGTAATATTTTTTGGGATTTGATATGTTTTTCAGAGCACTATCAAAATTTCCCCAAAATGAAAATGTGATCCTCGCTCATATGAAAGAAATATTGATCACCCCAAAAACAATTAAAACTGTCCGATCCTTACATTGCAATTATAACTGAGACGCCAGTACTTGTTTTAAAACTATTAAATCAGGAAAAATACTATCAAAGTTACCCCGTTTTACGGTATTGCTTCAGAAACTCTTCTATACATTTGTTTTTTCAGAAATTTCCCAAAAGGTGCATTTATATTTTAGGAAATCTTCCAAAGATTCTTTCAAAATATTTTGTCGTGGGTTCTTCTCGAAATTTTTTTTTTTTTTTTTTTTTTTTTATCTGTATTAACGAGATTTTTAGCCCTAGGCTAGTTCATCTCGGGACCCACACTTTACTTCCCTTCCGAAGGAAGAACTCACATTTTGAGAGTTTGTCGGGAGTGGGATTCGATCCCAGGTCCTCGGCGTGATAGTCAAATGTTCTAACCATCACACCAGGTCCGCTCCACTATTCTCGAAAATCTTTCAAAAATATTCCTGAGATTTCTTCAGGGATATTTTCAAAAACATCAAGGATTCATGCGGAATTTATTTAGGGTCTGTCCATAAACTACGTAGACTCTTAGGGGGGACGGGGGGGTCTGGCCAAAGTCTACGCTCCATACAAATTTCGAAAATTTTGTATGAACAAAAGTCTACGAGGGGGGAGGACAGCGCCTTAGGGGTTCTATTTCACGAGGAATTCTGTTACAAAACTTTTGAAATGTTTTCGTGAATTATTCCTTTGGGTTTTCATCAGAAATTCCTCTAGCGATTGCTTGATAAATTTCTCCAAGGATTCATTTAAAAAACCTTCCGTAATTTTTCTCAGTGAATCCACCAAAGAATCATTTAGAATATTATCATATTTTTTCAGGAATCTCTTATTTTTTTTCCTGGAGCATTTTCGATTTTTTTTCTGGCTTTCTCCAGTTCTCTCAAGTTTCCATCCTAGTTCCCATGCAAAGTGTTTTTCTTTTATTTGTTCCCATTAATAGTTACTTCGTGGTTTTTTCGATATTTTTTTTAGATTTCCGATAATTACTTCTGGAATTTCTGCCAAAGAGTTTTCCGATATTTCTCCTAAAATTCTTCGCTGGTTTTCATCCGGAATTTCTCCCGGGATTTCTCTTGGAGTTTTTCAGAGTTCTTTTATGAATTTTCTAAATATTTCCTACCAGAGCTTTTTTACGAGATTTCCCAGTTCTTCTCAAGATTTCCTCCGATGTTTCTCTTGCGTTCCTCATTGCAGAATTTCTCGCAAAAATGACGTGGATTCACTCCGATATGTCTCCGGGAATTTACAACAATGAAATTTGTAGGTTATCTCAGGCAGGAGGTTTTCCGAGAAACACTCCTAGAAAAGTACAGTACTGGATGCATTGATCGATTTTCATACAAAATTCTTAAGTTTGGAGCTCTGCATTCAGCTTCTAGAGCACTAACTCCAAGAGTAATCTCAGGTGAAACTTCAAAACTCTCTCGCGAGAACCTTTATAAAATATCCCGGATGAAATTCGGGAAGAAACTCAAGAAAAAAATCATTGAAATTACTTAAAACTTCGGGAGAAATCCCAGAAGCAATTCCTTCAGAAAACTCGTGAAAAACTCCTTTAAAATCCGGAAGAAGCCTTAGTTGAAATCCCAGCAATAGTTTCTGTAAAAACCTTAGAAATACCGGAAAAATCTCATGGAGAAGTACCAAGAGGAATACTGGAAGAAATCACGGAAAACCTTCAAGCGAAATTCCGAGAGAAATTCTACGACAACATCTGAGGTATATTCCAGGAGAAAAGAGAATAAATTCCACGAAATTTTGTTTGAGCAAAACGCTGTAGGAAAAATCCAACGAGAGACTCTGAGAGCAAACATGGAAAAATCTCAGGAAGAAAATCCATAGGATTCCCATAAAAACCTTCAGGAGACAATATTTGGAATTCAGAAATCCTGCAATATTCTCCAGGATTTTTTGCGGAAAGAACTGTTTGAATCTAAAATAAAAACGTCGATAGGAATACGAAAGAATCTCCGAGATGAATATGAAAAGGAATCCCAAGGAACAGGAATGAAAGAAGGCTGAAAATCTCTCTAATAAAGACACAAAACCTAACCTTAACTTTGGAAACCAGTTAAGTTCGTATTTTTTTTTTCATTTTCACGGGATTTCCGTTTATTTTTTGGTGATTGCTACTGCAGGTTCAGGAGACGCAAATGGACTCAAATAAAAACAAATAAAAAATCCCTGGTGGATTTTCGGTTTGCCTTGTATTTTTTTCAGGTAGAAGATAACGTGAAACTGGTACAAAATATCAGCAATAGAAATCTGCATGTGTTTGTTTTGAATTTTGTGTTATTGACTATTTTGTGTGAAAAATATGGCACATTTATGATTTTTTAGTAAAACAAAATGTGGATGTGATGTAAACATCTAAATTTTCTCAAACACATGTCTAGTACATTCTGACGGAAAATTTTAAGACTAACAACTACATGTCATTGCTTTGAATTTTGTTATATTGACTATTTTGTAAGAAAATTATGGAATTTTTAAACTTGTTTGGTAAAATAAATTAAGAGTGTCATTAAGGCGGTATTATTATTCAATTTTCATCATTTCACGAAAAAATTCAAGGCAAAAAACCAGAATGCATTGCCTTATATTTTTATTTGTTGACTACTTTGTGTGAAAAATGTGGTATTTTCCTAGTATTCCGAGTGAAATAAAATATGAGTGTAATAAAAACATCGCTAGGGTTGTTCAAATATATCCACAAAACTACTACGATAAATTCAAAGTTGGAAAACTACATATCATTGCTTTAAATTTTGGCTAATTCGCTTTTTTAGTATTTTCGTACATTTTTTTATAAAACAAAATATAAGTGTAATGTAAACATCAACATTTTATCAAAAACAGGTCCAGTACATTGTAACGGAAAATTTAAGGCCATAAAACTACATGTTATGGCTTTAAATTTTGTTTTATTGACTGTTTTGTAAAAAAATATAGTATTTTTGTAGATTTTCGAGTGAAATAAATTAAGTCTGTCATGGAAACGTCACTATTACTCATCAAGAACATCCAGTACGCTTTCACGAATAATTTACAGGCAGAAAACTAATTTGCATTGTAAGCCATTATTTTTGTTAACCACTTGGCGTAAAAAATGTGGTACTTTCGTTGATTTTCGAGTCAATCAAAATTAGAGTGTAATGAAAACATCACTATTATTCTTCGAGTATGTCCCACAAACTGCTACGAACATTTCAAGGCTAAAAAACCACATATTATCGTTTTAAATTTGGTTTTGTTGACAACTTTGTGTAAAAAGTATGGAGATTTCGCAGTTTTCCTGGTAAACCAAATAAGGGTGTAATTAGAACATTTTCATTGTTCATCATTAATGTCGAGTACAATCCTACGAACAATTTAAGACCAAAAAAACTATATGTCATCGCTTTGAATTTTGATTTATTGCTTGTTTTATGTGAAAAATAGGGTATTTTAGCAATTTTTTGGGTAAGGTAAAATATCAGTGTACTGAAAAATCACTAATTTTGTATAAACATGTTCACTCCAGCTGTACGTATGATTTAGAGTCGAAAAAACAATATGTCGTCGCTTTAAATTTTGTTTTATTGATCAATGTGCGCAAAAAATGTGCTCTCAAAAAAACTAGGAAGTGCCTTTTGCTTAATAACTTTGGGTAGACGGGTCTATTTTATATTTTTTTAAATGGACGATAATCTTAAAACCTGTCCGGTTCCATCGCAAAAAAAAGTTTTGAAATCGGTTGAAAAACTGCCGAGAAATGCCTTGTCAAAGTTGGACTTCCGACTTTTTTTGGACCCTTGGTAGTTTAGGAGTTAATAATACATTTGAAACGTCAACAGTGCCCGTTATTGCCTAGATGCAATAAGCGTCAATTGGAGTAAAGAATTGTAAAAAAGTAGGTTGTTATGTATCACTGTATCATGATGTAAATCTGTCCAATATAACTGGCACTTGCAAGACTGTTATTCATGCAACAGCATGAAACAAGTTGCTTTGCCAGATCGATATCTAGCATGGCCAGTACCTCAAGCGTAATCTGACCCTGCTGGTTCATGTGACAGCTTTCCTATTTCATGGCCCAGACATTGAAGTTATCCGCTGTTACGAATGGCCTTCGTCCTGTCAGCTCAGCGGTCATACAGTACAGAATCCTTGACAGAATCTGTGTGAACTGCATCGACATCGACAACCTCGGAGACGCATAGCGGCTGCAGAAGAGCATCCCGATGAAGTTGGCACTCGGTTTCGCAGTGGCCGATAATGATCTTGAAACAAGGAAAAATGGGTAAGTATTCTTAATTTTTCATTCAGTATTAACTGACTAGAAACAGTATGGACTGCGTGATCAATATTGGTTTCATTCTGTAACTTTTTCGTTAAGAGATCCGATTTTGATCTACTCCTCTAAGCTCGTAAAAGCGGATTAAATCAGAATCCTTTCTTGATTAGGTTGAACATGACTTCTGTAACAAACGGAATAATTTAATACCTATCCATAGTGGTAAAATTTTTTTTTTTTTTTTTTTTATAAAAGTTTTATTTGGTCGATTGCTTATTTAAAATTATATACATAATTAGTTAAACTTCGACATCTAGATGAAATTTTAAAGCGTCTTCGTCTATTCTACCATTAGAGCTTTCAATGAATGTAAAATAATTCACAAGTGTTTTTAATATCATTATTTTATCTGCTGCCGAAGTCCATTCAAGAGAAGGTCGCAGCAGTTCGGTGCAAACAAAAGGACGTCGTCGACCAGTCATCTCCAATAGCCGTCGTTGTAACAGCCTCCACGCACCTTGCACTCTGCTACAGTTGAAAAATTTGTGTTCCATAGTCTCGCTAGGAGCAGCGCAGTGCAAACAGTGTTCTCCATCCGTTCGTCGCATTCGGAACAAAAGCCGATGGCACTTTCTGGTTAACCCACATGTAAAGGGCAGATTTTTGTGGAGATAGCAGCTCACGCGTCGAAATATTCAACCATACACGAGACCAGTTACAGTTAGGATGATCGCTTTCAACTTTGGGTCTATCCGTTTGATTTACGAAGAGACGATGGATGAGATCAGCGGAGGGGTGTACACGGATTTGGAAGGGCAGGTTTGGGAGGTGGCTTATGATAAGTTTGAGGCAGGGAAGGTTTGAGATAACATTTGCAGGAATGGGATTGACTTGGTTTATACAGGATTGATAAAAGGGAAGGGAATCGATCTCAGTTTAGTGCCTGTTGATGATCAGCGAGTTGCATTTCATGCTCGGGAGATGCAAGTTCATCCCGCCGTCCTGCTTTCTTCGGGCTAATTGCAGCATCGGTATCGTCGCTGGTGCTCCTCGAAATAGGTACCTTCGCATGGTAGATGTCAGCTTTGCCACATGCACCGCCAGTGGCGGCAAGTGCGCTGCCATGTACCACATCTTCGATGACAGAAACGTGTTGAACAATATCACTTTCTGGTAACATGACATGCACTATACGAGGACATGGGAGTATCCCAATGGTTCAGATACTGTCAGGGGGAGGGGGGGGTCTTGAAAGACTCAGGAGCGGTTCAAGGGGTCTCATTGGGTTCCATGAGCTTTTTAGAAGATCGCAGGGGCGTTTGAAGGGGTTTCAGGGGTACTTGGATTTCAGGGAGTGGAATGCCACGAGCTCTCAGGTCAGTTTCAAGGGGGTCCCAGCGTTATTCAGGGGGAACCGGAAGGTCTAAGGGACGTTGAAAAGGGTTTCAGGGATAACTCAAGGGGTCTCAGGGAGCTCCAGGGATTCTTAGTGGCGCTTTGGGGGCGTTTCAGAGGTTCCAGGGGGTCGCAGGGCGCTTCAGAGGTCTCAAGGGCGTTCCAGGGGGCTCCAGGGGCGTTTTAGATAATCCTACGGGATCCCAGATGAGTTTCAGAGGGTCTCAGGGGCGTTTTGGTGGGTCATAGGGGGTTTCATTGGAGTTGCAGGGGGTCTCAAATACGCTTCAGGGGAGTTCTAGGGGGTTACTGGGCGTATTTCGGGCTTTGAAGGGTGTACCCGGAGGTCTCAAGAGCGTTTCCGGTGTTCTCAGAAGGTACATGGGGAATTCGGGGGTGCTTCAATGGTTGTCAGTGGAGCTCCAGGGAGTCTCAGAGGTGTTTTAGGGTATTTTACGGGGTTTGAAGTGAGTGACAGGAGTCTCAGAGGCGTTTCTTGGGGCATCAGGGCCGTTTTAAGAGGTCGCAGTGGTTTTCAGGGGGACGCCAGTGGGTCTCAGGGGCACTTCTAGGTGAACTCAGGTGCTTTCCAGAGAATCTCAAGGACATTTTAGAGATTTTTAAGGGCAAACGGGACGGTCGAGGAAATATCCGCCATTGCTCTGTTGCCACTAAGATGGTAATCTCAGAATATACTTCATATTTTGCAACAAAAACCTATCATTGTGTATACTCACTTGCAGTGCATATACTGATTGGTTTTCAGCATCTTCAGTGCGATAGAACTCGAGATTACCATCTTCAAAATCGCGAGGCAAATTGTTAGAAAGAGAGGCAAGATAGGAAAAATAACACGGCGTCTCGTATCACCTTAAGGGGTTTCAGGAAGTCTCAGAGCCCGGTGCCTATGGTAGAAGAATATTACACATTACACATGGCCGGGACTGCATAAATTAAAAATGTGCATAAAGTTAAAAAGTTTGTGCATAAATTATGCTTGGGCTTTAATGAGGGAATCTAGTTCACCAGAACAGGTCTTGTTCCTGGGCATTTGAAGTGGGGCTAAAAGGGTTTCCAGAAAGTTTTCAAAGAGCCCAAAAAGGGGGTTCCAAGGGGCTCCAGGGGCGTTTCAGGGGGTTGTTTTAGTGGATTTGAGTAGCCTTCTAAGGGCGTTCTGTGAAGATTTGTTGGCGTTTTAATGGAATTACGACAAATGCAGGGATATTTCAATACAATTAAGGGGGTTTCAGTGACGCTTCAAGTGGCTTTAGTGGTGGGTCATAGGGGGTTTCATTGGAGTTGCAGGGGGTCTCAAATACGCTTCAGGGGAGTTCTAGGGGGTTACTGGGCGTATTTCGGGCTTTGAAGGGTGTACCCGGAGGTCTCAAGAGCGTTTCCGGTGTTCTCAGAAGGTACATGGGGAATTCGGGGGTGCTTCAATGGTTGTCAGTGGAGCTCCAGGGAGTCTCAGAGGTGTTTTAGGGTATTTTACGGGGTTTGAAGTGAGTGACAGGAGTCTCAGAGGCGTTTCTTGGGGCATCAGGGCCGTTTTAAGAGGTCGCAGTGGTTTTCAGGGGGACGCCAGTGGGTCTCAGGGGCACTTCTAGGTGAACTCAGGTGCTTTCCAGAGAATCTCAAGGACATTTTAGAGATTTTTAAGGGCAAACGGGACGGTCGAGGAAATATCCGCCATTGCTCTGTTGCCACTAAGATGGTAATCTCAGAATATACTTCATATTTTGCAACAAAAACCTATCATTGTGTATACTCACTTGCAGTGCATATACTGATTGGTTTTCAGCATCTTCAGTGCGATAGAACTCGAGATTACCATCTTCAAAATCGCGAGGCAAATTGTTAGAAAGAGAGGCAAGATAGGAAAAATAACACGGCGTCTCGTATCACCTTAAGGGGTTTCAGGAAGTCTCAGAGCCCGGTGCCTATGGTAGAAGAATATTACACATTACACATGGCCGGGACTGCATAAATTAAAAATGTGCATAAAGTTAAAAAGTTTGTGCATAAATTATGCTTGGGCTTTAATGAGGGAATCTAGTTCACCAGAACAGGTCTTGTTCCTGGGCATTTGAAGTGGGGCTAAAAGGGTTTCCAGAAAGTTTTCAAAGAGCCCAAAAAGGGGGTTCCAAGGGGCTCCAGGGGCGTTTCAGGGGGTTGTTTTAGTGGATTTGAGTAGCCTTCTAAGGGCGTTCTGTGAAGATTTGTTGGCGTTTTAATGGAATTACGACAAATGCAGGGATATTTCAATACAATTAAGGGGGTTTCAGTGACGCTTCAAGTGGCTTTAAGGGCAATTCAAGGGATCTCGCCTTTAAATGCCGTTGTAAGAAGTTTGAGGCGCGTTTCACATCAGACCAAACAAACATTTTCGCTGTATAAGAGTGGAACAAACTACTCATTAGCAAACTTAAGCTTAAGAAACTGCTATTCAGCTAGTTCTGTTTCTTGTGGAGTAATTTCAGAGCCATGTAAGAGATTTCCAGGGTGTTTCAGAAAAATGTTGAGGGCGTTCCTAGAGGTTTTAGGGGCGTTTGATAAAATTTAAAAGGCGCTTCCATGGGATTTCAAGTACGTTTCAGGGGGTCTCTGGAGCCTATTAAAGGCACCCATAGGGGGTTCAGAGGCATTTCAAATTGAATATAATGATTTCAAGGGCGTTTCAATGGGATTGCGGAAGTTTCAGGGGCGTTTAGAGGCATTTTAGGTCAGGGTTGTATCAGGGAGTTTCGAGAACACCTTTAAATCAAAGGGTGTTTCAAAAGATATGGTGATGTGGTGTCTAAAATCCTCGGAAACTTCCTGAAATGCATACAAGATCCCCCTGAAACCCTCTCGGACTGCATGTAACGCTCCTGAGACGGTCCAAAGTCCTTGAGTAACGCTTCCGCAAAACTCCTCCGTAAAGCTTCCGCAACACCTCTGAATCTCGCCGAACCGAAATTTCCTGAAATGCCTCCAAAATCCCCCTTAAACCCCCTTGGACCCCATGCAACGCACCTGAGAGGCTCCGAAACCCCCGAAAACTCCTCCGTAACGCCTCTAAATCCCACCGAAAACACTCTGAAACTTCCTGGAATGCTTATAAAATTCCCCTTAAGACTCCTGGGGCCCCATGTAACGCACCTGAGAGGCTCCGAAATCCCCGTGGTTTGGTGACTGTTAGAGTTGCTCTGAATGAATGAAGGGAATACGTCCACACACTAAATTTAGTATCAGAATTGCTGAACTTATGTACAAGGTCAACATTTTGACACATGAACCAAATCCATTTATCTCAATCCTATTGTTCCTTTCCTACCACAATCCACAATCCACGCAGAATCCTTTGAATAAATTGAAACGCGTGTGAACCGCTACCAGTAACAGAAATTTGTTGATTTTTATCACCCTCTCATATATCTTACTTATGAAACAAATTACGAGGGGCAATAAAACAAATGTCATGCATATCTGGGAGAGTGACCCTCTTTCGGCGCCCTCGGCATTCCTCATCCCTTGTCGGAGGGATTTCTTCCACTGGTTGTTATACATACCCATTGGTGGCTTCCTGGTGTAGTAGTGCTTGCCGAAATAGTTTATGGCATCGTCCATGATTTTGGGCAGCATAACTACACACCATCGCCGCAGACAATCACGCGCTCTCGTGTCTGTGAGTTTGGGACTCGATTTGGTCCAAAGTGATTTATCATTTTCAGCTGGTCTCTCATCCGGACTGACCTTACCCGGGTGTCGGTCATGCGAGTGGGAGGCTGCTATATAGATCCATCGCAAAAAGTAGGGCGCAAACATTTATGATAATTTTTACGGGCTTATAAATTGTATTTGCTTTTCGCATTTGCTCACCTCAGCGTGACTCTTTCGCCGCAGGTAATCAGCCGACAACAAAAACTATAGAGATGAAACGTGACACGATATCGGGCTGTAAAATACTTTGTTCAAAAATGCACAATGCTGAGATCAGTAGCAAAGATGTTGGTTTTGTTTATGATACCAAATCCTTTAATAACTTTTTAAGAATATCCAAAACAGCAAAACTGTATAGAGTACTGCAAGAATCTGCTCTAACGTCATTTTGTTATACAGTTAAAACGTGTTAAAATTTGGAACGAGCTGCAAAAAAAATAAATTCCCTATTTTTTCGTCCAGCAATCAAGTAATACATATGGAAATATTGATTACATTCAACTTAACTAGTTTGAATTCAAGTGCCCAATGCCCGTTTTATTGAATAAGAAACTATTTTGAATAATTATTTCAAAATCCGCAGCTGAAAATCCTGATCCTAGTTCGAATGTTTAACTAAAAACCACAGGTGAATCGAATTAAACATTTCTAGACGAATTATGAAGGTTCCACTTTAAAGTGGCTCAATTTTTCATACATTTTTATTCGAGCCTCAATGCTCAGGGAAAGCATGCTAAACATTCACAAAGATATAACCATACATACCGCTTTTCAAAACGACCCAATTACACTATTTCACTAGCCATTAACCTTTGACCGACCGGAAACTTTCCAAGTCATCTCATCGCCGCGCCGCCGTGCCGTAGAGGCTAGTTCTTGCATCACACGGTCCCTAGACGACGGTACCCATTCATTTCACTCACGTGCCGGCCGATTTCCTTCATCCGCTGCCATGCATCCTTTCGTCGTGTGTATATATTTCAATTTCATTTCACATTCAAATTGCAGCCCGTTTTGTATTTATAAATTTATCTCGCACCAGCTCTGTCTGAGCTGGCTTTCCGTTGATTCGTCTGACAGTCCTTTCTTTCCTTCCGTTCAGAGACGGCAAGCTCTGTACTCTAGCCCGGGGTCCCATTTCCTGAACCATACATACTCACATACACACATCAATGTGCAGGCGAATCTTGCCTCACCACCAAGCGACCACCAGAACAGGGCTGTTCGCTCGCACTGCCCAGCTTATTAGCATAAGCACTCTGTACCAATCGTCGTCATTGCGCTGACTGGCGGTGAGGGTGTGGGGAACTAGATCTCAAGCACATCCCAGTTGTGTAGGTCGACAGAAAAAAAACGAGACTCCCATCGCTCAAGCCACCAGTCAGCAGACTAGAAACGAAGTGGCCAACAGCTGTAGTCATGTAGGGACGACGGACTTTCATATAGCTCGGTCGGTGCGACTGTTTCTCGTGCAAACAGGGGAGAGGCTGGGAAAGTACCATTATACCGTTTTCGGAGATGAAAGATCTTCGAACAGGGCCTTGGTCGTCGTCACTGACCACCGTGTGGTCATTTTTGTCTGCAGCAAATAGGGGAGACTGAGTTTAGTTATTATTTCTAGCGCCTTTGAAGAATTTCACACTAACTCGCCTTCGGGATTGACAGCACCTTTTCAAAATCTAACGAAATTTTGTAGGCAAGTAGACTTTGTAACATTTTTAACTTTGTAACATTCGAAAATGGCTAAACTTTTTGTTTTATTTCAAGCCTAACTTTACCAAACACCGTGTGTAACAAAACCCACTAACGGAGAAAATCGAAGGGGAAGTTCGATGTTCGCATAGCAACTCAATACATTGAGCATTTCAGAAACGTGAAAAATCCGTCCTTAACGAAATTCAGCGCCTCATGTGCCAATCTCTTTTTTTACACATGTTACATTCGGTGTTTGGTAAAATTAGGCTTATTTTTTTAAAACAATGCTACTCAAAAATGGCAAGACCTACAAAAACCACAACATAATGAAAACCGAGACGAACGTCAACATGCACAGCAACGAAGCAGGACTGGCGATTGAAAACTCAACCCGCAGAACTGCCCATCTCTCAACTTCATCGAGAGCACCCGCATACTCGCCGATCTACTGAAGGGCCTTTGGTATCGTATCGCTGAAAGAGATGTGTTGGGCAGGATCAATGGTACGGTACAAACGTTCAGAGGTAATAAAGCCATCTCCCAGTGCTGCGGCAATACACGTGATATGGGAAAAGTTTTCAGCTTCAGCGATATGAGAGGCGTGTGATCGATCGGTGGCCAATCGACGAAATAATATGCAACTTGAGGTTCTTCAACTTTACAATAATCAACGTGCACTGCCTTCAAATCAGAAGCACTAATAACGACCAGGACGGGTTCCAATTCATTTGACCGAATGTCCTTTGGCCGAAAAATGAACTGAATTGACCATGACACTGTTCGTCTTATCAGTATGACCCAAAAGAACAGCCTATGATTTAAAGAAGGATTTTTTGGGTAAAATATTGGCAGTTTCTTCGCCAACTAATCCTTGATTGGCAAAACTAGAAAGAATAGCTTATGATTGAAAAAAGCAAATATTTCTGACGATCATATTGACAGTTAGAATGTCAAAAACTTCCTCTGATTTCTTTTGATCATGATTCGGCCAAACGACTCATTTAGCCAGATGGCATTCAACCAACTGGCGTCCCCCCAAACGACATTTGGCCAAACGGCATTTGGCCAAACGGCGTTTGGGCAAATGCAGGACACCACAAAGACGCATTCCATGCGCATTTCGAACGTGAGTACGACCGCTGCCTAGACAACGACATCAAGATCATCATAGTAAATCTAAATGTCAGGCCAAGAAAATGAATTTAGACTGCCGATTGGAAAGTTCAGCGCCCTCCTGCCGATGAAGGAAAATAGCCTACATCTCATTGATTTCTGGCCGATAGACCAGTTCTCGTCTATGCAGTATTCGCTATCAAGCGCACTAATGGGATCGAGTCCCGTGGTCATCGGTGGAGACTTCAACGCTTGGGCGATTGAGTGGGGTAGCCGCTTGGCTAACGCGAGAGGCTGGGCTCTACTCGAAGCAATGGCTAGACTGAACGTGGATGTCGCGCACACAGGTGACAAAAAAAATACCTACAGAATAAACGCTATCCATCATTGATATGACCAACTGGAGCCCGGGTCTAAACCCTAACTTAGATTGGAAGGTCGACGATGGATACAAGCATATTGACCACCTGGCGATTCGAAACAGGGTTGAACGCGGAGGAAGATGGCCACAGCCGAAGGTCATCAACCGCCATCAGGGATGGAGGGTAACGCCGACGATCTATCCAGCGATGATCTAATCGCAACCCTAATCCGTGCATGTGACGTCGCAATGCTATGGCAGGCCCTACCCAGAAATGGACGCAAATCGGTATACTGAAGGTGTCCAGAAATCGCAGAACTCCGCGCATCCTGCCTAAGAACTAGAAGGAGGATGCAAAGAACTCACACCGATGAGGGTGGAATGGAGCGAAGTGATGCCTACAGAGCGGCTAAATTGGCCACTGAACAAAGAAATTAGACTCGTAAGCGGGCGTGCTTCTCGAAAATCTCTGCCAGACAACCAACACGACAGAATAATCATGGCCTAAACAAAGGGCGCGTCAGCACCCCCAGAACACTCCCCAGAGATGCTGTAGAAGATCGTGGAAACGTTGTTCCCACGCCATGGTACAGGAACATGGGCCCCCATCTCCTACAGCCGAAGCGAGGTCGCCCCGGTAACGAACGACGACCTCATCGCAACAGCGATGTCGCTCAAGTTGAACAAGGCTCCGGGCCCGGACGGAATCCCGCCAGTAGCAGTCAAGGCGGCCATTGAGGCTAGCCCTGACATGTTCAGAATGGCTATGCATATGTGCCTGAGGCGAATACGCGGAGAAGTGGAAAAAGCAAAGATTGGCTCTACTGCCCAAACCCGAAAAGCCATCTGGCGACCCGTCAGCATACAGATCTATCTACCTTCTGGACACCGCCGGGAAACTGTTGGAACGGATCATTCTGACGAAGCTACCGACAAACCCAATTAATCTGGCCTCTCGGATAACCGAGACTTCAGGAAGGGTCCAACGACGGTGCACGCTACTAGGGCTGTATCCAAAACAATCGTGCTAGCGCTCCAAAAGAAGCGAACAGGAATCCACTATTGCGTGGTCGTATGATGGCGTATTTAGGCTCAAACTCCCACCGCGCACCACAAAACGAAGTGGTGGTGGGAAACAACCGCAAATCTGAACAACGGGCAGTGGTCACCACAGGCGGGTGCACGATCAACTCTAAGCGCTCACTGAAGAAATCGGGGGTCATGATCGACGATAAGCTGAAGCCACTTGTAATATGCCTGAAAATAGGGCAAGCATGGCGATAATGGCATCGTTAAAGATAATGTCAAATAACTCGGCCATAGTCTCGAGTAAGCGTAAGCTGCTCACGACAGCAGCGATCTCCATACTACGGTATAGCGCCGCTGCATGGTCAAATGCGCTAGTGATCAATCGAAACGTGAAGCGACTCGAGAGTACCCACACGCTGATGTTCATTAGCGTGGTCAGCACATACCGCTCGGTCTGATGCCCATAAAGGAAGTGGAATCAGTAAGTCGGCTCCATTTGGGAAATTTGTGCCATCAAGCATTAATGATGGCAGAGGATGAAGAGTGCTTCGAGCGACGCGGCATAAGAGACGCGAGGCGGATAGCCAGAATATCTTATATGTGGAAGTGGCAGAAGGAATGGGATTCCTCCAGCAAGGGTAGATGGACACGATATAGAGTCATTAGGCCGAAGCTCATATCTTCGTGCCTGCCACACGATATACACATGCAACATGATCATTGGCAGCGGAGGCTATCAGTTAATAACTATGGAAGTGCTCATAGAACACTAAGCTGAGAAGCAGGTTTGGGACCATTTACAAACCACGTAGACTTTTTGGGGGGGAGGGGGGTTTCTGGCCAAAGTCTACGCTCCATACAAATTTCAAAATTTTTGTATGGGTAAAAGTCTACGAGGGGGGAGGGGGGGTCTGAGATTGCCAAATTTTGATCTACGTGGTTTATGAACAGCCCCTTTTGTCCCAGTCAGCAAAAATATGACCCAATGACCATTCGGCCTAGTGACCATTCGGCTCAATGAACATTTGGCCTAATGACCTCCAGCCGAATGCCCTGACACCTTATTGACTTATCCAAACGATTTTTTCTTACAGAATAGGTAAAACGCGGTTATTTTCCCTCGACTGACGGAACCTCAGTCTCCCCTATTACTTTTCTTCATACCTTGTGTATCATTCAATATTTCGGTAGGTAGTTTGACGACTACTCTCACGAAACAAAACCGGTGAATATTGCAGGAGCTGAATCGTTGTTGGTACTTACAATTCAACGTCAAAAAGACATTGCTTCTATTGTGTTGATACAGATAGCATCGCATGATACTTCACCTAAAATGTATCATTCTGGCGAATGCCTTCAAAAAATATTATTTTCAACATCTATCGGTAAGTAAAGTACCTGCATGCATGTCGAATCAAATCATCAAACAACGCAGTCTTTTAATACCCATTTTGTTCAATCTCCTAATAATAAAGTTTGACTTAATATAATTATAATACAAATAACACTATGATACCAATTAGTGTTTGAGACGTTTCGAACAAGACTCCCAATTTCACGAATCACATTCAATCATTCCCGCTTCCAAAGACCGGTCATTCGCTGCGTGTCGTTTTCATTCATTTGGTCAAAATTGAATTTCGTCTGTATTCTGTGCATCTCTGGGATGCAGGTTGTTTTGCGTGTGCACCAGACCACACCACACGTGGGAAATGTTTTCGGTCTAGTGATGGGAGAAAACATTATTCCACTAATCTTATTAGAATAAAATTTCCATTACCTTCGTTTCTTTCGACGTTCGACAAGCACACACCGGGACAAGGAGAAGGATAGCTCAACGATGAACAATTACCCCATGCATGCGTATCATGCGGTACAGTATGGGATGTGAGCTTGACGTGTCGGTTCAGGAAAATTTCTTGTGCGTTGTGTCAGGTTTGTTCCCTGTCAAATTCTAGAATTGTTTCAGAGAGATGTACCCCAAATAATCAGACAATCGATTCATCAAATCTAATGGCATTTCTGTATGAGCCAGGTAGAAGGGGGAAAATGTTAGGGTTGAGTGCTAGATTTTCCAGATCAAAATTATTCTAGCATGCCCCTTTTCACCACAGATTTGTGGCTACATCGAACACAGGGGATGGTAACATAAGGCTGAATTTCAAAAGGCTGAATGCACAAAAGGCTGAACACGAAAGGCTGAAAGTAACATAAGGCTGAATTTCAAAAGGCTAAATGCACAAAAGGCTGAAATTGCACAAATGCAGGAAATGAGTTATAGTACTTCTTCTTGTTTTTCTGGCGTAACGTCCCAACTGAGACAAAGCCTGCTTTCAGCTTCTATATGCATTTTAACAATTATTAATTGAGAGCCTTCTCTGCCAATGACCACATTGCATTTGTATATAGTGTGACAGGCAGGAAGATACTTTGTGGCCGTGGTGGTCAAGGAATTTTACATTACAAAAAATTTCTGGCCCGAGGGAGAATCGAACCCGTCACCCTCAGCATGACTACCCGTTCGCTAACCAGATCGGCTACATATATGACTCCTAGTCATGGAATGTGCTTAGTTAAGAGGCTAATGATGTATACCAACTAACACAAAAAATGACTGATGGTATTTCAATCGGAGATTTTTCCTTCTTTGAGCATGAGCTATTCTTTCGAGTCATGCTGTTATGGAGATTGGTTGCCATTACAGCTGCCAACAATGTGATTAGAGATTTTTCCTTCTTTTAAATATATGCTATTCTTTGGAGAAATACTGTCATAGTTATGTAGGCGATCAATAATGCTTACTTTAGCGCGGAAAAACAGTCCTAACGCTTTCCGATTTCGAACGTAGTAACGGAAGCATGTTCGTCCAATGAACCATCAACCAATGAGCGGTAGTGTGCGTCAAATGTCAAACTCAAGCAAAACCAATGCAAGTGTCAGGGCTGAGTGGTCGGCCAACTGTGTGTTATGTCTGTTTGTCTGTGATGTTAGTGTTGCCTTTAGGCTCGCATGACTGCCTTTAGGCTCGTCGTTTGAAAACTAGTCGATTCATTATTTCAGCCTTATGTTATTTCAGCCTTTTGACATTTTCAGCCTTTTGTGATTCAGCCTTTCGTAATTCAGCCTTTTGTTATTTCAGCCTTTCGTGTTTCAGCCTTTTGTACGTAACCCCGAACACAGACATTCTGCATCCTCACGTATCGTTTCGTTTTCTATGCTGCACATAGCAATTATTGTTGGAATGAAAATTTGAGATATGGAGATGATCTTAGTCCCTTATAACAACCTTTATTCGGTATAACTTCGTGTTCGAGATTTTCTCTTAATATTTCCTTAGGGTTCTTCTCAGGAATTCCTCCAAGGATTCTCTCTCAGGCGTTTCTTCAAGTTTTGTTCCAGATAATTCTCAAGAAATTCTTCTGGAAGTTCCTCTAGGAAGCTTCCTTAAATATCTTCAGATATTCTTCCAATGGTCGGATCGTAATCTTCTCTAAGGATTTATAGAAACCTTTCTTCAGGGATTCTTTTAGATTTTTTAAAGGACTCTCTTCATCCTTCAGAGATTATTTCAGAACATCCTTCAGAAATCATTTCAGGGTTTATTTCTTGACATTTCTTTCCTCTAGGGAAATTGTTTCAGGGAATTTTCAATACTGATACCACCCAGACATTTTGCAAGAAATTCTTCTAAGAAAGTACCTCCAAGAGTTCTTCCAGGGTTTGTTCCATATCATCCTCCAGGAACCCCTTCAGAAATGTTTTAAGAGATTTATTCAAGAATTCCTCCACATGATGTCAAAATTTCGATTTTTATCGAACTTTCATGTACCTCGAATATTTCTTCACAGAATGTCAGCATATAAGCTTTATTTCAAATTTTGAATATTTCAAAAGATTCCATCGGAAAATTATGTTTTATCTATTTTTTTTTGCTGTTTTTCATATTAAAATGTTTTAAATACTGTTTTTAACCGAAATCCATCCCATACAAAATGGATTTCGCCGATGCAATATTTTCTAGTTTTCTGATTATGAATATATAGCCCAAACACTTATCATTTTCGAAAAATAAAATCCAAGGTACATAAAAGTTCAATAATAATCGGGATCTTTACACCGTGCTCCAGTACCTTTTTCTGCAATACCTGAATGGATTTCCGAAGAATATTTTAAAGGTTTTCTTGAGAAACTTCTTCGAGATTTAAATCAGAAATTCCTCAAGGATTTGCTCTGGAAGTCCTTTCGGAGATTTTTTTAGAAACTTCACCATGATTTTTTCCTTAAATACTGAGAAACTACTCATACAATTCTTCAAGAAATTCCTTCAAAGCCATATTTTATGTAATTTCATGAAATAATTCTGTAAATATCTCAAAGAATTCCCGGAGGAATTTTTTTCATCAGCCGATGCAGACAGGTGGCCAACTTTTCTGGGCCCATCTTGATGAGTTTAGCTGCGATACCATCCTTACCAGCTGCTTTGTTGGTTTTGAGCTGGTGAATGGCATCCTTAACTTCCCTCAGCGTGGGAGTTGGTTCATTTCCGTCCTCCGCTGCACTGGCGTCGTCGTTTCCTCCGTTGCCGTGGGCTCCCGTGCCTACGTTCTCCACGCCGTTCAGATGCTGGTCGAAGTGCTGCTTCCACCTTTCGATCTCCTCACGTCCGTCCGTCAAAAGGCCTCCGTCTTTATCCCTGCATATTTCGGCTCGCGGCACGAAGCCGTTGCGGGATGCGTTGAGCTTCTGATAGAACCTCCGTGTTGGGAACGGCACAGCAGTTCCATTTCTTCACACTCCGCTTCTTCCAGGCGGCGCTTTTTCTCCAGAAAGAGGCGGGTCTGCTGTTTCCGCTTCTGTTTGTAACGTTCCACGTTCTGTCGAGTCCCTTGCTGCAGCATTACCGCCCTCGCTGCGTTCTTCTCCTCCAAAACCGTTCTGCACTCTTCGTCGAACCATGCGTTCCGTCGATTCTGTTCCACGTACCCGATGGTGCTCTCGGCTGCGTCGTTGATGGCTGCTTTCACTGTACTCCAGCAGTCCTCTAGAGGGGCCTCATCGAGCTCGCCCTCGTCTGGCAACGCGACCTCGAGGTTCTGCGCGTATGCTGAGGCGACATCCGGTTGCTTCAGTCGCTCCAGGTTGTACCGTGGCGGTCGCCGGTACCGTACATTGTTGATGATGGAGAGTTTTGGGCGCAGTTTGATCATCACCAGATAGTGGTCGAAGTCGATGTTGGCGCCACGATAGGTCCTGACGTCGATAATGTCGGAGAAGTGCCGTCCGTCAATCAGAACGTGGTCGATTTGAGATTCTGTCTGCCGTGGTGATCTCCAGGTGTAACGATAAGGGAGGCTGTGCTGGAAAAAGGTGCAACGTATGGCCATATTTTTGGAGGCGGCGAAATCAATGAGTCGTAGGCCGTTTTCGTTCGTATGCTGGTGGGCGCTGAACTTACCAATCGTCGGTCTGAATTCCTCCTCCTGGCCTACCTGAGCGTTCAAATCTCCTATGATGATCTTGACGTCGTGGCTTGGGCAGCGATCGTCCTCGCGTTCGATCTGCGCGTAAAATGCGTCCTTGTCATCATCAGTGCTTCCGGAGTGTGGGCTGTGCACGTTTATTATGCTGAAGTTGAAGAATCGGCCCTTGATCCTCAATCCTGGCTTTGCTCACTTGTAAAAAGAAGCAGCTTTTCCAAATCGAACGTATTTGTTTACGAATTTTTAAGATTGGTGCTCTTGAAAACGTGAGTAGGGGTTTAAGTCGGCCATTGTGGCAGCCATATTTGTATTCTCTAAAGTTTCTCCTTAAGGAATTCGAGTAAAAACTTCTAAAGGTAGGGTATATGGATCATTCCTTGGCCTAATTTGCAAACCGCATTGACAATTTTGACCATAACTCATGAATTAATGGCACTAGAAATAATATGTTGACCCTATTACGCACTCTAGGCAATGCATATTTCACCAATTGAAAGTAAACACACGTAAATATTCAAGAATTTACTTAACTAAATTGAAAAGATTCGATGTGATGGTATGCAACGTTGGTCTATGGTACAAAAATTGGCCTATTAGTGGATACAACGTTGGCCTATTGCTTTCCATGCACTAGAACCACTTATTATCTCATTTTTTCCATATTTCTGCTGAGGTATTATCTCTGTTTGTTCACCAATCATACTTACATTATCGGAGCCAAATTTTCAAAAAACTTAAACTAAAGTTCTTTCTTTTTTAGTAACGAAAACAATGCAACCCGATTATTGTGTTATATTTTTACAGTCACCGCACACAAAATCTATTTTTTTGTTCGTTCTTTCTGGTTCTTACGCAAGCAATGTTGTTGGCGTCACTTTATCGGTGTTTTTGACGTCACTTTACTGATGGGCCAAGATTTGGGTACACAGTGAAAAAAATGTCCTCAATATTCGGCCCACATGTAATTTGTAAAATAGTTATTAGGGGCCGTCCATATACCACGTGGACAGAAAATTCATGGTTTTTTACCCCCTCCCCCCTCCCCGTGGACAAGCATGAACATTTGATTGACCCCTACCCCCCTCCCCCAATGTCCACGTGGGCATCCGAAAAAAAAACTTTTTTCCATATTTCTAAAATAAATGGAAAAAGTGGTTTTGAAAAGTTTTTTTTTTAAATATTGTTTATTTTTCTACATAAACAATGTCTTAAATATAATTGAAAACTTTATAAAATGCAAATATTCTATAGCTTTACATAAAATACAAACAAGTAGCACAAGTTTGCAACATGCCGGGGCCCGTGGCGCAGTGGCTACACGTTCGCTTCGTAAGCGGATGGTCATGGGTTTGATCCCAGCCCCGGCACTTCGTCAGTCGCTCTTCCCCCCGAGAGTGGCTGGCACTAGACCCTCTTCTGAGCTCTCATAGCTTAAACGGACCCGGATAATTGGATAACGGCGAACGGCAACCCATAATGGACGATCCCCAATCGGACTGGAAAAGATACAACAGCCACACATCACTTCATCATCGTGCTCATTATTCTACCAAGGATAGGGTAGAATAGTGAAAGCAGCACAAAGGCAAAAACCAGTACGATATAGTAGAATAAGAATATAATAGAATACATTTAGGCGCTGTACAAAAGAGTAAGTGCAGCCGCCAATTGGAATCGCTCACGTAGTGCCCTAGTGGACAAAAGAGCTGTAAGAATAGGTTAAGTGGTTAAGAAAAAAAAAAAGTTTTCATCATTGTTTTTAATTCAGCTTAATGTTTGTGAGAGTGTGAGTTCGATTCCAGCTCCAGTTGGTGAAAAAATTTCGTCAATCGGAAAATTCTTCGGGTGTGTTTCGTGTGATGTCCATCGCGTTCAGTCTGTACAGACTCTGGTTAGATTCTTACAAAAAAAACAAGATTTACAGCATCTAAATTGTATTGCTGAGGTTTAGACTTTAATATCTATTAGAAACATCTTAAATTTAAAAAAAAACCTACCATAAAAAAGTTTTTGAGATAAGCCTGCAAATCCCTACATGTATTTTGAAACTTAAAGTAGTTTAAAAATTTGATATGGAACTTCGAGAAATCCATACAGCACTTCAATGAAAATTTTCTGACTGAAACACCAACATTAGCATGGTCCACATTCCATTTCAAATCTCCAGAATAGAATTAGAAATTCTGATACCTTATTTGAAACAAATTAGTCTGTGAATCAATACCATGATTTTTTCCTTGAAGAAGTAACTTACAACTAAAATAATAAAATGAAATGTATGAAAGAACTGTTGAAGGAAATCTCATCAATAATGCGACATAATTTGTTTCGTTTGTAGATTATTGTTTCTTAATTTGTATGTCAATGTTGTCCACGTGGACATTTAACGAACCCCCACCCCCCTCTCCGTGGACAAGCGTGGACTTTTTGCTAACCCCCTCCCCCCTCCAAGCTGTCCACGTGGTATATGGACGGCCCCTTATTCGTTAAAAACAAACATACAAATTCAAAATAGCATCTTTGACCGTTGCATCAAATGTTCAGTTATTGAAAAGGCAATTCGAAATATTCCAGAATCATGCCATTTATGATCATGTGTATAGACTACCCACTAAGCCGAAGAATCATGGCGTCTACAAAAGCTAAACAAAGTGACATTTTCATACAATTTTAATACTCCAAAGTGCTAAAATTGAAACGAAATGTTACAGTTGTTTGGCGCAAAGTTTTTCCGATATCCAGTTCGGCGTGTTTGTTTGAGTTTTTGATTAACTTTAAGATAGGCCGAACGAGGGGACTATGCCAACGAAGCATCCCGATACCCTATGTCTTTAAGAAATCAAGAAGGAATTTCTATTTTTCTTTATTGTTGATCTTATCTTGATAACAAGAAAATTCATTGAGAAATAGCCGCAGGAAGATATGAAGAAATCTCTACATGAAATTCTACAGAAACTGGAAGAATATCTACTAGATTTACTATACTATATCTTGAAAGAACTTCTAGTGAATTTTTTGGTGACTCTCCATTAGGAAATTTACAGAATAAGCCTTGAAAGAATTTTCGAAGCAACATATGGCGATGGCGGAATTACTGCAACAACCCTGGGATGACTTTGTAAATAGAATTCCTGGAGTTATTTCTGGAGGAGGATTTCTGAAAAGAGTGAAAACCCAAACTCAAATTTCATAGGATTTCCTATGCCAAAAGTGTGCCATGGGGGGTTGAAAATGGGCATTGTATGTGTGTCCTAATTTATGGAATTTCTAAGAAGATATTTCAACAGGTTAAATATAGAAATTCTTTGAACTTTTGGCAATCCAAAAACATATTTCTGAAGGAAAATTCGGATTTTTTGCCTTTCTTGTACACCACAGTGTACTGAAAGACTATATATTCACTCAAAAAACGAATTTTCGATAGAAGGCTCAAGTCACATATACCAATCAACTCAGTTCGACAAATTGAGGTGATGTCTGTATATTTGTGTGTGTATGTATGTGTTTGTGTGTGTATGTATGAGTGTGTGTATGTGTGTGTATATATGGCTGTGTACAAAAAGTTCACTCACTTTTAAGGCACTTCCCATTGGTCGATTTTTCGGATTATAGTTTGAATCGATCCGAAATTGTACCGCATTGTT
Organism: Aedes albopictus; assembly: GCF_035046485.1. Taxonomy (NCBI): domain Eukaryota; kingdom Metazoa; phylum Arthropoda; class Insecta; order Diptera; family Culicidae; genus Aedes; species Aedes albopictus. Next base: position 193,215,366 of record NC_085136.1, read on the forward strand.
TGCCATTAAAAATGGTCCGGATCGGTCAAGGCGTTCCGGAGTTATGGCCATTTGAGTGATCCGGACCAGCACCGGTATAACTGGCTACTAAGGTGGGGTATTGTACCATTTCGGCAGGTGTACCTATTTTGGGCACTTACCACTATAACTAAGTCCATTTCAAACCGATTGATTTGAGTTTTTGTACAGAGTTAGATACTGTACGTGCCGAACTCTATACAAAATTTAAATCAATCGGTTTGAAATTGACTTAGTTATAGCGTTAAGTGCCCAAAATAGATACACCTGCCCAAAGGGTTCTTCTTCTTCTTCTTCTTGGCGTAACGTCCTCACTGGGACAAAGCCTGCTTCTCAGCTTAGTGTTCTATGAGCACTTCCACAGTTTTTAACTGAGAGCTTCCTCTGCCAATGACCATTTTGCATGTGTATATCGTGTGGCAGGCACGAAGATACTCTATGCCCAAGGAAATCAAGGAAATTTACTTTACGAAAAGATCCTGGACCGACCGGGAATCGAACCCGTCACCCTCAGCATGGTCATGCTGAATACCCGTGCGTTTACCGCCTCGGCTATATGGGCCCCAAAGGGTACAAGACCCTATATGAAAAACAAAAATTTCGAAAAATGTCAAGTCTTACCTCCTGAATCAGTTGAATTTTAAGTTTTCGAATTTTGTCGCTAGGTGGCGCTGTCAGCGTTCAATAATCAAATCCTTTGGTATTATTGTACATGACTATATGCCAAACAACTTTATCGAAGACAGCAAAGTGATCCAACGTCTGTGAAAAATGTTATACCCTAGGTAAAGGGAGGATAAACTTTATTGTTGTTTTTCCAATACATGTAAAGGAATAATATCAATAATGAAATCTCAATACTTTGCCTCACTTTGCCTAGGGTATAACTTTTTTTCACAGACGTTGAATCACTTTGCGGTCTTCGACAAAGTTGTTTGACATATAGTCAACTACAATAACACCAAAGGGTTTGATTATTGAACGCTTACAGCGCCACCTAGCGGCAAAATTCGAAAACTTAAAATTTCTGCGAACATTTGGCCAAGTTTTCCCATACAAACTTCAAGCGTTTTGAGCGCCCCCTTAGACTCAACCGATTTTGCTCAAATTTTGAACGTAGCTTCTGGGAGTGCAAAACAACTGATTCAGGAGGTAAGACTTTGTCATTTTAATTTTTGTTTTTCATATAAGTGTGGGCCACCCTACTGGCCACATATAAAACTGAACCAAGCCACATCAGGCGACACATCAAACTGCTGCGATTTTTGTAACCTTTAGCATGGTTGACAAGTTTTGTGCGGATATCAACACAGGGGACTGAAAATTCTACGATGTCGGTCGAAAATTCAAGATGGCGGTCTAAAATCCCAAATGGCGGCTCCAAGTTCAAGATGGCGGCTGTATAATGGAGTTTTAAGCACTAAACCATGCAATATGGGTATATTTTGTATGGGGAAGATGTTTGAAGTTCAATAATGGCAACCAGAATATCCAAGATGGCGGTCTAAAATCCAAGATGGCGCCTCCAATTTCAAGATGGCGGCTGTTTAATGGAACTTTAGGCTCTACACACTTAGAATAAATTACAGTATTCGGTGAAAAAATCACCGAAACTGGTCTGTAAACAAGCAAACTACAGTATTACGGCGAAATCGATGAAATTGCAGGAGAAAATCGGTGAAATCTAAGAAATCACCGAAGAACCGGTGGAATCAGACAAATTTACAGGGGACCTGTGAATATTTTACCGAACTGATCGGTGATGGGACTATTTTACCGTACTACTGTAAAAAGCGTTTGACAGCCACGCCGGCAGCTTCGAGCATCAGTTCTATTAGAATTTGCGCATCATCTCAAAGCAAGACTCTCTTGTACAGTGGCAGCAAGTGTGGTTCCTGATCAGAAGGTCGTGTATTCAATCCCATCATCGACGTTTTTTATGAAAATATTGTTTTTTTTTGTGCTCGCATAAAATCGCCATAAATTTGTAAAATTTACCGTACGTTCAGTGATATTGAGAATTCATTTGTAAACAAACATACCGAACGTTCTGCGATTTTTACGGTAAATTTGTAAAAAGTACCGAACGTTCCGGTAATTTTGACAGATGCATTTTCCTGAGATTCGCAGTACGTTCGGTGGTTTGAAAAATCACCGAACTTTTTACCACCGACAAACTGACGTGGTGGCTAGTGCAATGGATCATGGAATGCGCGTCCAAAAGTTTAAATTAAAAACCGTTGAAACACTATCGCCATCTGTTGATTTTCGTTCAGAAGTATTTTGATCAAACAACATTGAGCACTCTTAAATAATACGTGTGTTGAAATGGAAAGATTTTCCAACGTCAAACGATGCTCTTTAAAATGACAATAATTACCCATTCTCCTCATGTTTGTCAAGAAAAAGCAAAGTAAATTAATTTTGTTCTTAATGTAACTTTTTTGAGGTGCAAAACGCGAAATAATCACACAAAATTTCATTATTTTTTTGGATTTGTTTAAGAGTGCGTGTTTACATTCCATGGCGTCGTCGGCGTCGTCCTCGTCAGAGCTGCCTTCGTCGTTTTGTTGATATTCTGCGAATTTTATATCAATATCAACATTATCCAACATTATCATTTCTTCAGGAAAATTGGATAATATTCAACATAATTGTTCCTGAAGCAATAGTTTTTAATGCTTGAGCAAATAGGGGCTCAATTTTGTGAGATTTTTCTGTAGAAAACTTGAAAAAGTGGTTGGCCGAGCACTCCATATCGAAGCGGCAACAGCAGCAGCGACAACGTTCGCAACGGACGTTGTCGTCGCGACGTCCGTTGAATCCGGTGGGTGAGAAGAATGCAGATGGTAATAGCTACTAATAATTGGTGTCATTTCACTACGACTGAACATAAATTTCATATTCAAATGACCATAGGGTATTGTACCATTTGGGCAGGTGTACCTATTTTGGGCACTTGCCGCTATAACTAAGTCAATTTCAAACCGATTGATTTGAATTTTTGTACAGAGTTAGATACTGTACGTGAATAAATCTATACAAAATTTTAAATCAATCGATTTGAAATTGACTTAGTTATAGCGGCAAGTGCCCAAAATAGGTACACCTGCCCAAATGGTACAAGACCCTATATCACGTGTTCTTGTTTACAAATTATTCGAACAAGACGATGCCTGAATAGGCGTCGTCATTTTGGCAAACGTCACTTTCAATTTGACATTTGCGATCACTGGCTTTTGAATTGATCGTTTTATGTTTTCGGACATGTGCTGAGATCCAGAGTCACGTCAGTTCGTCGGTGTTTTTACCGTACGTTCATCTGTTGAGATTACGGTAAAATTTTACCGTAATCCGTCATTTTTTCTATGTGTGTAAAACCATGTAATATGGGTATATTTTATATGTAAGATGTCTGGAGACCAAAAATGGTGACCAAGATGGCGGTTTGAAATCCAAGGCAGCTCCAATTTCAAAATGGCGGCTGTGTAACGGAATTTTAGGCTCTAAACCATGCAATTAGGGGATAAAAGGTATGATAAAGATGTCTGGAGTCCAAAAATGGCGACCTTAGTATCCAAGATGGCGGATCAAAATCCAAGATGGTGCCTCCAATTTCAATATGACGGCTGTTTAATGGAGTGTTAGGCCCTAAAACCATGCAATAAGGGTATATTGTGTATGGGAAAAACGTCTGGAGTCCGAAAATGGCGACCTGAATATCGAATATGGCGGTCTAAAATTCAAATTGGCGGCTTCAAATTCAAGATGGAAGCTGTTTAATGGAGTTTTAGGCCCTAAACTATGAAAAATGGGTATATTTGATATGAGGAAGATATCCGGAGTCCAAAAATGGCGATCTAAAATCCAAAATGGTGGCTCCAAACTCAAGACGGCGGCTTTTTAAAGCAGTTTCAGACCCTAAACGCGTGTAATATGGGTATATTTGGTATAGGGAAGATGCCTGGAGTCCAAAAATGGGGACCGCCATATGCTAAATGGTGGCCCAAACATTAAGGTGGCGGCTCTAAATTCAAGATGGTGGCTGTTCAATGACGTTTTAAGCTCCAAATCCATGTCATATGTGTTTATTCGATATAGGGACGAATTCTGGACTCAAAAATGATGAACAGAATATCCAAGATGGCGATTAAAAATCCAAGATGCCGGCTCCAAGTTCAAGATGGTGGCTGTTCAATGGAGTTTTGGGCTCTAAAACCATGCAATATGGGTATATCTTGTATGGGGAAGAAGTGTGGAGTCCAAAAATAAAGACCAGAATATTCAAAAAGGCGAACTTAATCCAAAATTGCGGCTCAAAATTCAATATAGCGACTTTTTCTTAAGGTGAAATGGGAGAGCGTCCAGGTGCATTTTTGACTCACATTTTTGAGAGCACCGATCTCGTTATCCACAAAACCCCGAAAACGAAAATGCTACTCAATAATTATCACGAGTGAGCAAGGCTACTCATTGCTTTTATTTATTTATTTACAACACCTTCAACACATAGTGGTTGTACAGACTGATTTGGTTGAACTTATAACTATTACAATATAAACATTTGCATTTATCTACAACACATTACACACGGCATATTATGACAAACATTTTCACAATAATCATAAAATTTAAAAATAATCACAAAACTTGTTACAAACATAAGCATTCAAAAACATTGTTGGCACGACTATTCCTTAAACTAATCATCAGGGTTTCCATGCGTTGGAAGAGCGGTTGACGAATGCCCGAAATTTGATACCATACGGCCAGGTCGATGCGCGCATGGCCAAATCTTTCCATCTCCACTTCAAAACAATTTTAAATGATATGTAATCCAGTGACCGACAGTCCGTTCGTTTTGGAACAAGTTTAATTACGTTCACACAGTCTCCAGTAGGGGCACCAAGACATCCATGTACCAACATTTCAACATCATTTTCGGTAGTGGCGCTGTTGATATTCGTTAGCAGTAACGAGAAACAATCGTTTGTTTGTGCTTCTTGCGTTTCACTCTGTTCGTTCCGAGCAAGTTCAGTGTCACTCATGTAGCTATTAGTTGTTCCAGCCATCAGCTCCGTTGAGGTTGCATTTGGAGTAGAATGAAGTGGACTCGCGCTTATTGTAGAAGGATCGTGCATGATGAGTCGATTCAGTGTGTCCTTAATCGAAGAAATTTCCAGTTTCAGTTCCGATATTTCGTCTATAGCTGAAGTGGCATCTGGCGATGGTGTAGAGACCGTGTAGACGATTTTTGCGTGACGTTTCTCCATTTAGTAAAAGCCGGCAAACATTCTTTGCAAAGCCATACCATTCCATTAGAAACATTGCGAAGCTGATCACTACTCATACCTATACATGATATATGGTATGATTTACCACACGGCCCAGCACATACGGAATACAATCCTAATTCAATGTGGATGCATAATGAGCACTCTTCGCAGTAGGGAATCGCGCCACTTGGGCGGTGGCTTCTATATTCGTCTGTTTTCTACTATAACTCAGCCAAATTTGAACCAATTGGCACAACTTTTGGAATGTGATGAGATCCTCCTCTCCTCTTCTTGGCGTAACGTCCTCACTGGGACAAAGCCTGCTTCTCAGCTTAGTGTTCAATGAGCACTTCCACAGTTTTTAACTGAGAGCTTCCTCTGCCAATGACCATTTTGCATGTGTATATCGTGTGGCAGGCACGAAGATACTCTATGCCCAAGGAAGTCAAGGAAATTTCCTTTACGAAAAGATCCTGGACCGACCGGGAATCGAACCCGTCACCCTCAGCATGGTCATGCTGAATACCCGTGCGTTTACCGCCTCGGCTATATGGGCCCTGTGATGAGATAGGTATAGTATCTACCCGTGTACAACATTTCAAGTCAATTGGTTCAAAATTGACTGAGTTATAGTGGAAAACAGACGAATATAGAAGCCACCGCCCAAGTGGCGCGATACCCTATACCAATTTGCCGTCGCTCGTGGGATTATTTTTCATTTCTTTTTACTAACAGAGACCGGCGAATATCACTAAAACTGTATACGGCAACGGTGAAAGTATGAAGAAATCAACGGTCAGGCAAACTTTTGAGCATTTAAAACTTTTTGAACACGAAGAAAATGCAAAATATTTCAGCGAACGGAAAGTCAATGCAACTCGGCACTCAACCTATTCATTCTTTTTTAGCTCTGTTTGTTGTTTAGATGACGAGATCCGTGCTTTCGGTATTTGCAAGGCAGCCATTAAGACGGCCATCTTTGGATTCGCTGATATATGTCCTCAAGGGTTTGAGGCTCAAACATCAAGGCTACATAAACGATATGATTTGTGGTGTCATGTAACGGATTTTTGTTTAACGTATGAAAGTGCGATATTCATCAACATGTCACTTGAATTTTGTTGAAATGTGTTTTCGAAGGCACGAGAAAGGCGCCATCACCGCAATGTGGATTAATTAGGGTTTTTAAATAATAGAACAGTTCGAGGTTTGGAGATAATGATCACTTAAGTTCATTATTCATGTTTCGGCTAAACGGCATTCGGTTAAACGGCGTTCGGCCAAATAACTCTTTCAGACAAATGGAATTCGGGTAGATGCTATTCGGCCAAATGACCCGGAACACCAAGGCTGAGATGCAGGATTTGTCTCAGTTGGAACGTACGCCAAAAAGAAGAAGATGCTCTCATATATCACAATAGTTGTCTTTGTCTACATAAACACGTTTGCCTTCATAATATGAGATGAAATGAACGAGAATAGGTGTAAGATTCGCCTTGTCATAAATATGAGATTAAATAACAACCCTTCGCACGGAGATGTAATTTAGAATTTCCCCTAAAACATATCATCAGCTGAGAATTGATAGCCGGATGCAGACGCTGTTGTAACTAGAAGCTACCGATAAATAGTGTTTTAGTTTCCCTCCTTCGCTACAGCAGAAGCATGCAATTTATGCTCTATAGGGGAAACCGTTAATCTGGGCAGGGATAGAACTCACTCTCTCTTTGGTGTGGTGGCGAAGAGTGTCGCAACATAAAAAGCGATGGTATGTAGTGTAGCATGACGCAGTAGTGTTGCAATACGTTGCATGGTGCGACGGGTGATATGCCTAGTTCGAAAGCAGGTTTATCAGTAGGAGCTCAACCTACTTTGTTTTGGTTCTCAATCTCACTCTTACACATTTAAATGCATTTGAATTTCACTCTCCGCTCCCTTGCTGGTGTGAAAATCTTATCACTACACGTTTTGTTGTTACACAGTAAATTTCAAACATAACAAATATCTTGATGATTGCATCGATACCACATAAACCTTAATCTGTATGTTTTAGCCCAAGCAAAATTTAGGCTATGCTATAAAAGGACATAGTCCAAGTAAAATTGTGCATGCAAATCGAATAGAGGAAATTTTTGAAGCCGCAATGAGGTTGTCTGACAATTCCCATAACTCTTCCAAAATTAAGTCGCTTACACAATTCACATTTTTACAAGCGCTTTCTCGGACTCAACGATTCTTATTAGAGAAGTTCTAATAATTTCAATTCAAGTATGCTCAATATTGCATGTGCAATGTGCATTCAGCTTGTTTCGATTTATTCTAGCGTGGATGCCGTAAAAACTCTCCCTGCTGTCTCTCTCAATCAAACAGTCAATCAAACAGTCAAATACCCGATTCGTCTCGGACTGCTGGAGGGTGGCAAAAGAGAGCAATCTCTGATGCCATCGTGGGATTGCGGAAAAATCCGAACTCACACGACGATAGCGAGCGAACGCGATCCTTTTGTTATGTTTGATATCGTTCGCTGCTGGCTGGTCCACGGAAACCGGGTTGTGGGACATCCCGTCATTGCAGTGGCGAATGGAAATTCAGTATTTTCCTTGCGAGCGATCCGCGAGCATCTTGCACAGTGGCAGGTTCTCCCGCCGTTGCTTTCGTGGCGCGATTCCGACATTATTATCTGCTAGAATTTGAGGGATTACCAGACGATTGGACAAGTTGATAAGCTGGATAAATTTGCTGAACGGATGAAATAATTTTCCAGCGTCTTAAGACTTCATACAAAGAAACTGCAACCGGAATCGATTTTCCTACAAACTTTTTTGAACTTTGGATCCGAGAAACTATATACAGTGCTCCAGTGAGATACACTATCCTAGCCGAGATTTTCCTCGCTTCTGTTTTAGTCGATGTTCTGGAGTCATCCGGTCTTCCCATATATGCAGAGTGCGAGAGTGAGAAATTTGAGCAAACAGAACAAGTGAATGAAGAATAACTTCATTCACCGAGCATAGGCACACACAGTGTGTAGTGCTGTCCATATTCAGCAAGAAATCGGTGAAGATGATTAATGGCTTCGGTGGCCAAGACAGCTACCAGGACCCCAATTCGTCGCCCTGTCAGTGACAGGCTGGTCGTGGTTTGATCCTTTTTCTAGAGTGACGGCATTCGGTAAACGTGCTAGGGAAGAGAGTATTGACCATTGTCGATGTGGAATTACTTATCATTGAAGGAATGTGCTGATGTGTAAACAATGTGAACTACAGAACCAAGAATAAGGATTAGGTGAAAGTGGAAATTCCAGCCGATGGCGAAAGGTTATTGACATACCGACTGGTGAAAGTTGAAGGTCGATTGTCATCGTTTCCTCACGGCAAAAAGGGATTAATGTTACTGAATTTGGTATATTTTGAATGCTTTATAAGAAGCAATAAAAGTGTGGTTCAACGATACAAATCAGTTTGCCGCAACCATTTATCACATTGATCGTAAATATAGACTACATATAAGTGAAGAAGATTAATGATAATGGATCTGAAATATAATGAAGTAATAAAAATGTGCAATTGTACGTCGACGGTCAACGAAAAGTCCAGCAGAAGAATGTAGAGTTCAATGAAATATAAAATTAAATAGAAACAACAAATTGCCAACTATACTACTCCTAAGAGGATCCGCCAGGGAAAAAAACCGTGCAGTGAAACCCAATTCGACAGCAGCAGCTGAAATTTTCGTCGTGTGTCCTAGATGTGTATAGTTTGTCCGTGTGCATGTTGTTCCAGTGGTAAATATTTATAACCGGAGAGATAGTCGGTTCGACCCACAAAATAGTTGCGCTTGCAGTCGCGCTACCACCGAGCAGTAACTACCGAATAAAAAATATAGTATATTCTCGATCCCTGCTACAACCAGTGTGACACAGATTCTGAGTTGGTCCTCTGCTGTGCTAAATGTGCGTACCGAAATGTGCACAAATGTGTGCTTGTGAAAGTGAATGTGTGCCAAAATAGAGAGCAGTAAACGAGCAGCAACAAAAAATCACGCCAAGGAAAAAGGATTCTCAAATTGAGTTCATTGAATAAAAGATTCAACCTCTGGAGCAGCTGAAAGAAATCAGTGGAAATCTTGGTGTATGTGTAGCAGTTGGTGTGCAGGAAGTGTATGTGCCATCAGTGCAGCGTGGCTCTTGCAGAAATTTGTCGGGAAATGCGGAAGAGCACAAGGATTGCTTAAAGAGGATTAACATTTTATTGAATAGAAACAAAAGTATCGCCCCTTCCGTGCACCGATCTCCATCATTTGGAGGGCTATAACGAGAATATACACGGCGGCGACTGAGTGAGCGTGATATTTTTCAACGTTCACAAGAGGACACCACGAAACGTAAGGACCCAAATAATCTGCTCGGAATTTTTAAGTTTTGCAGTTTTTGTTTCATTTTTAAGGCTTTGTTGTCTATCGTAATCATGTTTCATAACAGTGTAGTTTTAATTTTTTTTTTGCTGAAATTATTGAAAAAAAAACGCTTTTTACATTGTTCAGTATCATTGTATTTTCGTTTGACTGAACCTTTTTTGCCAAACGTAACATTACTGCAGTAAACTAATGTTAACTAATAAGTTGAATTTGCGACAGTACGCGTACTATACTATTCTATTCTAGTGCTGTGCACTATTGAAAAGCATCCTGGAAATACTAAAATTACTTCTGGTGTTTTCTTGTCAACCTCAACCTTAACATTTGCGACATATCTACAAAGATAATACTAAAAATAGTAGCAATCAGATTATCATCTTATGAATAATATAGTTAGTAAAAGTTCTCAAATTTGAGTATTAAATAAACGGGGATAACAGTAACAACCGTTTCGTTATCCGAAGAATGATGTTTGGGTACAGAATCGTAGGTAAAGACGTTAATACACGCGCCATTGGTATGCCTACTCCTGCGATGTGAACATAGAGTTTTAATACTTATGTCTGGGCTCAAATTTGAGGTTCAAAAGCCTAGGCTCAAGCGTCATCACTTGCTCTCTAAAACGAGACAAGAATTGCAAATGCAACTGTAATGTCATGCAAAAGCAAATGTAATTACAAATAATTTAGCATTACAGATCCTACCACCTTTACTTTTTTTATCTTTTTAATTATAAAATAGGGTCTTGTGGCAGGTGTACCTATTTTCGGCACTTGCCGCTATAACTAAGTCAATTTCAAACCGATTGTTATGAATTTTTGTACAGAGTTAGATACTGTACGTGCCTAACTCTATACAAAATTTCAAGTCAATCGGCTTGAAATTAACTTAGTTATAGCGGCAAGTGCCCAAAATAGGTACACCTGCCCAAATGGTACAAGACTCTACTTTTATAAACATACAAAAAGTAAATTAGAAAGATGTTACCGCATTCAGGTTTTATTTGTGTGCGCGTGCATAAAGCATCACAACTGCAAAGCAGAAAATCCGAGGTTTCACGTTCCATATTACAGAAACGACAGATATCACTCTGAATCTGGCCAATATTATTCGAGTGATACCTGCTCGGGCAGTGTCCATCCAGTTACCAGGCCAGTGTATGTGTACATAGAGCTTTCTTGTTGAGCTCTAAGAGCTGTTTGGTTTTATAAGCATTTGGTGTTATAAATTGTTTTGACTGATTGCAATTTTGAATATCCATCCAATTGGATTTCAACCTCTGCTCATCCTAGAAGGCCTTCTTCTACCTCCTGGGTCTCAGGGCGTGTTAGTAAGGGTGAGTTTCGGATGTGGGAGTCCTGAGAATTTGAACTTACGTGAATTTATATTCCATCAGGCCTTTGGGATCGGGCGGTAAAGAATACGGCTACGAAGCGGCGGCTTTTCGTCCATCGCAGGCGGTCGATGTTGTTGGGAATCCGTTCGCCGCTCGTAGGGGTCGGGAGCAAGGGGTGATAGTGATACGCTGATGATGTCTACCAACACGTTGAAGGGTCGATGCGGATGACGGTGTTCCCACCTGACGAGGGCGGACTAACTACGATGAGGGGCCGACTCGGCTACGCGATCGGCCGAAGCACGACGAGGCTTGATTGATGGGACAGGCTCGCAATCGTGGCTTAGGAATCCTGCTAGTGGCCGGTTGAACCACGCGGTCGAAGTCTATGGCCGAACGAGGTCCGACGAGGCTTGACACGAGGCCGAATCGCTGCTGGTGCAGAGCACTACGAGGAAGGGCCGGTTCGGCCCGCGGTGGGTCTATATGGCCAAACGATTCTCAGCTGACGGGACAGATTCACTGCTGGAGTTTCGGTACGGACACGTGGTTGGTGTGTATAGCCGGGCGAGGTTCAACGAGGCTCAGCTCAGGCAGACTCGCTGTTAGGGACGCTAGGCCCTGCGAGGAAGGGTTGTTCACTGCCCCGTTGGTGGACGAGGCTCGGTTCACGTGGCAGATTTACAGCTGGAGTTACCGTGTGGCCATGCTGTCGTGGTATTTTAGCCGGACAGAATCCGATGATACCCGAAGGCCGACTCGCTTCCGTTCTGGCAAGCGTATATCTCGTTCACACCAGACTTAAGTACGGGAAACTGTAGCGCCGACCTCAGTATCGGTATTAAAAACGAAAATATATTGCGAGACGATCACCGAATTCCGCAATTGTTCACCGTGTAGTAGTCAAAAAGCAACTCCTTTCCTTGAAGCACGATCACCTTTTTTCCTGCCACCACAGTCACTCATCTACCTGATGTGGGTGTTGCGTTTGACTGCATCCGGTTATCTATTCAACCGCGGTCACTCGGTCTCGCATTCGCCGGGCTGCGTTTGAAGCGTGAGCTCTTAGCCGCCCGCACAATTTAATTTGTTTGTTACCTAGATATAATAAACATCTTTCCTACCGTCCCACACCTTATATAAACCAAAATGCACCCATTACAAGCTCAACCCTCTCTGCAGTTTGAACTTTCAATGCAGGAGCTTGGAAACATTGAAGCAGCGTTTGGCCACGCCAGCCAAAAAAGGGTCGTGCGGAGACGCCATCGCCAAGCAGCTGGTAGCCAATGGAAACTTCCGGGCCCAGGAAATGCTCGAAAGTCCTCTTTTAACTATCGGGTCCCAGCGCGTTTTCAGAATGAGGGGGCTTTCGATTAAGTGGTCCTAAATTGTGCAAAATTATTCGTTTGAACTTTGTGTGGGTGTGGATCATCGTTAATGGCGAGCCGAAGTCGGAGGAGTCGATCTCGGTGGGTTGGGATCAGATCCACCGATCGGCCGATGAAATTGTCTGGTTATCAGGGTGTGGTTGGTTCAAGGTCGGGGAGCAGAGGTACGCTGACCTGTTACTTGGCGGGTCGGAAGGACCACGCCTAGCGAGCGAGACTCTTAGGGTCGGCACGTTTCGCTGGTCAAGAACCCAAATAAAACACTCTTTTGCTTTTTCACTATTTCTTTAATTTTTTCCAACTTACTGTGTGTGTGAAGTGTCGGTGTGTAGTGTGGAACGTTGCGGCCGGCCGGAAGTGGAGCACTGGGAGGGTTTCCTGCGGGTTTCCTGGGCGTTCGGTGGACCACCGGGACTTGGACGGGATGACGGGGTGCGCGGCACAACCTTCGCGCTTGAAAATACCACCGGGGTGGCGTGGTGGATGATGTCCAGGGGTCTCAACGGAGGGGATGCCGAAGTCTGCGGGTGTTCAGGGCACGTTTTGGGCGTCGGAGGGTCCTCAACGACAGGCGGCACTTCTGGCTGTCCGAGAGAGGCACTAACCGAACGAAAGGCGTTGTTCGGGCCTCCTAGGCGGCGGACGGGATGCCTTACAGGTGTTCACGGGCCACGCGTGGCCACTACCAGGCTGAATAGGCCTATGATAATGGGTCCTATGGAAAGTAGGGTTATAGGCGAGGTTTTAACAGGACTTCTGGGCGTATCGTTGACGGAATCACCAAATAATTCTTTATTGGTTCATACCTGATTCACTATTCACTTGGATCGAATGAAATATAACTTTCCGATTAACTCACTAACTTGGATACTTCCAAAGGTTATTTTAACTATAATTGACTTTTGGCTCTAAAGCGAACTATTTGCCTCAAGAGGTCAGAGCGCTTGGTTCGACCCAGTAGCCTGTGCCTCTTGCCTTTTCCCCATTCCCCTTTGAATTTCCCTTTTTGACGTGGATTGTGTCATGGCAGCTCTTCCCCTTTTTGGCTCATTTTGTGTATGTGTTGTGTTAGGTCTCTTCAGTGTAGGGTGATTGTGTGTTAACAAATTTTGTTCTGATTTTATTAATTATCCTTTTATAACATTTACTAACATACATTGTAATTTACTAACAAAACACAAATAACAGAAAATCAATTTACTAACAATTTACTCTAACTATATCAACAAATACTAACAAATTTCTCCCGGGATGAACCTGCCTACGGCAGAAAATCCCAGAATAAAAAAGAAAAAAAATACTATCAAATTTATTCTTAAGTACTAATAAACATAGTTGGCGTTTCTCAACGGTAACAGACCCGAGCAGAGGAGAATATCAAATTCATATCAACAGAATCACATAGTCTGTTTTTATATCATTATTTATTATTATTGGCTTATCAAAACAGAACAGCTATGGCAGATTATGCACGAATACGGATTCCCGGATAAACTGATACGGTTGATCAAGGCGACGATGGATCGAGTGATGTGCGTAGTTCGAGTATCGGGGACACTCTCGAGTCCCTTCGAATCTCGCAGAGGGTTACGGCAAGGTGATGGTCTTTCGTGCTTGTTGTTCACCATTGCTTTGGAGGGTGTAATAAGAAGAGCGGGGATAAACACGAGTGGGACGATTTTCACGAGGTCCGTTCAGCTGCTTGGTTTCGCCGATGATATTGATATTGTTGCTCGTAAATTTGAGACGACGGCGGAAACGTACATCCGACTAAAGAGTAAAGCCAGGCGAATCGGATTAGTCATTAATGTGTCGAAGACAAAGTACATGATGGCAAAGGGCTCCAGGGAGAAATCACCGCGCCCGCCACCCCGAATTTATATCGACGGTGATGAAATCGAGGCGGTTGAAGAATTCGTGTACTTGGGCTCACTGGTGACCGACGACAACGACACCAGCAGAGAAATTCAGAGGCGCATTGTGGCAGGAAATCGTGCCTACTTTGGACTCCGCAGAACTCTACGATCGAATAAAGTTCGCCGTAACACGAAGTTAACCATCTACAAAATGTTGATTAGACCGGTCGTCCTCTATGAGCACGAAACATGGACCCTACGTGCAGAGGACCAACACGCTCTTGGAGTTTTCGAACGGAAGGTGTTGCGTACCATCTACGGCGGAGTGCAGATGGAAGACGGGACTTGGAGAAGGCGAATGAACCACGAGCTGCATCAGCTGCTGAGAGAACCAACCATCGTCCATACCGCGAAAATCGGGAGGCTACGGTGGGCGGGTCACGTCATCAGGATGTCGGATAGCAACCCGACTTAAATGGTTCTCGAGAGGCATCTGACCGGTACAAGAAGACGTGGAGCGCAGCGAGCTAGGTGGGTCGACCAAGTGGAGGACGATCTGCGGACCCTACGCAGAGTGCGGAACTGGAGGCAAACAGCCATGGACCGAGTGGAATGGAGACGGCTACTATGTACAGCAGAGGCTACCCCGGCCTTAGCCTGACTGGTAAGGTAAGGTAAGGCTTATCAAAATATTGGTTTTCTCGCCAATGTTTAGACTACTGTAATAATTTAAAAATCCACTGAACAATCATTTTCCAGCGGCATTTCACAATAATCAAACTTATTTTGTTTACCTGTTGTGCATCCGACGCCCCTGTTACGAACTCAACCGAACTTGGGTATGCCAGCCGCTGCGAAGTCGTGTGCGAAATTCGACTGTGATGATAATGAATTTCGGCCGAGTCTAAATGGGTGCAAATGTCGCAATAATGTTTTTTTATAACATGTTCTGTTGGGCATTCTTATTTTGTAATGATAAAGTTATTGAGATTTATCCACTTAACAGCATTTCATAATATACTTTGTTATAGATCAAGTTTTGTTGTCCTTTTACTATTGAAAATGTACAAATATGTGATGAACACAACAATAACAAGTTCTTAAATTCACTGCATGATTCATTGTTATTTAGTTGTTAATGAATTTAACAAAACATGTTATTAAATTGATCTTCTAGGAACATTTTTTTGTTATGATTTTTGTTACTTAGCCGCTTACGACAGACAAGTTTATAACCTAACAAGATATGTTAATAACATAAAAATAACTAATTCCATTATACAGTTATTATGCCAAAATAACATATTTTATTATGCTGTTGATATTCTTTTCTGCTCGGGGACAAAAGAACGAAGTTGTGGGAAGGGATTTTCAGGAAAACATTATATACAAAGCTAAATGATCTACAAAATTACTTAGGAAAATTGATTTCTAATGCGTAACGGGTAATGATAGAACATGGGCACTTAGTGCTTTTAGTCTTTATAATAACTGAAACCCTATCTTCCGGCAATTTGACCAAAAATCATTTCTGTTTTGTAAGATTCAGCCAAGTTTTTCCAGTATGTTTCAGACATACCAGCTAATCTGGTAAAATGCCAGTAAAATGGGCAATATGTATCATTGTACTCTTGCTTGCGTCACTTGGCGCAGTTCGGTCGTCCGAGCGTCCGACCGTGCCGAGCTCTCGACGCATACTAATTAGACACCAGCAAAACAAACTGCCTGGTGGCTAGGTATGCGGAGTGCGAGAGTAAGTCTCGGCTTCATATAAATAATTCGCTCGCACTTGTAGTTAGTGGGCACAAATAGGAGTGTGTTGTGGATTGGCATCTAAGCCGAAAAGAGAGATGAGTTTGTGAAATAGGAGTGTTCACGGTGTGGCTTCGGAGTCAGTTTGGCTTTCTATTCTGCAGAACCATTACCTGTTCTGTGGCTTAGTTGGTTAAAGCGGCGGTCTAGCGAATACGGAGTCGTGGGTTCAAATCCCACCAGAACGCGATTTTTTTTCACAAATTTCATCTCTCAATTTGCCAATTAGCAACATTTCGTGCTTTCTAATTACAAGTTTTTCCAGTATGTTTCAGACATACCAGCTTATCTGGTAAAATGCCAGTAAAATGGGCAATATTTATCATTGTAAGTGTAGGGAATTTGATACTGTCGAGCACATGGGGATTTAAATGGGTTGATAGAATTGCGACTATTAGTAGTTCGGTAGTCATTCGGTTCCTGGACGTTAGCTCCTTCCTTTACATGTTCTATTCCGGAAATCACCTAAATATAAAGGAAACACTATAAATTCATATAGAAAAACCTAGAAAAATTTAAAAAACGTCCGAGGTGAAAATGTTTGACACTTAGTTAGACTTGAACTTAAATTTCCGGCTACTCTGATGAGCTCTGATGCTGCAAGGGCTGTCGGCAAGAACTGATAAAATTGAATCATCCCTCATCATGGTCCACTGCACGAATTTATGCTGGCCTGCTTACTCTCACAGAAAATTTGGTGTCGACACAAATAGTAAGCAGGCACGTATAAATACGTGCAGTAATCCATAGTGTAAAAAGCTGGATAAAGCCTAATCATTGTTCTCAGAAAGTTTTTTTTTTTTCAAATCACCATTAAATTGCAAGCTACAACTTTTCACGCGAAAACACTTAGGACCATTTCAAAAATTACTCAAGGGTCGAAAACAATTTCTTTTCAGGGTAAAATTTTTGTTTGTTATTCTGAAGCACATGCTTATTATAATACAATACAATTTTGTTTGACGGTATGACTCCAAACTATTCCAGTTTTGTTTGTGCTGAACGGCAGTCCAGCTGAAGCTTTTCGCAACACTTCCATGCCGGAATAGCTGGCTCAGGGCCAATGAAGCGATGTTCTAGTGTGAGTTAAGTCATTAACCATTTCCCCTCCAGCGATGGAAGAATGACCAGGTACCCATACAAGGTGATGAAAAGCCGTCAGGTTGTGTCAGTGGTCAAAGTTAGCTAAAGTGGCCAAAGGAAGGTCGACTACGATGACTGTCGGCTATGGCGAACAGGCTGGTAGCGAACGATGGTGGAGAAGGTTGCCGTGGAGATGCTGGAGACCACTAGCAACAATATTGCTGCGGGGTCAGCGATAGCGACGTCACCACTCTCCAACCCATCAAGAGGGATAGCAAAGGGTTCCTAGCAGTTTCAGAAACCGGAGATGTCCAGTAGACCGGCTTCAATGAAGTCCGGAACGCCATTAAAAAAATGACAACTGCTTTGGCATTCACAAAAAAACAACTACCCCAACACAGAGACGGTCTTTTTTCTGTTCCTTGTCCACCGTTGACTTTTCACTGACAGAATGTCACCCACCAATTACTCCCCCAAACCACATATTGGAGATTTTTGTGTGCCTACCCACTTTGGTAGCGTGTGGGGAGTAATAAGGTTCTTGACCTTTCAGGACGCGCGCCATCAAGCAACCGAAACTGCACCGCACTAGCGCTGTATATGACGAGCGAGGTTTCTTGACAGTGTTGGACTTTTTACAGCAGCGCGCGTCCTGAAGGGTTAAACAGCACCTTTCTTCCATCGCGACAATAAGGCGGTGAATTTCTGTTAAAAAAAATACGAGTGTGTGAATATTACGCAACTCACTATAACAATACGAGACCTCGCAATACAGGCAACTGGCTACGCCAAAGCTCCACTCCTCAAAGAGGCAGCAACACACTCACTGTCTCGTCATGATGATTTCTGTCACCGATGCTCACTAAGGGAAGGACACGTAAGGGGAATATCACTAATCATTATTCACACCCCACAGAGTGGGACAATTGTTACCAAATAATTGTTCTGTTGTGGAAGTGCTCAATGGTTTACTAAAATTAGAATAAGATATCCCAGTTGGAACGTTATCACACTGGTAAACCCAATGCTTAAGTTCTTTAATTAGTGACAAACTTGTAGTTCTAGTCAAATCTATCCACCTTATACAATTTTTCCGCTTACTATCATATCTGTGCTCAAACTCAGCTCTTGCCATTTAACCTTCCAGGAAGTGTTCAAACGTCATTCGTACCATCATTGTCTGTTTTTTTGTTTGCATGAAGATACACGAAGTTCCATACTTTTTGATCCCGACGCTGTTGGCAATAAGATCACATGTCGCATTGAACCGTCGCACAAAAAAAAAATAACACCAAGAAAAGTGCCTTCGGTTCCCGGCTCCGTAATCCTCCTCCCGTCGAGACCTTTTTTCGAATTAGTGAGATTTTCTCTTTTTCCGGTCTATATCCACCGTTCAGTGCAAAATTTCCCCACTTGCTCAAGTTTCGTTACCACCTCCACCCATTTTTTTTCGGGTAGCTCAATAGGAATAAGTGGGACTTAGGTTCTAACCTTGGTGGGGAGATGGGAAAAGGCGAATTTAATCTTGTTTTTATCGGTTCTTCGGCCGGGCTTTCCTCGGCTTGGGTCACGCGTTGATTGTATCTTGTTACATCGATAGAGCTTTGGAGACCCCCACTGCTGACTGCTTTCGCTCCTGCTGATGGGAAGTGGAAGCAAAAAACGATTGGTTTAATTTTCCTTTTAGCTGGATTGGCTGACAGACAACCAGCTGAGTGGGTGTCTGGTGTTCTTGGCGAGTGTCACCGTTTCCGCCGGAAGAGCCAACAGCTATCATAGTTAGGCAAGGTCCAGGAAATGTGAGACTTTTGTTTCTTGAAATAATTGAGACTTGTTCGGAAACAATGCAAAGGACGCTCTGTAGACTTTTTCCGATGTGGGAAGAGAGTGTCTCGGGGTAACGTCTGTAGCTCTTTAGAAAAAAATGACCTTTTCCTTTTTATTCATGGCGTCATCTTTCATTTCGCCGATACCTGTACCTAGTGTACTGTTGGAGTTGACTAGATCCAGTGGATAAGGCATTGGATCGCCAATTCGGAGGCGGTGGGTTCGTTCCCGTTCCGGTCGGGAAAATTTTCTGGACATATTGTATCATTGTCTACAAACTCTATAGATTTACGGCTACGCAGTCTTAGATTCCAAAAAAAACGAGTTTTATTATTCACCCGACGTTTCGACACGGGGATTAGTGTCTTCCTCAGGGGGAAAATAAATATCAACGTTTTTGGTCAAATGTTTTGTCTTACTTTAACTGTCTCGTTTTGTGTCGTTTTTGGTACATACTTACACTTCGGAATCAATCGGTTCAAGCCTTGTCGACCTCATCCACTCCTCTACTATACCAATCGAGTACTCCGTAATCAATTCAAACTCCTTTTTCGACCAACCATAATCATTTACCATGAGTGTAATATTGTCGGTGTCCATAAGCTACGTAGCCTCATTTTTGGTCATCTCAGATCTTCCTTCCCCCTCGTGGACTCTCGTATATACAACGTTTTGAAAATGTGTAGTTATGGACCGTAGACTTTGGCCAGGAATGGATTCCTTCAGATTTTTAATCCAGGGATTTCTACAGAAATTATTCCAGGAATGCACTTAAACAGTTCTCTTGAGATTCTCTAAGGAATTCTTTATGGGATTGCTTCGGGATTCATCTTGAGATTTCTTCACAAATTCCTCCAAGAACCCGGGTATTCCTTCTGTGATTCTTTCTTCCAGGATTATTTTCAAAATGTCTCCAGGAACTTTTCTTGGGATTCCTTCAGGAATTCCTCATGGAATTCTTTTAAAAACTCTTCCAGGAATTAATCCAGGAATTTCTCCAGAAACTGTTTAGACATTTCACTAAGAATTCCTCTTGGATTGCTTCCTGGATTCCTCCAAGAGTTCCTCTACGTACTCTTTTTAGGATTCTTTCGGGATTTCCTCAGGAATTTCTGCAATTTCTTCAGTACTACCTCCTGGGATTTCTACAGAAACTCCTCCTCGAATTCCCTCAGAAATTGATCCTTGGATTTCTGAGGGAATTCTTCCTGAGATTTCTTGAAAAATTCATCAAGCGATTCCTCCAAAATTTCCTCCAGGAATTCTTCCTGGATTTCTCTGAGAATTCCTGCATGAATTCCTCTGAAAATTCCTACAGGGGTCCGTCCGGGGATTCCTCCATAGATTCATATAGGAAGACCTCCATCAATTTTTCCAGGAATTCATTTAGGGATTCCTCCTGAAAGTGCTCCAGTGGTTCAAGTGGAAATTCTCCAGGAATTCCTCCAGGGATTCCTAATGAAATTTGTGCCGAGATTCGTCCAGGAATTCCTCAAGAGATTTCTCAAGGAATTTCTCTAGAGATTCCTCCAGGAATGCATATAGGCATGTCTCCAGGAATTTCTCCAGGGGTTTCTCCAGGCATTCTTTCAGAAATTCCTCTAGGGATTACTCTAGGAATTTCTTCAGGAATTCCTTTAGGGGACTTCCTCCAGGAATAATTTTAAGAATTTCACTAGGAATTACCTCAGAAATTCCTTCAGAAATTCATCCAGGAATTCCTTCAGAAATTTCTACAGCAATTTCTCTAGAAATTTCTCCAGTTTCCAGGGATTCCTTCAGGAATTTCTTCAGAAAATCCTCCATGGATTTCTTTAAAAATTCTTTCAGGAATTTTTTCAGGGATTCCTCCAGGACTTTTTCCACGGATTCGGTAATTTTTCCTCCAGAGATTCCTTCAGGAATTGCTTGAGGGATTTCTCTTAGGATTCTTCCAGAGATTCCAAATTTCCCCAGAAATTCTTCCAATAATTTCTCCAGAAATTTCTCCAGGCATTCTTCAAGAGGTTTTTTAAGAATTTCTTCAGGGATTTCCCCTAGATTTCTTCTAGAAAATCCTCCAGGAATTCCTTCACAGATTCCCCCAGGAATGCCTCCAGAGATTTCCCGAGTAGTTCATCTAGGGATTGTTTCGAAAATTCTACCAGAGGTTCCTCCCAGAATTCCTCTAGAGATTCCACCAGGAATTATTTTGGGAATTTATCCAGGGATGGGTCCAGGCATTCGTTCAGGATTTTTTCCAAGAATGCTTCCTGGGAATCCTCAGATTATTCCTTCAAAAAT
Source organism: Aedes albopictus (assembly GCF_035046485.1). Taxonomy (NCBI): domain Eukaryota; kingdom Metazoa; phylum Arthropoda; class Insecta; order Diptera; family Culicidae; genus Aedes; species Aedes albopictus. The sequence continues at coordinate 193,236,661 of NC_085136.1, forward strand.
TCTAGGAAATTTTTCAGGGATTCCTCAAGCGTTTTCTTCAGAAATTTCTCCAGAGATTGCTCCCATAATTGCTCTAGAACTCGCCCTTCCAGAAATTCCTCCAATCCTCAGGCATTACTTCAGGCATAACTGCAGAAGTTTCGCCAGGGATTTCTCCAGGAATTCCTCCAGAGATTGCTCCGGAAGTTCTTTCAAAGATTGCTCCAGGAATTTCTGTAGTGATTCCTTCAGAAATCGCTCTCGAGATCTTTTCAAAAATTATTCAGGAGTTCGGTCAGAAATTTCAGAAATCCGTCAATCATTTTTTCCGGGGATTCATCCAAGATTTTTTCCAGTAATATCTGATTTTTTTTTAACTACTTCAAGGATTTCTAAAGGAATTCCTCCAGCGATTTGAATTGAAATTATTTAAAATAATTTAGGATGGATACTGGACTGCCCATATTCGCATAGTCGATGTAAGCGCCACTGTACTTTTCAACATACTTTTATAATTCAATCATTAAATAAATATGTATTTCAAGATTTTTACCACGTTGACATCTATCTATGGGTTTGATCTTGTGATGTATTGACTAAAACTGGCCACAAATATGCGTTAGATATAAGCTTTTGTACGGTGGCGTTGCCAGTGGTGGTTACATCGACTATGCGAATATGGGCAGTGGAGCCAGGGTATTGCCCACGAAGTCATCCAAGAATTCTTTCTCCATTATCTCCGAGAAATCTTGAGGGATTCAACCACAAATTTATTTTGGAATTCATCCATATATTCCTTCAAGAATACCTGCTGCAGCTCCTGCAAAGCAGTTTCTTCGGAAATACGTTCTGCGATTCTTTCAGGAATATATTTTGTGATTTTTTCACAGTCAATGTGACTTACTTAAAACATATAAGTACTTACATGCTAGAAACGCTTTCAGACTCCCCAGGAAATCCTTCGGCAATACACCCAGGGTTCCTTCCGAATATGTTCTAGGAAATGCAAAACGGATTCCTCTTGGAATTTCTTTTTAAATTCCAACAGGCATTTCTTTTTGAATACATTCTAGCTGTTCGTCCAGGAATTCCTTCAGGTGAACTCCAGAATGTTTTCCAAGAATGCCATCATTTAAGAGTTCTTCAGAAATTCTTCAAGATTTTCTCCAGGAAATCCCAGAAATTCTTACAGAGACACCTCAAGGGTTTCCTCAAGTGATAGTTTTAAGGCTTTTACGAGAATACCTTCAAAAATTCTTCCAAGGATCCTTCCGGTAATAAGTCAGTCGACATGTCTGGAATATTATGTTCTGAAATGAGTATATGTAGTATAGGAGTACAGTCGAGTCTCTTACTAAACGAATTCCTATTAAACGGACTCCTATTAAACAAACTCCTACTAGACAGGGGTGAGCGTTATAGGAGACTAAGAGCACATAACATAAGTGGAACTCCATGGTCAGAGCGAAAGAAAAAGTTGTATCCTTTTCCAGCACGCGAAACTGTTATATCTTTCATAAAAGGCATCGAACTGTCATTTGTTTTGGTAAACAAAAACCATCTGATCCAACCAGTATTCCAGTTTTGGCAAAGAATACAGGAGCGAAGATTGGCATCTGAGATATGCGCAAAACTAGCTGCTGAAAATCCACATATTCATTTTGTCATAAATTCATTGAAATCTTCGAAATAACACATCCACGGTTCACATATCGATCTTCCTTTATATTTAAAGCTATGAAACATATTTGCGTTTACAAAGTTTTATTATAGTCTAGATCCTATTTATTTATACTATCTAGATCTATTTATTATAGTCTAGATCCATGAGGTCTTTGTTTTACTTCACAGCAATGAAAAATGGTATACATACTGAAAAATAGTATGGTAATAATGTTATAATGCATTTGACATTTCGATGCCCTGTATACCAGCGTACGAACTCGGAAAGGCATCAACTTTTTGAGCCAGAGTTCCACTTATGTTATGTGCTAAGAGCTTATGGGATTTCGGCATTTTGGGGGTGTGGCCTATAATCTCGGGTGTGTTAAGAGTTAACGCAAGACTTTCTTCGGCAAAGTTTTAGGGCTTGATAAGATCTACCATATAGAACTTTGGTTCATATGATTAGTTGGCAATTTGGCCGCTAGAGGGACCATCAACAATTTCATGCTAAATTGCACTACAGGAACCATATCAGGTTGTCAAGCAAACGTTACGATATGCGACAGCTCAAGACCCTGATAACTTGGAAGGATAGTGTCTTCGGGAAAGTTGTTGGGTACGCCAATAACTTATTGACGATGAGTTGCGAAGTTCAAAATTCCTCCACGTGGCGGCGCTAGTGAGCAAGTAAATTTTCAAAATCTCATATCTCAGAATCCCGATAACTTAGGAAGATGGTGTCTTTGGCAAAGTTGATCAGCATGACATAAACTTACATAAAAATAAACACTTGTTTCGCAATTCTGCCACTAGGCGGCGCTAGTGAACATGCAAATGTCACTGCGTCTTCGGCAAAGTTGATCAGTATGACATAAACTTACATAAAAATAAACACTTGGTTCAAAATTCTGCCACTAGAAGGCGCTACTGAACTTGCAAATTTTAGAAATCTCATAGCTCAGAATCCTGATAATTTAGAAAGTTGGTGTCTTCGGCAAAGTTGATCAGTATGACATAAACTTACATAAAAATAAATACTTGTTTCAAAATTCTGCCACTAGGAGGCGCTAGTGAACTTGCAAATTTTAGAAATCTCATAGCTCAGAATCCTGATAATTTAGAAAGTTGGTGTCTTCGGCAAAGTTGATCAGTATGACATAAACTTACATAAAAATAAACATTTGTTTCAAAATTCTGCCACTAGGCGGCGTTTACTGCTTTTTTTCGTATTTTTTCGACTTTTTCGGGGGGTTTTCGGCTCAGCAAAACTAGTGTCGCTCCCCTCGATAACTTAGAAAGATGGTGTCTTCGGCAAAGTTGATCAGAATGACAGAAACTTACATAAAAATAAACAATTGTTTCGCAATTCTTTCATTTTTTAATTCTTTTATTTCGTCTAGTAGTTTTAGCTGGCATACTCTTAAAAATTCCACGGAGGATTCCTTTCGAGTCCGACTGACATCAAGGTTATACAACTAATAAAATATGCATGCTGCCCAGGGGCAGAATTTCAAACCAAGTATCTCATCAATGAAGAATACAGTCTCTCCAAGATTGCAGAATTCTGAGCTATGAGATTTTTAAAATTTGCGTGATTACTGGTGCCACCTAGAGGCAGAACTCTGACACAAGTGTCCCATTTTGTGCAAGTCTATGCCATACTAATCAACTTTGCCGAAGACACCAACTTTCTAAGTTATCAGGATTCCTAGCTATGAGATTTCTAAAATTTGCATGTTCACTAGCGCTGCCTAGTGGCAGAATTGCGAAACAAATGTTTATTTTTATGTAAGTTTATGTCACTTTGATCAACTTTTCCAAAGACACCAACTTTCTAAGTTATCGGGATTCTGAGATATGAGGTTTTGAAAATTTACATGCTCACTAGCGCCGCCTAGTGGTAGAATTGCGAAAGAAGTGTTTATTTTTATGTAAGTTTATGTCATACTGATCAACTTTGCCGAAGACACCAACTTTCTAAGTTATCAGGATTCTGAGCAATGAGATTTCTAAAATTTTCATGTTCACTAGCGCCGCCTAGTGGCAGAATTGTGAAACAAGTGTTTATTTTTATGTTAGTTTATGTCACTCTAATCAACTTTTCCAAAGACACCAACTTTCTAAGTTATCGGGAGGAGAGACACTAGTTTTGCCAAGCCGAAAAACCGCCAAAATAGTCAGAAAAAGACGAAAAAACCCGGTAAACGCCGCCTAGTGGCAGAATTGCGAAACAAATGTTTATTTTTATGTATGTCTATGTCATACTGATAAACTTTGCCGAAGACACCATCTTCCTAAGTTATCGGGATTCTGAGATATGAGATTTTGAAAATTTACTTGCTCACTAGCGCCGCCCAGTGGAGGAATTTCGAACTTCGCAACTCATCGTCAATAAGTTATTCCCGAGCAGAAGAGAATAACAACAGCATAAGGAGGTGTGTTATTCGGGCAAAATAACTGAATAATAAAATCGATTATTTCTAAGTTATTACCATAACATATTGTGTTATAAACTTGTCTGTCATAAGCGGCAAAATAACAAATTCCATAACAAAAAAATGTTCCTGGGAAACCATTTCAATAACTTGTTTTGTTAGTTTCAATAACAACTCAATAACAGTGAATTCGGAAAATATTTTAATAGCAAATTTTGATATAAATATGTTATTGATAATAATCGGAGAGCAGAATTTGCTATGGTATCAAACTCGTTACTAAATAATTTATAATACTTATTATATAAAATTATTCGCTTTGTCTCACAAGTCCACCAATAACATGAGGTTCATCACTCTGAGTAAGAAATATTTTCAAATGATCGAAAAATACTATATTCAGCTTTTCATTCATTCTAAGAGATTTGCAAGATAAACGAACTCTAGTAATTTCTATATTATCAAATACGACGAGTTTCGATTTCCACCTGTAATTTATAAACTGTTCTACTTTAATTGTTTTCCGAGCACGGTTTTGAAATCAACACGTGCACTTGAAAAAATTTGATCGTCGATAGCAATTTGTGACTTTTGTTTTGTTTTTTTTTTCAGCATAGAAACTGAAGAATTTTTAGAATGCTCAACAGTTTTGCAGAAATTTTTTGAAATATTGGAAATATTGTATAGATTATTACAATTTTTTTGGAAACTTTGATTTAAATTCCTCCGATTTTTCCCTGGATTCAAGAATTATGTCGAATATTCCTCCTAGATTCTACAAGGATTCCTCCAAAAAAATTTCTATAATTTCTCCTGAACTTCCTCTGATGATTTCTACAGGACTTTCACCAGAATTTTTTTCAATATTTTTTTTTCTAAAATTCCTCTAATTATTTCTCTAAGGATTCCGTCAAAAACTCCTTATATGTTTATCAAGTGACTTTGTCATACAATTCTTCTAGAAATTCGTCTACAGATTTGGTCATAAACTTTTCCATAAATGACTCCAAAAATCTTCCAGAAATTTCTCCGTGAGTTCTTCTACGGAATCTTTCATGGATTTTCAAAGAATCCTCCAGAAATTCCTCCTGAAAACTGCATAGAATCCCTTCAAGGATTTCTTCAGAATTTCCTGTGATCATTAGTCCTGAAGTTCATCTTAAGATTTCTCTGAAAATTTCTTTGAGGATTTCACAGGGATTTCACAGGGATTTCCGAAAGATTCTCCAGGAGTATTTCAAAAGATTCTGCCAAGAATTCTAAAAATTGCTCAGAAGAATCACCTTCGAAATTTCTAAGAAAATTATGCGAGGAGTTCTCTTGAAGACTTCTCCAGGGATTTATCGAAAGTTCCTCCGGAACTTCCAAGTGCTTAACCGAAAACTATTTAAGGAATTCTTAAAAGGAGTCGTTCAGAAATTTTCTTCTTAACTGAATACAAAAATTGAATAACATAAAGGGACAGGTCATAATAGTCGAATTGTTGCTGTAATTTCAAAACTTGTTACTGTTGTGCAATTGCTGATAAGTGGATCAATGCTACAACAATAACTAAACTTGTACTTCAACAAAACATGTTATTTAAATGTAATTTAGTTAATGTATATCAATAGCTTGATTATAACAAAATGAGATTGTCCAACAAAATTTGTTATGGAAAAGCTATGCCTTGATAATTTAATAATAACAAAATAGGATATAAAAACAGGTTATGTGATTTCGTAGTTATTAACTTGCTATTCTCCTCTGCTCGGGTTGGCGTACCCAACAACTTTCCCGAAGACACTATCCTTCCAAATTATCAGGATCTTGAGCTGTCGCATATCGTAACGTTTGCTTGACAACCTGATATGGTTCCTGTAGTGCAATTTAGCATGAAATTGTTGATGGTCCCTCTAGCGGCCAAATTGCCAACTAATCATATGAACCAAAGATCTATATGGTAGATCTTATCAAGCCCTAAAACTTTGCCGAAGAAAGTATTGCGTTAACTCTTAACACACCCGAGATAATAGGCCACACCCCCAAAATGCCGAAATCCCATAAGCTAGTCTCCTATTAAGCGGATTCCTATTGCGCCCCCGACCAGTGATCTTATAAGAGTCTCGACTGTATATAAAACTGTCTTTATGGAAATTCCGGTAAGGATGTACACTCAGAAATAAAAGTATACACGGAATTACTATTATTTATGCATTTTGTATCCGCATCTCTCTCACTCTCTTTCTGTTTTCATGCTATCTGGTGCTTCGCCTGGGTTGACGAAACACTTCTCTTCAACCCAGGCTAAACGGCAGATAGCATGAAAACAGAATGAGAGTGAGAGAGATGCGGATACAAAATGCATAAATAATAGTAATCCCGTGTATACTTTTATTTCTGAGTGTAGGTATTTGGAATAATACAAATGAAGGTTAATTCTTGGATATTTCTCCCAGAAACTTCCCCCCCCTCCCCCCTACGCCTCTGTAGAACATTACCAACTTTCGAGCACGGTCAACACATATGACACCCAGTGGCCCAGTGGAGAATTTTCCGATTGACGAAAAATTTTCCCCGGCCGGCAGGAGCGGGAATAGAACCCACAATCTGAGACTAACGAGATATCTAAACAACTGACGCCACTAACCACTCGACCTCGAAGCTGTTTCTTACAAAAATTTAATATAATAAATTTTCTCCTGATTAATGGTATGGTGAACGTGTTGAGCAGCTGGATAGAATTTCACCCAAAAAAATCCAGCACCTAATTTCATAACAAACTTCTCGCTTCTTTCAATTACCTCACAAATTTAGTTAATTAATGTATTGATATGATTATTAATCTCGTTTGTATCCCTCTTGGCCTGAGGAAATCCTATTACGCAGTAAAAGATGGTGAACTCTAACACAAATATACAACTTGTATCGTATTAATAGCTGGGAAAAATGTTTCACATCGAACCAAATACCCCACTGACTCCAAAGAGAAAAAAAAAAAATGATTCTCGAGAAAAACGCTACTGCTACTTCCAAAAGGTATCCACATTCTCTCCAGGCAACTTTTCGGGGAAACCGTTACCCTAATTTGTGCTCATTCATTCTTGCCTCTTGGAAATAACAGATGAAGCCCTAAATAAAAACAACTGCAAAAATCACACAAGAATCAACTTTTACCCGCACTAAGCCTTTGATACTGCCCACTTTGCCAGGGCTCGAAGACATCACAAAAGACGGAAAATCCTCACTTCAAACGTCATCAATTCTCTCGGGAAACGAGAAAAAATGGGAGACAAAGCCACAGACAAATCACGGCCCGAGAGTAGAAGAAAAAAAAAAACAAACGAAAACACAGCCCAGTGATTTCTCGACCGACCGAATGTAAAAAAAGCGCCGTAGACGATGATATTTTCGGACGCGGGGCCTCTTTTCCTGGCTTAAAGTGTGGCGCTACAGCTTCCTTCCTGCGGTACGATAACTTGCCCAAGCTTGATTCCTCACCCCAGGAAATGTACAGCATGTCCGCACAGTGGAATATAATTGAATACTTGAAATACTAATTTTTAAGCATTATTTAAACAGTTTTATTGAGAGGTCATCAGATAGTAATGTAGGTTTTTTGCTGTCATATTTTGTTTTTTTTTTTTCAATTTCTAATTCTTTACCGAGGTAAAGTTGATCACTAAGATAAGCAAGACTGCTCTGGAAATAATTTATGAATTTTTTACCACCATACATGATAACAAGGTCTTTGCTCGTGTATGCCTACACAGTTCGAAAAAAACCTGTAAAATTATGACGGATCGAATGTAACAAAAGGACCCCGTCATATATGATGGAAATTTTTGTGCGATCTTAAAATTACATTGCAGATGTCTGTTAGAAAATATAAAGAAAAATTGAGATCCGAGCGAGAATTGAACTCAGATCCTTGGAGTGTGAGTAGCACGCCCGAGCTCTCTCGGCTATCTCAGCTTGTTGAATTGCAGACAGTCAAAGTTAAACTGCTTCTCCCATAATGCACGCATTTCCGACATGCTCCGGCTGCTGCAAAGAGTACTGAGAGAGACAACGGGGAAACCGCCACAGCTGCGAACAGCCGTTCTTTAGCTGACGACGGAGAGTGGCTGGCATGGTTTATAGCAGATGCATGTAAATTTAAAGCGAATATGCTTTAAAACCTGTAAACAAGCCGTCTGACCAGCAGCGGACTGCTCGGCTGACGTTGAATGTTGGCGATTTACATTTTTCTGTTGCAAATTTCAGTTGGTCTTCAATTTACGTGCTGTTTAACTTTCATATTTTTTTGCTGTGTAGAGATGGTCAAATGACTGAGAAGATCAAAAGTTAATACCAAAAACTTATTAGATTTGAAAGTTTAGATAACTTTGAGTTGTTTTTCCTTGTTTTAAAATTGAATGACAAATTATTTCTTGAACTTCTATCAATTGTCACACCACTGCGCCTTGGGTAGCTTATAAGACAGACTTCCCGCTGTCGAAAAACCAGTCGTGTAGATTCATTCATTTCCTTTATTTCCCGGCGAGCCTCCTCCGTCCGCGTTTGCGACCACGGTGTGACCGGCCGGCCGTTGTCCTGCTTTCCTCCCTTATTTGATTATCATTTAATTTCGAGTGCTAGGAAAACACTTTTTTATCATTTGCCTCGGCCGGTCGCTTCAAACCCCTTCTTTTTTTGCTCTATCTCCGTGTCGGTCAGTGCCCGCAGTCGATGCGAATAAGATTTCTGTGATGCCGGGCGAAGTTCGCTGGACAGGAAAATGGAAACGTAGCATCTGGTGGCTTTTAAATCTCACTTACGAACGAACTTTTGGATGAATTAGTAAACTTTGTGCGTACATGATGCTTGCTGCATAGGATAAATATGTTTTCGTGGCACTGTCGAAATGCTCTTGGACGAATGCAGTTTAACAGAAAAAAATACAAACAAAATGTATAATGCATGTTGTGATAAATCGTTTAAAAACAAGCGATGAAGGAAAAGGTACAAAAATATTGAATCACCTCGCGGATAACATCGCACTTCACAAGAGTTCAGAAATGCCCAAATATCCAACCAACATTACTATTGAACAAACGCAACGCTGTCTACCAGCGATCTACTGCATCATGCCGAGTGTTGATTATGATTTCAATTCTTGATTTTTTTTTTATTCTTAATCACTTAACCTAATTTACCTAATATTAGCGATTCCAATTGGACGCTGCACTTCCACTTTGTACAGCGCCTAAATGTATTCTATTCTATTCTTCTTCATCGAACTGGATGCCTGCGTGCTTCTTTCACTCTTCTACCCTGTCCATGGTAGAATGATGAGCACGGTGATGCTGATGTGTGGCTGCTGTTCCTTTTCCAGTCCGATTGGGGGTCCATTATGAGTTGCGGTTTGCCGATATCCGAATTCCGGGTCCGTTAGAGCTATATGCTCCGAAGAGGGTCAGGTGCCAGCTGCTCTCGGGGGGAAGAGCAACTGACGAAAAATTGCAAGTGCCGGGGCTGGGTTCGAACCCATGACCATCCGCTTATGAAGCGAACGTGTGGACCACTGCGCCACGGGCCCCGACTTCAATTCTTGATACACTAAAACCCCAATTTACGCTCACTTCTTTTGCACCAAACTCAATTTGCGCCCCCCGATTTACGCACTAATTCCCAAATAACGCTCCCCCCATTTACGCACTAATTCCCAAATAGCGCTCCCCCAATTTACGCTCCTTAGGCGTAAATTGGGGTTTTAGGTATTCGGGAACAAGTAACATGTGATACACATGATATATAGAGGGTTAGGGTAGTGGGTAGTGTAGATGGTTAGGGTAGAGGGTAATGTTAGATGGTAGGGTAGGAGGTAGGGTAGAGGGTAGGGTAAAAGGCAAGATAGAGGGTAGGGTAGAGGGCTAGGGTAGAAGGTAGGATAGAGAGTTGGGTAGAGGATTAAGGTAGAGGGTTGGGTAGAGGGTTGGATAGAGGGTTCGGGTAGAGAGTAAGGTAGAAGGTAGGGTAGGTAGAAGGTAGGGTTGAAGGTAGGGTTGAAGGTAGGGTAGAGGTTTAGGGTAGATGATTAGCGTAGAAGGTAGGGTAGAGGGTTAGGGTAGAAGGTAGGGTACACCCAAAACTGGGATTTAGGAGCGTTATAGTGCACGGCCTTTTGTGCACGAAACGTGCACGGCATAGGCGCAAAACGTGCACGTTGGATGGTGCGCAAACGCTCATGCTCGGTTATCGCATACATGCGTAACAAAAATTGTATCTGAATACAAGATCCACCACTGAACTGCTCGACTATGGAACTCGAACAAACTGCGAATGATGGTGCACGCACACAAGTACTGTATGGAATGTACAAACAGTTTCCGTACAGAATAAGCTACACTCAAGTGTGTGTGAGCAAAATCATCTTGCATCAGTTTGTTTTTAACCATCGTCGTCGGTTCACGGAGTCGTCGCGGATCCGGAATTAATTTTGATTTTTAACAGTTTTAGCATTACAGCTAAGTGGAATTGGTGATTACGCTGTGATGAAGATTTCGGTCAAAAACAACTGTCGGATCGGTCGTCTGCGGCCACCGCCACGGTCGCGAAAGTGGTGTTCTGCGCTTTCGACTTGCGGAAGTGTCCCATCCGCCAGCTGCTAAGGATGGCTTGGCTTGCGATGGGCAAGTGCTGCAGCGTAGATGAAGTTTGCTGCTAATGTGGAGGGCTTTTTTTACATATTTTAAAGAAAATGCGGCAGGAAGTGAAATGAGTGAGATAGGCCGTATCGGTCTGAGCCGCTAAGTGCGATAATAAAGGAAAAAAAAAATGCATTGATTTGAAGCAGTAAGTGCACGCAGTAGAATACACTTATGGTTCTTTCAACTAGAGGGAGGGAGTTTAGTGATGTGATATGCTTCATACAAAATTTCAAAAGTTTCAAAACGGACTAAAGGCAAATTCTAAATATTTCCGATAAAGTGAGTGAAGTATTTGTTTTTGCACCATTTTAAATTTACCTGAAAAATTTAAAACGGATGCAAATTGTCATGAGGCGTTGAAAAATTAGAAATAGTGGAAACATTTGTGTATCTTGGAACTTTTTTAAAATTATGATACCCACAAGGTAAAAAGGTGTTTTCTGCTACAAATATACGCCCTGTAGCCCTCTGAAATCCCGTAGTTTACAAACGAAATGCTGGCCTTTCTGGCTGAAGGACCTAAGCCTAAGGGCTGGAGGACCTAAGCCTAAGTCCAGGAGAATCGGAAACGACCGGCCCATGACCGGGTCTAGTGCACATGGACAACAAGTAAGAAGTAAGTGTATTTATTCCATTTCACGGAATTCCTCGAATTGAAAATGACTTGTATTAAGAATTGCTGTTGTAACATCACAAGGCAATCTTTGATTATTTCAGGTAACAGGTCTTATGGATCTCCTTGGAGCAATTTATAAAAAATATTTAGAAAATTTGACTTGTGTTCAGTGCTGGGAATGGTAACAGTAGTTTGCTTGAATTTGATGAATGTATCGCTGGCTCTTCAGATCCGGCAAAAAATTGTTTGTATCGATATAGTAGGCGATCCAAAAAATTGCTACAGTAGCAACTTCAACGCGGGAGCTCCAAGTGAGTTTCATTGAAATTCATTTATCGTATTTAGCGTTCCTCATCAGGACCATCGTCAATCAGACCCGACGACACACTCCCGGATGCCCGTTTGTTGCATCGTTAATTACTGTCTACACAGGTGTCAAAGGTCTTTCAATCATCGATACTCCCTTTGGTTCTCGTTGGCCTTATCTGTGATTTAGCCGGATTTCGGCTCAATAATATCTCATGTATTTATAAAGTATATTATGTATATGCAATGCATGATGGTGCACTGGTGAAGTCAGGTTTTGATTATGATGTTAGACGCCAGGAAGCATTGGCGTGTCGGCGGCGGCGGCGGCGTACCATTCCTCAGAAAGGCTATCAGCATCAAAATAAAAATAAAAAAATCTGAAAAACTCTTGTTCTAATCTAGTATTTAGAAAATATTTAGCTTTTTTCTCAAGTTTGAGAAGCCACAAAGCCGATATTCGACGATTTCGGTGCCCATGTCCTATACTCAAAAATGCAGTTTCTCAAGAAGTCCGCCCGATTGTCAGTCCGATTCTGCTAGCAACACCTCCCTCCCCTTAATGTCCATTAATGTATTGATTCTCCAGTTGTCTCGTCCCCGGGAGCCCAACCGATTCATCAACTCCTACTCAACTTTTCACCAAATTATCCCGAAGCCGTTTCCCCAAGCTTGATCCGTTTACAGAATCCCATTAGTGCAATGACATAACGACCTACTGTAGCGAACTACCGTAGCAACATAGGGTTTCTAATGAAATTCAACAAACTAAACTACGGTAGCGAACGGTTTTGCATTCATAACCATGGGTAGCTGTGATTTGAACAGTTTTGACTCCTCAGAATGAACTTCACGATTTTTCCCAGCACTGCTTGTGTTAATAATTGTTGCCGTTAGATCTTCTTCATTATAGTTCTACGTTCCCCCTGGAACTTGGCCTGCTCTCTTCAACTTAGTGTTCTTTAAGCATTTCCACACAGCAAGCACAATGATACACTATGCCCAGGGAGTCGAGAAAATTTTCCCGACCGGAACGGGATTCAAACCCGCCGCCTAATTTTAAATTATTTATTGAAATTATTTTTAAAATTTGGCTTATATTGAGAATTGTTGTCGCAAGATCATAGTTCTCATGGAACTCCATGGATTAATTTTGATATTTTTTCTAATTATTTTAAAATTTAACTTGCGTTAAGAATTGTAGCAGTTGTCGTAAGATAACAGTTTATGGAACCCTTTGAAGTAATTTTCATTGACTTATTAAAATGACTTGTTTTTGAATTGATGTTCAAATTTTTATGGAATACCTTAGATTCATTTATTGAATATATTTTAAAAGTTTGTCTTTGGAACAGCTCTGATTAATTCATCATCATATATATAATAGCCCTTAACCACTAGGCTAAATGGAGAAAATATTTGACACTTCATATCTTTTTTACCATCAGATGCAGAGAACAAAACCAGTGACAACTTTAGACAACCAGACACAGCATTTGTTGAAAGAAATCACAGACAACAGACGTTGAAAATTATTTTTTTTTAATATTTGGCACTTAAATTCTTTTTCACTATCAGATGCAGAGAATAAAACCAGTGACAATCTTAGACAACCAGACAGAGCATTTGATGAAAAAAAAAAAACACAGACAACAGACGTTAAAATTATGATTTTTTTTTAAATATTTGACACTTTCATTCTTTTCTACTATCAAATGTAGGAAACAAAACCAGTGACAACCTAAGACAACCAGACACCACATTTGTTGAAAGAAATCACAGAAAACAGACGTTGAAAATATTGATTTTTTCAAAAATGTTTCCCACTTGAATTCTTTTTCACTATCAGATGCAAAGAACAAAATCAGTGACAACCAGACACAACAGTTGTTGAAAGAAATCACATACAACAGACGTTGAAAATTTTGAATTTTTAAATATTTGACACTTTAACCACAGACAAACAGACGTAACACTTCGAACATTTTTCGATTCAAAGCATAGTCACGGAAACATATTCGCCCAATGCAAAAAGGACTATGTTTGGCCGACCGCCAACTAGGTGGCGGTAGTGAGCAAACGTCAAACTCGAACAAAAACTATGCGAGCGCCACGGTTGGGCAGTTGGCCTACTATCAAATTTTGAAAAAGACCGTTGAATCGGTGTACGATGAGAATTATCAGAGTGTTACGTCTGTTTGTCTGTGCTTTAACTCTTTTTAACTCTCAGATGCAGCGAATAAAACCAGTGATAACCTTAGACGACCAGATACAGCATTTGATGAAAAAACTCACAGACAACAGACGTTTAAATTTTTGATTTTTGAATAAAAAACTATTCAAAACGTAGAAAAAGTAATGCTCTTCTTATTTAAATTCTACAAGCGTGAATAACACATGAACCTTTTCTATTGAAAAAAAAAACACTTGCCACGGGCGCAACAGCGTCCACAAATAAACTAGTAAACAATAGGGGACTCACTAAACAGATTAAATTGCTGCGTAAGCCATGATTTTCTGCTTATTCGAAATGTTTCATGATTTTGCGAATAAAATAATCAAAGATTGCCTTGGTGATAGCGACGTTTAATCAGTTTACGCTGTTAAGTGAATCTCCCTAAAATATTTATAAGTTGATTTGTGTTATGACTTCTTATCGTAAAATCATATTTTTATGGGATCCCATTGAGTATAACTCTGATATTTTTTTTTTCAATTATTTTTAAATTTTACCTTGTATTGAGAGATGTCATAAGACATATGTGGTTTCTTTAGAACTTTTTGGAGCAATTTTGATGGATTTATTACCATATCTTAAAAATTTTACTTATGTTAAGATTAAGAATTACTGTCGTAAAACCACAATTCTTTTGAAACTCTTCGGAACAATTATGATTGGTTTATATACATAGTTTTATTTTATATTAGGCTTGTTTTTAGAATCGTTGTCGTAAGATCACAGTTCTTGTGGAACTCCTTGGATTAATTCTGATAACATTTTTTTCCATAATTGTTTTTAAAATTTACCTTGTGATGATAATTTCTGTCGTAAGATCACAATTCTTATGAGACTCCTTGGAGCAATTTTGATTGATTTATTATCATATCTTAAAGAAATTGACTTGTTTTAAGAAATGTTGTCGTGAAATAACAGTTCTTATGGAACTCCTTGGAGTAACTTTGATTAATTTATTTACATTAAAGGTCGGACTCGATTATCCGGAGTCGGGTTCTGGCTGTAATATGTTTAAATTTTGACTGATTATCAATCAAAGTTAGCTTGAGCAAAGCCTTATAGAGCATTCCGTTCCCAGATATATGTTTGAGAAGCATCAGAACCCGACTCCGAATAAGCAACTTATTCAGAAATCCTTTGAGCTTTCATTCGAAAAATAGTCTATAATTTTGTGGCAAACTTGTGATAGTTTTTTTGGTAATTCTTTCGATGATTTCATTTAATTCGAAAACTTGTTCGAGAATTCTCTTAACAATTTTTTTGGAAGTTCCTTTTGTGAATTCCCTCGGTATTTTTTTTACTTCCTTAGGAAATGTTCTAGTAAGAGGATTCATTAAGCTGCGTAAACGTTTCGATCACTAAGGCAATCTTTGATTATTTCATTCGCAATTGTGTGAAACTTTTCAAAGATTAGAAAATCATAGCTTCCGTTGAGATTTCAATTGAAATTGATTCCGGAAATTCATTTGAGATTTCCTTTAAAACATATTTGAAAGCTCCTTCGGAAAATTAATTTCGATTTTTTTTAGAAAACTGGTGATAATTTTTTCCGGTAATTTTTTTGATAATTTTTTGAGAATCCCTTTGGAAATTTCTAAGAAAGTCTGTATCCTTAATTTGTTTGGTTATTTGTTCAGTGATTTCGTTTGCAATTCAATCTATATTGATTTCGGCAAATTAATTTGTAAGTTTATTTGAGATTTCCTCCGGCAAAATCATTTGTTATTGACAGATTTCTTGAAACGTAAACACATCGCGGCCGTTGAAATGTTTCAAAAAGGGGCTTTGCACACAAGTTCACGCGGTCTATCGTTTTCGAAAGGAACAGCCGCAATGTTGTTTCCCATAAGGATGAAATCGACAATCATAACGATATTTTTTGATGGAAAGTTAAGTTTTAAGATTTTTTTTGGTAGTTGTTTTGGAAGTTTCGTTGAAAATTTAGCTCAAATTGAATAAGGCAATATAAATTCTTTGGGAATACTATTTAAATTGACTTTAGTAATGAATTCGAAAATGCCTCTAAGATTTCTTTCGGCAAAATATTTTAGAATTTCTTCGTAGACTTGTGTGCTTTTTTATTTTATTTTATTTATTTTTTTGATAATTCCGTTGGCAATTTCAGGTGAATTTGACTTTGACAAGTAATTCGGAAATATGTTTAAAATTTGCTGGATGTTTCTTCGAAATTTGGCAAATTTATTTATATATTTTTCAACCTTGTGTGCCTCGTGGCCGTGCGGTTAGCGTCACCAAAAGTATAGCCGTACCATGCAATGGGGTGAGGGTTCGATTCCCACTCCAAGTGATGAAACTTTTCACAAGAAATATTTCTTCCTTGTATCCACTGGTGCTTGTAATGTATGTCGTGTGCGATGTCTAGTGTGCAGCCTATGGCTGGAGAGGTGTCCATGTTTTTTGTCTTTGTTTTTTATTTATGATTTGATAATTCTATTGATAATTTTTTTGGAAATTTCGACGGAAATTAAGTTGAAATCGGTTATTTATATGTAAATTCCTTCAAGTCTTCCTTCTACAGATGATCTGTAAATTCCTTTAGATATATTTTAGAAAGTTTTTTTTTCGTACTTCGTTTAGTAATTCCTTTAACAAATTTGTAAGAAATTGAATTCTAATAGTGATTCTCATCGATAAACTAGTTTGAAATTTCTTCCGAATATTGTGAAAAATCATTTAAAAAATTTCTTTAGGAATGTTTTTGGGAAATAGACTTTTGCAAATAATTGCGAAGTTCCTTGAAAATAACCCTCAGCAAATAAGTCTGGAATTACACTGGAAAGTTGTGAGTTTTTTTCGGTAATTATCTTGATAATTTCTTTGGCAATTTCTTTGGGAATTCAATTGAAATAATTGTCAGTAAATTATTTGAAAATTCTTTTGAGAATTCCTTCGGCAGTATGATTCCCTCGGACAGTTCCTAACTGTAACTTCTAGAATTAGTTTTGCAATTCTTCTGACATTAATTTTTTTTGCTATGTCGTTGGAAATTTAGTTAATTTTTTTTTTTATTATTAATTCGGAAATACTTTTGAGGTTTCATTCATTATTTTATTTGGAAGTACCTTTGCGATTTCTTTCGGAAAACTATTTGGGAACTTCATCGTAAATTTCTAAGAAAGTTTTGTTTTTCATATTTTTTGTGGTAATTCCGTTGATTATTTGCGATTGAAATTAACTCTGAAATTTATTCAAAAATTTGTGTGAATTTTTAAATGTGATTCTAATACTTTCTTAGAAAACTTCGTATGGTATCAGTTTTTATTGACTTCGGCAGTTTGTTTGTAAATTTCTTCGAAATTTCATTCGGCAAACTATCTGGGGAATTCCCTTGAAAATAATCTAGTTTTTTTTCTTTTGATCATTTCTTTCGACTAGTTCGTTGGTAATTCTGATTAAATTGACTTCAGCCATTTATTCGAAAATTGAGTTGAGATTTCTTTCAGCAATTTTTTAAAGTTCCTGTGATATTCCCTCTGGCAAAATAATCTTCAAAAAATTGAAAGCATTTTTTCAGGAATGCTTTAGGAAATTTTTAGTTATTATGGCTGGTAATTCTCTTAGTTAATTTTTCATCAATTTCTTTGAAAATTTAATTTAAATCTATTTCGGCCATAATCCCGGAAATCATTTAAGATTTCTTGCGGAAAATTATTTGGCTTTTTTTCGGAAATGTTTTTTTGATATTTTTTGTTAGTTCTTTTGGTTATTTGTTTGGAAATTTCCTTGGAAATTCAATTGAAATTGATTTCTGCAAATAATTATTAAATTTCTTTGAGATTCTTCAGTTTTTCCTTCTACATTTTTTTTAATGTCTACGTTAATTAGTAAGTATTTTTTTTTCGATTATTCCTACGATAATTTAATTGAAACTGACTTTGGCAATGAATTCCGAAGTTCGTTTGAGGTTTTCTTCGGTAAATTATAGCTTCTAATTGCTTTAGAAATTAATACAAACACAAAAAAAGAGTTTAGTTTCTCCGAGGGACTTCCATTCATTTGCAAAATGAAATCTCAAAGGAATTTCCAAAGAAATGGTTGAAATCAAATTCAACAAAATTCTAAAAGAAATAACCAAACATATTATAAAAAATATTTACCAAGAAAATGTTCTGAGAAATGTTCGAAGATATTTCAAAAGAATTTCTAAATACCTTCAAGGTCAATTCACGAAAAAAAATAGTCGAAGTCGGAAACAACCAAAATCGAAAAACGACCAAGAAAAGTTTCTAATAATTCTCTGAAAAAAACAATAATTTTTAAAAAGAAATCTCAAAGGAATCTTTAAGAATTAAATAGTTGATGCCAATTTCAATTGGAATATTTTGCAATTGTCGAAGCAACTACCAACAAAGTTACCAAAATAAATATTGGGCAACGTGGCCGTGCGGTTAGCAGCGTTAATCGTCTGGACATTTTATAAGCCTTGGAGTGTGTGTTCGATTTCCGTTCCAGTCAGTTAAACTTTTCGTAAAATGGGAAATTCTGCACTGGATTATTGTAGACAATGAGAACGTTTTCAAGAAATCCCAAAGAAATTTCTAAATAAATTCCCAAATAAATTTCCGAAGGAAATGTTAATGTAGTTTATGAAGAATTTTTAGAAGGCATTGGAAACTTAACCCAAATATTGACGAAAGAATTAAAAAAAAATCTAAGAAACTGAAAAGAATTGCCGAAAGAATAGGTTAATAACAAAATAATTACCGAAAGAACTTTTTGAAGAATTACCAAGGAAATTTCGCTCAATATTTCCGTAGGAATCTAAACAAATTGCTGGAAGCATAACTTAAGAAAATGTCAAAAGAAATACTAAAAAAAATTCCGAAAAATCCCAAATTAATCAAAGAAATTTCCGAATAAATTTGAATACTTATAATTGCAAAGGAAAATGTCAAAGAATTTCGCAAGTAATTTTAAGAAAGTTTGAACATTTCTTGAAGGGATTGCCGAAGAAAAAAATCCGTTAAATAGTGAACGATTTCTTTTTTGGAATATATATTTTTGGAATCTCTAAATTATTTGCCGGAGATTTATTAGAAGGAATTGTCAAAGGATCTTCCGAAAGAATGAACAAAGAGTTCCCCAAATATGTTTGATAAAGAATAAAAGAAGAGCATAATAAAAAAAGCCGCAGAAATACCGTAATTTTTGCCAAAAGGTTTTTTATGTAATGCTGTAAAAACCAGAAAAAATGTACGAATGAATTTCGTAGAACATTTTCTACAGAAATTGCTAAAGATATATTTGAAGAAACGCTCAAGTTATTTCTTGAAATATTTCTCAAATACTTCTAAATAAAATAAAATAAATTCTTTTCCCCGTTCTACCTTGATATGTATTATTTTCTGGGTCATCCATCTTGCCGCCACCGCTTGGACAGCCACAACTCGTCTTTATTTTTTCTTCTAAAACATAGGGGCACAGGGAATTCACATATTTTTTTAGAATCTTTGTTGCAATCGTTGTCTCTTGGAATGTCATAAGAATTTCCAGTGCCAACTTGGGGTTCACTGATTCATGTAGAGAACTGGACCCACCAAGCCCACCAAGCACACCAAGTTACATAAAAAATCCAAGATAAATCGCTGAATGAATCCTCTAGAAATCCTTGAAGAAATCTGAAAAAACTGCGGTTACTTCTGCAGGCAACCATGGAGAAATGCTTGAGTGTATCCCTGAAAAAGTAGATAGAACGATTTCTACAATTTCTCAAGGTACTCCCGACTTAATTTGTAAATAAACACAGGAGGAATTCCTGGAGAAATCCCTGTAGGAATCCTTGGATAATTTCCAGGAGAAACTCCAAGAGGATTACCTGGAAGAATTGCTTGAGGAGTCCCTAAAGGAATGCCTGGAAGATTCCCTGGGTGGATTCCTCAACAAATCCCCAAAATATTCCTGGAGGAATCCCTGAAAAATTCTAGTGTAACCCCTACAGGAATTTCAAAAAGAATCCCTGGAAAATTTCTGGAGAAATCCCTAGAGTAATTAATGGAGGAATCGCTGGATGAATTCCTGTATGAGTTCCTGAAGGCATCCCTGGGAGATTTCCAGGAGGAATTCCTGAATAAAAAAACTTGTAGGAATACCTTGAGGTGTCCCTGGAGGAATTTGTGGAACAATCCCTGGGTCAATACTTGGAGGAATCCCTGAAGGAATTCCTGGAGAAATCCCTGGAATTTGGGGAACATTGGGAATTACTGCCCTGGATTAATTACTGAAGGCATCCCTGGAGAACTTACAGGAAGAGTCCGTGGAAGAATCCCTGGACGAATTCTTGAAGGAATTGATGGAGGAATCCTTGGTGAAATTCCTTGAGATGTCCCTGCAGGAATTTCTGATGGAATTTCTAGATAAATCCCTGCAGCAACTCTTGGAGAAATTTCTGGAGGAATTCCTGGATGTGGAGTCCTAGAAGAAATCCTGAACGAATCCGTGAAGGAATTCCTGAAGCAATCCGTGGGGAAGTTTCTGGAGGAATCTCTGGAGTATTTCTCGGAGGAATTCCTGGAGAAATCCCTGAAGTAATTCTTGAAAGAATCGCTGGAGAAATTCCAGAAGAAAATTCGTGGAAGCATTCCTAGATCTGGTGTCCTAAAGGATTTGCTGAATTAATCCGTGGATGAATTCCTAAAGAAATCCGTGGAGGAATTCCTGAAAAAATCCTGAGAAACGTTTTGGAGGAATCCCTGGTAGAATTTCTGGAAGAATCTCAAGAGGCTCTCGTGAAGGAAATCCTGAAGTAATGCTTGAAGGAATCCCTGGAAGAGTTCCTGGAGGATTTCCTCAATGAATTCCTGAGGGAATCTCTTATAAAATTCCTGAAGGAATTCGTGAAGGAATTCCTTGAGGAATTCCTGAAGGAATTGCTGGAGGAACGCCTGAAGGAGTCCCTTAAGGAATTCCTGGAGAAATTCCTGAAAAAATCCCTGTAAGAATTCCTGAAGGATTTCTTGGAGGAATCCCTGAAGGAATTCCTTGTGGAATTTCCGGGGAAATTTCTGAAGGAATTCCTAGAGGAATTCCTAAAGGAATCGCCGGAAGAATTCCTGCACAAATCTCTGGAAGAATTCCTGGAGTAATCGCTAGAGAATTTTCTGAAGGAATCTCTGGAGTTATTCCTGGAGAAATACCTGGAGAACTTCCTAGAGCAATCCCAGGAGGAATCCCTTGAGGAATCCCTGATGAAATTTCTGAAGGAATCCCTGCAGCAATTCATGGAGAAATTTCTGGAAGAGTTCTGGATCTGGAGTCTTGAAAGAACTCCTGAAGCAATCCGTGGAGGAATTCTGAAGCAATCCGTGGGGAAGTTTCTGAATGAATCCCTGGGGAATCTCTGGAGGTATTCTTGAAAAAGTCCAAGAAGTAATTGTTGAAGGAATCCTTAGAGGAATTCCTGGAGAAATCCCTGAAGAAATTCTAGAAAGTTTGTGGAGAAATTCCTGGATCTGGTGTCCTTAAGGAATTCCTGATTTAATCCGTGGAGGAATTCCTGAAGAAGTCTGTGGAGGAATTGCTAAAGGAATACGTGGAGGAATTCCTGAAAAAATCCTGGAAATACTGGTGGACTCCATGGAGGAGTTCATAAAGAATCAACGAAAGAATTCTCTGTAAGAATTCCTCGAGGAATTCCTGGATAAATTCCTGGAAGAATCCCTGGGTTACTGAAGGCATCCCTGAGGAATTCCTGGAAATATCCCTGAAGTAATTCTTGAAGGAATTCTTGGAGGAGTTTCGGGAGAAATCCCAGAAGGAATTCCAGAAGGATTTTGTGGAGGAATTCGAGGAAGAATTCCTGGATCTGGTGTCCTGAAGGAATTCCTGAATTAATCCGTGGAGGAATTCCTGAAGGAAACCGTGGAGAAATTCCTGAAAAATTCCTGGGGAAATTTCTGGGGGATCCCTGGTAGAATTTCTAGAGGAATCTCCAGAGGGTTTCCTGAAGGGACTCCTTGAGAAATCCCTGAAATAATGCTTGAAGGAGTCCCTCAAAGAGTTCCTGGAGGATTTCCTGGATGAATCCCTAGTGCAATTCCCGAAAGAATTCCTGAAGGAATTCCTGGAGGAATCGCAGGAGGAATTCCTAAAGGAGTCCCTCGAGGAATCCCTGGAGAAATCCGTGAAGGAATTTATGAAAAAATCCTTGCAAGAAATCCTGAAAGAATTCTTGGTGGAATTTCTGAATTAATTCCTCGAGGAATCCCTGGAGCACTTCCTGGAGGAAACCCTGTGGGAATTGCTGGAGGCATTCCTGGAGGAATCCGTGAAGGAATTCCTAGATCCGCAATTCCTGGAAGAATTCCTGAAGAAATTCGTGGTGGAATTCCTGAAGTAGTTCTTGAATCCCTGGAAGAAATCATGGAGGAATCTCTGGATGAATCCTTGGAGGAATTCCTGGAGAAATCTCTGGAGTGATTCTTGAAAGAATTCGTAGAGAAGCTCCTAAAAAAATCCCAATAAGAAATCCTGAAGGATTCCATGGACGAATTCCTTAAGGAATCTCCGAGGAAATTTCTGAAGGAATTCTTGGAGGAATTCCTAAAGGAAACCCCGGAAGAATTCCTGAAGGAATCCCTGGAGGAATTCCTGAAGTTATCTCTGGAGGATCTCCTGGAGGATTTGCTGGAGAAATCCCTGAAGTAATTCTTGAATCCCTGAAAGTGTTCCTAGAGAAATCCCTGGAAAAAAATCGGAAGGAATTTGTGGAGGAATTCGAGGCAGATTTCCTGGATCTGGTGTCCTGAAGGAATTGCTGAATTAAACCGTGGAGGAATTCCTGAAAGTAATTCAGGAGAATTTCCTGATAGAACCCCTAGGAAAATTCCTGAAGGAAACTATGGGATAATTCTTGGAGGAATCTCTGGAGAAATTTCTGGAGGACACTGTGGAGGAATTCCTGATAAATTACTGGCAAATTTACCTGAAAGAATTCCCTGTAAGAATTCCTGGATTAATTCCTGGAAAAATCCCTCGATCAATTACTGGAGGAAACCCTGTAGGAATTACTGGAGGAATTCCTGCAGTTATTCCTAGATCTACAATTCCTGGAGGAATCCCTGAAGGAATCCGTGGTAGAATTCCTGAAGGAATCGCTGTGGAAATTCCTGAAGGAATCCCTGGATGAATCTCTTGTAGAATTCTTGGAGGAGTTTCTGGAGAAATCCCTGAAATAATTCTTGTAAGAATTCATGAAGCAGCTCCTGGAAAACTCCCTGTTAGAATTCCTGAAGAATTCCCTGGAGTAATCCCTGAAGGAATTCCTTAAGGAATCTCCGAGGAAATTTCTGAAGGGTTTCCGAGAGGATTTCCTAAACGAATTCTCGGAAGAATTCCTGAAGGAATCCCTGGAGAAATTCTTGGAGTAATCCCTGGACAAATTTCTGAAAGAATCTCTGGAACAATTCCTGGAGGAATCCTTCGAGCAATTCCTTGAGAAATCTCTTGAGAAAACTCTGGAGGAATTTCTTAAGAAATTCCTGGAGGAATTCCTTGAGGGATCCCTAGAGGAATTTCAGCCGGAATTCTTGGATGAATTCCTCCCGGGCAGAATTCCCAACTCACATTTTTGGTGTATAAGAGCTTAATCAACCACTTTTACATAAGCGTTTATTCCATAAGCTCTTATGCTGCTACTTTTGTTGGTTGGGTTCCTCAGGAAATCCGTGGAGGTATTCCTGACGGAATCCCTGGGGAAATTTCTGAAGGTATCCCTAGATGAATTACTAAAGGTTTATCTGGAGGAATTTCTGGAAGAGTCCCTGGAGGAATCCGCGGAGAAATTCCCGCAGGAATTCCTGGAGCAACTCCTGGATCTGCAATTCTTGGAGCAATCCCTGGAGCAATTCCTGGAGAAATTTCTTGTCAAAGCATTGCAGGAATTTTTGGTGGAAACTCTTGAAAAATTCTTGGAGGAATTGCTGGAGAAATCCTTGATGTAATTCTTGAAGGAATTTGTGCAGAAATTCCTGGAGAAATCCCTGAAGGAATTCCGAAGGAATCTCTTGAGAAATTCTTGGAGGAATTCCAAGAAAAATCCCTGAATAATTCTTGAAGGAATTTCTGAAGGAATCCCTGAAGGAATTTTTGAAGGAATCCCTGGGAAAATTCTTGAAAGAATCACTGGTGGAATTCTTGTATTAATCCCTGGAGAAATTCTTGTAGGAAACCTCGGAGTATTTTCTGGAGGAACACCTGAAAGAATTTCTGGAGGAATCCCTGGACAAATTCCAATTGGAATCTCTGGAAGAACTTCTGGAGGAATCCCTGGAGAAATTTCTGGAGGAATCCCTGCAGAAATTCCTGTAGGAATCCCTGAAGGAATTCCTGTAGGAATTTCTGGGGGAATTCCTGTACAAACCCTTGAAGGAATTCCTGGAGGAATCTCTTTAGGAATCTCCTGATGAATCCATGGAGGAATTACTTGAGGAATCCCTGGAGGAATTCTTTGGGGATTCCCTGGAGGAATTCCTTGAAGATTCCAAGGAGCAATTCCTCAAGATATCCGTGGAGATATTTCTTACGGAATCCCTGGGGAAATTTTTGAACAAATTTCTAGATGAATTACTGAAGGCTTATCTAGAGAAATTCATGGAAAAGTCCCTGGAGAAATCCATGGAGAAATTCCAGGATCTTTAATTATTGGAGGAATCTCTGGAGAAATTCCTGGACGCAGCCTTGGAGGAATCTCTTGAGGGATTCTTGGAGGAATTCCTGGATAAATCCTTGATATATTTCTTGAAGGGATTTGTGCAGGAATTCCTGAAGAAATCCCAAGACTCCTAGAGGAATTAATGGAGGAATTTCTTAAGGAATTCTTGAAGAAATTCCTGGAAAAATCCAAGAATAATTATTAAAGAAATTTCTGGAGAAATTCCTGAAGGAATTCTTGAAGGAATCCCTGGGAAAATTCCTGAAGGAATCCCTGGAAGGATGCCTGTATTGATCCCTGGAGAAATTCCTGAAGGAAACCCTTGAGGATTTTCAGGAAAAAACTCCTGGAAGAATTCATGAAGGAATCCCTGGAGAAATTCCAGGGGGAATCTCTGGAAGAATTTTTGGAGGAAACCCTAGAGGAATTTCTGGAGGAATCTCTGAAGAAATTCCTGTAGGAATACCTGAAGAAATTCCTGGAGGAATTCCTGTACAAATGCTTGAAGGAATTTCTGGAAGAATTCCTGTAGGAATCTCCTGAGGAATTCCTTGAGGAATTCTTTGGGGAATCCCTGGTAGACATCCTGAAGAAATCCGTGGAGGATCCTTGGGGAAATTGTCGAAGGAATCCCTGTATGAATTCCTTGTGGAATCCCTGGAGAAATTCCTTGAGGAGTTCCTTGAGGAATTCGTGGAAAAATTTCTAAAGGAATCTCTGGAGGAATGGAGGAATTTGAAAGGAATTCCAGTAAAAAATCCTGAAAGAATTCCTGCAGGAATCCGTGAAAAATCTTTGGAAGATTTCCTGAAGCTATTGGAGGAGTTCCTGGAAGAATTCTTGAAGGAATTCCCGGTGGAATTCATGAAAGAATTCTTGTAAGAATTTCTGAAGAATCCATGGAGCAATTTCCGAAGGAATCCCTGGGGAAATTTCTCAAGGAATCCTTGGAGGAGTTTCTGGAGGATTCCGTGTAAGAATATCTAGAATTTGGGCAACACTGGAAAATACTGTCCTGGATGAATTCCTGAAGAGTCCCTGGAGGAATACCTGAATGATACCTGGAGGAATCCCTGGAGGACTTCCTGGAGAAATTCCTGGAAGAATGCCTTGAGATATCCATGGAGGAATTCCTGATGGAATTTCTTGAAGAATCCATGCAGCAACTTCTGGAGAAATATGTGGACGAATTCCAGAAGGAATTCATATATCTGGAATCCTGAAAGAACTCCTGAACGAACCCGTGGAGGAATGCCTGAAGCAATCATTGGGGAAATTCCTAAAGTAATCCCTGCAGGAATCTGTGCAGGATTTCACGGAGGAATTCTTGGAGAAATCCCTGGAGTAATTTTTGATGAAATCCCTGTAGGAGTACTTGGGGAAATATCTGAAGGAATCCGTGGAGGAATTCCAGATAGGAATTTGTGGTGGAACTCGAGGATGAATTCCTGGATCTGGTGTCCTGAAGAAATTCCTGAAATAATCCGTGGAGGAATTCCAGGAAATTCCTGGAGGAATCCCTGGTAGATTTTTTGGAGGAATCTTCAGAGGGTTGGTTTGTTGAAGGAATCCATGAAGGAATTCCAGGAAGAATGTGTGGAAGAATTCCTGAAGGAATTCCTGATGGAATCCTTGGGGAAATTCCTGAAGGAATCTGTGGAAGGAAGAAAATGCCAATGAAATTTTCGATGCTATTTCTCAAGAAAATGCATAGAATTTTCCCTTTTACTTACAGTAGTAATTCTTGAAAGAAATGACGAGGCGATTTTAACAGGGAAAACCGTCAGTTTGCGAGTATTTTGCCGCAGGAATTTTGCAAAAAAAATGTATTGAGAGAATTTCCTAATGAGAAGGCAGTGGTTTGAGTAACGTCTTTATTCAGTAGCGGTTGGAATAAGAATGAAAAAAAAGTAGTTGTCACTTCTGCAGTGGTTGCTGTGATCGTGACCATCGACTTCCGGTTGCTGTGATCAACATTTCCAACGATATTTTAGTAGATATTTCCATAAAAATGCAGAATTAAGTTCACAGGCCTTGGCGATGAAACCTCCAAATTCCCGAAAAAAAAACTTACTTCCCCGAAAAAATTGCCATAGAGTTTTCTTTTAAGAAACTGCACGTTTGCAAGCAAATTTTCATAAGAATTAAAAAAAAACCTTAACAATTTTCCGTAAGAATCAAGATTTTGATGATGAACCTGGGCTTGTTAGTGGAATACCTGTAAGTAAAAAAGAAAATCGTTTTAAGTACTGTTTTTTTTTAATTCCACTAAGAATTTGCATCCTTTTACAGATGCGTATTTCGACCTCAACTGAAAGGTCGTCTTCAATGTATTGTACTCGACTTTAAAAAAAAAAAGCTTCAGAAGCATACTTGTAAAATCCTGTAAATTCCTGTCGGAATCCCTGGAGAAATTCCTGGAGGGATTCCTGGAGAAATTTGTGGAGGAATCCCTGGAGAAATTTGTGGAGGAATCCCTGGAGAAATTACTAAAGGAATCCCTGGAGAAATTCCTGGCGGAATCCCTGAGGAAATTCCTGGAGGAATTCCTGAAGAAATACTGGAGGAATCCCTGGAGAAATTCCTGGAGGATTATTATTATTTATTTAAAAATTCCATGAGGATCCCTGGAGAAATTCCTGGAGAAATTCCTGAAGAAATTCCTGAAGGAATACCTGTAGAAATTTCGGGAGGAATCCTTCGAGAATTTACTGGAGGAACCCCTGGAGAAATTCCTGGTGGAATCCCTGGAGAAATTCCTAGAGAAATTCCTGGAAAAATTACTGCAGGAATCCCTGGAAAAATTCCTGGACGAATCCCTGGAGAAATTCCCGGAGGAATCCTTGGAGAAATTCCTGGAGGAATCCCTGTCAAAATTTCTGGAGGAATCCCTGGAGAAATTCCTCGAGGAACCTCTGGAGAAATTCCTGGCGAAATCCCAGAGGAAATTCCTGGAGGAATTCCTGGAGAAATACTGGAGGAATCCCTGGAGAAATTACTGGAGGAATCACTGGAGAAATTCCTTTTGGAATCTCTGACGAAATTCCTGGAGGAATTCCTGGAGAAAAACTGGAGGAATCCCTGGAGAAATTCATGGAGGAATCCCTAGACAAATTCCTGGAGGAATCCCTGTTGAAATTTCTGGAGGAATCCCTGGAGAAATACTGGAGGAACCCCTGGAGAAATTACTGGAGGAACCACTGGAGAAATTCCTGGCGGAATCCCTGGAAGGATTCCTGGAGGAATTCCTGGAGGAATCCCTTGAGAAATTTCTGCAGGAATCTCTGGAGAAATTACTGGAGGAACCCCTGGAGAAATTCCTGGCGGAATCCCTGAGGAAATTCCTGGAGAAATTCCTGGAGAAAGACTGGAGGAATCCCTGGAGAAATTCCTGGAGGAATCCCTGGAGAAATGCTGGAGAAATTCCTGGCTACTTCCCTGAAAAAAAAATCGTGGAGAAATTCCCGGAGAAATACTGGAGGAATCTCTGGAGAAATTACTGGAGGAACCACTGGAGAAATTCCTGGAGAAATACTGGAGGAATCCCTGGATAAATTCCTGGAGGAATCTCTGGAGAAATTTCTGGAGGAATCCCTGGAGAAATTACTGGAGGAACCCCTGGAGAAATACCTGGCGGAATCCCTGAGGAAATTCCTGGAGGAATTCCTGGAGAAAGACTGGCGGAATCCCTGAAGAAATTGCTGGAGGAATTCCTGAAGAAATACTGGAGGAATCCCTGGAGAAATTCCTGGAGAAATTCCTGGAGAAATTCCTGGAGGAATCCCTGGAGATATTCCTGGAGGAATCCCTGGAGAAACACTGGAGGAATTCTGGGAGAAATTACTGGAGGAGCCCCTGGAGAAATTACTGGAGGAGTCCCTGGAGGAATTTCTGGGAGAATTCCCGGAGAAATACTGAAGGAATCCCTGCAGCAATTTCTGGAGGAATCCCTGGAGAAATTACTGGAGGAACCCCTGGAGAAATTCATGGCGGAATCCCTAAAAAAATTCCAGGAGGAATTCCTTGAAAAATACTGTAGGAATCCCTGGAGAAATTACTGGAGGAACCACTGGAGAAATCCCTGGCGGAATTTCTGGAGAAATACTGGAGGAATCCCTGGAGAAATTCCAGGAGGAATCCCTGGAGAAATTCCTGGAAGATCCACTGGAGAAATACTGGAGGAACCACTGGAGAAATTACTGGAGGAACCACTGGAGAAATTACTGGAGGAACCACTGGAGAAATTCCTGGCGGAATCCCTGGAGGAATTCCTGGAGGAATTCCTGGAGAAATTTCTGGAGAAATACTGGAGGAATCCCTGGAGAAATTCCTGGGGGAATCCCTGGAGGAACCCCTGGAGAAATTTCTGGAGGAACCCCTGGAGAAATTCCTGGCGGAATCCCTGAAGAAATTCCTGGAGGAATTCCCGGAGAAATACTGGAGGAATCCCTGGAGAAATTACTGGAGGAATCACTGGAGAAATTCCTGGCGGAATCCCTGGAGAAATTCCTGGAGTAATACTGGAGGAATTCCTGGAGAAATACTGGAGGCATCCCTGGAGAAATTTCTGAAGGAATCCCTGTAGAAATTTCTGGAGGAATCCATGGAGAAATTTCTGGCGGAATCCCTGAGGAAATTCCTGGAGAAATACTGGAGGAATCCCAGGAGAAATTCTTGGAGGAATCCCTGTAGAAATTTCTGGAGGAATTTCTGGAGAAATTACTGGAGGAAGCCCTGGAGAAATTCCTGGCGGAATCCCTGAAGAAATTTCTTGAGGAATTCCTGGAGAAATACTGGAGAAATCCCTGGAGAAATTTCTGGCGGAATCCTTGTAGAAATTTCTGGAGGAATCCCTGTAGAAATTCCTGGAGGAATCCCTGGAGAAATTCCTGGAGAAATCCCTGTAGAAATTACTAGATGAATCCCTGGAGAAATTACTGGAGGAACTTCTGGAGAAATTCCTGCGGAATCCCTGAGGGAAATTCCTGGAGGAATTCCTGGAGAAATACTGGAGGAATCCCTGGAGAAATTCCTGGAGGAATCCCTGGAGAAATTCCTGGAGGAATCCCTGGAGAAATTACTGGAGGAACCACTGGAGAAATTCCTGGCGGAATCCCTGAAGATATTTCTGGAGGAACTCCTGGAGAAATACTGGATGCATCCCTGGAGAAATTCCTGGAGGAATTCCTGGAGAAATTCCTGGAGAAATCCCTGGAGAAATTCCTGGAGAAATTACTGGAGGAACCACTGGAGAAATTCCTGGCGGAATCCCTCAAGAAATTTCTGGAGGAACTCCTGGAGAAATACTTGAGGAATCTCTGGGGAAATTACTGGAGAACCACTGGAGAAATTCCTGGTGGAATCCCTGGAGGAATTCCTGGAGGAATTCCTGGAGAAATACTGGAGGAACCCCTGGAGAAATTACTGGAGGAACCACTGGAGAAATTCCTGGCGAAATCCCTGGAGGAATTCCTGGAGGAATTCCTGGAGAAATTCCTGGAGGAATCCCTGGAGAAATTTCTGGAGGAATCCCTGGAGAAATTACTGGAGGAACCCCAGGAGAAATTCCTGGAGGAATCCCTGAGGAAATTCCTAGAGAATTTGCTGGAGAAAGACTGGAGGAATCCCTGGAGAAATTCCTGAAGGAATCCCTGGAGATATACTGGAGAAATTCCTGGCTACATCCCTGAAAAAAATCGTGGAGGAATTCCCGGAGAAAAACTGGAGGAATCTCTGGAGAAATTACTGGAGGAACCACAGGAGAAATTCCTGGAGAAATACTGGAGGAATCCCTGGATAAATTCCGGGAGGAATCCCTGGAGAAATTTCTGGAGGAATCTCTGGAGAAATTACTGGAGGAACCCCTGGAGAAATTCCTGGCGGAATCCCTGAGGAAATTCCTGGAGGAATTCCTGGAGAAAGGCTGGCGGAATCCCTGAAGAAATTGGTGGAGGAATTCCTGGAGAAATACTGAAGGAATCCCTGGAGAAATTCCTGCAGAAATTCCTGGAGAAATTCCTGGAGGAATCCCTGGAGAAATTCCTGGAGGAATCCCTGGAGAAACACTGGAAGAATTCTGGGAGAAATTACTGGAGGAACCACTGGAGAAATTACTGGAGGAGCCCCTGGAGAAATTACTGGAGGAATTCCCGGAGAAATACTGGAGGAATGCCTGCAGAAATTTATGGAGGAATCCCTGGAGAAATTCATGGCGGAATCCCTGGAGAAATTCCTGGAGGAATCCCTGGAGAAACACTGGAAGAATTCTGGGAGAAATTACTGGAGGAACCACTGGAGAAATTACTGGAGGAGCCCCTGGAGGAATCCCTGGAGGAACCCCTGGAGAAATTTCTGGAGGAACCCCTGGAGAAATTCCTGGAGGAATTCCTGGAGTAAAACTGGAGGAATTCCTGGAGAAATACTGGTGGCATCCCTGGAGAAATTTCTGGAGGAATCCCTGTAGAAATTTCTGGAGGAATCCCTGGAGAAATTTCTGGCGGAATCCCTGAGTAAATTCCTGGAGAAATACTGGAGAAATCCCTGGAGAAATTCTTGGAGGATAACCTGTAGAAATTTCTGGAGAAATTACTGAAGGAACTCCTGGAGAAATTCCTGGCGGAATCCCTGAAGAAATTCCTTGAGGAATTTCTGGAGAAATACTGGAGGAATCCCTGGAGAAATTACTGGAGGAATCCCTATAGAAATTTCTGGAGGAATCCCTGTAGAAATTCCTGGAGGAAACCCTGGAGAAATCCCTGTAGAAATTACTAGATGAATCCCTGGAAAAATTACTGGAGGAACTTCTGGAGAAATTTCTGGCGGAATCCCTGAGGGAAATTCCTGGAGGAATTCCTGGAGAAATTCCTGGAGGAATCCCTGGAGAAATTCCTGGAGAAATCCCTGTAGAAATTACTAGATGAATCCCTGGAGAAATTACTGGAGGAACTTCTGGAGAAATTCCTGCGGAATCCCTGAGGGAAATTCCTGGAGGAATTCCTGGAGAAATACTGGAGGAATCCCTGGAGAAATTCCTGGAGGAATCCCTGGAGAAATTCCTGGAGGAATCCCTGGAGAAATTTCTGGAGGAATCCCTGGAGAAATTACTGGAGGAACCCCAGGAGAAATTCCTGGAGGAATCCCTGAGGAAATTCCTAGAGAATTTCCTGGAGAAAGACTGGAGGAATCCCTGGAGAAATTCCTGAAGGAATCCCTGGAGATATACTGGAGAAATTCCTGGCTACATCCCTGAAAAAAATCGTGGAGGAATTCCCGGAGAAAAACTGGAGGAATCTCTGGAAAAATTACTGGAGGAATCACAGGAGAAATTCCTGGAGAAATACTGGAGGAATCCCTGGATAAATTCCGGGAGGAATCCCTGGAGAAATTTCTGGAGGAATCCCTGGAGAAATTACTGGAGGAACCCCTGGAGAAATTCCTGGCGGAATCCCTGAGGAAATTCCTGGAGGAATTCCTGGAGAAAGGCTGGCGGAATCCCTGAAGAAATTAGTGGAGGAATTCCTGGAGAAATACTGAAGGAATCCCTGGAGAAATTCCTGCAAAAATTCCTGGAGAAATTCCTGGAGGAATCCCTGGAGAAATTCCTGGAGGAATCCCTGGAGAAACACTGGAAGAATTCTGGGAGAAATTACTGGAGGAACCACTGGAGAAATTACTGGAGGAGCCCTTGGAGAAATTACTGGAGGAATTCCCGGAGAAATACTGGAGGAATGCCTGCAGAAATTTATGGAGGAATCCCTGGAGAAATTCATGGCGGAATCCCTGGAGAAATTCCTGGAGGAATCCCTGGAGAAACACTGGAAGAATTCTGGGAGAAATTACTGGAGGAACCACTGGAGAAATTACTGGAGGAGCCCCTGGAGAAATTCCTGGAGGAATTCCCGGAGAAATACTGGAGGAATCCCTGCAGAAATTTCTGGAGAAATTCATGGCGGAATCCCTGAGGAAATTCCTGGAGGAATTTCTGGAGAAATACTGGAGGAATCCCTGGAGAAATTCCTGGAGGAATCCCTCGAGGAACCCCTGGAGAAATTTCTGGAGAAACCCCTGGAGAAATTCCTGGCGGAATCCCGGAAGAAATTTCTTGAGGAATTCCCGGAGAAATACTGGAGGAATCCCTGGAGAAATTACTGGAGGAACCACTGGAGAAATTCCTGGCGGAATCCCTGGAGAAATTCCTGGAGGAATTCCTGGAGTAAAACTGGAGGAATTCCTGGAGAAATACTGGAGGCATCCCTGGAGAAATTTCTGGAGGAATCCCTGTAGAAATTTCTGTAGGAATCCCTGGAGAAATTTCTGGCGGAATCCCTGAGGAAATTCCTGGAGAAATACTGGAGAAATCCCTGGAGAAATTCTTGGAGGATAACCTGTAGGAATTTCTGGAGAAATTACTGAAGGAACCCCTGGAGAAATTCCTGTCGGAATCCCTGAAGAAATTCCTTGAGGAATTTCTGGAGAAATACTGGAGGAATCCCTGGAGAAATAACTGGAGGAATCCCTGTAGAAATTGCTGGAGGAATCCCTGTAGAAATTCCTGGAGAAATCCCTGTAGAAATTACTAGATGAATCCCTGGAAAAATTACTGGAGGAACTTCTGGAGAAATTTCTGGCGGAATCCCTGAGGGAAATTCCTGGAGGAATTCCTGGAGAAATTCCTGGAGGAATCCCTGGAGAAATTCCTGGAGGAATCCCTGGAGAAATTCCTGGAGGAATCCCTGGAGAAATTCCTGGAGGAATCCCTGGAGAAATTCATGGAGAAATTACTGGAGGAACCACTGGAGAAATTCCTGGAGGAATCCCTGAAGAAATTTCTGGAGGAACTCCTGGAGAAATACTGGAGGAATCCCTGGAGAAATTCCTGGAGGAATCCCTGGAGAAATTTCTGGCGGAATCCCTGAGGGAAATTTCTGGAGGAATTCCTGGAGAAATTCCTGGAGGAATCCCTGGAGAAATTCCTGGAGGAATCCCTGGAGAAATTCCTGGAGGAATCCCTGGAGAAATTCATGGAGAAATTACTGGAGGAACCACTGGAGAAATTCCTGGCGGAATCCCTGAAGAAATTTCTGGAGGAACTCCTGGAGAAATTCTGGAGGAATCCCTGAGGGAAATTCCTGGAGGAATTCCTGGAGAAATTCCTGGAGGAATCCCTGAAGAAATTCCTGGAGAAATTACTGGAGGAACCACTGGAGAAATTCCTGGCGGAATCCCTGAAGAAATTTCTGGACGAACTCCTGGAGAAATACTGGAGGAATCCCTGGAGAAATTACTGGAAGAACCACTGGAGAAATTCCTGACGGAATCCCTGAAGAAATTCCTGGAGGAATTCCTGGAGAAATACTGGAGGACTCCCTGAAGAAATTGCTGGAGGAATCCCTGGAGAAAATTCTGGAGGAACCCCTGGAGATATTCCTGGCGGAATACCTGAGGAAATTCCTGGAGGAATTTCTGGAGAAATACTGAAGGAATCCCTGTAGAAATTTCTTGAAGAATCCCTGGAGAAATTACTGGATGAATCTCTGGAGAAATTACTGGAGGAACCTCTGGAGAAATTCCTGGCGGAATCCCTGAAGAAATTCCTTGAGGAATTCCTGGAGAAATACTAGAGGAATCCCTGAAGAAATTGCTGGAGGAATCCCTGTAGAAATTTCCGGAGGAATCCCTGAGGGACATTCTTGGAGGAATTCCTGGAGAAATACCGGAGGAATCCCTGGACAAGTTCCTGGAGGAACCCCTGGAGAAATTACTGGAGGAACCACTGGAGAAATTCCTGGCGGAATCCCTGAAGAAATTTCTGGAGGAACTCCTGGAGAAATACTAGAGGAATCCCTGGAGAAATTCCTGGAGGAATTCCTGGAGAAATTCCTGGAGTAATCCCTGGAGAAATACTGGAGGAACCCTTGTAGAAATTTCTGGAGGAATTTCTGGAGAAATTGCTGGAGGAACCCCTGGAGAAATTCTTGGCGGAATCCCTGAAGAAATTCCTAGAGGAATTCCTGGAGAAATTCCTGGAGGAAACCCTGGAAGTAGCCCTGGAGAAATTCCTGGAGAAATCCTTGGAGAAATTCCTGAAGGAACCCTTGAGAAACGCTGACTAAACTGCCAGTATATTGCTGTAGCAATAATTTAATTATTTGCCAAAGAAACTTATATAAGGAACTACGAATAATTCCTCAAAACACTACCGCAGACATTTCCTTAATAATTGACAAAGAAATGCCAAAGAAATTTCCCAAAAATAGATTTGAGCGTATAATGAACATTTAGTTAAAATACCTTACATAAAGTAAAAACCAAAAAAAGATTTCGAAAATTTTTTAATAAACTTTTTAAAGAATATACCTAATAAAGTTTGCCGATAAATTTTAAATAAAATATTGTCCGAGTTGCCGAAGGAATTTTGTTTCTCAACGTCTATCATATTCATATTTATTATAGTACTAATAAGTAGTTGCAAACGACGAAAAGTACCAACACCGCTGTTTCCTGCTGCTGTCATCGCGGTGCGTCTGAGCCCGTTACGCCGGTACCTTTCTGCATCGCATCCGACTGCTACAGGCGCCCACCCGCCACCCCTTCTGTCGTATCATTGTTTGGTTCGCTCATCTTGCTGTCACAGGTTTGAACTGAATGGGATAATGGGAGCGAAATGGGGAGACGAACTTTCCCAAATGTCTCATAAACGGCAAAGAATCCGCAATGCCGTTCGCCTACGAGGACCGATAATCGCACCCGTGTCCATCGTTCGATCGGAACGAAAACAAACCACCGATCACGGTAGGACACCCACACATTCTCAACATTTTTCCCAACCAATACAGATGCACGTTTTGCATGTATTGGTGACGCGAAAGTATGTGAACACCAATACATTCACAGCAACGTAGCAACCGATGACACCCACACATTGCAGCTTATCAATGTGTGGTCAAAAATACTACTCGAATTTTTGTGCGCGCAGGCGCACCATCAAATAAGCGCGGAAAAGTGCTTCTACCGCCGACAAGCTACTTTTGCGCTTGCAGCGTGCGCGTTTCCTCCTAAAATATGCGCGCTTTGTTTTGGGTGTATAGAGACTATGATAGAAGGAAAGGGTAGAGGGTAGGGTAGATGATTAGGGTAGAGGGTAGGGTAGAAGTAGAAGGTAGGGTAGAGGGTAGGGCAAAAGGTAGGGTAGAGGGTAGGGTAGAGGGTAGGGTAGAGGGTTAGTGTAGAAGGTAGGATATAAGGTAGGGTAGAGGATACGGTAGAGAGTTAGGGTAGAGGGTAGAGTAAAAAATATAAGGTAGGATAAAAGGTAGGGTAAAGGGTTAGGGTAGATGGTAGGGTAGAAGTTAGGGTAGAGGGTTAGGGTAGAAAGTAGAAGAGAAGGTAGGGTAGAGGGTAGGGTTGAAGATTAGCGTAGAGGGTAGGGTAGTAATTTATTGTAGAGGATAGAGTAGAGAATAGGATAGAGGGTTAGAGTAGAGGGTAGGGTTGAGGGTTAGGGTAGAGGGTTAGGGTAGAGGGTTAAAGTAGAGAGTAGGGTAGAGGGTTAGGGTGGAGGGTAAGGTAGAAGGTAGGGAGGATAGAGGATAGGATGTAGGGTTAGGGAAGGATGACATGAGATGAGATAAAAGATGAGATGAGAGAAGACGAGAGATGAGAGATAAGATGAGAGATGAGATGAGAGATGAGATGAGAGATGAGATGAGAGATGAGATGAGAGATGAGAGATGAAATGAGAGATGAGAGATGAAATGAGAGATGAGATGAGAGATAAGATGGGAGATGAGATAGAGATGTAATAAGAGATGAGATGAGAGATGAGATGAGAGATGAGATGAGAGATGAGATGAGAGATGAGATGAGAGATGAGATGAGAGATGAGATGAGAGATGAGATGAGAGATGAGATGAGGGATCAGATGAGAGATGAGATGAGAGACGAGATGAGATGAGAGATGAGAGATGAGAGATGAGATGAGAGATGAGATGAGAGATGAGATGAGAGATGAGATGAGAGATGAGATGAGAGATGAGATGAGAGATGAGATGAGAGATGAGATGAGAGATGAGATGAGAGATGAAATGAGAGATGAGATGAGAGATGAGATGAGAGATGAGATGAGAGATGAGATGAGAGATGAGATGAGAGATGAGATGAGAGATGAGATGAGAGATGAGATGAGAGATGAGATGAGAGATGAGATGAGAGATGAGATGAGAGATGAGATGAGAGATGAGATGAGAGATGAGATGAGAGATGAGATGAGAGATGAGATGAGAGATGAGATGAGAGATGAGATGAGAGATGAGATGAGAGATGAGATGAGAGATGAGATGAGAGATGAGATGAGAGATGAGATGAGAGATGAGATGAGAGATGAGATGAGAGATGAGATGAGAGATGAGATGAGAGATGAGATGAGAGATGAGATGAGAGATGAGATGAGAGATGAGATGAGAGATGAGATGAGAGATGAGATGAGAGATGAGATGAGAGATGAGAGATGAGATGAGAGATGAGATGAGAGATGAGATGAGAGATGAGATGAGAGATGAGATGAGAGATGAGATGAGAGATGAGATGAGAGATGAGATGAGAGATGGGATGAGAGATGAGATGAGAGATGAGATGGGAGATGAGATGAGAGATGAGATGAGAGATGAGATGAGAGATGAGATGAGAGATGAGATGAGAGATGAGATGAGAGATGAGATGAGAGATGAGATGAGAGATGAGATGAGAGATGAGATGAGAGATGGGATGAGAGATGAGATGAGAGATGAAATGAGATGAAATGAGAGATGAGATGAGAGATGAGGTGAGAGATTAGATGAGAGATGAGATACACTGGTTCTCAGGCTGGGGTCACGGGCCATGCTGTTTTTGCAAGAACCTTAAGCACCGACGAACCGACGTGACAGGTAGAACAAACAAATTGAAATTTGTTGTCCCCGACGCCATGATGAAAAATAGCCGAACACTACCGCCACCCCCATAACGGTTCGCGATGGTTCGATAGCTGGATCCCAAACCCCCGTGTGTTCATATATCAAAAGGTTCGCATCTATGCTGATCTGACAGAAGCGTTCGCTCGCTTTGCTGGTCGAAAGAATAGCCTATGATTGAAAGAAGGAAATACTTCTGATGGTCATACTGGCAGTTAGAATGTCAAAAACTTCCTCTGAATTCTTTTGATCATGATTCGGCCAAACGGCATTCGGAAAAACGACCCTATCAGCCAGATGGCATTCGGCCAAATGAACTTAAACTTAAACTTTGATCTTCTTCCTAGCACTTTCGGTTCTTGAGATATTCACGTGGCCCATGATCATAGATTGGAAACCACTGATTTTTCAACATATCTATTTTAGAGATACTGGTCCTTAAGATGATCAATCCGTAAAACATTTGATCTTCTTCCTAGCACTTTCGGTTCTTGAGATATTCACGTGGCCCATGATCATAGATTGGAAACCACTGATTTTTCAACATATCTATATTAGAGACCAGAGTGTCTGAAAGCTCATGCATACATGAATGAGACAGTGTGCCATGCGCTGGGTTCAAATGCGTCTCAAGAAAATTTGTGAGATTTGAGATCATAGTATGCTCATGAAAAATCTGATGTACGTGCCTCAATGAGACGTCTCGTGAGACTTGTCTCATTGAGATGTTTGTTAGTTAAAACGAATTGCAACTGAATCATTTTAAATACAACAAGATTAGATTCTGTTAACCTACTTCTACAGTCCGGTTATCTGGAGACTGAATCCACTTATCCGCCAGGCGGTAAGTACAAGTGAGCAGCTTAGTTTTTGACGTTTCTTGGCAGTCTGACGTTTCTTGGGGAAAAATCGAAGCGGTCCCGTTCGCTTCCTCATCCCATTATTAACCGTTCTGTGGCGCCAACTGATTGCTATCCTTACTAAACGTAAAAATCGCAACTGCTCGCTGGTATCCACCGCCGCCATCACCGCTCGCGCATAAGTGGATAAACTGGGGGCCAATTGGGGATCAAATAATAATCATATCTCATCTTCTTCAGAGCTATGTGAGGTACACAACTCTGGCGCACTACACGTTCAACGTGTCTGTATGGTTCATGTTGACCCTAAAAATTTACAACTCCTTGTCATAAAAAACCTTATCTTGATCGACATCGCTGGGGGTGGTGACTACTTCATCACTTGGGAAGAAGCCCCTGCCAGGATTATCCCTCTTACTTTCTTTTCCGTCGTAAACAACTTTCGACTGCATTCTATCTGCCCCAGCATACTTATGACCCAAACCCCTTCCGCCCCCGGAAAATATAAACCAAATCTCAGCTGAACATTATCTATAAATGTCATTCTAGTGCAGGGTTCGAGAGTGTATCAAGTCGGTGTCAGGTAATAACAAGGTATAGGGCACTGCATGAAATTATCTCCTTCTCTTTCACTATTACAGAAGTTTTGTAAACAACAAGGCCAAGAAACGTCAAAATCCATACAAAATCAAAACAATGCAGTGCCCTATGGTCCACTGCACGAATTTATACTGGCCTGCTTACACTCACAGCAAATTTGACGTTTGAGAGGTGCCGACACCTCTCGAACGTCAAATTTCGTGTATTAATTCGTGCAGTAATCCATACCTAGAGCTTGTCTCATTGAGATGTCTCATTGAAACTTGCAATGCTTATGTGATGTGCGCCAACATCGCGAGTCTCAAGCTCAAGGAATTTGCATGTGCGCACAGCCAACTTTTCTCAATCTCATAATGAGATTTGTGCGTACAGATACTCTGTTAGAGATACAGGTCCTTAAGATGATCAATCCGTAAAACATTTGATCTTCTTCCTAGCACTTTCGGTTCTTGAGATATTCACGTGACCCGTGACCATTGGTTGGAAACCACTGATTTTTGAACATATCCATATTAGAGATACTGATCCTTGAGATGATCAATCCGTAAAACATTTGCTCTTCTTCCTAGCAGTTTCGGTTCTTGAGATATTCACGTGGCCCGTGACCATAGGTTGGAAACCACTGATTATTTAACATATCTATATCAGAGATACTGATCCTTGAGATGATCAATCCGAAAAACATTTGCTCTTCTTCCTAGCACTTCCGGTTCTTGAGATATTCACGTGGCCCGTGTCCATTGGTTGGAAACCACTGATTTTTCAACATATCTATATCAGAGATACTGATCCTTGAGATGATCAATCCGAAAAACATTTGCTCTTCTTCCTAGCACTTCCGGTTCTTGAGATATTCACGTGGCCCGTGATCATAGGTTGGAAACCACTGATTTTTCGATATATCTATATCAGAGATACTGATCCTTGAGATGATCAATCCGAAAAACATTTGCTTTTCTTCCTAGCACTTCCGGTTCTTGAGATATTCACGTGGCCCGTGATCATAGGTTGGAAACCACTGATTTTTCGACATATCTATATCAGAGATACTGATCCTTGAGATGATCAATCCGAAAAACATTTGCTCTTCTTCCTAGCACTTCCGGTTCTTGAGATATTCACGTGGCCCGTGACCATTGGTTGGAAACCACTGATTTTTCAACATATCTATATCAGAGATACTGATCCTTGAGATGATCAATCCGTAAAACATTTGCTCTTCTTCCAAGCACTTTCGGTTCTAAAGATATTCACGTGGCCCGTGACCGTAGGTTGGGAACCACTGAAATTAACAAAACTACTAAATTATTAATTGTAATTGAATAACTTATTACCTCTTCATAGGTTAGGAACTTTATGATTTCAATTTTCCAAACTAATTATAAAACTGAAAAAAACACTCCCCCGATTTACGCACTAATTCCCAAATAGCGCTCCCCCAATTTACGCACTAATTCCCAAATAACGCTCCCCCCAAGTTACGCTCCCCCAATTTACGCTCCCCCCGTTTTGAGCGTAAATTGGGGTTTTAGTGTATAACCAAAAATTCTCTAATAAAAATGTCGACCTCAGCTCGATTGTCACACAGTGTGTGTAACAAAAAATATTATCGAAAAAAAATCAGTATCGCTATGTCACCTACCAAATGGAAGTATGCAAAGTGGCTTAGACCTACCTGTGGGTGCTGCCAACATTTGTTCGAGTTGACGCGAGAACCGTCAATAGGTTTTACATATTTTAGTGCTGAGCGGTTTTAGCGTGTAAGCTGTGCAAGCATGATTTTACCCCCCCCCCCCCCCCCAATATTTGTTGATTTTTAAATTTTACCAAATTAATAATCGGCTATGTCCTCCCCCCCCCTCCCTTCATAATTTGACCAAGTTGGCGCGTCTGATGCAGAGACTATTAAAGTTTAGTCTTGTTACATTTTTTTCGCTTAAGGCTTAAGTGTTCATCAACTTCACAAAAGGGCCAAAATACAGGAGATAGACAAAATGATCGGGATAAGCAAAGTTTTCACTTTTCACAAAATGGTTAACTAGCTGTAACTTTTCGAAAAGTGCATAAAAAACTCTCAAAGTTTTACTGTAAGCTGGCCAACTAGTTACCTATCAATGGTCCATGTTTGGGATAGATCGGGCTATTTAACATGAAGTTAGAAAGATTCCAGTAAAAGGCATAATTATCAGATAGCCAACTTTGATCTGTTATATATCCGCCTTCCATGATCCGAATGCAATAAAATTTTGAGCATTCATGACTTGTACAATGACGTTTGACTCATTTTAAAATTTTCCATAAGAAAAGAAGTCATAGCGATTCAATGTCTTATATGAATTTTTAGTAAATTGGTCTGTGTTTAACATGCATCCCATAACTTTTTTCAATTTGTTGCCGGATATTTTGTTACTTTCTTCTAAAACATATGTATACATATAAGTCAATTAGAGGGAATTTAAATTAATCATAATTACCATCTTGAATTTTGAAGCCATGTTGACTTTGTGGCTAATTTGGTGTTTTATTAGAAAACCCTTCTAATCGCTATAATCTTCATACGAGTTAACAATTTTAAGTTTAGTCAATTTTTTTTGGAGCTGATTATGTAAGTCATGAACGCTCAAATTTTCATTGCAATCGATTAATTGATTCCGGAGATATAACAGTGCAAAGTTGGCTATCGAATAAATATGACTATTTCTAGTTTTCTGTAGAATAGCCCGATCAAATTTGGACCATTGATAGACAACTAGTTTACCAAATTACAATAAAAATTTGAGAATTGTTGATGCATTTTTCGAAAAGTTACAGCTAGTTGACCATATTTTTAAAAGTGAAAATTTTGCCCGTTTCGATAGTTTTGTCTATACCCTGTACCTTCATTCAATAATAATTCATTGGTACTTAACCCTCTAATACCCAACTCCGCATTAAGATGGGGTTTAATTCGATCACTTTTGTTTTTTTTCTTACCTGGGCTATCAAAACTTTTATATTCTTAGCTGATATTAACTGTTCTGTATATGTCAAAATGGTTTTTGATGTCTTTTAAAGCTTATTAGAATAAGGTAGGGCAAAAGATCGACCCTAGTAGATTTTTTTTCCTCCCAAAAATCAAAGCAGATAAAAATAAATGAATACCATGTGGTGATTCTACCATCAATGAGCTAAAATTTTACTAAACCAATTTTGAGTTACAACACTTTTCGCATGTGTGTGTCTTATTCGAACTCTTGCCCCAACACTGGGGGGCAAGATAAAACAACTTTTTTTTCAACTTTTATCGAATTTTCTCACTAATTCCCTTATTCTTAGATATAATATGTACGTTTTGCAGAATTTTAGGTTTTTACCTAAAGTTGCCACATGACTCGAACTCTTGCTCCACAATTCTAACTTTTACCCCACTATGTGTAAAATATGATTTCCAAATAATTTTTGCAAAAAGTTATACATGCTAACGCATCTTCAGAATATACCTAACTACGCCCCAAAATAAAATACTGGATTCGATTTCATTACAATTCCGTTCCACGCGTTGGAAGGACCATCGCATATTACAATTTTTTGATCAAAAACCAACATTTTTCAAAACATTCCGAAATATTGATCAATTTTTATATTTTTTGGAGGGAAAGACTCTTATTTAAAAAGGCTTCGAACAACCTTGACCTTGACCCGATAAAAATAATTTGAATCGAGCTCAAAAACTTCGAAAGAATCTCTTGCCCCACTCGAACTTTTGCCCCACCTTACTCTATTTTTTTAAATCATTGAAATATTGATGTTTTGATCGCCTTTTAGATATCATTGTTTTTTTTTGTATTTAATCGCAACAATTAACGTATTTTGATTTTTTCCTCAACCATTGTATCATAATAAGAGAGTTTAAGGGTGTTCACTATACGCTTAAATGATTTTCCTAAAAGAAACACGGAAAATAATTTTTCATGAAAAAAATATAAAGTAAACATATTTTAACAATATCCATAAAATCTCAAAATGTTTACCTCTTAAAAAATCGGTACACAAAATTGAGAATTAAAAATAATCATCTTCTGAAACATGTTCGAACCGATTTTAAACGACGAAAAATGATGTTTATGTCTATACAGTAGTTTACAAAATAAAATGGAAGTCGTGAACTTCTATCAATGACCAGAGTTTTTTAAGCACCATTCAAGCCGCTAATTTCGATACCGTGGTTCAAAAAAAAAAATATAAGTAGAACAATTTTTGAGCTTTAGTTCTATATCGAGTTTTACATTTTTTTAAATATGGAATTTACTAGCATTCAAATAGGGTATTGCGCCACTTGGGCGGTGGCTTCTATATTCGTCTGTTTTCCACTATAACTCAGTCAATTTTGATCCAGTTGACTTGAAATGTTGTGCACGGGTAGATACTATAACTATCTCACCGCATTCCAAAAATTGTGTCAATTGGTTCAAATTTGACTGAGTTATATCGGAAAACAGACGAAAATAGAAGCCACCGCCCAAGTGGCGCGATTCCCTACCTTGCGTTTTGTTCAACTGATTTTAAATCTTTTTCCATAAATTAAAAGCTGAATATAATACCTTCCGATTCTCGTTTGGGGGTACGGGCTGTTATTCTCGATTAGCGGAAAAACGCACCTGAAGACGTTCGTGATGTGCGTTGGAAACACCCCCGTTCTCCTGCACCTGAGGAAGTCTTTTCTGGTGACCATGTTTCCAAGTTTCCGATTTTGCGTGGCGAAATCCTTGAACATCGTTCTTGTGGCGGATCCGAAAACAAGTTTTTCATCAGATTGATGAAATTCAAGATATTGGCTAGTTTAAACCTTTGGAGCTGGAGGGGTCATATATGACCCCAACATAAAAGCGGCTATATAAATTCACCCATTCGATAACACAGAATACTATCTTCGGCAAAGTTGTTGCAAAATAAGTCCTCTATTAGGGAAAAATGGGAAAATTTGTATTTGGGACTTTATTGATAACCTAGAACACCCTGAACACCATGAAATTTGGAAAAACGAAATAATTGACATACCAGTTGTTCTAAAAGCTGAAAGTGGCTGTGGGTTACGTTCATATGTATTCATTTAGCCTTCGTCAAGAATATCAAAAGCTGTTTTATATTCTGGGATGTTCTTGGTGTTCCAGACTGTCCTTCAAATCTACAAAAAAATTCCATGTATTTTTGCCAAAAGTAATAGCATTGCATAACCTCCTGGGATTCGTGAAGTTCTTGAAACCTTCAATGTCTTTTATAGACACAATAGGGATATT
Organism: Aedes albopictus; assembly: GCF_035046485.1. Classification (NCBI taxonomy): domain Eukaryota; kingdom Metazoa; phylum Arthropoda; class Insecta; order Diptera; family Culicidae; genus Aedes; species Aedes albopictus. Next base: position 193,280,921 of record NC_085136.1, read on the forward strand.
TCAGGTCAGTCAAACTACCTTGGAGTTCAGAACTTCAGGTCTACACTCGTAATAGTAGCTATATCGGTTGTACTGAGTAACGTTGCATAATCAAACGCAGTTACTGGAGCAATCTGAAGTCTACTTTTTTATTATAAACCTTTTGGGACATTCACGTTCGTCCACACTGTTATATAATGAAGTCCTTCAAATCTACAAGAAAAACTTTATTTGTTTTCATCATAAATAATAGTATTGCATAATCTGCTGGAATTCGCGAAGCTCTTGAAATCTCAAATGTCATTTAGAGACACTACAGGGATATTCCAGGTGAGCCAAATTACCTTTAAATTCATGACTTCAGCTCTACACTCGTAACAACAGCCATATCTGCAATACTGAGTAACGTTGCATATTTATTCGTGGTTACTGGATCAATCTGAAGTCTACTTTTTATTACAAACCTTTGGGACATTCAGTTTCGTCCACACTGTTATATAATGAAGTCCTTAAAATCTACAAGAAAAACTTTATGTGTTTTCACCAAAAATAATAGCATATCAAAATTTGTGTGTTTCCACCATAAATAATAGCATAGCATAATCTGCTGAGATCCGCGAAGCTCAAATGAAATCTTAAATGTCATTTAGAGACTTATTCATATAGCATGTTCCAGGTTAGCCAAACTGTCTTTGAGTTGAGAACTTCAGGTCTACATCAGCTATATCTGACATATTGAGTAACGTTTCATAATCAATCGCGGTGACTAGACCAATCTGAAATTTACTCTATATTATTATGAATCTTTGGGACATTGAGGGTCGTTCAAACTATCCTGAAGTTTTATCTCACAATGAAATTTTTAACTGTAATCTGTAATCCCCCTGGCATATCATGAGTCATATCAAGATAGCTTCAAGATATTCCAGATCAACAACACTACTCCAGAGAATATATCTTTAGGTCTACATTTGTGATACATAATAGCTTTTGCCGCTACGTTAAGTAGTGATTCATACTCCACTGTACTTACCCAAACAGAGGAAAAACAAGCGTTGCTATATATTTTTGGGATATTTTGGGCTTCCTTATTGTTATGAAGCTTAGCAAAGCAAAAGCAAGCAAAGCAAAGATAACCGTACACATCGTACTTGCTACTCCGTGATTGACCAGAACAATCAAAGTTGCACAGAGAACCAATGAATGGTGCTTGGGACTATGTAGCTACACACTCTCAATATGCACAATTCGAGAGTTCAATGTTTGAAAGTCAATAACGGCGCCGGCCACGTCCTTACGGTTATCGAAAAAGGGAAGAAGTGTTAGTTCGACAACCGTTGTTACTAGAAACCGTGGAATCTACAGCATCCCCACAGTTGTTTCGTGCCCATCACACTACCGAGAAAATCGAGAAAACTGATCGACCGACCAACGCAAATAGTCTATTGAACTTTCATAAGACTTACTGGACGTGATGGATTACAAATCGTAGCTTTGTATAATGAAAGAAGTTATCGTTACACCAGTAGACTTTAAGACCTATACTCAAGAACAGTTTGGATGCCCTAGTACATCCCGACTGATCTGACTTTGTCTATTAACCTTTTAGAAGACTTACATGATAAATTGCAAATCATAGCTTTGTATAATGAAAGCTGTTACCGTTACACCCTTAGACTTTAGAAACTAAACTCAAGAACAGCTTAGATGAGCTAGGAGATCGCGACTAATCTGATATTGTCTATCAACCTTTCAGAAGATTTACAGGACATGATAGATTACAAATCGCAGCTTTGTATATTGAAACAAGTTACCGTTACACCCGTAGACTTCAGGATCTAAACTCAAGACCAGCTTGTATGAGGATATCCAGAAAAAACATTCTTCATAATGTTCTACTGTTTATATGCTACAGAAAAACATAGAAAAAAACATAATAACGCTTGGAAAAATTCCGGCTTCAAAGGGTTAAGCGACGATCTCCCTAAATTTTAGCAAAACTTCCAAAAAATTAAGAAGAAATGCATTTTTTTCAATAAGAAAAACAATTTAAAAATCCTTTCTCAACGTTCATTTCATATATCATATGTAGCCGAGTTACAGTAAAAAAAAATCAGCTCAATCGGAGTAGAATGAAATGAATGAAGTGAGCGACTTAAATATAGAACAAAAATCGATTTCAAATCATCAACCTTGTATGGAAAGTCGAAAAAAAAAATCGCTCTACTGTATTTATTTTCTTTCACGTTTTCGAACTCAGGGCATGATTCTACACCAAAAATGATCATCAGCTTACCGAGTTCAAAAATGCTGTAAACTAGTGTTATTAGTAATCTTCAATCACGGAACAGACTAAAATTAAAACTAAAGCTGGTTTTGTTTACACACAGTATCGGTTCCAGATTTTTATATGTCAAACCAATAAGTTAATAACTGATCTATCTGTGTAGAATGGACATCCGTCTTCTCAGATTATTCCATCGAGTTGTGAAAGAATCCATTGTTGAAGAAACTACTTCATTCTCTTGAAATTCTCGAAATGTCACAATTCAGACAGTTACAACATAATTCGCTCCCATTGGAGTTCGAGAAAAACTTTCTCACATTGCAAACCCCGGCTGGTGGGGCAGTGTGAGACGGTGAGATCATGCCCAGCTAGCAGATTTTTCCCGTCGATGCCCGATGATGGAATGTTTATGATTTTAATTAAGAATTTTAAATAGAAATTAATGTCACACCGACCTGGCTTTCATGTTGTACCAGCGAAGAAACGAGCAAAGAGCTTTTCGCTGTTTTTACTTGATTCCACCAGCCGTCATCGTCGTTGTCGTCTTCGAAATCTATGGCTTGTTCTTTGCCGGGGCCGGGACCAATCGGCAGGCGAGAGACGGAACAACGTTGTCGATGAAGAAGCTGCCACAAATGGATCATTTGCGTTAACATTATTTTGAAGTTCCGTCTTTTTCTTTCGATGTTGACTTTTTGGCTGCGACGACGATGGGTGGTCCTCTGTTTGCCGTAGACATTTATTTTTATCTGTCGCCTGGACTTTTCGTAATCGATGTCGCACGTGCACCGTAGTGGCAAAATTTATCTGCTGAATATAAATGCTAATGAAAACAATAAACAAAGAAGACCTTTGCTGAAATTTTGGCTATTCGATGGACAATTGCGAAAAACTTTATTCAAGTTGGGAATCACCCAATCATCCATCAAGGGCCCGTTGAATAATCATACTACACTGAAACCTCCATTTAAGTCGATGCATGGCTGATCGAAAATAATTTTTACCGTGCAAGCAATGACAAAACTATAGACTTTTATATTTTTTAACACTTCGCATGACAAAGGAGATTTGTCAAAAAATATAAAACTGTATAGTTTAGCCATTGCCTGCACGGTAAAAATTATTTTCGATCAGCCATGCATCGACTTAAATGGAGGTTTCAGTGTAGAACTGTCTCATGGGTGGTTTGGTGACTACTTTATTTGAAATGTTTCAATCGTGATATGTATAACTTTCCACGTATGCTGTGTGAACTTATGTGAACTAATACATTGTAGGTGTGTCGATTCTTAACATTCCATGTTATATTAAGAATCTTTACGTTACTGCGATTGAAAGCAAGAATGCGATTTATTTTTTTTTTTTTTTGAAAAGAGATGTGCTTCCATCGGATTGGCTTGAAGACATAATAAGAGTGCTCAGTTAAAATTGCAAATCAATAAGATTAAACATGTGATGACTGATAGACAGGTAGACAAGTTTCATTCAACTTCATAGTAACTCACAAAGTGTTGCAAACGATGGCATTTCCAGTAAAACTGTTCACGAATTAGGTTAAGCTACTATGTCTAGTTAGAAAGTGGTTACACGTGAAACGTACACATACACTCAAACTTGACGTGCTACATTTCTTCCACAAAGATTAATTGGATTTAAAAATAAAGCTGCCAATCTTGAAAAATAAACAGTTGGCTTCATAAGAGGATGGTCATGGGATTGATTCCCTCTTCTGATGCCATGATTGTAACATTTATTTTTTTTATTCTCAGTCGGACAGAAAAAACATATTACATCCTCGAAAAATGGAAGCAGCACAAAATAAATCAACAGAAGTCAATAGAAGTCATTCTTGTAATATCCATATGCAATCAATTCGATTCGAACCATTTTCTGTACATTGTTGGCTGATTTGTGTGCCTAGATAAACTGCACGGACGCTAAATAATTAAAAGAAAACTAACGGAAAAAGCACTGCACACGGTACGTATGCCATGAAAAGAGCAAGCACCAGACCAAAAAAAGCTTTTAATTAAGTTTTTGCCGAACGTTGCTGGACGACGGGTTGAGAGCGTAATTGCTTCCCGTAATGCATCCGATCCGAATGGTGTGAATTTGTGCGGGTTTGCCCCGCTGCTAGTGTGGATTCGTGTATTCACAGATATGTGCGGGAAATAAATGTTATTTAGTGGAGTTGGTGGAAGGGTGTTGCTTAAATATTGTTAATGGATTTGGGCATTACCTACTTTACGTTAGTTTCTGTAGTTCCTTCCATGTATGTGTTAAATCCTTTTTTGAGTTTTTCGAGAGCTGTTTGTTATAATATCATTTTAGCGTTGGCCCTTCTTTGACTCGTGATTCATTCTTCGCCACCACACACCGTCCTCATGCACTCGAACACTTCCAGTGCTTGCAATTGCAAGCAGCGATCACTACATTAACGAGTCCATTGAAATTTTTGAAATCGCAAGTAACGCTTTTATTCATCAATGAAAACCAGACGCCGTCGTCTTCACCCAGTTCGACTTTTATCATCATCGATCGTTCTCACACGCTCAGTAAGGGCCTGTGCATGAACAATGTAGACTTTAAGGGGGACATGGAAGGTGTCTGGCCAACGCCTACGCTACATACAAATTTCGAAAATTTTGTTCCGACAAAGTCTATGAGTGTGGAGGAGTTCTGAGATGGCCAGAAATATGCAAAGTTTATAGACTGAGCCTTATACGACCAAGAGAGACTTGTTCAGGAAGTCACTCATAGGAGTTTTACCCCCTTCCAAATTATTAGAATTAACTAATGCTAGATAGTTCATAAAACCGCATTAGCGAAATTGCCCAGACTACCACTGGGGCAATAAGAAAAAAAATTGAGGAATCGCACCCAGTTCCATGGTCAGATGACCGCACCTATGCCTTGATTCCTTTCATTTTCTGCGTTAGCTATTAAAAGTGCATCTATTTTTTTCACTTTTCCGCTTTGAACACACGGTGGCAAAAATATTATCGAAAAAAAAACATCAGTGCCAAGTCACCCACCAAATGAAAGCTAATGATGCCCTCTTTCATTTGAGGCTAAGAGCGAAATGTTCTATCAAGGGGTCTAGAACCAATTTAGTTTTTTCGTGATTTCTAGAACAAAATTTCCGAAAAATACCCATTTTCAAGTATTTTTTACCCAAAAATTGTATGGTTAAATGACCCCCGATAGAACATTTCGCTATTAGCACTAAATGAAAGCATAAATACTTAGCTTTCATGGGTGACTTAGGGACAGTGCTGAAAATTTCATTTCGTCATACCTAAATTGAATCAACTACAGCTCATTTTAGAAGCTGAACCTTAGAATATGGTATATGAAAAACTTGTGCGGCTAGACCAGTTATGCTAGAAAGTCACGGAAAAACTGCTATTTTTCGAATATTTAAGGTAAATGTCACGGACTACCTTTAAAAAATGCAAAATGATATTCACCGTGAATATCATTTGCATTTTTCGAATGTAGTCCGTGACATTTACCTTAAATATTCGGAAAATATCGGTTTTTCCGTGACTTTCTAGCAGAACTGGTCTGGCCGCACATTTTTTCCATATACCATATTCTCAGGTCCAACTTCTAAAATGAGCTGTAGGTGATTGAATTTAGGTATGACGAAATGAAATTTTCAGCACTGCTTAGGGATATTGATTTTTTTTCTAATAATATTCTCCTACCATAGATACCGTGAACAGTTCATTTGTCTGCAAAGATCTTCTGTTCCTACCGTCAAATGATGCAAACGCAAAAAATAATTCTTCGAAAGCAACCCACGAACGTGTCCTTTTCACAGTCTCGCTCCGACCAACTCATTTTCTTCTAATACAAACTTCCGAAAGCAACCCACACATGCAAGCCATTTGAAGGCTCACGGCGTAAGGGGCTGTCCATTAATTACGTAAGGGTTTATGGGGGGAGGGGGGGTTTGAGAAATCTTACGCGCCATACAAAAATACGTCGGTTCTCATACAAAAAATCTTACAAGGGGGGTGGGGGTGTCAAAAAATCGTGAAAATTCCCTTACGTAATAAATGGACAGCCCCTAATTTGTTAGATGTCTGTTTATATAAAACAAGTTTCTATTCCTTAATGGATAACCGCCTAATTCCAATTTTTAGATTTTCTTGTGTATGAGTGTTTTGTTAGAAAATTCACGTTTTTAATATGTCAATATCAGGAGGCTTCACCCTAGCGAGAAAATCCGCACAAATGTGAATATGTTTTTCAACGTTGCTGAAGGGTAAAAGGGAAGCTCACACGAATGGGTACTAAGATGGCTTACGTGGAAAGGAAATAAAGGTTTTTAAATGAGTGCTCATGGGCGCGGCCATCTTCCTTTTGGGGCCATCTATTAAGTACGTCACGGTCTTAGGGGAGAGGGGGGGTCCCCCCCGTACGAAGGGGGGAGGGGGGGTCGAAAATTCCTAATTTGAGCGTGACGTATTTAATGGATGCTCCCTTTAAGAAGGTTGGCCAGATATCAAACAGGCTTCCGTGTGGTTAGAACAAGTTTCCAGTGCAGTGTAGTTCCGTAGAATTTGTGATAACCGCTTTCCCCCCTCCTTTAAACGAAGGGCTTGGGGCTGAATATCCGGACTACCTCGGTTCAGGTAAATAGGTTTGGTATTCGTTTTAAAAGATTTAATTTATTTCTTTCTTCTCTTTACAAAAAAAAGTTTAGAGTTCGATAACTTTTCAACCGTTTGACCAATTTTAAATTTTTTAGCTTGCTTTTGTAAATATTTCTGTTGCCTATCTTTGTTCCAAACAAACTATTCGTTAAAGAAGTAATTTTATGATACTTTTTACCAAAAACTGCCAAAGCATGCCTTAATACTTGTTTTTTTCATGCAAAATTGGAATTCTTGACGATTATTTGCAATTTTTTACTCCAAATCAGATACTTAGCATCATATTTAGGAATATGGATCACATTGGAAGATTTTTAATTTCATTTTTTTTCTCACATTTCGAACATGAAAATATGTTTTGACTCAAAACAGACCAAAAATTGAAGTTTGTGGCTTCCATATGATTATTTAGAATAATTTTTCCACTGTAAGCCCGAAACTAAGCATGAAAAAAATTAAAATTTTGTCAAAATTCGGATTTTTCTAATAAAATATGTGTTTTCGAAAAGTTTTAGTATTTATCCATTTTGAAACGATTTTTAAAGCTACAGTTTATTCACAGCATTCTAAGCCATCAAAAATATCTTCAAAAGCAAGCAAAAAAAATTGAAATTGGTCAAACTGTTTAAAAGTTATAGTACTCTAAAGTTATTTTTTTGTGAAAAGAAGAAAAACATGATATCAATCTTCAAAAACTCATATTTGAGGAATTCCACGGAGTCATGTCAGTCGATCCTGAGCGACCATTTCAAAAATATCTGAAACTTTGCACAGTTTTTCAATTTCATCTAAATCGCCATTTTTCGATATCAAAGCTTCATATTCACTCACGGCTAATTTTTCAAAAGGGTGTATGCGAAAATAGTTCAAAAATATTCTAAAAGCTGTACAGCAAAAACGGATTGTTCGATTGTTGTGAATTTTTCAGCAAAGTTAGATAACTAAATGATGATTCCTTAGAAAATATACACTGTAAAAATTTCTTTTTTTACTTTAAAAAAATATGATCTTTGTCACAAAAACTCAAATATCTCAAAACCCTATCTTTTTACCAACGTCAATTTTTTAGGGAAAATTGCCCATTATATCAGCTATCTACCATGAAATTTTGGTGATGGTAAACTGATAAACAAAAAAGTTATGACATTTCAAACATTTTACAATTTTTACATTTAGTAACAAAAAAAAAATTTTTCTGTGTAAATTATTTCGAGAATTATATTTTGATGCTGATTTTATTGTAAAGGCTACCGCCTGAATTAAACAAGTTGTTTTCATGAAATTTTTGTTTGATTAATCATAATTACTATAGTATCTATTTGAACCTTAGACGCGATCCAGTGTTGTGATCAAAAATATTGAGAGTGTCATACTTTTTATTGTACGTGTCTGGTGAAAAAATCCCTTGATAGTGTTGAAAAGCTGTTGATCATAAGAAAAATGGAATTAAGCTTATTTTGAAGACGAAAACTGCATAATAAAAGTTTTATATATACGCGTATACGTCTAGTTGATCTGCAAAAAAAAATACCTCTTAGAGAACAGACTTTATGATCGGAAGAATGCGAGTAACTTCAACAACAACAAATGCATGAGAGGTATATACCACAGACAAACAGACGAGACGCCTAGAACAATATTCGTGAAAATCCATCGCCCAGTTCACACTACCACCACCTGGTGGAAATGTTTCACGAAACACTGCGTTGTGCAATATTGTCATCAGAAGGCGCTAGTGTGAAACGTCAAACGCAAAGAAAAACGATGGGCACTCTTCTGGTTATGAAAGCTACAACCAAGATTCAAAATGATCGTTAAAGGCGTGGTCAATAAAAATTTCGTCAGTGTTACGTTTGTTTGTCTGTATACATACCATGACAATGCTCACGAAAAAGCAAAAAATACTACCGCTATGGATATTAAAAATTTTATAGTAAATTTTGTCTTTGTCCAAGCAAACAACACCAAACTAGTCAGTTAAAACTAATAAGTGATTTTATTTATTATAATCTAATGAACAACATGAACAGTCGCTTTCTCAAAGGTCTTCAACTCAACGCTCTCTTGTAGACCCTTTGATGAAAAAAATGTTCAAAAGAGTTACGAAATCTCACCGAAAGCACCATAGATCAGGGGTTTTCAGTCCTTTTGGCTCGCGGTGCACTTTTTGGAAATAAATATTTTCGCGGTGCAGCCGGCCATTATGGTCAAAGAAAACAATTTAAAATTTGTTAAAGAAGCTCTCGTATTTTTTAAATGATTCTCAGGTGCATACGTCCTTCAAATATATTTTCCCACACAGATGCGATTATAATCACATATCATATATAATACTGATTATAATCACATATCATATATGGTACTGACTTACATTTTGTTTTAATTTTTTTACGGAGCTTCGCTCGTAAAATGTTATCTTGCTGGGGATATTCTAGAAATTCTCGGGTGACATCCCGTGCACACCCATAGTGAATTTCTTGCAGTTAAACTGATATGTCAGTTTTAGGTGGATGCCCAACGAGAACCTCGACAAACTCTAGCGTCGACCGCTGTATGATTACTTTTGCGATTTTTGAAAGTTTTTCCAATACTTTTGCTGGATTTCTGAAAAAAACCATGCCAAAAACTCCTGCCAGATCTTTGAAAGCTTTACTTTCAGAACTTTTGCATATTTCTAGCAAGATATTTAATAAATTGCTTCAAGGTTCTCTGGCCAACTCATGAGATCAAAAGAAGATTCCATTGAAACCATTACCATTTTTTTAAGATTCCAAGACATTTTGTTGCTGTAAATAATTGATCCCTGCTTAGACTCTACCCAACTAATTGGATTACTTGCACAAGTTCAATTTCTGTCAAAATTTAAGCGAAAATTGTGAAGATAATTTCCTTGTAGGATATTTGGTGCAATGGAGGACAGGAATAGCAAATTCTTGAGAAAAATGTTATGATATAAATTTAAATTTGAGTGTAATTGAAATTTCATATTTAGCTATTGCAAGTGATGTGAAGGCAGAACTTTTGAACTGCCGCGGTGCACTTGTCAAGGCTTCACAGTGCACCAAATGCACCGCGGTGCACGATCTGAAAACCCCTGAAACTGAAAGAGACTGGTTATGCCCAAATTGAATACAAATTTACGCATTTGCACGTCCTGCCGTCTAGACTTTGACAAACGAGCCATCTGTATATCATCGGTAAAGCAGGGCGCAGGAAGTTCGAAATCGACAACAACTGTGAAATTGCCAGAAGTGCTAAGTGCAGAGAGTCATGCCACTGTACCATCAGCGACATCTGTTTAAACAATTTAATCACGCCCCTTTTCAAAAATGCTTTGAAATATACTTCAACATTTATACCCATTTCAATATTTTTAGCGTTGCAAAACACGCTTTCAACACTCATCTTGAAGAAGAGGGAAAACACTTGTCCTCAAATGTAACAGCAAATTAGCGAATAAACGACTAATGCGCGGAGGGCGTGATAAAATCGGAACAGTACTGTACATATAATATACATAATACATAATAAAAACGGCTTGTTTTACTCACGCAAGCCCATTAACAATAAAATCAGCATCAAACTGCGATTTCCGGCCGAAATAATTTACACTAAAAAAAAATATTACTAAATGTGAAAATTGTGAAATGTTTGAATTGTCATAACTTTTTTGTTTATTAGTTTATCATCACCAAATTTTTATGGTAGATTGCTAATACAATGGACCGTTTTCCCTAAAAAAATACATTGGTAAAATGATAGGGTTTTGAGATATTTGAGTTTTTGTGACAAAAATGATATTTTTTAATGTTAAAAAAAGATTTTTTTCACAGTGTATATTTTCTTAGGAATCACCATTTAGTTATCTAACTTTGCTGAACAATAAAATCATCATCAAACTGCGATTTCTGTCCGAAATAATTTACACAGAAAAAAATATTTACCAAATGTGAAAATTGTGAAATGTTTGAAATGTTATAACTTTTTTGTTTGTTAGTTTACCATCACCAAATTTTTATGGTAGATTGCTAATACAATGGACCGTCTTCCCTAAAAAAATTACGTTGGTAAAAAGATAGGGTTTTGAGATATTTGAGTTTTTGTGTCAAAAATGATATTTTTTAATGTTAAAAAAGATGTTTTTTCACAGTGTATATTTTCTTAGGAATCACCATTTAGTTATCTAACTTTGCTGAAAAAATCATAGCAATCGAACGAACCATTTTGGCTGTGCAGATTTTTGAATATTTTTGAACCATTTTCACATACACCCTTTTGAAAAGTTAGTCGTGATTCAAAAAAAAAATTTGATATCGGAAAATGGCGATTTAGATGGAACTGAAAAACTGTGCAAAGTTTCAGTTCAATAGAAAATCATGAATTAAAAAACTTCCTTAATTTTGATGCTGCTGCTTGGAATCGCTCATTTTGCGTGACTTTAGAAAAAATTAATGTTCTACGAGTTTATTCGAAATTTAATGTGTGAGAAATTCATAAAAAAAAGATTGAAAATCGGTTGAGATATGGCACTTGAAGTAAAAACACCTTTTTATTACTCGAAAATTCAACTTTGAGGCGATTGCGCCACCTCTAAATCTCAATATTTTTAGCTCAAACTCAGAGGTTTCTCTTTTTGTGTTATTTGAATTCAGAAGAGCTTACGAAGAATTCCAGGTTTCAACAACTTTTGAAAAATAAGCCGCAGCTCAATCCACACTCACACGCCACACTAGGTGAATGAATAAATATTTAAAAATGTGAAAGTTCCTTGGTTTTTCATACGTTGTCGCGAAGCCCCTCCGATTACCAAGTAGCATGCCGGCCCTGCGACCCAGCTCGAGGGGTCTCATGCTACTGAGCTTGTTTCCGGGAGTAATTGGGAGCCACTGTAGCTGCGGAGCAGCCCTTTAAGTCGAAGAAGTTACATATGATCGAGTGGGACATACAGGTATTTTCTAGAATTAAAAACATTTGAGACCGACGACGACGGAATCATAAAGTAATTTTAACCTTCATGAATCCTATGCATGGCTCCATCTCACGAAACCATAATTTTATGAATCTGGTAGTTAAGCGTCAGGATCTGCATCCAGGATTATGCAAATTATTCTTGGCTTCAGGAATGCTTCTTATGATGCCAGCTTATTGATCTATAGCTTCATGATTATATTTTCCACTTTTGGTCGTCGAAAACCAAGCAATAACGGGTCCATGGCGTGGTGAAATCAATCATAAAATCATAAATTATAATCATGGTATATATTTATAACATGAAATCATAAAAATATCGGAAAGTTATGAGTCATATTCATGATTTTGGGAATGGATTTTTTCCCATTTGATCCTGACTCATCACTAATCGCTTTAGATGGCTGTCGAACAGCTTTTCGTATTCCAAGCCATGGACTGTCTTATCAAGTCATCTAACTCCTCTACTCCGGGGATGCACTGGTCATGGCTTTCTGGAAGCCCTTCATCCTCCTGACACAGTTGTGCTGAATCCAGAGCATTCGAATCTTTTAAAAAGTTGTCTCGGCGTTGTGTTCATAGCTGGAGATGGGGTCTTCTAAACAGCCTTTTCAGCCCTTTCAATGTCTGCGTTATCCGCCCCGATACTGTTCCCCATTGCAGATCACATCCTCTCTCCTCTTCCTCTTCTTGGCGTAACGTCCTCCTGGGACAAAGCCTGCTTCTCAGCTTAGTGTTCTATGAGCACTTCCACAGTTATTAACTGAGAGCTTCCTCTGCCAATGACCATTTTGCATGTGTATATCGTGTGGCAGGCACGAAGATACTCTATGCCCAAGGAAGTCAAGGAAATTTCCTTTACGAAAAGATCCTGGACCGACCGGGAATCGAACCCGTCACCCTCAGCATGGTCATGCTGAATACCCGTGCGTTTACCGCCTCGGCTATATGCAGATCACATAAGGCAAGCAAATCACAACAGCTGACTTCATCACTCTCAAGACGCACTAAACTTGACATTTTGAAGCTCAGACAACCCCTCAGCCAGAGCTCTTCAGTTTTCCTTATTCTACGTTTGTGGTTCTTCCAACCTGCACTAGTCAAGTACACTCCCCGAAATTTCGAGTACTTGCAAGCGCTTATTGGAGTTTCACAGCTGTCTTAAATGGGGGCGAGCGTCTCACAGGCCCGTACCCACGGGAAAGGTTTTGGGGGTTTAACACACCCCATTAAAAAAGTTGCCATTCCGCCTTTTCCTTACGGAAAACCCCTTCTTTAATGCATTTGCTGTGCACGGGCCTGGCGTCTCATAAGAGACCAGACTGTAAATATAGCTTAGCGCATGCGATGAAAAGTTTGCGTATCATTTACTATGCGAAAAGATACTTTTATGTAACTCAGTATCATAATTTCCATTCTTTATTACTCATTTCAGTATCATAATGACTTACTTTTCCGTACCGGCTCATTATGCAACTGAAATGAGTTGCATAACGAAAAAAAGTTGCATAACGTTCATAATGCAACTCATTTGAGTTGCATTATGAACATTATGCAACTGAAATGGATTGCATTATGAAAAAAAAAATCATTGCATAAAACGTTATATGGAACTCGTTGCAAAATATGATTTTAGGTACTCTTCCTATTTATCCAACTCGGCAATCCTTGTTGGATAAGTGTGCATCTCGTAAAATTCATCCACGAATCATGCTTTCGAAGACCGAAAACGAGGACCTTTTCCTTCTCCGCCAGACCAAAACACTTTTGGTTGACCACGGACCACGTACGTAGATAATCCGGAATTAAACCAATTTATGATACCGTCGCTGATCAGACAGAATCCATGTAAGTTTAGTATTTGATTCTGACATTAGCATATGCTTCGATACTTGGAGAGCATACAAGGAAATAATGCTGTTGAAAAGACAAGATCCTAAGACGGAAGTCTTCAGTTCTAGGCGAAGGATTGTCAACATCTTCAACGGAGTCACTTTTGATGTGGCTGCTACAAGACTAATTTCTGGCCCGTTAGGTGTTGCCATCAGGAAATACGTCACACATGCGTAAGCAGTGCTAACTAAGTATGCATGCACCCAGGAAAACGTGGTCCTGCAACCTGAAGTAGCTGCTTTCTGTCACCGCAGTAATGTATCAACGTGGAATACGAAGAGTTTCCAGTTCTGGAATGAATTCAATCAACCATTGCGTCCTTACTTTCTCGTAACAGTTTGTAGGATTTCACGTTTCGTAGGAACATGTAACTCATCGAAAAGATGTTGGAGCTTATCTCGGAGATACGCAGTGAATGTGAACGTGTCGATACCTGGGATTCATTTCATGCCTATAGGCTATAGTTCGGATTCAGCTGATTCATCCTTTTCCACACAGATATTCTTTTCTGCATTTTTGCTGCAATTATTGGATCGTGGAAGAAAAAAAATCCGGAGCTCGAACCTACCTTCGGCATTGAGCTGTTGAGCCCGGCTGGTCGCATCACACCTTCCAGAGCGATGTCGAAGAGTAGGCATGAGAGTACATCACCTTGCCGCAGTTCCCGGCGAGATTCGAAAGAACTGGATAGTTCACCCGAAACCATTACACAGTTTGGCACACCGTCCATCGTTGCTTTAATCAGTCTAGTCAGCTTCCCAGGAAAGCCGTATTCGTCCATGATTCTCCATAGCTCTGCGCGGTCGATACTGTCGTATGCCGCTTTGAAGTCGATAAACAGGCTATGCGTTGGAATCTGGTATTCACGGCATTTCTGGATGATTTGCCGTACGGTGAAGATCTGATCCGTTGTCGACCGGCCGTCGATGAAGCCGGCTTAATAACTTCCCACGAACTCATTAGTTTTAGGTGGCAGACGACGGAAGATGATCTGGGATAGCACTTTGTGGGCAGCATTCGAAATAGTGATCGCTCTGAAGTTCTCACATTCCAAATGGTCGCCTTTCTTGTGAATGGGGCAGATTACTCCTTTCTTCCACTCCGGTAGCTGTTCGGTTTCCCAGATCCTGACTATGAGCCGATACGATGAGCTTCATGCTTGCAAGCCCATTCAAGAGCCATTCGTGATACCTACTCGTAGCTTTGGATAGGTAAACTTCGTAGATGGGGATATTGATCACCTATTTCTTCGTAGCGCCGACAAGGTGATGGACTTTCCTGCCTACTATTCATCATCGCCTTGGAAGGTGTTATGCGACGAGCCGGGCTCAACAGCCGGGGTACGATCTTCACGAAATCCAGCCAATTTGTCTGTTTTGCGGATGACATGGATATTATTGCTAGAACATTTGGAACGGTGGCAGAACAGTACACCCGCCTGAAACGTGAAGCAGCAAAGGTCGGACTGGTGGTGAATGCGGCTAAGACAAAGTACATGCTGGTAGGTGGGACTGAGCGAGACAGGACAAGCCTTGGCAGCAATGTTACGATAGACGGGGATACTTTCGAGATGGTAGAAGAATTCGTCTACCTCGGTTCCTTGCTAACGGCTGACAATAACGTGAGCCGTGAAATACGAAGGCGTATCATCAGTGGAAGTCGTGCCTACTATGGGCTCCAGAAGAAACTGCGGTCAAAAAAGATTCACCCCCGCACCAAATGTACCATGTACAAGACGTTAATAAGACCGGTGGTTCTCTACGAACACGAGACATGGACGATGCTCGAGGAGGACCAGCAAGCACTCGGAGTTTTCGAGCGACGGGTGCTAAGGACGATCTTCGGCGGCGTGCAGGAGAACGGTGTGTGGCGGAGAAGGATGAACCACGAGCTAGCTGCACTTTACGGCGAACCCAGCATCCAGAAAGTGGCCAAAGCTGGAAGGATACGATGGGCAGGGCATGTTGCAAGAATGCCGGACAATAACCCTGCAAAGTTGGTGTTTGCTAACCATCCGGTTGGTACAAGAAGGCGTGGAGCGCAGAGAGCACGATGGGCGGACCAGGTAGAGCGTGATCTGGCGAGTATTGGGCGTGACCGACGTTGGCTGCAGCTGCAAATCGAGTATTATGGCGGCAAATTGTTGATTCAGTATTATCATGAATTTGATGTTAACTAAATAAATGAAATGATAAATGAATTCTTCGTAGCGCATCGTCACCTATTTCTTCGTAGCGCATCGTTTGGGATGAGAGCAGTAATCCACCGACCTTCCGAGCGTTGCTCAGTTGATATTATTTCGGTGATTTGACTCGTAGACGCCGCAGCATGGGCTTTTACTGGAGGATGCAACAGCGAATGATGTTTGAGCCAGCAATCGTGGATTCCACATCCCATCGCTGTCTTTCACGGCCACTTTCCGTGGATACTCAAACACGATTGACAAACCGCTCTGCTGTGCCGTCTTCGATCTTCAGCGATCTTCTTCGACTTGAACCGGCTGCATTCTCCCACCCGAAGATCTTCTGCCTTGCTAATGAAACAAGGTTTCCTCGGAATTCGGATAACCGCAATGATAATCGGTACGTTTTTATGACACGGTAGTCTCTGTGTGCGTCTGTACGAAACCCCACTCCCTTGGATTCTGTTTTTGCTTTTCGTTGACGGAGAGATCTTCCGCCGCGTCATAGACCAGCTCCTCTAATGTTGACATAAACTGCCCGAACGTATCCAGATCCACGTTGAATTACATGCGTATTGTAAGCTGACCACTTGAGCCTGCAATCAACCGGCAATTCTTCAACTGTGTGTAATAAGGCTGGATTAGCTAGATGTGCTTGCGGTCCTGTGTTCTACAAATGTTGCACTTATTGTCCGCCACTAAGCCGTATTCGAGGACCGCTTCCAGGCCGTGGATCTTCAAAGAAGATAATCGACGTACATATGCACAGGTGATCAGGTTGTCTCAGTCGCTCTAAGTTGTACCGGGTGCCGTACATTTTTGATGACAGGAAGTTTTGGGCACAATTTGATCATCACCAACGTTTTCGATTTGAGATGAAGCTTCCTGTGGTGATCTCCAAGTAACAATAAGGGAGGCTGTGCCGGAAGAAGGAGCTACAAATGGTCATTTTCTTGAAGGCAGCAAAATTCACGATTCGTTTACGTTCATCACCGGTCCGGTGATATTTCCAATCGTTGGTTTTAATTTCGCCTCCTGGCGCACATCTGCGTGTATGTCATTTAAGTTGTGGCTTAGATAGTGATCGTTAACGCGTTCGAGCTACACATAAAATACGTGCTTGGCATCATCACTCAGTGCTTTCTGAGTAAAGGCTGTGTTCGTTGGTTTTGTTCAAGTTGAAGAATCGACCCTTGATCCACTTGCACTTCATTCACGGCTTTTGATGAGACCTGTACTTTTTTCGACGATCAACCGACTTTAACGCTACCTAAGGTTGCTCGCAGATTTCGGCCGGAACCATGAAGAGATTGAAATAGGAGTTCCAGTTGATCTCGATGGGATCCGAATCATTAGAATAAACTATACACTAAATTCTTTTTGCACGGGTCGTTTTTAGGCCTCAACTCAGCCAATTTTATATCAATGTTTATGAATATTTGCATACAGGGAGACACGATCGGTACTATTTGTGTTCGGAAAATTTAGTCATATGGTGCGAAATAGACTTAGTTATAGCAAAAAAAAAAACGGTTGTACGTGGTTTGAGAGAACACATACACACCCAATCAAAAGTTTGGGGTCACCCCCTCAAAAACATCCCAGACAACCAATTTACATGTTTAATGAAGTTTACGATCGTGTTGTGCGTGCAACTAACCGTAAAAGTTTCATCGCATAAAATGCGGCGAATATGTTCTATGCGTGCAAAAGTGGAGGCGATATGCGTGCATTGACGGAACAAGAATAGCGCTGTGTGAGTTGAAGCGATATCATCTGCGATTAACGACGTGTACTATATTGCGATGTTATGAATCGTATTATGCGACTTGTTTTTATTAAAACAAAAAAGGGCAACTCATGCCGCTCCCAGTGTCAAACTTATCACTTTTGGATTAACAACTGATACCTTACACTTAACACCACATCTTTCTTAAGAAATAAGCTGATAAATTGTGATGATACTCTAACTCATCTCAATGTTTTCCTAAACCAAACCAACTTACCTGTGTTGTTCGAATATAGGTCTGTTCGGCAAGCAACTCGAAGCTAAACGTAAAGTTCGGCATTTTTTTCTACCAGAACCGTGTCAAAAATTGAATCACTAAGACCACTGATTGATTTTATGTTGAAAAATAGTTCACTACCGAATGATTTTTCCCTTCCGCAACGAATTCACACGACAATCACAAGCAGAGAGCAAATTTTTCCTTGTTATCACATTTCACATCGCATCATGTACGCATAACAGGTTCTCTCTAATATGAGTTTGTACGTAAACAAATTCGCAAATGCATTTGTACGAGTTAATAGACATACTAATGCAAGTAGAGATGTCATAACAAGATGAAATCGCAAAATGAGATTTCGAATGTTATTTTGCGAATTTGCTGGTGTAATTATGTGATAATGTTTCGTTCCTCGCTTGAAAACATCAAAATACCGTGTATTGCGGTGAATTTCGCACTTTGGTTGCACATAGGGTTGACAGTTATGCGATTGTGAGGTATATTAGTATTAATATGATGAAATCTATGCATTTTTATGCGAGTTCTGGTTGTCTGGGATGTAATTTTTTTAGGCCCATATCTCCGCAAATTTGCGTCCGATTTCAAAACCCTAAGTTTTATTCAAAAGATAATAAGTCAAAGAAACTTTGAACATGATTTAAAAAAAAAATTGTGAACTTAACCCAAAATTGCCAAATTTTCTAAAAAATGAATATAAACTTACGGCAGTGTCGCTGGAAATTGGGTCGACCAAATTTTAAGATGAGAACGGTAATATAACCCATTTTCTATTAGCTTTCAACTGCTTTTTACAGAACTTAGCTAAAAATTTAGAAAAAAGCTATTAAGTAAATTAACTCTTCATGTCATCGACCAAAAATTTGGGGTCACCCCTCAAGATAATGTATCAGCCAAAAGTTTGGGGTCACTTTCGTAAAACATAGAAAAGTGATTTGGTCAAAAGTTTCTTTTAAATCATGTTCAAAGTTTCTTTGACTTAATATCTTTTGAATGAGACCTAGAGTTTTGAAATCGGACGCGAATTGGCTGAGGTATGGGCCTAAAAAAATAACATGTTTTTGATGGGGTGACCCCGAACTTTTGATCGGGAGTGTAATTTGAGTAAATACTTTCAGTGACATCTAAATGCTTATCAAGTTACTCCCTCCCTAAGAAAACCACTTAAAAATAATATCTGACGTACTTGAAGCCACCAAACATCATTTGTCACTGCTTCTCACGCCAATTCAAGCCAGGAGCTTAATTTCCCAAACACCGATAAAGGGTAATTTTTGAATCCTCGGGGGAGATTGAAAAAGCATCCGTCAGTCAACCGTAACGGGTCACTGGCCGTTCTCTTTTCACACCAATAAAGATAAATTTGTTGAGAACGAGCTATATTTTGTCATTCTCTTTGTACCGCTCGACAACCATTAATCACCCATGGAGACCTTTTTCAACCCGATCTCGCTCTGATTTGTCCGTTTTGCACCAGTGTCGATGTAATTAATAATTACGATACTTTTTTATGACAATGCGATGATTTCGTATTTTCGGCAGCGAAAGTTGCGCACGACCAAGCAAGATTAAAAAGAACGATCGATTATTAATTAAGAAGTACTTTTTACGCTCCACTGGTGGCTGTATCTATCTATACACCGATTTATCACCGGAAGATTGGCAGAAACATAGAGGATGCGCAAGTCAAGTAAAAACAATTAATTGGTAGAGACGTGTACTGAACTGGGAATGGGATGAAACTTTATCGTTGTAACAGCGGCAATGGTTTGGACCTGTGTGCTTTCTCTTTCGCTTCGGTTTTACTAGGGACACGAACGATGTAATGCTCGCTGAAACGGAAAAAAGGTTCCACTAGAAATCCATCGGGAAAAAGATCTGTCTCTCATTAATTAATGTTTACATTTTGCTGTGGTACTAGGTAATCGATGTTGTTTTTTTTTGCCGTAAAATCTACCAAATTGGCTAGAATGCAATAGAGTGCTTAATTAACGAATGTCATTCTTGGTGATGGTGAAACGGTTTATGATCGAACGATAATTGAGTATCACTTTCAATTTTTGTACTAGGGTGCCTGTACCAGTTATCGCACTACCTAAGAAAAACTATTTCTACAAAAATAAGAAGAAGACCGACGAATGTAAACAATAAGTCAAATGATAGATTAGTTTTCATACTTTACAGGAAAAATATAAAACCGGAGCCAAAACTACTTTTAATATTTATTACGGCGTGTGCCAATGATAGGAACCCTGTACCAGTTATGGACACATTTGTTAATTTGGGTTCCACTTCGCACTATTTACATGCATTCCTTATGGGGTTTGCCATAACTGGTACACTATGGCGAAATAGGGTGCAAGGAGGCTGAAAAGTTAAGGAAAATGATTTATTTCTATCATAATTGGAGCAAAATGTGAATTTTGAATGATTGCAATCATCTTTTGTGATCGTGATCTGTTGTTCACGAAATTTTTCTTGATGATTTGTATCTTTAAAGGTTGAAAATCAGCTATGGCGAATCTGAGGTACTATAGCCATAACTGGTACACTGAGCCTATCTGCTTTGCATACGAACCGACTTAATAATTGTTATTTTTTCTGAATTTATCATAATGATGCAACCGTTGAATATGTTAAAGCCTTATTTGGTATGTATATTGAATCTGATTTCATGTTTATATTGCTGTGAATAAATCAGCATCAATGTACACTCATTTCTACAACAATGTGTGATCATCTTGTGTACATGATGCTAATAGAACCATCTCGTAACACTCCATATGAGTCAATAAATCAGCATTATTTCAGGTGATTCGCATGCGCGGTAGAACAGTACTGTTCACGGATAAAACACGTTTTATCACGTGTTATTTGAGATGAGATAAAAATAAACTTTGTCGTACTGTCCTGCTCTGTTGCTCGCAGGACCTGAGGTGTCACCTTTGCTATCAGTAATAGCATTATTAAAAACAATTTCATATCAATCCATACTTGTAACGGAAAGATTTAAATTTCACGGCGGTCGCTGTCCTGACAGAACTTATTATATAATTGTATTCAAACATTATATAATCTTGATGAAGAGAAGACGCCGATTCTCAGGATAACATTGGAAATGTTTTTAAGATTTTTGAAGTATATTATACTAATATTTGACCATTTCTGAATGTATTCTAGATTCCATTATGATACAATAAAAATTTAATGAATGCAAAACATGTTTGATGGAAAATGTAATAAAAATGTGTTATATGAACATATAAATCAAATGAATTTTCCTTCTTTGATTATTCTTTATCAACTGATGCAATGAAATCTTATGTAATATAATGCAACACGACTTCAACAACATATCTTTGCAAATGCAAAACGTACAAATCTTGTACGTGGAATCACACTTGAGTATATTACACAAAACAAACAACAAACAAACTAAGAAACCATCTATCACTTGAATCCACATAAGAAATCATAGGGTTTTGATATAAATATCTGCACAGACATGACAGCATTAGTTAATTCATGATACTAGTCAAGATAGGAAACGTCACCAAAGTTATGATGGAGCGAAGCAAAAATAAAAATAGAACAGCAGTGATTCTGTGCTCACTTCTAGTGATGAATCTTGTAAGTTTATTCACTGACTATTTATTTATAACATAGAGCAAAGCAATTTAAACTTTGATCAAGTCAAACAAACCTGTTCTAGGTTGCAACGGAAGTAAAAGCCAATATTTTGAAAATGATTCGCAACCAAGTGGCTTTAAAAATTGGACAACTAATGCGAAAACTATTCCCTTTGGAAAAACCTCAAGATATTTCTACACCAAAACCGTTACCAGATGTGTTGGACGAGATCAAGAAAATACTTTTTGAGACAACAACTAACAAAGCAGAGAATATAACCGAAACTGAAGAAACTACCACTGCAGAAGTAGAGGCCACCACTGCAGAGAAAGAAGCCTCAACTAAATCTGAAGAAGCTATTACAACAGAGGGAGCAGCCTCAACTGAATCTGAAGAAGCTACCACTGCAAAGGAAGAAGTCACAACTGCAGAGGAAGAAGCAACCACTGCAGAGGAAGAAGCCACCACTGCAGAGGAAGAAGCTACCACTGCAGAGGAAGAAGCCACAACTGCAGAGGAAGAAGCCACAACTGAATCTGAAGATGCTACCACTGCAGAAGAAGAAGCCACAACTGCAGAAAAAGAAGCTACCACTGCAGAGGAAGAAGCTACCACTGCAGAGGAAGAAGTCACAACTGCAGAGGAAGAAGCTACCACTGCAGAGGAAGAAGCCACAACTGAATCTGAAGAAGCTACCACTGCAGAAGAAGAAGCCACAACTGCAGAGGAAGAAGCCACAACGGCATCTGAAGAAGCTACCACTGCAGAGAAAGAAGCTACCACTGCAGAGGAAGAAGCTACAACTGCAGAAGAAGAAGCTACCACTGCAGAGGAAGAAGCCACAACTGAATCTGAAGAAGCTACCACTGCAGAGGAAGATGCCACAACTGAATCTGAAGAAGCTACCACTGCAGAGGAAGAAGTCACAACTACAGAGGAAGAAGCTACCACAGCAGAGGAAGAAGCCACAACTGCAGAGGAAGAAGCAACCACTGCAGAAGAAGAAGCCACAACTGAATCTGAAAAAACTACCAAAATAGAGAAAGAAGCTACAACTGCAGAGGAAGAAGCTACCACTGCAGAGGAAGAAGCCACAACTGAATCTGAAGAAGCTACCACTGCAGAGGGAGAAGCCACAACTGCAGAGCAAGAAGCTACCACTGAAGAGGAAGAAGCCACAACTGAATCTGAAGAAGCTACCACTGCAGAAGAAGGAGCCACAACTGCAGAGGAAGAAGCTACCACTGCAGAAGAAGAAGTCACAGCTTCAGAGGAAGAAGCTACAACTGCAGAGGAAGAAGCTACAACTTCAGAGGAAGAAGCTACCACTGAAGAAAAAGAAGCTACAACTGCAGAGGAAGAAGCTACAGATACAGAGGAAGAAGCTACCACTGCAGAGGAAGCAGCCACAACTGAATCTGGAGAAGCTAACACTGCAGAGGAAGAAGCCACAACTGCAGAGGAAGAAGCTACAACTGCAGAGGAAGAAGCCACAACTACAGAGGAAGAAGCTACCACTGCAAAGGAAGAAGTCACAACTGCAGAGGAAGCAGCTACCACTGCAGAAGAAGAAGCCACGACTGAATCTGTAGAAGCAACCACTGTAGAGGAAGAAGCCACAACTGCAGAGGAAGAAGCTACCACTGCAGAGAAAGAAGCCACAACTTCAGAGGAAGAAGCTACAACTGCAGAGGAAGAAGCTACCACTGCAGAGGAAGCAGCCACAACTGAATCTGAAGAAGCTACCACTGCAGAGGAAGAAGAAGCCACGACTGAATCTGAAGAAGCTACCACTGTAGAGGAAGAAGCCACAACTGCAGAGGAAGAAGCTACCACTGCAGAGGAAGAAGCCACAACTGAATCTGAAGAAGCTACCACTGCAGAGGAAGGAGCCACAACTGCAGAGGAAGAAGCTACCACTGCAGAAGAAGAAGTCACAGCTTCAGAGGA
The DNA here is from genome assembly GCF_035046485.1 of Aedes albopictus. NCBI lineage: Eukaryota > Metazoa > Arthropoda > Insecta > Diptera > Culicidae > Aedes > Aedes albopictus. The sequence goes on from NC_085136.1 coordinate 193,304,501, forward strand.
AGAAGCTACAACTGCAGAGGAAGAAGCTACAACTTCAGAGGAAGAAGCTACCACTGTAGAGGAAGAAGCCACAACTGCAGAGGAAGAAGCTACCACTGCAGAGGAAGAAGCCACAACTAGAGAGGAAGAAGCTACAAAAACAGAGGAAGAAGCTACCACTGCAGAGGAAGCAGCCACAACTGAATCTGGAGAAGCTACCACTGCAGAGGAAGAAGCCACAACTGCAGAGGAAGAAGCTACCACTGCAGAGGAAGAAGCCACAACTACAGAGGAAGAAGCTACCACTGCAAAGGAAGAAGCCACAACTGCAGAGGAAGAAGCTACCACTGCAGAGGAAGAAGCCACGACTGAATCTGTAGAAGCTACCACTGTGAAGGAAGAAGTCACATCTGCAGAGGAAGAAGCTACCACTGCAGAGGAAGAAGCCACAACTGCAGAGGAAGAAGCTACAACTGCAGAGGAAGAAGCTACCACTGCAGAGGAAGAAGCCACAACTGAATCTGAAGGACCTACCACTGCAGAGAAAGAAGTCACAACTGCAGAGGAAGAAGCTACCACTGCAGAGGAAAAAGCCACAACTTCAGAAAAAGAAGCTAAAACTGCAGAAGAAGAAGCCACGACTGAATCTGAAGAAGCTACCACTGCAGAGGAAGAAGCCACAACTGCAGAGGAAGAAGCTACCACTGCAGAGGAAGAAGCCACAACTGCAGAGGAAGAAGCTACCACTGCAGAAGAGGAAGCCACGACTGAATCTGAAGAAGCTACCACTGTAGAGGAAGAAGCCACAACTGCAGAGGAAGAAGCTACCACTGCAGAGAAAGAAGCCACAACTTCAGAGGAAGAAGCTACCACTGCAGAAGAAGAAGCCACAACTGAATCTGAAGAGGCTACCACTGCAGAGGAAGAAGCCACAACTACAGAGGAAGAAGCTACCACTGCAGAGAAAGAAGCCACAACTTCAGAGAAAGAAGCTACCACTGCAGAGGAAGAAGCCACAACTGAATCTGAAGAAGCTACCACTGCAGAGGAAGAAGCCACAACTTCAGGGGAAGAAGCTACCACTGCAAAGGAAGAAGCCACAACTGCAGAGGAAGAAGCTACCACTGCAGAGGAAGAAGCCACAACTGAATCTGAAGCAGCTACCCCTGCACAAGAAGAAGCCACAACTACAGAGAAAGAAGCTACCACTGCAGAGGAAGAAGCCACAACTGCGGAGGAAGAAGCTACCACTGCAGAGGAAGAAGTCACAACTGAATATGAAGAAGCTACCACTGCAGAGGAAGAAGCCACAACTGCAGAGGAAGCAGCTACCACTGCAGAGGAAGAAGCCAAAACTGCATCTGCAGAAGCTACCACTGCAGAGGAAGAAGCCACAACTGCAGAGGAAGAAGCCACAACTGCAGAGGAAGAAGCTACCACTGCAGAGGAAGAAGCTACAACTGCTGAGGAAGAAGCTACCACTGCAGAAGAAGAAGCCACGACTGAATCTGAAGAAGCTACCACTGCAGAGGAAGAAGCCACAACTGCAGAGGAAGAAGCTACCACTGCAGAGGAAGAAGCCACAACTTCAGAGGAAGAAGCTACCACTGCAGAAGAAGAAGCCACAACTAAATCTGAAGAGGCTACCACTGCAGAGGAAGAAGCCACAACTGCAGAGGAAGAAGCTACCACTGCAGAGGAAGAAGCCACAACTGCAGAGGAAGAAGCTACCACTGCAGAAGAAGAAGCCACGACTGCAGAGGAAGAAGCTACCACTGCAGAGGAAGAAGCCACAACTGATTCTGAAGAAGCTACCACTGCAGAGGAAGAAGCCACAACTGCAGAGGAAGAAGCTACCACTGCAGAGGAAGAAGCCACAACTGCAGAGGAAGAAGCTACCACTGCAGAAGAAGAAGCCACGACTGAATCTGAAGAAGCTACCACTGTAGAGGAAGAAGCCACAACTGCAGAGGAAGAAGCTACCACTGCAGAGGAAGAAGCCACAACTTCAGAGGAAGAAGCTACCACTGCAGAAGAAGAAGCCACAACTGAATCTGAAGAGGCTACCACTGCAGAGGAAGAAGCCACAACTGCAGAGGAAGAAGCTACCACTGCAGAGAAAGAAGTCACAACTTCAGAGAAAGAAGCTACCACTTCAGAGGTAGAAGCCACAACTGAATCTGAAGAAGCTACCACTGCACGAGAAGAAGCCACAACTACAGAGAAAGAAGCTACCACTGCAGAGGAAGAAGCCACAACTGCAGAGGAAGAAGCCACAACTGCAGAGGAAGCAGCTACCACTGCAGAGGAAGAAGCCAAAACTGCATCTGAAGAAGCTACCACTGCAGAGGAAGAAGCCACAACTGCAGAACAAGAAGATATCACTGCAGAGGAAGAAGCCACAACTGAATCCGCAGAAGCTTCCACAGCAGCAGAAGAAGCCACAACTGGAGAGGAAGAACCTACCACGGCAGAAGAAGAAGCCACAACTGCATCTGAAGAAGCTACCACTGCAGAGGAAGAAGCCACAACTGCAAAGGAAGAAGCTACAACTGCAGAGGAAGAAGCCACAACTGCAGAGGAAGAAGCTACCACTGCAGAGAAAGAAGCCAAAACTTCAGAGGAAGAAGCTACCACTGCAGAGGAAGAAGCCACAACTGAATCTGAAGAAGCTACCACTGCAGAGGAAGAAGCCACAACTTCAGAGGAAGTAGCCACAACTTCAGAGGAAGAAGCTTCCACTGCAGAGGAAGAAGCTACAACTGCAGAGGAAGAAGCCACAACTGCGGAGGAAGAAGCCACAACTGCAGAGGAAGAAGCTACCACTGCAGAGGAAGAAGCTACAACTGCAGAGGAAGAAGCTACCACTGCAGAAGAAGAAGCCAAGACTGAATCTGAAGAAGCCACAACTGCAGAGGAAGAAGCTACCACTGCAGAGGAAGAAGCCACAACTTCAGAGGAAGAAGCTACCATTGCCGAAGAAGAAGCCACAACTGAATCCGAAGAGGCTACCACTGCAGAGGAAGAAGCCACAACTGCAGAGGAAGAAGCTACCACTGCAGAGGAAGAAGCCACAACTGCAGAGGAAGAAGCTACCACTGCAGAAGAAGAAGCCGCGACTGAATCTGAAGAAGCTAGCACTGTAGAGGAAGAAGCCACAACTGCAGAGGAAGGAGTTACCACTGTAGAGGAAGAAGCCACAACTGCAGAGGAAGAAGCTACCACTGCAGAGGAAGAAGCCACAACTTCAGAGGAAGAAGCTACCACTGCAGAAGAAGAAGCCACAACTGAATCTGAAGAGGCTACCACTGCAGAGGAAGAAGCTACAGCTGCAGAGGAAGAAGCTACCACTGCAGAAAAAGAAGCCACAACTTCAGAGGAAGAAGTTACCACTGCAGAGGTAGAAGTCACAACTGAATCTGAAGAAGCTACCACTGCAGAGGAAGAAGCCACAACTGCAGAGGAAGAAGCTACCACTGCAGAGGAAGAAGCCACAACTTCAGAGGAAGAAGCAACCACTGCAGAAGAAGAAGCCACGACTGAATCTGAAGAAGCTAGCACTGTAGAGGAAGAAGCCACAACTGCAGAGGAAGGAGTTAACACTGCAGAGGAAGAAGCCACAACTTCAGAGGAAGAAGCTACTATTGCAGAGGAAGAAGCCACAACTTCTGAGGAAGAAGCTACCACTGCAGAAAAAGAAGCCACAACTTCAGAGGAAGAAGTTACCACTGCAGAGGTAGAAGTCACAACTGAATCTGAAGAAGCTACCACTGCAGAGGAAGAAGCCACAACTGCAGAGGAAGAAGCTACCACTGCAGAGGAAGAAGCCACAACTTCAGAGGAAGAAGCAACCACTGCAGAAGAAGAAGCCGCGACTGAATCTGAAGAAGCTACCACTGTAGAGGAAGAAGCCACAACTGCAGAGGAAGAAGCTACCACTGCAGAGGAAGAAGCCACAACTTCAGAGGAAGAAGCTACCACTGCAGAAGAAGAAGCCACAACTGAATCTGAAGAGGCTACCACTGCAGAGGAAGAAGCTACAACTGCAGAGGAAGAAGCTACCACTGCAGAGAAAGAAGCCACAACTTCAGAGGAAGAAGCTACCACTGCAGAGGTAGAAGTCACAACTGAATCTGAAGAAGCTACCACTGCAGAGGAAGAAGCCACAACTGCAGAGGAAGAAGCTACCACTATAGAGGAAGAAGCGACAACTTCAGAGGAAGAAGCTACCACTGCAGAGGAAGAAGCCACAACTGCAGAAAAAGAAGCTACCACTGCGGAGGAAGAAGCCACAACTGCAGAGGAAGAAGCTACCACTGCAGAGGAAGAAGCCACAACTGCAGAGGAAGAAGCAACCACTGCAGAAGAAGAAGCCACGACTGAATCTGAAGAAGCTAGCACTGCAGAGGAAGAAGCCACAACTGCAGAGGAAGGAGTTACCACTGCAGAGGAAGAAGCCACAACTTCAGAGGAAGAAGCTACTATTGCAGAGGAAGAAGCCACAACTTCTGAGGAAGAAGCTACCACTGCAGAAGAAGAAGCCACAACTGAATCTGAAGAGGCTACCACTGCAGAGGAAGAAATCACCACTGCAGAGGAAAAAGCTACCACTGCAGAGAAAGAAGCCACAACTTCAGAGGAAGAAGCCACAACTGAATCTGAAGAAGCTACCACTGCAGAGGAAGAAGCCACAACTTCAGAGGAAGAAGCCACAACTTCAGAGGAAGAAGCTACCACTGCAGAGGAAGAAGCTACCACTGCAGAGGAAGATGCCACAACTGCAGAGGAAGAAGCCACAACTGCAGAGGAAGAAGTTACGTTTGCAGAGGAAGAAGCTACAACTGCAGAGGAAGAAGCTACCACTGCAGAGGAAGAAGCCACGACTGAATCTGAAGAAGCTACCACTGCAGAGGAAGAAGCCACAACTGCAGAGGAAGAAGCTTCCACTGCAGAGGAAGAAGCCACAACTTCAGAGGAAGAAGCTACCACTGCAGAAGAAGAAGCCACAACTGAATCTGAAGAGGCTACCACTGCAGAGGAAGAAGCCACCACTGCAGAGGAAGAAGCTACCACTGCAGAGGAAGAAGCCACGACTGAATCTGAAGAAGCTACCACTGCAGAGGAAGAAGCCACAACTGCAGAGGAAGAAGCCACAACTGCAGAGGAAGAAGCTACCACTGCAGAGGAAGAAGCCACGACTGAATCTGAAGAAGCTTCCACTGCAGAGGAAGAAGCCACAACTGCAGAGGAAGAAGCCACCACTGCAGAGGAAGAAGCTACCACTGCAGAGGAAGAAGCCACGACTGAATCTGAAGAAGCTACCACTGCAGAGGAAGAAGCCACAACTGCAGAGGAAGAAGCCACAACTGCAGAGGAAGAAGCTACCACTGCAGAGGATGAAGCCACAACTGCAGAGGAAGAAGCTACCACTGCAGAGGAAGAAGCCACAACTTCAGAAAAAGAAGCTACCACTGCAGAAGAAGAAGCCACAACTGAATCTGAAGAGGCTACCACTGCAGAGGAAGAAGCCACAACTGCAGAGGAAAAAGCTACCACTGCAGAGGAAGAAGCCACAACTGCAGAGGAAGAAGCTACCACTGCAGAAGAAGAAGCCACGACTGAATCTGAAGAAGCTACCACTGCAGAGGAAGAAGCCACACCTGCAGAGGAAGAAGCTACCACTGCAGAGGAAGAAGCCACAACTGCAGAGGAAGAAGCTACCACTGCAGAGGAAGAAGCCACAACTGCTGAGGAAGAAGCTACCACTGCAGAAGAAGAAGCCACGACTGAATCTGAAGAAGCTACCACTGTAGAGGAAGAAGCCACAACTGCAGAGGAAGAAGCTACCACTGCAGAGGAAGAAACCACAACTTCAGAGGAAGAAGCTACCACTGCAGAAGAAGAAGCCACAACTGAATCTGAAGAGGCTACCACTGCAAAGGAAGAAGCCACAACTGCAGAGGAAGAAGCTACCACTGCAGAGAAAGAAGCCACAACTTCAGAGGAAGAAGCTACCACTGCAGAGGTAGAAGCCACAACTGAATCTGAAGAAGCTACCACTGCAGAAGAAGAAGCCACAACTGCAGAGGAAGAAGCTACCACTACAGAGGAAGAAGCTACAACTTCAGAGGAAGAAGCTACCACTGCAGAGGAAGAAGCTACCACTGCAGAGGAAGAAGCCACAGCTGAATTTGGAGAAGCTACCACTGCAGAGGAAGAAGCCACAACTGCAAAGGAAGAAGCCACCACTGCAGAAGAAGCAGCCACAACTGAATCTGAAGAAGCTACAACTGTAGAGGAAGAAGCCACAACTGCAGAGGAAGAAGCTACCACAGCAGAGGAAGAAGCTTCAACTTCAGAGGAAGAAGCTACCACTGCAGAGGAAGAAGCCACAACTGAATCTGAAGAAGCTACCACTGCAGAGGAAGAAGCCACAACTGCAGAGGAAGAAGCTACCACTGCAGAGGAAGAAGCCACAACTGCAGAGGAAGAAGCTTCCACTGCAGGGGAAGAAGCCACAACTGAATCTGCAGAAGCCACAACTGCCGAGGAAGAAGCCACAACTGAATCTGAAGAAGCTACCACTGCAAAGGAAGAAGCCACAACTGCAGAAGAAGCTACCACTGCAGAGGAAGAAGCCACAACTACTGAGCACGATGCTACCACTACAGAGGAAGAAGCCACAACTTCAGAGGAAGAAGCTACCACTGCAGAGGAAGAAGCCATAACTGAATCTGAAGAAGCTACAACTGCAGAGGAAGAAGCCACAACTGCAGAGGAAGAAGCTACCACTGCAGAAGAAGAAGCCACAACTGAATCTGAAGAAGCTACAACTGTAGAGGAAGAAGCCACAACTGCAGAGAAAGAAGCTATCACTGCAGAGGAAGAAGCCACAACTGCAGAGGAAGAAGCCACAACTGAATCTGAAGAAGCTACAACTGTAGAGGAAGAAGCCACAACTGCAGAGAAGGAAGCTACCACTATAGAGGAAGAAGCCACAACTGCAGAGGAAGAAGCTACAACTGAATCTGAAGAAGCTACAACTGTAGAGGAAGAAGCCACAACTGCAGAGGAAGAAGCTACCACTGCAGAGGAAGAAGCCACAACTGCAGAAGAAGATGCTACCACTGCAGAAGAAGAAGCCTCAACTGAATCTGAAGAAGCTACCACTGTAGAGGAAGAAGTCACATCAGCAGAGGAAGAAGCTACCACTGCAGAGGAAGAAGCCTCAACTTCAGAGGAAGAAGCCACCACTGCAGAGGAAGAAGCCACAACTTCAGAGGAAGAAGCTACGACTGCAGAGGGAGAAGCCACAACTTCAGAAGAAGAAGCTACCACTGCAGAGGAAGAAGCCACAACTGATTCTGAAGAAGCTACCACTGCAGACGAAGAAGCCACAACTGCAGAGGAAGAAGCCACAACTGCAGAGGAAGAAGCCACAACTGCAGACGAAGAAGCTACCACTGCAGAGGAAGAAGCCACAACTGCAGAGGAAGGAGCTACCACTACAGAAGAAGATGCCACAACTGAATCTGAAGAAGCAGTAGAAACAACTACAATTGATACCAGTGACATGATACCTGAATGCGTTGAATACGTACTTCCTCCACCTAGACCTCAAAATCTTTTCCATGAACTTAAACCGCACATCGGTAAAACTTTTCAAGCTTCACAGCGATTGGAACCGCCAAATGTGAAAGCTACCGTTAAGTCACTTAGCAAACTTCCGGTGAAGTCATCAGATTATAAAGCTTCTGTAAGAAACATCTTGAAACAATTTGAAGCAGATTTGGATGCTACCATAGTGTCAACGCGAAAGTTCTTGAATAGTACTCGAATTAAACTTATGTTTGATCTGAAAAACAACATTCAAAATGAATACGACAGATCTTCCAATATGATGCGGAATAGTTTCATAGCTACTGGGGTCTGTCAAAAGAAGAACCTCGATTGTTGGAACCGCGCCAAAGCTGCTCTTCCTAAATTTGAGGATGGCCTTAACCATGATGCCAAGGTTTGTGACGATATTTTTGGTGCACAGATTGCCGCTCATCGTGACGAAAGCGTAAAAGTGCAAACCATTCGGCGGGTCGTAAAGGAGCTGGATGAGTTGAAAACGAAATGTTTGGAACATTCTCGAGACAATTCCTACGTTAGAGCTTGTTTGGGAAGAACGGTGAGTTGATGAATTGGTTTTTCCATTGATATGCAAATCCTAATTTTGAATGCATTGCAGGTCACAAGGTCTCTGTTGAGAAGTGTTGCTTACTTCAAAAGCTTAAACAACGCAGTAGAACAAGAAATTAATCTGAGGAAGTATTTGAACAATTTGACCAGTCAATGCTTTGCTGATGCTTACCAGTCAAGGAAACCACTGTTCGAGCACGGAATAAAAAGGCTGCAGAAGTGCATTGAGAATGCATCTAACAAGAGCGAAAATCATGACGCGGATATGGAATAAAATTATTATCGAGATATTTGTTATGAAATATTTAAATAATGTTATGATCAATGTTTCTCACTGACATGTTGACATGCTGGCTGGTTGAATTATTCAACAGTATCAATTTTCACAAGCCACGAGTGCAAATGTGACCACTACCCTACCTTGCTAACAAAAACTTCTAAGACAACCATAATGATTCAGAGATTATCGGCTTAACAGCCGGTGTCTAACTAACGAGCATTTCTGTCCTTTTCTGATCCGTGGTCAGAGCCGATCTTGTCAACACCAAGAGATATTTAATTATAAACATGAATGAAAAGTCAATCAGAATTCCCGTTTATTAGTTTCCTGCACAGATCGGAAAATGAGTGTAAAATTCTGTGACATATGATGCACATGATTGGAGCGTGGGATTTCACGGAAGTTTACATTACATATCATGTAAAAGTCCTCAAACATCATGTAAACTTCCATTATAAGTCATGTAAATCAACATGATTCTGTGAGTTTACATGACATATAACGCAAATTTACATGATATATCATGTAAACCATCAAAACAGTAAGTTTACATGACTAAACTGAAGTTTACATGACGTGTGAATCTCATTATTTTTATCTGCGTGGGTTTATAATATTTGTATGATCATATGTGAATGCACTACTATATGCTCGAAAACAAGTGCCGAAGATATATCTGATGAAATACAAATCTGGGTTCACCCCTTCGGTTCCTTCGATGTAATAGAAGAAACAAAAAAGTCTTAATGCAGTGGTTTCAAAATCTGACAAGAACCATCGATGAATTTCTAAAAAAAAGCAGGCAGCGCAAGTGCAAAGAGAATAAAATCGATATCAGTCATTTTCAGTCACCAAAATCAATCACGTAAATAGAAAAGCATGAAAAATGTGAAGAAAAGTAGATTATTACTCATCCTTTGTACATATTTAAAATCTAATGAACATTCTTTTCACATTAGGCATCCTTCCGAGAATAGGCTTCATAACTTTCATCCATTTTATTTCCTCTGTACAATACAAAAAAATGCATTTCTCAAACTTGTTGCAAAATAACAGAATGTGAAGAAATGTTTATTGCAAAAAAGCCGGAAAGCTGCTACATACTTCGAGCTTACTCTTGAGGCATTACGAAAACGCAAAAAAAAAACCCGAAAGACGGTACCAAGATAGAGAGAGATAGAAATGGCAGCGCTCTGAAAAAAGGATTACAACAGGCGAAATTAAACTTCAGCCACTCGAGAAATAAGTTGCTCCATGTCGAGCGTCCTTTTCCGCCGTTTTTTTTATTTTTGCACGCTTCTGGGACGGTGCATATTTTCCGAGTATTGCGTTTTAATTCGAGTTTCTTTGCAACAACTGCCCATCGCTGAACGCAACGTTCCTCACAAAAGCTACTTTTGCACAAAACTACGAGAGGGATTTCTTTCGTTTATTTATTGCCGGACTGTGTGCGCCATCGTCCACGTCTCTTTCAGGCAAAGGCTTTAGAGGGGGAAAAAAGCTATTACAAATGAGTGCTGCCCACTCGAGGGAATGATTGTTTTAATAGCAGTGTTAATAAGTTCAGTGAGAAAATAATTGAAATGAAACGACTGACGGTGGCTGGAGCTTGAAACACGTAAGCATACATTTACAGTTTTGTGAAAACTATTTTCCTGGAAACAGATTTAAATGTAACTTTTCCTCACTTTGTGGAATTTTGACTATCATCTGGATACCATCTGAATTATTTGAAATTTTCTAATCTTTATGGTAATCGCGTAGACTCCAAATTGAAGACCCTGAATCCGAGCACATATTTCTCCAGTTTTCTCAAACGTGTTGGGATCTCAGGTCTTCTTCAACGGCGTGCATCCTGTGCATGAGCGGCCGCCCACAAGTCGCCGACCTTTACCTGGTACGCGCTACTCATTAGTATGGGACAAATATCAAATTCTCGCTCCAGTCGACTTTTTAGATCCCATTTAGGCCCTATATGAACTGTACAAAATTTCAGCGCAATCGGTGAAACTATAATTTAGCGCAAGCGATTCAAAGTTTTCATAGGATTTAATATGGGAAAAGTTACACTTTCAGATAAAAAATCCCAGAGGTCGTCCCTTGTCCCCTTAACTCAAACCGATCAATGCGTCTTGTGGAAAAATCATTTATGAAACTTTCCTTCAAAGACCGCAAAACGATTGGATGCTTGTGGAAAAAGTTATAGATTTATTACCGATCAGTGATCGAACGAACGGCTTTTCGTTTTGTTTTTTTAGCAGCACTGTAGCTGCTGCCTTGGCTGCTGCTGATTCTGGGGGTGGTGATGCCTCCCGCCACCCCATGCAACAACGGCAGCAGCAGTGCTGCTGATAAAACAAAACAAAAAGCCCTTCGTTGGATCACTAATCGGTAATAAATCAATAACTTTTTCCACAAGCATCCAATCGTTTTGCGGTCTTCGAAGAAAAGTTTCGTAAATGTTATTTCTACAAGAAGCATTGATCGATTTGAATTAAGGAGACAAAGGGCGACCTCTGGGATTTTTTGTTTGGAAGTGTAACTTTTCCCATAGTAAATCCTATGCAAACTTTGAACCGCTTGCGCTAAATTACAGTTTCACCGATTGCGCTGAAATTTTGTACAGTTCATATGGGGCCTAAATAGGATCTAAAAAGTCGACTGGAGCGAGGATTTATTTTTTTTCATACAAGCGTGTTCCACACTACTACTCATCCATCCCACTGAAGTTTTATGTTTTTACAATATTCGCTTTTTTTAGTACTTGGTACAACTCGCACTTCATGCGTCTACGCCACACCATTTTCTTCTCTCCCTTTGCCGTAGTACTTTTTGCTCAAAAAGCTCCAAAAGCTTTTCGGTCCACCTCCTTAATGTCCACGCCTCTTAACCGCTATTGGAAGGGATTTGTTTTTCTTCTTATTCTTCTTCTTCGTGGCTCTACGTTTCAACTGGCCTGCCTAATTTTCAACTTAGTGATTTTTGAGCAGTTCCATAGTTATTAATTGAAGGGCTTTCTTCATCTGCCATTGCATGAACTTGTATATTGTGAGGCAGGTACAATGATCATAGTGTCGATTGTCGATCAGAACGAGAACCGAACCCGCCGTCTCTGGATTGGCGATCCGAAGCCTTATCCACAAGGCTAACTGGAGATCCCGCAGCAAAGTCGGAAAAGTCTTATACAGTGCGAATTTCATTGAAATTTGCAAGTAACGGTACCTAAGCAGTAAGGTGGCCCACACTTATATGAAAAACAAAAATTTTGAAAAATGCCAAGTCTTACCTCCTCAATCAGTTGTTTTGGACTCCCAGCTACGTTCAAAATTTGAGCGAAATCGGTTGAGCCTAAGGGGGCGGTCAAAACGCTAGAAGTTTGTATGGGAAAACTTGGCCCAATGTATGCAGAAATTTTAAGTTTTCGAATTTTGCCGCTAGGTGGCGCTGTAAGCGTTCGATAATCAAACCCTTTGGTATTATTGTAGGTGACTATATGCCGAACAACTTTGTCGAAGACCGCAAAGTGATATAACGTCTGTGAAAAAAGTTATACCATAGGAAAAGTGAGGATAAACTTTATTATTATTTTTCCAATACATGTAAAGGAATAATATCAATAATGAAATCTCAATACTTTGCATCACTTTGCCTAGGGTATAACTTTTTTCACAGCCGTCGGATCACTTCGCGGTCTTCGACAAAGTTCTCTGGCATATAGTCACCTACAATAATACCAAAGGGTTTGATTATTGAACGCTTACAGCGCCACCTAGCGGCAAAATTCGAAAACTTAAAATTTCTGCATACATTTGGCCAAGTATTCCCACACAAACTTCAAGCGTTTTGAGCGCCCCCTTAGGCTCAACCGATTTTGCTCAAATTTTAAACGTAGCTTCTGGGAGTCCAACACAACTGATTTAGGAGGTAAGACTTGGTATTTTTCGAAATTTTTGTTTTTCAGTGTGGGCCACCCTACTAAGCAGGTTACGCAATCCGTAAAAGCCCTGTTCCTCAACACTAGCAGGGCTGCCCTTGTCTCTGCCGGCAATCATATACTTCGTCTTGATCGAGTTAAAAGTCAAGTCTATCCTCGATGTCTTTCTCTTTAGAGGGGCTAAGGCCTACTCCACTGCCCTACGATAGATGCATATCATTCGCGAAGCCCAGAAGCATGTGCGACTAGGGTAAAAAATATAATTTGGACATGCACGGCGATGTATGCCTTGTTCCGGAGAGCTAATAAAAGTAGATACTTCTCAATATCGATTATTGGATCAAAGAGACCTTATTCTGATGACTTACGTTGAAAATACGTTTAACAATTAAGAATTTACTTCAAAATTATCGAAAATGTAAATTATTTCACTAAAACCCCTCAAATGCACAGGTATGCAAGACGACATACACTTCACAGTCACATACAATATTCACCTCAAAATCGTTGAAATAATAATTGTAAAAATGTTTAAAGCCTTATTGCATTGAAACATGTTCAATAAAGAAGCATTAGGCATCCAATCTCTTAACATTCATCTAGAACGCCTAAAATAGGTGGTGTCCAAAATACATTACAAGTTTTCTACTGTAAATATATTTTGGTCATCTGACGAACTACATGGGGATGCACTGCGATTGCATACTTGGAGGCGTATTCTGTGGGTCTGGCGATATTTCCTCGATTTTAACAAAAACTGTAATAGTTATCAAAATAGATGCCTGTTAAGCGGAGAAATTTGATTATTTGTAAGAAAATATTTGTTAATTTATGCTACTTCCATGATTTAGCAGTATTCATGGCTAAACATTGAGATAATTGCCCTGTCCAAATTATAGATACCTGAGGGTGTCCATAACATATATTCGGTGTCCAAAATGCAATTCTTACAGGCGATCGGAAATTGCGATTTTCTCAGCTTAAAATGCTTTCGTTAAGGTTTTTGTCATCAGGAACGCAAAGCACAATCATATTATAAGCGTATTGGTAACTTTGCAAACTAATCAATTGCTTTCTAAGAAAGCTAGGGGACGATTTTTTCAACGTTGTCCTCAGCCTGTCCAAAATACATGAATTACCCTACCATTCCTCAGTTTGGTTCTGATCGTCGAGCCGTGTAGATCGTTTTTAGACACATTCTACGGGCCCCGTATCATCAATACTTCTTTTTCAAAGTTTAAATTTGGCATATTTCACATTTTTATAACTTTCTACATTACTCTTGTCGTCCAAAAATATATTCAACATGATATTAATATAACAATACATATTTATTGAACGACGGTTAAGATTACCAATAAAATCGTGATTTTAAGGCATTTAGGCACACTATTCATCAAAGCTGCCGTATTTTAAACACCAACGCACTGATTTTTCAAAAGTCTTCCATGATTAACAAATGAATGTATGTAGATTGTAGATTCTTTAGCATACAAAGAATTTTAATTGTAATACTTTACAACTCTCAGGTATGGCTGGTCAAAATATAGGTTTTTTAAGCGTTGCGGAAAAGCAACTTTTATGAAATTTATTCAAATTCGGAGCAAGTTCCAAATATGAAATTTTGTATGGTCTTTGTACTCCAGAATATCTTTCAAATGAGACAAAAACAAAGTAAATCGGCTCACTGACACCTGAGCTTCATCTGGTTAAAGTTTGCGCTGTAACGTCACGAACAAAAAAAAATAATGTGAAAAAGACCAAATTTCTCTGGCTTGGACGGCTTCTGCAGTGGACAAAGGTAGTTCAAAACTTTTCTTTTTTCGTTGTGTATGAGCCCTTTTTAAGGTATCTTAATAAATTACGTACCAATAGGGCCCGTTCACAAACTACGTAGACTCTTGAGAGACGGGGGGAGGTGATGTTTGGCCAAAATCTACGCTGTATACAAATTCCAAAAATTATGTAAATTGTAATTGCACTGCGATCTTGTAAAAATTTTAAATCGTAATCAAATGCCACTCAAACCGATAATTTCTATGATATCAATACCAAACAGGCGAAACACTGACAACATCACCATCTCATATATCTTAGAGTATTGATAACTTCGAGAGTTGGTGTTTTCAGCCAAGTTGTTAGGTTGGTCAAAGACTTACAGTTGGTGTATTGTTTGGTTTAATGTTCCAGCAGAAAGTGGCGCTAGAGAACTTACAAATTTTAAATTTCATATATCTCAGGATCCCGATTACTTAGAAAGATGGTTCCTTCGGCAAAATTGTTTGGTAAGTCAAGGACTTGCAGTGGGGCTACTATTAGATGCGATATTTCGATGCTACAAGACGCTAACTTCCATTTTGCAAAAGCTGGCAAACGATAAGAATTTCTCAAAAAGTATTTTACAAGCTGGAACTTTTTTCACTTTGGACATTACCCATCTTGGTTTTTTTGACCCCTTTAAGAAACGGATGAATAACTCAGCGATATAAGAAGGTTTTTGATATAAAACATGGACAATTTCAGTAGGCATTACGTAGAGCTAGATGTATTCTGTTAAAAGGAGCCAAACAGAACTCAAAATTGGTGTAGTAAATACAAGAAAAATCAAAAATCCTGAAGGATCTCGGGCTTCTATTTTCGACCACCTGACTTTATTTTGGCCCACCTCATTTTTTTTTTCTTCTTCAATAGGCATAAAACCCATTTGCTTTATTTTTTCATACAAATTTACAATATTTTAACATTTTCCAGTGAGTTATACTCTTTTAAGGAATTTGTTAATTAACGCTATACATTATTTACATACAATATCAAACTTAACATTTAACATTTTGTTTTCAATTATAACTTAAACAAACACTTATTTTGGACGTGTTGATGATGTAGCGACGAGTCGAGCGGCAACAGATGGATGGCGGTGCGTGGCAGGCGGTGGAATGCGGCGGTTTGATGGTGGGTGGCGTATGGTGGCGGGTGGTTGTTGGTGGGTGGCAGGGCGGGTGGCAGGGTGGGTGGGCGGTCTAGCGGCGGTAGAGTAGAAAGCAGAAAAAAGGAGGCGAGTGAATGACAAGCAAATTCAAACTAAATAGCGGAGGACATTCTGCTTTATGGACGTCCTTAACGAACGTTTGAAACATTTCGTGTTTCCCGTTGTTTTAAGGGTTGGCGGTAAAGCATTGTAGAGTTTACTGGCAGCATACGTAAACTTTTTCTTTCCCATCTCAGTTCGGGGTCGGATTAGAAACAGGTTACCGGGTTGGCTGGACGAACGATTGTTGGCTACCCATCTTAATGGGATGTTGTGATGAATGTTGGATGTATTTGACACTATTTGGTTCATAAAAACCATAAGTTGCATCTCATACATTGCTCTTATAGGCAATATAGAGTTGTTAGGATCATTGTAAAGGGCAGCGGTTGGAAACAGATGAGGCTTTCTAAACACCACTTTCAGGCACCTATTTTGCGAAACTTGTAGCTCCTTCAACCGAGATTTACCAGCAGCACCCCAAACAGCGACCAGATATTGCAGTCATGAATGAATTAGTGCAAAATACAGCTTTAATAGCCAGTTGCTGGGTATAAAAGATGAAATCCTTCTCAGCAAGCCGCACAATGAACTGATTTTTCCTTTTAGGTGGTTGATATGCGGAGACCAATTCATTTTTGAGTCAATGATCAGTCTCAAAAAGGGATACTCGAACACTTCTTCAATTGCATGACCATGTACTTCAAGAGGAACACGGGGTGGAAGTCTACGGTTAGGGGAATGCAGGAGCATGTACTTTGTCTTTCCCAAATTCAGCGACAGCAAATTCACGTTGAAATAATCTTCCAGCAGCAGAATGTCGTGTTTGATTTGATCTTGGACAACTTTTGTGCTTACACCTTGGTATAACACGGACGTATCATCAGCGAAGAGCCGCAACTTTCCCTTCAGCGGTAGCATACATATATCGTTGATAAAGAGTAGGAATAGAATCGGCCCCAAATTGCTACCTTGTGGTACTCCAGTGGTGATGGGACTAAGCCCGCTTTTGTGCTCTCCTATGGTGACGTATTGCCGGCGATTACTAAGATAGCTTTCAATAATAGTTTTTGAAATTCCTCGGATGCCAAGTAATTCTAACTTTTCCAGCAGTATGCTATGGTCGATAGTGTCGAAGGCTTTTTTTAAATCGATGAACAGCGCTCCAGCAATTTGTTTGTTGTCCAAGGAATCGTATATATCCTCAACAAGATCACAGGCAGCACTGAGTGTGCTAGAGCCCTCGCGAAAGCCATATTGATCGGTATATAGCAGCTTAAAATGACTAACGTAATCGTTGATCCGTTGTACCAACAGCTTCTCAATTATCTTGTTCAACATCGACAAGCATGAGATCGGACGATAGTTGGCCAAAACCTTCGGGTCCCCGGACTTGAAGATCGGAACTACTCGAGCAACTTTCAGGCAATTTGGGTAATGTCCAGTTCGTATGATTTCATTAAATACATCGGTTAATAACAGTGCGAAGAACTGGTGATGATTCTTTAAAAACGAAGGGGCGATTTGATCCGGTCCACATGACTTTTTTGTATCCAGGTTGTTGATCAGAAGGATGGTTTCATTCACTGTTGCGGGGCGCATATACATGGAGGTCGGCTGGGCAGTTGCGGTTCCTAGTCGGTGGATGTTTCGATCGCCAGGAATCGATGAGGCTAGGTTGCGGCCAATGTGGCAAAAATGGTCGTTGAAAGCAGTACAGATTTCGTCCATGTCTGTTAGCGTCCGATCTCCATTATGGATGGTTATATTTGGATTTCTGCCGTGTTTTTCTCCCCGAATATTGTTGACAATTTTCCATGCATCTCTCTGACTGCTTCTAGCAAGGATATTTTGGTAGTAATCATGCTTTGCTTGCTTTTTCTTCCTGCACAATAAATTCGATACGTGTTCTAATAACGCTCTGGAGTTATTATCCCCGGGATTCTGTTTGCATTTTTTTATCTGTTTGTCTTTGATACGAATGAGCTTCCATACGTCCAAAGTCATCCAGGGGCAAAATCCTTTTACCTTGGCTTGCACGCTTACTGTTCTTGTGCACTGCGCAAGAATTGTTCTGTACAAATCTACCACGTGGAGCAATTTGTCACTAGCGGTCATGCTAACTGGCAACTCATTAACTGCAATCGAAAATCGTTCATTGAGACTTCTGTGATCAACAATAGTCTTATTCAAACTTCTTGTTTCAATTGAGCAACTTAGTTTGAATGTTGAAACGATTAGACAATGGTCACTAATATCGGTCTCAATTGTCTCATTCACAACAGTAGTTGCTAGATGTTCTGTGCACACAACATGATCTAGAATGTTGTTGCTAGTGGGTCTCGTTACATTAGTATTAGTGACAAACATATTGTAAGCTGCAAGTATTTGAAGGTATTCTGCAGCTATTGGATTCGATGGTGAGTTTACTGGAATGTTCATATCTCCTACAACTATACAATCATTCCCATTTCGAACATTTGAATACAGTTGATCTAACTGCCCAAGAAACCTTCTACAGTCAAAAGCCGGTGGTCTGTAGATCGCATGGAATTCTAACCATCTGCCTAGTAATTGAAGCCGCAGATGAATGTGGTGAAATCCGTCCATTTCGATTACCTTTTGAACATTCATTTTCAAATCATCACGAACAAAAACAGCCAAGCCTCCATGCGATTCGTTCCTACACGAGAACACGCCGCTATAACCATCAAGTGTGAACAATCCCTTTCGGTTAACTTTCACCCAAGGTTCGCACAACACAACTACATCGACCCGCATTCTCGACATGTATAGTGTCTCCCCAACCCAGTCAAATTTCGATACATCATTCATCCCTCTCATATTAAGTTGAATAACTTTGAGTGATTTTGAGTTCCCAACGGTATATTTATTTTCCAACCATTCTCCTACAGAATCATACATATAATTAGAGTACATGGACATTACGAATTATAGAACTAGATGACAATCTTAGTGTTGTTCTTATTGCCTACGCTTCAAGGAAGGTTCGCCGGTTGGTGATGAAGAATCCGAGCCGCTTCTCCTCGAACTATTCAATAGCCTTTTTGAGCTAAGGTTCCCAAGCCTTTCGATATCCTTACGCCTGCGAATTACGTCGACTTTCGAACCTTCAGTTTTCTTGATGAGAATGGCGCCATTCCGGCCCGGCCAGACGAATTTGATGTCCGTAAGGTCCTTGAATTCTCGTACTTCCTTCAACAGCTCCATTCCGTATGGTGTGAGCTCATCACGCAAAAATATTTTTGCCATAGATGAGTTGAAGGCAGAATCAACCGCAGATGCTAATAGAGGTCCATGGTTCTTCTTCTTGCTGAACAATTCTTCTTTGTACCGCTCCTCCGAAAAATAGACTTTAACTGGTGGCACTTTTGCATCGTGTTGCTGATGATCCTTGCTGCTGAGTCGTTTTGCTTCCACTATAGCACCTTCGGGTAGCTGGTATCCAACAGCAGCGGCAACTTTGCGTACAGCGGTCTCCACAGATTCATTCCTTTTCATGGGTATTCCGAGCAGCACAGCATTTTTCGATATTGAGGCTCTGTTGAGGCGATCCACTTCTAGCTCAAGTTGGTTTACCGTGTCCGATGTCGCCTGCTGTTTCCCACGCAGATATTGGACGTCCTTCTTCATCATGTTTTACTCATCCTTCACCGATTTCAACTCGTCGAGTACCGTAAACCGGGGTCAAATTGATCAGCGGGGTGAAATTGATCATTCGGGTACTACATTGTAATTCCATACTAGGAACTCTTAAACGTCGTAATGATCTTAAACTTTTTACGTCATCTGGTTCGTAGCTGTCTAGAGATGAGTGTAGACTTTTATTTTTTAGAAAAAAGTTAGTTTTGCCTTATTTTTTAAGGAATTTGAAATGTATTTTTCATTTAGCTGAAATCATTGCTACTAAACAATCGATTGCTAATAGGACTTCCCGTAAATTCTCGGTTTTAACATTTTTGTGGAACCTTGGTTAGGAAGTTATGAAGCTAATCAGAACATGAAATAGTTATAAAAAAGTTCATTTTATGATGAAATAGTCATTAATTGCTCTAAAAATCACTTATTTCAAATGAAATTGCATACCTTTAGGCGTTTAAGGGGAAATTTCAAAATTTAATTTTGCATTTAAAGTATTAAATTCACTAGTTGTAAGATTTTAAACGCGTTATTCGGTTTTAGAAGAGCAAAATTAAGCGAAGAAAGAAATTTTCCTTTCCAACCGATGCTTAATTGTGTACTGATCAATTTCGCCCCAAAGTGGCATTTCCAATTTTTTGAAATTTGGAGTTATTTAACTTAAAGTTTCAATTTGTTGAACAAAATTCCGTCACATGGTTCCATGGAGATCCACGGGGTACTGGTTTTACAGACATTCTTTTGGCGATATTTGAATTGGTACTGATGTTATCCGCAAAAGTTGTTTTAAAGTGATCAATTTGACCCCGGATTACGGTACAGAGTCCAGCTTTTCGGAGAGGAAGTTTTGGAATTTTTCTATGTCGCCAACAGTTGACTTAACGGTTTGCAGCTCGGCTCGCGTTTCACGTACCTCGACAAGAAGCACTTCAGATTCCACAGCCAAATTTCGGGTCGACTGTTGGTAGATGTTATTGCACTCCAATGAACAGAAATAGGTTTTTTCGCGTAACTTGCGGACGGCGTTTCCGATCACATTTTTGCACTTAAAATGTTCATTCTTGTGGCAGTATGCACATTCAACAACTTTTCGCGGGTCCTTTTCTTCGAGGCCACAAATCACACAAACGATAGCTTCATCAGACATTTCTGTTTCGGACGATTAGTTTGTTGACTGTAGCAATGATGAGACAATGCAGCAAGACAGACTACAGATGTATGCATGTATTGAACGATGTACTTTAATTATCTCTATTGTTGCTCTTTGATTGCATATGGATGGATATAGTTACCAGATTGAGTGTGACAAATTTCAGTTATGTTTTCCACGGGACTTAGTACAGAATTGGACTTGATAACGATGTCGTCGGTTAAACTGCACTTGATGAGCAGTTTCAGTATAATTTTTCCACAGGTTTTTCTGTATTTCCTTATCAAAGTTGATAAATTTCAGCAGCAGTTTTTTGATATTGTATGCAGCTCGCAGTGTTGCCTCATTAAATTGCTGACAGGTGGATCAAAATATGTTCTCATGTAATTATGCTGAATATATTTTGGACATACCTTAAACAACCAACCATTTTAGTAAATGTCATCGCTCCACCGAGCCTTTAAACAGTTTATTTTGAGTTTTAACAAGGCTTTAACCCTAAAAGGGATACCTGGGGTCCATTGGACCCCATGCGCCTTTCAGAGCTCGTCTTTGATGGGACACACTCGGCGAGGTGACGAAACTGAGGCCATGAAGGGTATCCCTTTTAGGGTTAACTACATTCACATCATCCAAATGTTCATCTGTGACAAGTAATATCTGATGCTTTTTCGCGCGTTTCATTTGAAGTGAAAACATTTTCTCTATTTTTTTATACTGAACAGCATATTTAACTGGGTCTTATAACAGTTTCCCGAATTCCATTATCCCGAAAACCATCTCCCCGAAAACCAATACCCCGAATGGTCCAGTACCCCGAATGACATTACCCCGAATAGCCCATTTCCCCGCATGCCATTACTCCGAATAGCCCAATAGTCCAATAGTTTTTGTCAAAGAAAGCTTATGTCTGTAAAAAATGGTTCGAATTTTCATTAGAGATTTTGCCTTCTTTTGTGCATAGGCTATTCTTTGTAGACTTAGGCGCTTTGGCGTTAAAAATAAGATTAAGATGTGGAGCAAATATTCGTACTACAGAGTTTTCCTTCTTTCATCGTCTTATATTGTTATTGTGATTGGTATTTGGCGAGTTTTACATAGTCCATGGAAGTCTATTTATTCACAATGAACTATTGCATTATACCCTCAGTATTCCCAGGCTCGAAAGAATAGCACTTGGAAAAAAGAAGGAAAATATCTGATATCAAATTTTATACTATTTGCATTCAATGACAGTGCACTGCCAGTTACAAATATGTGGTGGAAATTATTTCTGCGCATCTGAAAATCTCTGGGAAAAGAGTTGTGTATTGAAAAACATTGTTTTGTAGGGACATGGCATTCGGAGTAATGTATCATTCGGGGAAATGGTATTCGGAGTAATGTGTCATTCGGGGTAATGGTTTTCCGGGTAATGTTTCATTCGGGATAACGATCTATTCGGGGTAACGATCTATTTGGGGTTGTGGCTTTCGGGGTATTGGTTTTCAGTGAAGTGGTATTCGGGGAACTGTTATAGGATCATTTAACTGACATCCGAAATGGAGATCAGTACAAGGATTACTACATAGTTGATTAGTTTTCGTTTTTTTTTTTGAATTTTTATTTCTGTGTATTTCAACTTATGCTAATTCTACACTTATAGGTTACTTTTCGTGTTCCAATGAAAATTTACCAAGATTTAGTAGATATTATATAATAAATGCAATAAAACTCCCTAGATGGGCCAAAATACCTCCACTACCCTATTGTATTCGTATCAAATGGTAATCGAAGACCAATATCCCTTTCGGGACGAGGCAGCACAATCGTGCTGTTTTTCGGCATTGATTTTATACATTTTTTCAGTCATTTTTTTCACAACATATGTGATGTAAATAATTTTTATAATCTAGTTATTACTCTAACTTGTATTTCTGAGCCTCAGCTTTGATTGGAATTGTCTACAAATAACGCCACAATAAGTTAAACAAAAAGTAAACAATCACCCTAGAAGTTGAAAAAAAAAATATCTGTCGTATTTTTATAAATATTTGTTTAATCCAGGTATGCAGGGATAAAAATCTATAGAAAAAGAGTAGTTCTGCAAAACGGCGAAGAAAAAGTGGTGCTTTATTGAAAAGCACAAGAATTCTGGGTGGTCTTAATAATAAGGATCTTGAAATATAATGGAAATTATGTCAGTGTTACGTCTGTCTTTGATATTACAAGAATCACCGACTCATACATCTCAGGACCCTGATTATTTAGAGAGTTGTTTAACTTATCAAAGATCTTTAGTTTAAAAATCGTTTGGTTCAAGGTTGGTAGTTGAAATTTTGAAAAATCATACACATTATATTTATTCAGAAAAGAAAAGTTGTAACTTTTTAAAAAGTGCCCAAAAATTTTCAAATTTTTACTGCTAGTTTCTCAACCAGTCAAAATTTGTAGGAAACTTTTTGAGAAATTCTAATCATTTGCAAACTATTATAAACTTTTAATTACCGTCGCCCAGTGGCGAAATCTCACGTCCAATGGTAAATCAGCTGAAATTCTTTGATTTATCAAACAACTTTGCCAAAGACACCACTAAGTAATTAAGATTTTTTATCACTGTTAGGTGTATTTGTCTCTGAGATCACAGAAGTTGATCTTGGGGTCCTTAGTGGTATGCAGATCCACTAGTATGCGTTTGGTTCAATAAATTCTCGCATACATCTTAACGCGTTATTACATGAATCGTTGACATTGCATAGATTATTCAAGAAATGTTTATCTCGACAGCGTGATGAGTTCTATGATGAAAAATCTAAATTCCTGGCGGTGCGAATTAATGGACCTCAGCGGTCTAGTCTTTGGGACAACATTAGTAGAATATGGGAGGTTCTAAGCCGAAGATGGGTGCCGGTGTCATTGACCTTCATGAAGGAGTATTCATACTGCTGATATCAGTAACTTGGCCCTCCGAACCATTTATCACAAAACGGATTTTTAATAGAATAAAGTTCCCCTTGAAACAGTGGTGATAATGCAATATTATATTCACGAACTCGGGAAAATTTGGTTGATTATTCTGATTTCAACATGATGTGCATTTTCGTGACGTTACAACGCGAGGAGAATCCTGTTTGAAACTGAACGGGCGTTGTAACGTCACGAAATGTAAAAGTCGATTATCCAAAAACAAATCCGAAATTTATATGTTTTATTCCATTGAATTGAAGAACAAACCAATAAATAGGAAAAAAAAATTAAGAATAACATAAAAATCCGAGCAGATTTTTTAAAATGTTGGTAGTGCAGTAGAGAGGGTCGAATTCTAGCGCGTTGTAACGTCACGCTACATATACGCATTTTAAACACGTTTTTCTATTGAAAACTAAATGTTCAATAAGTCAAATATATCAGAAATTTTACAAGGAAACCGATTATGGAAAAATATGTTGAGGTTTACAATCGTTTACATGAGTTATAGTGGAAAAACTGACTACGAATGCGTCAAAACGTTGTAACGTCACTGTAGAATGTGTCTTTAATAGAGCGAAGCAGAGGTGAAGAAAAGTTCTCGTGTGTGAGTTAGTTGAGACCACCACATTGGTGGCGGAATCCAAGGCCGACGATGTCGACGTTTAGACGAAATGCGTTCCTGATCGATTTCAGCAACCTACCCAAGCTTCCAAAACAAGAGGAATCTCATCTTTTCGTAAACCAGAAGCAAAACTGGGTTACGATGACGTTGACGCGATTTAATTAAGCAATGCGAAGTTTGCGCTCATTGTTGACTGTGCCACCCTGGAGTTGGCAATCAACCCAGTCTACAAGCAAGACATTTCATCGAAGTCGACAAGAAGAAATATCAAATTTCCTTCAGTATGGACGATGGTGGCGTGGATGTGAAACTTCACGATCTGCCGCCTCGAATGGATAATAAACTGATCGAAGACTGGATGGCACAGTATGGTGAAATCATATCAATTCGTGAGTTCAAGTGGACAGACAAGGTGTTTTTGAAAAACCAAGACAATGGTGTGCGCATAGTAAGGATTCGCTTGCAAAAGCCGATTCCGTCATATAGCACGGTTCATGCGAAGAAACATACGTAACCTACAAAAATCAGACTCCCACGTGCCGTCATTGTGGGTACAAGGCTCACCGTGGTCGGGAATAAGTGAAGAACAAAATGGTTCTTGCAGAACGAGATGTTCGATCTGTCAACGATAGGATGGAACGAGCAAGGTCGTCATATGCTGATGAAGTGACGATGTCTGGTGACCTGAACAAATACCATGAGAGGATGGAAGATGAACCACGTGACCTGAAGTTTACCACGGCTGCTACTGGTGAGAGTACCCAAGCAGCTGGTAGGGGAACAGAGCTCAAAATGATGGATGGAGATGGATTCTGAACTGGATTCGGATGATCCGACACTAATAACACTAGTTTACAAAATAAAACAAAAGTCGTGAACTTCTGTCAACGACCAAAATTTTTGAAGAATAATTTAGTGCTGATTTCGAAACCGTGCTTTAAAAAAATTAAAGTAGAACAGTTTTTTAGTTTTAGCTCAATATCGAATTTTACAATTTAATAAAATTCAAATATCTTGCCTTTTGTTCAACTAATTTTAACCCTCGAGCGATCGCGCTGTTGTACTTTGTACAACACGTTGAAAAAATCTCGCTTTTTGTACTCAGCATTAGCGTGGTGCCGTCGCAGGTAGTCAACCGCGCGAGTTACGGAAGGTTAAATCTTTTTACATAGATTTAAAGCTGAATATAATACTATTCATTCCGAGGGCCCATATAGCCGAGTAAAGGGGGGCATAGAGTATCTTCCCAAGTAACACAGACAACATCTTCGAGAATAAACTTTAAAAAGGACGTTGTAGTATAGTACTATAATCGTATTTGTACACATATTATGTTGAAATCATGTTTTAACTCTGTTTGGCAATAACAAGCTACTGAAAAATGTTATCATCCTCACTACAAGTTAAAATAACGTAAATTTAACGTTGGTTAAACAAGATATTTATATCACCGTCTTCCTTCAATTGAAGATGTGTTATTATTATTATTATATTTTATTAAAGACACTTTACCAAATAAGTTGGCATTCGTGTCCAGAAGATGTTTTGTATAACATCAGCAGCACATAGTTATAACCTTTGAGATCAAACATGTTATTAAAACGTTGTTTTTACGTACTAAATACGTTAATGTACAACATTATTAGTTTGCTATCTCTTCTCACTGATTTGATCATTATTTAAGAAACATCTCTTTCACTTGAAAATATAAGGCAATCCAAATACGATAGCAACTTTAATTTTATGGTTTGTGGATTGATCCTGCTACAAGTATGCTAAACGAGGTAACCAATGGGTATGTTAATAGTCTCTAAAACTTGGCGCAGTCCAATCAGCAGATCACAGTCACCATGGCTCGAAAGATGGACGCCACCATTCAACTTTATTTACATGGTAGGCCTCCCGTCATCTAAAAATCACTGGGGATACTTACCTGGCGGCTAAATCTCCCTTACCAGCACAGTTTTTACACTATTTTTATCCCGTGAAGCAAACGAAAACAATTAATTGGTATTTGTTCTAGGAAACGCACTCTAACTTTGTTATTGTTATACCTATGTTCAAAACAGGTAATCCAAAACCAAAAATGACATCATCGTATGCTATTGAGTAGTAGATGTTCAAAATACGTTACTATGATGTTTTTTCAATGTATTTCATTCGACTCAAGTGGTATTCGACAAACATGTTATTGAGATGTATAGCAGTCGTAATTTAAACGTATTTCTAAAGTTTTGAGCTCTTCCGTATATCAGGCCAGACCAATTACAGTGCCTGCTAAAAAGTTTCACACTATCATTTATATATATGGCCGTTAATTCATCTACTGATTCTTCTGCCAATAATTATCCTTCTGGAACTGTTTAAATATGCAATGAAATAATATAATTTCCTTATTGATAATGAAGACAAATTCTACAGTCTAAAAGCACATCATTAATACATCATAATTTAAAATAACATCCCAAAACATTCTGACGGTACTTTGTCAAGAAGCCACCATGTTGCATATCTGAAAATTTGTTTGAAAATCTCTTACAAACCACAGAAATGTCAAAAAACTTCCCTTTTTATTCCTTTCCGATGGAAAGCGAATGAATTTATTAAGAGGAAAAGTGCTCATTTCACCATAAATTTTGAACGGCACATGAAATTAAGTCATAGTGCCCAAACATCGAGATGGTAAATTACAAACGATGTGTAAGACTTGAAAATTATTCTAAGCCATCACTTAATACTGCATTTGCATTGATACATTGATTTGCTGTGCGTGGTTGATGAATATTAATTTCGTGCCAGCAATAAGTAAGTTGTTATGATGTTGCTGAGAACATATTCGATACATAATTTTATGTTATAATGATGTATTGAAAAGCATCTTCAGAAACATCAAAGATGTTTCATAAGCCGCCATTTTTTGCGCTTTTTCGGTTATATAAGTGTATGAAAATACGTTTTCCATATTTGAAACAAAACATGGACGTTTGTATGAAACATGTATTATATACAGTATTATAACAAATTGTGTTACTTGGGTTCGTGCCTGCCACACGATATACACATGCAAAATGATCATTGGCAGAGGAAGCTCTCAGTTAAAAACTGTGGAAGTGCTCATTGCTCAAGCTGAGAAGCAGGCTTTGTCCCAGTGAGGACGTTATGCCAAGAAGAGGAGAAGGAGCAACATCATATAAGACTTTGTGTTTGATGGGTATTACAGAGGCTCTCATGATGTTCAGATCTGCTATGCAGAAATGCCTGGACGAGGGAGTTTTTCCAGAGGTTTGGAAGCACCAGAGTCTGGTTCTATTGCAAAAGCTGGGAAACCCGGAAATCCGCCGGCATATAAACCAATATGCTTGATCGACACGGCGGGGAAGGTGCTCTAAAAGATCAAACTGATGGTGTAAATGGGCACTCGAGTAACCAGTTCGGCTTCTGGAAGGCGATGTTGACTGTGGACGCATTCCTGTCGGTTAAATAGAAAGTCGAGGTATCGCTCCAGCGTAAGAAGATGTGGATTCATTACTGTGCAGTAGTGGATTCAGCATGTAAGGAACGCGTTCAATAGCGCCAGTTGAGCGGGTATTGTCGATGCGCTCCTGCGTCTGGGGATACCCGGGTACCTGCACAAGATTCTCGGAAGTTACTTTCAGAATCGATTATTAGTTTATGACACAGAGGTGGGTCGGGACAGCTTTCACATTATCTCAGGAGTCCCGCAAGGTTCTATCGTGGGTGTGGTGTTATAGAGTATTATATACGACGAGGTGTGGAGGTTAAAGTTCCCGTTGGGAGTGGCAATCATCGGCTTCGTTGACGCCATTACACTGGTGGTCTACGTTGAATAGATCGAAGAAGAGCAATTGATTGCTGCCCACTCGATCGCAGTTGTGGAGGAGTGGATAAGATCCAGGAAACTGTAATTGGCTCTCCACAAAATTGAGGTGGTGGTTGTGAACAACTGAGATTTGGAGCAGCAAGCGATGATCAATATAGGCGGTTGCATTATCTCTTCGAAGCGCTCCATTAAACACTTGGGGGTGATGAGCAACGATAAGTTTACCTTCGGTAGCCACGTTGATTATGCCTCCAAAAGAGTCTCCACAGCTATAGCGGCACTGTCCCGGATGATATCCAATACCTCTGCGGTTCAGCAATTGTTCAGCAAACGAAAGCTTTTGACTAGTGTCGCTACGTCCATACTAAGGTATGGCAGCGCGCATGGGACAGTTCCACTAAAGGAAGGTGGACCCACAGGTTGATGCCGAAGGTAGATATTTGGGTTAATAGACACCATGGGGAAGTAACATTCCACCTGACTCCGGTTCTTTCGGGCCATGGTTGGGCAATGTTTGAATTACATTTTTAAAGTAATCTTGTGCTAAACTCACTACTTGTTTCCATAATTATTATTATTATTATTATTATTATTATTATTATTATTATTAGCTTTATTAAGGAGATTTTCAGCCCGCGGCTGGTTCATCTCCACGTTCCCATAATGTCTTATTCAACCATGGTGATGGTGGTGATTTCAATTAAAACTACACTTGGAAAATCCATAAAAGATATACATTTAATAACAGTGCATGTTAAAGAGACATCAATAATTCATAATATTTTCTAATATTATCAATTTTCCAGCCAGTTGAAGGTTTGGAAGAAGATTATTCAACGACTAAATTATGCCTATTTAATCGGAATCCGTTCACTTGGCATGTCCTACATCAACAACGCTTCGAATCATGTTCACTCGAGAAAGCGAAGTCGTGGATATTAAAATTTTACTACCGCGCTGACTGCTTTCCCTTTTGCCTTTTTTCTCCACTACTGCCATCCGCCCTCCCGGAAGATGATCCCTTGCGCTTGCTGCGGTATGAAGCAATACGACGGCACTTTCTTGAGAGATTCCCACAGCCTCGTTGGCGCCACAGTGCCAATGTCGTCGCTTCATCTTTCTTTTTCTTATTTCTAACGGGAGAAGTTTCACGCGGCAAAAGTGTTCAACGGTGATGACGGCTCGTTCTTTTCTGCGTCTTCACGGAACCAAACACGGTATAAACTTCTTAGTGTAGTGATAACTTTGTTTGAAAATTTTTCGTTTTTAATTCTAAATTCTTGTAACAAGTATATTTAGTTAGAATCAAGTGTATTATGAACTAGATTTGGGACGAAAATTTTCCTTGTTTGCTTAGGCATACTGTATTGTTAAGTATAGATTTCATATTGTGTTACCACAATCATCTATTTATCCAGCCCATTTAAATATCCTTGAAAGATGCTGTATATTTGCCTGTGTACCGGACGTGGAAACGTTGTTCACAAATGGCTTAGCAATACGCGAATCAAATCAGCCTAAGAATCTAATAATTAATACAAAATTTCCAAAAATATATTAGAGAGTGAGGAAGTGGAACCATCTCGGCAGAACTCATATTTTGGGAACTTTTCTGCTATATCTCAGTCAATTTGGAACCAATTGACACAACCTTTGGAACGCGGTGAGATACGTATAGTATCTAAACGTGTACCGTCAAACGGGGTTACTTGCAACAGCGGTGTAACTTGCAACACAATGACATACACTAAATGTGAAGTATTTTCTAATAATAATGAAAACTAGTATGCCCTTCAATTTCGGTTATACAGATTATGCATACCAAAGATCGATTTAGTGGAAAAATAAGTTTTGTTTCTTTGTTTATTGTTTAGCTACACTGTTAAAACGGTTTGCTCATTTTATGCCATAAAAACAAGTATGAAAATCGTGTTTCACCTCTCCCCTATGGTAAGTGCGATAAGTCTAATGACCTTAGTTGCAGTTAGGGTACCTGATAGTAAGCTTAGCTAAACGATAAAAGTTTAATAAACTTACCTACTAAGTAATGTAAAAAATCATTATTATATTCGTCAACCACTATGGGGTAACTTGCAACAGTTAAATTTGACAAACCCTTCTATTATTTATCTTCATTCCACGATATATTTGACAGAAATAACCGAAACGGACCATTTCTTGATTACGTAACGAGTTCATTTTCAAATGACAACTCATTTTTTTACATTTTTTTTGAACGTGATTTTCAAACATTGTTAGGAAATACCATATTATGGAGTTTTATTTATGTTACATCTTTTTAAAAGTTTAATTTAGTTTATGGGCGCTTTAAAACTATCACCAGCATCAATTCTGAACCTAGAAGGACCAAATTATTTCAGCGGAGTACCCAAATTAATGATTTTGATATTTACAAAGTTCAATAGATGTGTTTCAATCATGTTATTTTAGCTGAAATTGTCAAACACCACTTCAAACTGAATTCTACTTAAAGATGACTCACTCTACCTTTTCAAGAAATGACAATTATCATTGTTGAAATTTTGTTACGAGTACTATGTCACGAAATCATTATATTTGAGGGGCATGAGACCTGTTGTTAAACGATATACTCTCACTTGCAATTACTATCAACCCTTTTATGAAAAATTATATGTCAATTGGTTAGTGTACATCTTAACAATGCATTTTTCATGCATTACATCAACAAGTTACTATACGACTTAACACTAGAATGTTCTTGCTGTTTATTGATAGCTAACTTAACTTCATGTCCTGTGTTGCAAGTTACCCCACAGATGGGGAAACTTTCAACAAGCATGTATTTCGCACCTCCTGATTAGGTGACAACATATTTTGATAAATCAATTGCTGCATAGTATTCTACTCTGGGTAATTAGCGTACACGATGCTTTACAGGATGGTTCAAATGTTTAGATTTTCAATGATATTGCTTCAAAGTCGAAAAGTGTTGCAAGTTACCCCATTTGACGGTACACATTTTCAAGTCAATTGGTTTGGAATTGACTGAGTTATAGTAAAAAGGTCCCAAAATACCGACTACTTCACAAGTGGCTCGCTACCCCATATCAACAATTTAAACTTCTCTGTCTCCACTTTCTGACCTGAATCCTGGTTGAATTTTGTACAAGACTTTAATGTCGACCGACAGTCTTGCTTGTCAGACTTGTCTTCAAAATTCGATTTAAAATCAATTATTCCCGATGCACCGCCACAATTTTCTGTGTTCGTGAATTAATAAAATCAATGTTAATTCGGTATGCAATACATTATGCATGCGGGAAGGGTAGCACAGCACACAACAAAAGTCCCAAGCAGAGCGGGTCGTTCGTGAGTTTGAATCTCTCACTAATGAAATTAAAAATTTTGACCGGCTCGAAGCTTTGTGAAGTTTTCAAATTGTCAACTGTACTAAAAGAAATTTGATCGCATGACGAGACATGATGGCAATGGAATTGTAACTTTCTCGTATAATCCGATCAGATTCTTTTCATCCGACCAATTCAGTCGACGCCACCGCCGCCGCGCCGTCGTCAACGTAGGCCTGCCTGGAATACACAGCCCTAAATACCTCCCGTCGAGGAAAAGTTGAACGCCAGCCCCCGTAAATGGTTGAAAATAAATTTAAATTTAATGTTCTTTAAAATTGTTTCAGGGCCCAATGGAAGTACCGAGAGCAGCGCATGAAGGAATCAACTACAATTGGCTACCCGCTCGGTTTGTAACCTTGCCCGTCGCTCCTTCCCACGCTCTAGCCATCTCCCCACAATCCCCACCCAACCCAAGTTTGGGCTGCGTCGTTAGACCAGATCCTTTCGGTCCAATTTGTTGGCAGTTTTCAGGATTCTTTGGTAGATTGGTTTATGGCATCGTAATAAGAGACAGTGAGTGTGGGAATAGGCGCGTGGAAAATGAGGGCGCGCTGGATGGGAAGGGGTGAGCTTCCATTCTATTCGATTACTTTTGTTTCAACTTTGGCCGTATCGGTATGACCTACCTCTGGTTTTCTATCGGAGGACAGGCTGTTCAAGGAATATTTAAGTTCGGGTCAGAGGATGTGGAGTGAGAAAGTTGAAAAACTTTAAGAAGTTGAATTGCAGGGTAAGGTTGTTAAACGCCATATCATCAGTTTACTGTTTTCCTTATACTATACAATATTTTAGGTTTTGGTGTGGGTGCCATCCATAGATTTTGGCCGCTCACTGGTATCCCTTATAATAGAGACTCGGATATTATCATTAAATGGTAACAATTAAAGTTCAGCGTCCTACCTTGATACCTTGTTGGCTACAAAGTAACTTTACTCCAATGCCGAGCGTATAGTAGAGCACCATCTTCGTCGGTCTTGGGCGATGTTCCTCCAGTTTCCCCGAACGTGTAGGGATCGTAGATCTTCTTCAACCGCGTGCAGCCAGCGAGTTCGCGGCCGCCCACGAAGCCGCCTACCTCTACCGGGTTCTCTGCTGAATATTGTTTTCGCTATTCTTTCTTCCGACATTCGCACTACGTGTCCAGCCCACTGAAGTCTGCCGTATTTTATACGTTTCACAATATTCGCATCTTCGTACACTTGGTACAACTCGTGATTCATGCGTCTGCGCCACACTCCATTTTCTTGTTTCCCACCGAGAATTGTCCGCAGCACTTTGCGCTCAAAAACTCCAAAAGCTTTTCGGTCTACCTCCTTTAACGTCCACGCTTCGTGACCGTAGAGGGCAACCGGAAGAATCAGCGTCTTATACAGAGCGAATTTTGTTTGCGTTTGCAAGTTACGGGACCTAAGCTGGCTACGCAATCCGTAAAAGGCCCTATTCGCAGCTGCAATACGCCTTTTCACTTCACGGGAAACGTCATTGTCACATGTCACAAGTGTTCCAAGATAAACAAATTCTTCAACAACTTCAAACACTTCCCCATCAATCACTACCTCAGCACTAACACCACTAGGCCTGCTTCTGTCTCTACCCGCTATCATGTACTTCGTCTTGGTAGAGTTAATCGTCAAGCCTATCCTCGCTGTCTCTCTCTTCAGAGGAGCATAAGCTTCCTCCACTGCCCTACGATCGATGCCGATGAGATCAATATCGTCCGCAAAACCGAGGAGCATGTGCGACCGTGTGATGATAGAGCCATTCCTCTGCACGCCTGACCTCCTAATCGCTCCTTCGAGTGCAATGTTGAACAATAAATTTGAAAGAGCATCCCCCTGCTTCAATCCATCCAAGGTCACAAACGACGTAGACACTTCGTCCGCGATCCGAATACTTGATTTTGGTCCATCCAGCGTTGCGCGTACATATCAGCCTAATTAGTTTCGCCGGAAAACCATGTTCTGACATTATCTGCCAAAGCTCATTTCTTTTCACTGAATCGTACGCTGCTTTAAAATCAATGAACAGATGGTGAGTCTGCAAGTTATATTCCCGAAATTTATCTAGGATCATCCGCAGGGTAAACATTTGATCCGTCGTTGATCGGCCCTCACGAAAACCAGCCTGGTATTCGCCGACGAAGGACTCCTCAAGAGGTCGCAGTCTGTTGAACAGGACACGCGACAGTATCTTATACGCCGAATTTAAAAGGGTAAACCCTCTGTAATTGGCACACTCCAGTCTGTGCCCTTTCTTGTAGATTGGGCATATGAGGCCATCCAACCAACTAGTGGGCAATTCTTCATCCTCCCAAATCTTTATAATAATCTGATGGATTGATTGATGTAGCTGCTCGCTTCCGTGCTTAACCCATATCCGCCCAGCGTCCTATTTATAGGACAGATGCCCCGAACGCCCAGCGTCCTATAAATATGACAGTCCTTTTGATGCGAATATCTTATGCAAAATTTTAGAATACTTTCTTCAGAGAAGATGTTCTCCACATCCATACCTTGCTCATAGTGGACAATATAGTTTGTGACTGGTTCACTAGGTGGCGCAAACAATGCTGAAAAGATTACATATTGTCACGATCTATGAGCTTCATTTCCAATGTAAAAAAAACATTTCCCTGGAATCTTGGCAATGATAAATAATTTATAGTTCATTTCTTTGGCAGAGTTGTTAATCAATACATACAAAAGTCGATGTATGTATGATTGTTGTGTGTATGATGTTTATATGCTTATATGTTTATGTATTTGTATGTTTGTCTATTTGTATGTTGATAAGAATGTACGTATGTATATGTATATGTATGAATGTTCCGGCATAACTCTGGAATTTGTCAATAAATTTCAATCAAATTTGGCATGCACATTTCTTAGAATGTGGAGGTGGTAGTAGGGGTATTGGAATTCAAGATGACGGCTTAGGTTCCAAGATGGCGGTTCCAAATGCTGCTTCGGATACTATGCAATATGGGTATCTATCGATCAGTCTTCATAAGTAGAACTCAAAAATGAACATCCGACGTCATTTTGAAATCCAAGATGGCGGACCATATCCAAGATGGCGACCACGAAATGGTAGTTTGAGCTATGATATCATGCGATATGTGTATCTAACGATCGGGCTTCATGAGTAAAAGTCAAAAATCGATATTTGAGTCTATTTCGAAATCCAAGATGGCGGACCATATCCAAGATGGCGGCCACGAAATGATAGTTTGAGCTATGATACCATGCAATATGGGTATCTATCGATCGGGCAAGATGAGCAGAAGTCAAAAATCGATATTTAACGCCATTTTGAAATCCAAGATGGCGGACCATATCCAAGATGGTGCACACGGAATGATATTTTGAGCTATGATTCCATGCAATATGGGTATCCATCGATCGCCCTTCATGAGTAGAAGTCAAAAATCGATATTTAATACTATTTCGAAATCCAAGATGGCAGACCATATCCAAGATGGCGGCTACGGAATGATAGCTTGAGCTATGATACCATGCAATATGGGTATCTATCGATCGGGCTTCATGAGTAGAAGTCAAAAATCGATATTTGACTATTTTGAAATTCAAGATGGCGCTCCATATCACAAAATGGCGGCCATGGAATGATAGTTTCAGCTATGATACCATGCAATATAGGGATCTATAGATCGGGCTTCATGAGTAGAAGTCAAAAATCGATATATGACCCTATTTTGAAATCAAAGATGGCGGACCATATCTAAGATTGCGGCCACAGTAGGGTAATTTGGGCTATGCTACTATGCAATATGGGTATGTATCGATCGGGCTTATGAGAAAAATGGTAGAGGGTCATGATGGATGGTAGTGTGTAGTGGGTAGGGTAAACGGTAGAGCAGACGGTTGGGTAGAGTGTTTTGATGAAGGAGTGGAGTAGAAGGTTAGGTAGGGTTGAGGGTAGGAAAACAGTTAAGGTAGAGAGTAGGGTAGACGGTACGACGGCACAATATAGACTAGAGGGTACGGTAAAGGACAGGGCAGTGGTTATGGTAGAATATAGGGTAGAGGGTAGGGCAGATGGTAGGGTTGAAGGTTATGATAGAGCGTAGAATCGAGGGTTGGAATAGTGGGCAAAGAAGACAGTAAGGTGGAGGCTAGAGAGCAGAGTGAAGAATTGAGATGAGATTAGATGAGCCGAGGTTTTTTTTCGAGATACCTTTGGGAATTCTTTCCAGGATTTCTTCAGATATTCCTTTCGAGAATCTTCCCAGGTTCATTCCCGAAATTCCTTCAGCTATTGCTTCCGAAATTGCTGTACGGATTGCTCGGGAGTTCTCTTCAGCGATTTTTGTAGATATTACTTTGGAAAATCCTGGAAGGATTCTTTTAGTTATTCTTTTCTGCATTTCTTCAGGAATTTGTGCTGAAATTCCTTCAAAGATTTCTACCAGGATTCCTGCTGTGATACATTGAGTGATTCCTTCCGAAAAAAAATATGAAAAAATATCTACTATGGTATTTACAGGAATACCTGCTCAGCTTCTGACCAGCATTCCTGTCATGATCCCTCTAAGGATTCCATCAGGTATTCTTTGCGGGATTCCTTCAGGAACAAGTTAAGAGATTTCTGCCAGAATTGCTTTAGAAAATACTGAAAGGATCATTTCAGAATTTTAACCACCGTTCTTTTATGGATTTCTACTGGAACTACTTCACAGATTCATTTTAGTATACTTTCAAAGTGTTCTGTCGAAGCATATTCAGAGAATCCTTATGGAATTCTTTCTACGAGCCGGGATCCTCGTTCGGGACTTATGCAGCAATTCCTCCCGGTATTTCTTCTGTGATTATATCAGGGATTCCTATCAAGCTTTCAGCTGAGATTCCCTCAGAATTGCACTAAATATGCCTCTCAGAATTCCTTCAGTAAATCCTCCCGGGATTCCTTCAGGGATTTCTACCGGGAATGCTCAACCCCCCTACGTTATGTTTTGCAGACTTTTGTACGTAATTCTAACTGACAATTGATTGATCGAATAAAATTGAATTTTTAGGTGGTTCATCATTTTTCATGTAGCCGAAAAACACATTATGTTAACGATGTAACTTGAAAGTGCCCAGAATAACATCATAAAACCCACATATTGTTCATGAATAAAAAATCATGAAGTAGAACAAACATAACAAACATAACATAAAAATCATGAAGTAGAGCAGTCATAAGTCGAGAAGCCGTGTAGACTATATCTGGTTGAATTTTATATCAAAACATGGAATGATGATGAACCTGGGCGTGTTAGTGGAATACCTGTAAGTACGAGACATTGAAGACGACCTTATAGTTGTGGTCGAAATACGTATCTGTCAAAGGATACAAAAATGAATGGAACAGTACCTACCACGATTTCTTTTAAAACATGCAAAACTTTTGAAAAGTTTACGTATGGTAGGTAGGTACGTGAAGCGAGTTTGTGGGGTTCTGAAGGAAAAACTCAATTACTCTATTAGAAATCATTATCTTTGTAAAATCTAACTTCTACAGTATTTGAACGTTTGGTTTAGCTACACATAGTGAGCACTCTTTATTTTATTTGTTAAACAAAAAAATTAGAAATGTTGAACACTGCAGTCGAAACTACATGAAATTACAAGGACCATGCATTGCATACTTTTAGGCGTTTATTGGGTTATGTTTCTGCCCCAATTTATAAGTCCTTTTTCTATTATTTTTGAGTGGTTATCATCCCTTTCACTTGTTTAGAGCAGCATTGTATCTATACGGATCAGAATATAACGAAAGCGTAGAAGTTGTGTTGAAATAGAACTCGAGAAAATTATCAGATGTTGAGGACCTACAATGAAGATTTTTTTTGGAACTACACCATAGACTTCCATTTTTTTCGCCAAATCATGCTTATTTTATTGAAACTTGACCTATAATAACAAATTTATTTAAAGATTTAAATTGTGAGACACCTTGGGCGTTAACGGGTTAAGAAGTTCGACCGGGATCTCGTCCTTCCCAGCAGCCTTGCTGTTTTTCAGCTCCTTAAGGGCCTTTTTAACCTCATCCAGTGTTGGTGGTTCCACTGCTTGACTGTCATCCATTATGTTTATCCTGTTCCTGGGTGCTCCTTCGCTGCTACCATTCAACAAATCTTCGAAGTGCTCCTTCCACCTGGCTGCCACCATTGTTTTGTCTGTCAGCAAATTTCCTTCCCGGTCATGCACTGGCGCAGTCTTGTGCCGCGCGCCATTGACAGTTGCATAAAATCTCCGCATATCGTTCCTGTCCATACTTTCCTGCGCTTCAGCAATAACACTCTCTTCGTGTTGCCGTTTTTTCCTGCGGTGGATTCGTTTCTCTTCTGCTCTTGCAACCCTGTACCGCTCTCTGTTCTGCCGGGTACCGGCCACTAGCATTCGACTTCTGGCGGCATTCTTTTCGTTCGTCGCTCGTTGGCAGTCCTCGTCAAACCAACCATTACGTTGGCGTCGCTGAGCGGTACCAATCACCTCTTGCGCTGTTGTTGTCACTGCTTCGTGGATACTTCCCCACAAGCTGTTGACATCTCCAGATCCGTTGGTCTCTCCTATCCTCTCGTCTAGCTTCTGATGGTACTGTGCAGCAACCCCTTCGGCTGACAAGCGCTGGATATTGAAACGCATCGTCCTGTTGTTTCTTGAACTCGTGACGCTGGATAATCGCGCCCGAATTTTAGCGGCTACAAGATAATGATCCGAGTCGATGTTCGGGCCTCTGTAGGACCTCACATCTATGACGTCCGAGAAATGTCGCCCGTCGACCAGCACGTGGTCTATCTGGGAGCAAGTGTCACCACTCGGGTGTCGCCAGGTGTGTTTTCGGATATTCTTACGTGCGAAGTAGGTACTGCTGATTGCCATCCCTCTAGCAGCAGCGAATGTCACAAGGCGCAGACCATTATCATTGGTAACAGAATGAAGGCTTTCCGTTCCAATGACAGGCCGAAAGAAACTTTCTCTGCCGATCTGCGCATTTGCATCTCCGATGACTATTTTGACATCTTGTTTTGGGCACTCTCCGTAGGCCTTATCAAGGCTCTCATAGAACTCATCCTTCATGTCATCGGGTTTGTCGTTCGTTGGCGCATAGATGCTGATCAGGCTGTAGTTGAAGAACTTGCCCTTCATCCTCAACACACAGATTCGGTCGCTTATCGGCTTCCACCGAATAACTCGCTTCATCTGCTTCCCGATCACTATAAAGCCAACTCCACGTTCTGCCTTATCGCCGCCGCTGTAGTAGATGTGGTACTTGAATGAAGTGTTGGCGATGGGATCCACCGCTCGGAATTCGCGTTCTCCAGTTTTGGGCCAGCGTATCTCCTGGATAGCGGCCACATTAACGCCGACATTACGCAGTTCACGAGCCAGGAGCCCAACACGTGCGGGTTCATTCAAAGTTCTCACGTTCCAAGATCCGACTTTCCAATCGTTGTCCTTTATTCGTTGCCGGGTCTGTTGCCGTTGAATCAATCCGTTTACTCTACTATTGCTTTTCTGGGTGTTTGAAGGTTTTCAGCAGGCTACCTTACCGGGGCCGCGCTGCCTACATTGCGTTGAAGGGGCTGCCTTCTTAGGTATAGCTGACGCAATACAGCATTTCATACTCAGCCGCTGGATGCCAGAACAGACGCTGTTTGAGCCGCACCTCCTTGGTGAACAGACGCTCGGATCGTACCTCCTCAATCTAGCTGAAGTCAGAAGGACAACAGTGCCCAGGCTGCACTACCAGCTAAGCACACAACTCTTAGCTGGCGGTCTTTGTCGTCGTTTGACCCGTGGAAGCATGAGGTAGGAACTTGTGAGGACCAGAGCTATGTTGGATGCTCTCCTTATCGACTCACCGTTTTGCAGCCCAAAAAATATATATAACGTCATAAAATATATATAACTTCAAGGCTGTTAAGACTTTTCCAACGAGAATAACATAATGCTAGATGTCTTTATTAGAGAGATTTGCAGTCCAAGGCTAGTTCATCTTTTGAAAAAGAAAAAAAAAACAGACACGTTTAATGTTTCTAGTGAGTTATTCACTCTTTGAAGGAAGCACGACTCTGAAGTGTTGTGTTGTTTCTTGCTGGGAATGCATCACGAGTATTGCGCGAGAATATTCGTATATAAAGCGACCACCTAACGTGGGTGATCTATTGTTTGCTTACCACATGAGACATGCTAGACAAGTTGCATATTTTGTCGCGTTGTTTATAGTAAATATTGAGCAACCA
Source organism: Aedes albopictus (assembly GCF_035046485.1). Taxonomy (NCBI): domain Eukaryota; kingdom Metazoa; phylum Arthropoda; class Insecta; order Diptera; family Culicidae; genus Aedes; species Aedes albopictus. Next base: position 193,343,774 of record NC_085136.1, read on the forward strand.
TCCATCTAGGGTTATCCATTGTTTTCTTTACGTGTGGAGCGAACAATAAATCAAAAGGCTATATTACTCATCAAAGTGAATCCTGACCCAACGATACTTTCTCTTAGCTTAGCTTAGACTGACTGCACATTAGCGTGGTTTCGTTTTTGCTCCACACCGCTTATTGGATTCCTAACCAGATTATATGCCTTCTCCCAAAATTTGAGATCATTTGCTTGAAAATAGAGACTGCACAAGCCCTTCAAAGTTTGTATGGGAATTACTATGGGAAAACGATGTTTTTCATTCAATCCATCGTAACATTTCCCCAAATGCTCTAGAGGGTTAGTTGACCCTTGGTAATCCTAGACTACTCTATCAGCTACAACTTTGCCGAAGACCGCATTCAAATCAGACGCCTCATTAATTAGTTATCGATTTTTATCCAGAATCGAAATCTTTACTAATAATGGTTATACTATTCGGTGGGCACCACTGCATTTTGCAGTGAAACAAAGAAGCCATGTACAGAGATGAACCAGCCTAGGGCTGAAAATCTCTTTGATAAAGACAAAAAAAAAATAGAAGCCATGATTTCAGTGTGCTATCTTTGGCGCCATATGCAGCAATGTTGCCTGCTGAGAAGCTGGAGAATGACTGTGACTGTAAAAGTTTGTCCAGTGTATTCTTACTGAAAATTTGAATACATTTTATCTACAAAATCAAAAGTTATCGTGAATTGAATTTTTATTCCAAATCCATAGGTTTTTACAGTATTTAAAGCAATTAAACCGTTACTACACACTAAGATCAGCTCGGTATTTTTCCCATCTTTTTACTGAGTTCTCAACAGCAGATTTAACTTGGTACGCTCGGTTATTTATTTTGCGGATATTCTGTAAATGAGTTACCGAGCTCAGCTCACAAACTGTCAAAAGTTACTGAAGCACGGTAAATATCGTTACTGGTGAACGGTAAATACGATTACCGAGTGTACCGAAATAAATCTGCTGTTGAAAACTCAGTAAAAAGATGAAAAAAATACTGAACTCAGTGAAAAAATTACTGAGCTGGAACATCTGAATCTTAGTGTGTATTTACTACAAATAATCAAAACCAATTCAAATGCCCGCTGTTGTTGTCAATCACAGCATTCAATAGTTGGATGAAATAGGATTTCAATGTCTGGAGCGTACGATATCTCTCCCATGTTTCTGAAATTGATGGGAACGCTCTCAGTAGCTTGCTCTCCGAACACACCAAGAGATTTTCCAGTATGTATCATCTCAGACCAGCAACTGGAATTGCAAAATATAAAACTTTGAGAAATTCGGCAAATTAAGGGTCTTCCATATCGTTCCAAAGCTAGCTTTCAACGTGGTATAGCCTGGATAAAATTTATCTATGAAACACGTTCTGTAGATGGCTTTGTAGAGTTTTAATGCCTGAACTATAATTATTATTGAACCATCAGATGATTAAACGTATATACTTTTAAAAGATCGTGTAGCTTAGGACCTCCTCAAAGAACCATCAAAGCGTCCATTAAATTGTGAAATGCTTTTCCTGTGAAGCCATACGTTCGTTGTTGATGTACCACAACAGCCATCGCCATCAAAAGTTTGCAAAGTTTTAATCAATTTCCTAAAAGTTTCATATTGAGCGGTCCCACGTTAAGGACAAACGTCTTCAAATCCCGCTTCAACAATGCACGAGTGCTTCAGACACACAAATCTCAAGAAGCAAACTTCAAACAACAGTGCATTTGTATATTCTGTGCTTGCTCACTTGTAATGAACTTAAAATAAGAAGATTAGCTGTACTGGTTTTGTTTACAAAGAGATTTGTGCGCTCAAAATCATGAGTAGATGCCAAAGTTGGCCATTGTGGCGGCCATTTTGGGATTCTAACAAGTGATTCCTCCCTGGAGCCCTTTGCCATCATGTACTTTGTCTTCGACACATTAATGACTAATCCGATTCGCCTGGCTTCACTCTTTAGTCGGATGTACGTTTCCGCCATCGTCTCAAATTTACGAGCAATAATATCAATATCATCAGCGAAACCAAGCAGCTGAACGGACTTCGTGAAAATCGTACCACTCGTGTTAATCCCCGCTCTACTTATTACACCCTCTAACGCAATGTTAAACAGCAAGCACGAAAGACCATCACCTTGCCGTAACCCTCTGCGAGATTCGAAGGGACTTGAGAGTGTCCCTGATACTCGAACTACGCACATCACTCGATCCATCGTCGCCTTGATCAATCATATCAGTTTATCCGGGAATCCGTATTCGTGCATAATCTGCCATACCTGTTCTCGATCGATTGTATCATACGCCGATTTGAAATCGATGAACAAGTGATGTGTGGGCACGTTGTATTCGCGGCATTTCTACAACACCTGGCGGACGGCGAACATCTCATCCGTTGTAGCGCGTTCACACATGAGTCCAACCTGATATTGCCCCACGAACTCTCTTGCAATCGGTGATAGACGACGGCATAAAATTTGAGAGAGTATCTTGTAGGCAGCGCTCAGTAGTGTGATCGCGCGATAGTTCCCGCAATCAAACTTGTCGCTCTTTTCGTAGATGGGACGCACGATACCTTCCATCCATTCCTCCGGTAATACTTCCTCCTCCCGAATCTTGGTAATGACCCAGTGTAGTGCTCTCACCAGTGCTTCTCCACCGTATTTTAGAAGCTCGCTAGGTAGTTGATCTGCCCCAGCGGCTTTGTTGTTTTTCAACCGGCCAACCTCCTCCTCAATCTCTTGGAGGTCAGGGGCCGGAAGTCTTTCGTCCTGTGCACATACTCTTAGATCTGTTACCACGCCACCTTCGGTACTTGCAACGTCGCCATTGAGGTGCTCATCGTAATGCACCGCCACCTGTCGACCACCTCACGCTCGCTCGTGAGAATATTCCCGTAATTATCTCGGCACATGTCGGCTTGTGGCACAAAGCCTCTGCGCGAGCGGTTCAGCTTCTCGTAGAACTTTCGTGTGTCCTTAGCGCGGTACAGCTCTTCTATCGTTTCGCGATCTCGTTCTTTCTGCTGGCGCTTCTTCATTCGGAAGACTGAGTTCTGCCTGTTCCGCGCCTGTTTGTAACGTGCCTCATTCGCTGTAGCTGCGCCAAGCTGCTCTTCCGTTGGTAGGGCCACTGCTAACTGCTGCGCGTAGTCTTGAGCCACTTCTACGTTACGCAGCTGCTCGATGTTGAGTCGCGGCGTTCGACTTCGATGCGTGGTGATAACTTTCGAAAGTTTTGAGCGCATGCATATAGCTACTAATGGGCTGTCCATAAACCACGTGGTCATTTTTTTGGGACTTCTCAATACCCCCCCCCACCCCACGCGTGGTGATTTGTCCTAACAAAATTTTTTATTCGTCCATACAAAATGGTCATTGGCCGAACCCACTTACACTTTCTGTCCAGTCCAACAAAGTTCCTGCAACGCCACGATGTCGAAGTTGCGGGGATGTAGTTCGTCGTAAATTATCCTGTCACATCCTGCGAAACCTAGTGACTTGCAATTCCATGTTCCAAGTTTCCAATCCTAGTCCTTATTTAGTCGCGTGGGTCTTAGCCGATTGTATCGAGTCGTATTTTATCCTATGTTATTCGCAATGGGGATTTTTACGGGTGGCTTATTGGGCCTACGCCAACACTCCTGTCTCGCCGGAGGGCCATCGTGCCAGTTCTGTTTAACGTCCCAACCAACACTGGGACGACCACGCGGATGGGGCTACCACCTTGGATCTAGCTGGGCGTGGTGCAGCGTTTCTTATTCAGCCGCTGGATGCCAGAACAGACGCTGTTTGAGCCGCACCTCCTTGGTGAACAGACGCTAGGGTCGTACCTCCTCAATCTAGCTGAAGTCAGAAGGACAACAGTGCCCAGGCTGCACTACCAGCTAAGTACACAACTCTTAGCTTTTGTTAGGTCTTTGTCATCGTTTGACCCGTGGAAGCATGTGGTAGGAACTTGTGACGACCAGAGCTATGTTGGACGCTCTCCTTATCGACTCACCGTTTGTTTTGGTTATTTGTAGTAAATAGTAACTGTTTAATTGCTATGAATACTGTAAAAACCTATGGATTTGGATTAAAAATTCAACTCACGATAACTTTTGAGTTCTTAGATAAAATGTTCTTCAATTTTGAGTGAGAATATTTGAATACCTTACGCTTCGAATGTTGAATTCCAAATATATGAGGGACGGGTCGACGGCCATGATCGTGACGATTGAATATTGTCAATCCAGCTGGAACCCGGTATTTTCGATTAGCGAAGTTGGATTTTTCTCCAAATCCATGAGTCGGACCTAACTTCGGAAGTGATGCGCTGTATAGCGGAGCTGGTATACTATACAGCGCACCAGCGGAGCTGGTATACTATACAGCGCACCACTTCCGAAGTTTGTTCCGACGCACGCATTTGGAGAAAAATCCAACTTCGCTAGTAGAAAACTCCGGTTTTCAACTTGATTGATCTCTCTCTTCTTGGCGTAACGTCCTCATTGGGACAAAGCCTGCTTCTCAGCTTAGTGTTCTATCAGCACTTCCACAGTTATTAACTGAGAGCTTCCTCTGCCAATGACCATTTTGCATGCGTATATCGTGTGGCAGGCACGAAGATACTCTATGCCCAAGGAAGTCAAGGAAATTTCCTTTACGAAAAGATCCTGGACCGACCGGGAATCGAACCCGTCACCCTCAGCATGGTCATGCTGAATACCCGTGCGTTTACCGCCTCGGCTATATGGGCCCTAACTTGATTGATATTAATATTAATAGTTCAAAGAGAATTTCATCGAAAATCGCCCTAAAATTTCAAATCGCTCAAACTATCAATTCCCTCGATGAAACATTTCCAAAATTTTAAAGATGATACCTGGATACTATATCTTTCGAATGGTGGGTTAAGTGGTACGCATTGCCCAGATGGGCATTTTATTTTGTTAATAACGGTTTTAGAATTTGACATCGTAGTTTTATCTGAAGGTTTGACGAGTTACATTAGGGTCGCACACGCATACCAAAGTCGAGAGCGAGCTGTGAATGTAAATTACATTCACGCCGTGGAGATTTGCGTTTGCTGCCTTTTGTAGACTTAATTATTGATGCATTGCTAGTACATTGTGCTAAAGAGTTTCACGTAAAACAAAAATGAATAAGTGCTCCATACATTGATTTTTGCTACGCCGTTTCTGAAGCGAGATAAGAACAAGTAAATGTAACTGATTGCAAATGAATGATCCCATCACTGTGTATGTTCCGGTCTAACTATGGAATGCGTCAAGCAATTGCAGTTAAATTTGGCATACACATTCCTTAGGTTGTAGAGGTGGTTAGAGAGATATTGGAATACAATATGGTGGTTTTGATTTCAAGATGGTTGAAAAAAAAAATCCAGAATGTATGCTATTTAACTGCAATGCGACTACGAATACTATGCAATATGAGTATTTAACGATAGGATTTGATGAGTAAAGCTAATCCGACGTCATTTTGAAATCAAATATGGCGGACCTTAGTTCAAGATGGTGAGCCATTATTCAAGATGGCAGCTACCGAATGGTGGTAATCAAAGATAGTGGCCACGGTATGGTAATTTGAGCTGTGATACCATGCAATATGGATATCTATCGATCGGGCTTGATCAGTTAAAGGGTGAAGGCTGGGTTGATGGTAGAGTAGAGAGTTAGGGTAGATGGTAGAATGGAAGACAAAGTAGAGCGTGTGGTGAAGGATTAGAGTATGTAGAGGGTACGGTAGAAGAAAGTGGAGGATAGGGTAGAGATTATGGTAAAGGATAGAGTAGAAGGTAGGGGAGAAGGTAGGGATGAGGGTTAGGATAGAGTGTAGGATAGAGGCTTGGGATAGAGGTATGCTTTTTTTTTCACTAACACTGAATTGTATTTGCTGTGCTGGTAACGATGGTAACTTCTGGTGAAAACATTCCACAAATCTGGAGCAGTGAACTGAAATTTTCGGCAACTGTGATGCTGCATGGGCTGTCTGCAAGAACCGTCAAACATAAATCACCCCTCACCATAGCCTAAAAATCTGGATATACAATTTTAATGTCATGAAATCCTCAACAAGAATGACATAACTAGACTAACATATGAAAAGAGCGTAACAACCATTTAGAATTTCGGCATCTACCGTTCCTTCTGAGCGTAGTTCAAAAATGGAATATTTCATGTAATCTCTGACCAATTACAGATAGAGCCGACTTCCTAGTTGCTAACGGGATAAGTTTTCATAATAAATTGAAATACTTCAAGGAGGAACGTGAGAAGTTGAGGCGTGCAACGGGTATTCCGCCCTTTTCACATGTTGGTCTAGATAACTCATCTACGTGAAATATGCATATTTACATTGAAGCAGAAGTGTTGCAAAACCACAATAATTCCATTTATGACCAAGTCTTTGCATTAGTAATTTCATTTGAGTTTTGAAGTCATACTATGTCTACATTACACCGTTCAACACTAAACTTTGTTATGGGATAAGAAAAAAAAGAACAGGGGTTTGGAGCCCTAGAAGTGTCACAGTGAAAGAATTTTTGAAAAATATTGGACCTGACATTCACTGTTTATGACCGAAGTTTGTATGGAGAACTTGGGGTGTTCATTTGATATGTGTATTAGAACGCACTGTGCATATATTTGGGCGTTAGACAATAACAAAACAAATCTAAATACCGAAAACGCCTAAATATATGCCTGGCACGTTCTAATGCGCATATCTTGAACACCCCAAGTTCTCCATACAAACTTCGGTCATAAACTTAGAAGGCCCGGTCCAATATTAAAAAAGAATCCTTCACTATGACACTTCTAAAGTCCCAAATCCCTGTTCGTTTAAATTTCATCCTATAACATCAAATTTTGTAAAATTTGGTCAAGCAGTGTTATTATTTAATTTACACAAATATAAAACAAACTAGCATAACATTTTATTTAAAGTGCATTTTCATGATAGGAGCATTGGGTTCAAATCGCTAAAAGTACTTGTTAGTAATAATAAACCGCTATGAGGAAATTGCGCTCAAAAGCTAATCCCTTGCAGAACATCTCCGAAGATTACATGAAGCTTCTGCGACGACGGCACCGAATTCCATGGGTCTAACGAAGAAAGGCACTTTCGCTGGCTGGATGTTGGTGGTATAAATGGCCCGGGGAAGAAAAGAACAGAAAATTACGCTGGAATGGCCACTAGCTCCTATAACAGTAAATTTGCGAATGTAGAGTGGCAAGTATGCAGCCAGGCAGCGGCAGTTAAAAGAATGGTGCTCTTTTTGTGACGTTCACGTCCTGCATTCTACAGCAAGATTCAATTTACTGCTTAATGAAAAACACACCATCCTAGCGAATAATTGCTTTTTAATTGCATGCAGGGTTTTTCCCACATATTTTTCTATGTCTAACAGAAGATTCTATTTATTAAGTGAAGTTGTAGGAGTCCCTTGAAAACATGCCATTTAGTAACAATTGGTATTTCTGTTTCTTTTTTTTTCGCAGGAAATCTCAAAGGATTTACGGTGAAAATTCAGTGGATTTGCGGTGAAAATATTTTCTGTTTCCCGAAGTGTTCTAGAAAGTAATTTCAGACGAAGCGAGAGAGAGGGAAATAGCGAAATGTGTGTGACATCGAACGGATCGGTCTTGTGCGAAACCGCAATCATCAAGAGCGACGGCATCAAAAGCACTGAAACCAATAATCAGAGCAGCAACCAGCGCAACGCCATCAACAGCAACGGCAGCCAGATGACTCCGATAGATTGCTTTTCGCGACTCGTTCCACTTCGACGGTTTGGTGGACGATATCGAAGCTTCGATTGCGTCCTGCCCGCGCTGGTCGACTACTGCTGCCTGTTGCTGCTATTGGTGGTTTTGCTAGTGCCGACGACAGATGCGGCCATCTCCAGCAGAGGTAAGTAGAAGTGTACTCTAGGCACGCTTGTGCAGTCAAAGAAGAAATTCATTTTGGGGAATAATTGCTAGCCTGGAGGAATCTTTCCACGCCATGTCCTGTTATTGGTTGCTGGATGATACGCTCCACTTAGCGGTGATTCGTAGAAATAGAATGATTTAATTTATTTTTGTTTGATACTCCTATGTAAAGAAGAAAAAAAAACAATATATCTATAGAGGATACCAACCGTAGTCTGAGGCTTAATAGCATGTATCACTTTAATCTCTGATCTACATTCATCCTTAGCCCCGCTCTCCTGCTTCCCACCAAAGATCGTTTTAAGTACGCGTCGCTCGGACACTCCGAGTGCTTGCAGGTCCTCCTCGAACATGTCTCGTATCCGTGGAGGACTACTGGTCTTATATTTAAGCATTTTTACATGGTGTATTTGATGCGGGGATGAACCTTTTAAGACCGCAGTGTCTTCTGAAGCCAGTAGTAGGCAAGGTGATGCGCCATCGGATTTCACGACTCACATTGCTGTCAGCTGTCAGTAATGATCTGATATCGATGAATGCTTCCACCACTTCAATAATACCCCCTTCTAGCGGGGTACTACGAATACTACTGATCCAGTCATGTTTGGTTCCAACTACCAACTTGTTCTTTGTTTTTGAAGCATTCATCACCAGTCCAGCGTTGCCGTTCTAAATGGTGTATGGCACACTCGATGGTGGCTCATCTGATGTTGTTGAACGAATTCTTCGCGTCTAGATTAACGACTGTTCAATAGCGGATTCCAGTTCGCTTTTTTTGGAGCGCTATCTCAATCATTTTGGTTGCAGCTCTAATAGCGTCGATCGACCCTTCCGGAAGTCGAACTAGTTATCCGCAGAACCCATAATAGTCTGGTTTCTCGGCATTGACATCAGTCTAGACAAAATTATCCGCTCCAACAGTTTTCCGATGGCGTTCAGTTGACATATAGGTCTGTATGCCTACGGGTTGCCAGGTGGCTTCCCGTATTTGGGTAGTAGAACCATTCTTTGTCTCTCTCATCTCTTCGGAAATTCGCCTTTGTCTAGGCACATCTGCAAAGTCATTCTGAACATGTCAGGGATAGCCTCGATGGTCGTCTTAATTGCTACTGTCCGGGATACCATCCAGAGCCAGAGCCTTGTCTAACTTTAGTGACTTCGCTATTGCAATGAACTGGTCGTTGCACAAGATGCTATGATTACCGATTACCTTATGATACCAGTACGGTGCGAGGGTCAGAGTATCATTCTACTGCAAAAGCAACGACTATCTTGGATTGTTCATATCCTACACACTTAGAAATTCTGAAATTTCCACGAAACGAAATCACCAAAAAAACGTAAACGTTTTCAAGACTGAAACACAAATTGGACTCTATTTTACGCGCATCATGTAAGTGCTGGTTGATTGTGTTAGATGTCAACAAATCCGTTTCACCAGAAACATAGAATCAGTATCACGTTCATCAGCCACCTTCTAACTGGGTGAAATAGCCGAGAAGTTGAAGATTTGGCTCACAATCAGCATATCCGGTGTTTGAATCCCATGCAGGACAATATTTTACTTTTCTATGTTTTCTGTCAAATCGGTTCTAGCGATTGCTAGACGCTAAGAAAAAGTAAGTTTTATTTTGGGGTGTCTTGAAAGACGAAAATTTACATGTTCTAACCTCTAAATTTGTGGTTTTGGAGATGCTCGTATGTGTCAGGTTCAGGACATTTAAAATTACATGATATTTTCTAGGTGTGTATATCATTAATGGCCGGGGTTCTGCTAAACCGAACTAAACGCCAAAAACTTTATTCCGAGATAATTAAGCTTAAAGTTCAACCACTCACAAATAAACAACAGCTAAGATTATTTGAAATTTTTCCGCACACATGTAACTTACAAGCCTTTATTAACCATCAGAGACGAAGAATACATGTAAATTATTTGAAATCATTGATATGATAACATTTAATTTTTCAGTACTTCGCACTCAGTTCACTCTGGCTGAACAAAAACATTGGAATATGGTTTATAGTTCAGTGTGGCTGACTGTGTTTCTTTGTTTCATAGAAAACCATTCGGATTGTGAAAAAAACTCGATTTTTCATCGTCCATGAAGTTGAAATCGATATCACTCACAATTCTTTACATGAATTAGAGAGGACGCGTATATTATGGAGGTCTCAAAATTGTTTGAAATATGAACGGTGGATGCCCTCCCAGCTCAGCCCTTCCCACCTATGTTTTTTTTATAGGCGGTGCATGTGCATGCACAGAACAAGAGTGATTATGTAATATGATGTCTTTGCATGTTCTGAGGTCCTGAGATGTGAAAATGGAGCAATTTGTGTACTTCAAATTTATACTGGTCGAAGAAAACCATGAAAATGATCTGCCAAAGTGAACTAAGACAAAAAAAAATCGAAAATATTAAAGAGATTCGAACTTGGGTCCTATAAGTGATACCCAAGCACGTTACCTCTAGGTCATTTTACTTAGCTGAAAGTCAGTCGTTAAGTCTGAATCAAGTTCTAAACATTCTTCTCTAGCATGGTTTTCGTGAAAACACCATTTTTCGATCAGCCAAAGCGAATCAAGTGTTTGATTTTTTTCAAGCTTTATTATTCTTATTAGCCGTGTTGTTCAATGACGGCTTCGGTGTTAAATTATCAGTATACGGTGTGTCGACATAACGCAGGTATTTCAAACCAGTTGATTTTTGTATTGTTGAGAATAAATAGATTCTAAAATGCAGTGGATTTGGTTCGGTCTGGCTGAATGTGATTTGGAAAAATGGCGATCAGCACCATCGAAACATAATTGTATCCTCCAACATTTGTATTTCTAATAACGTGTTCAATTCTCCCACAGATTGTTACCACGAGTCGGTTGGAAGTTAGAAATTTGACGGCGATGAGCATAACTTGAAATGTTCTTCATCTGGACCAACACTAAAACATTTCGTTGATTCTATGGAATGGTTTACAGTTCACTCTGGTTGGATGCAACTTTATTTTTTGTATGTTCTGACAAACAGAAATTTTGATTTTACTCCACCAAGAGCTGTCAGAATTACTGCATTTTTACATGGAAGAAGGATCACCAATTTCTTCATCTAATGGTAAAGAAAACTCAATTTTTCAAAAAATGGTCTTTGGTTCGGTTTAGCAGAACCCCGACCATTTGTCGTTAGACGTGATTTTCTTCCATCCTAGGCCGCCTTTCCCATCTGCCAATAAAGTAGTCGCCAATGTTTCTGAAGGCGAGGTATATGCAAGCAAGAAGACCACCCGAGTGTTGTCGTGAGCTCAGAGCCGGATCAGCTCTAAACAGAACTGTTCATCTGAACATACTTTCACCAAGTTGGTTGTGTACCATCTCAGTTACCAATTTCGTAATCAGGAACTTACAGGCCTCGAACCTGATGCGTTCGAGGCACTCCTGATGGGCTATGGCACATTGGATGCGGTGCTATTTTACTTGGGCAGCCAATTAAACGCCCCATAATAAATTAAAAAATGTCCATAACTAATTCGATAATTGTCAATAAATAAATAGGGGTGGAAACAATAATAAATTAGGGTAGGTAATATTATTTGAACCAAATTGCGGCTTTCTGAAGCAGTACAAATTTTAAGTGATTTTTTCTCCCACATGGACATAATTTACTACGGCAAAATCGTATGTACATGAAAGCCACGGGAATAAGCTTTCTGGTAAATGGTAAAAAGTTTGTATTTGCACCGAATTCCGTTGAAATATTTGATTTTTCATCAACAATGATTTTAATCTTAATTTGAACCATCGGAATCATAATTTGAACCAATTTTAATCTTAATTTGAACTACTGGTGGCAGCAGCTCGAGCAACTCACAAAACAACCAATTCCATGCTAAACAATTAAAAATCACATGAAACTTCTAATTCTCATACCTATTTTTCATTAGGCAGTGGAATCTCAACGCAGAATGTTGGAAATTCTTTAGGAATTTGGAAACTAAATTTGGATTTTTTTATCCCCCAAGAGTAAACAAAGCAACCACTAGCGCAATCTACAGGCCAACACTAGAAGCTCACCTCCGTTTTCTAGTTCAAGTTTAGATTACAAATGGTTCAACTTAAGATAACATTCTCCAAGTAAGAATCACTTGAATTTGATAATTTTATGACAAATAATGCGAAATATTATTCGGTTGGTCGATTCTACGATAAATAGGCTTTCACTTGACGTGTTCACATATTGCGTGTGATACAATGCATGAGCTGTACGAGTGCACCGAAAATGTGCTTTCTCTTGAGGGAAATGGGTGAAATCACAGTGATTTTTCAATTGCCTATTTTCCATGACAAAAAACGCTTTTTTCAATGCCTTTAAAGTCCATGTTGTCAGGTTATATTACGGAAAGCTGTTAAACATCTTTTACGGGACAATATTTGCCTGAAAAGTATGTCGTTTTAATGAATTTTGAAATGGTTCAAATTAAGATTACAATTTGACTAGTTCAAAGTTTGATTTCTTACCCTATTAAAGTTCCATAAACAAATCAAAAAGCGCATAAATAAATCAAAACTTCTCATAAATAATTGATTTTCGAGCAATAAAAAATGCCAGAATTTCCACAAATAAATCAACAATTGCAATAAAAAACTACATTTTTCCCAACAAAAAATTTAGAACATACTACATCACAGAACTATTGTGATAGAAAGACTGAAACTATGTGTGCAATTTAACAGACAATCGCTTGCTGTCCGAACTCGCTAACGCTCGTCGGACTTTAAAAAGGGATAACATCTCTGTTCGCATTATCCGAATCGACGCAGTTACGGCGCGTCGGATTTCGGAAACTTCGGCGGCCTTCTGCCGCCACAGTTCCTCAATCCTCTATACGGCTTCGCCGCATGGCTCGGCCGAAACTTTTACTTTACTCATTGTTTCGTATTAGAGGTTCCATTTCCCGACCATTTTGGTTGTCCCGGGATTCGGGATAAAATTTGTTGCTTGTCCCGGGAAATCCCGGGATCCCGGGAAATTTTTCAATGTGCTTAAAACGCATTTTTGCGATCAGGAATATGTTTTATTCATCAATTAAAAAAATCAATGGTTCAAATCAAGTAACTGGCCTTATCAATTTGAAATCGTTCTCTGAAAATACGACTTCAAGAAGCAAATGTTATTAATGATTTCATCAGACAGTGAGGGTCGCTTTTTAGAACAGATATTTCCGGAGTTCGATTTTAAGATTCGGGCTCAACTTACCATGTAGCGATGTAGCTCAAAAAGTGACAGCTTTTTTACAATGACTTACGAAAAATCAATCATTTCCGAATCAGTCTAAGACGGGTTGGCATATTACTTTATAGCCGATTCCAGTTCTTCACGCATGCTTGATGGTTTTATGCATACAGAATAATCCAGCATTCAACTTGGCAGCATTTTAATCGGTCTGTCTTCGGCAGTCTCGCAACAATCGAACTCCCAGTTCCTTGATGAACTTAAGGAGAAACTTTAAAGAATACCAATATGGCTGCCACAATGGCCGACTTAGACCCCTACTCACGTTTTCAAGAGCACAAATCTTAAAAAATCGTAAACAAATGCGCTCAATTTGGAAAAGCTGCCTCTTTTTGCAAGTGAGCAAAACCAGGAAAATCAAGTGCGGCTTGGTTCGATGCTTCGTTCGTCAGATTTGTGCCTCTAAAGTTTGTATGCAAAAATGCAATGGGATTTCTTGATGTTTCACCTTAATCATTTGCGTTTTCGATGAGCTTTCCAGTTTTGCTGGCACTTGCGTTAACGACGGAAGACCTTGAAGGAACTTTAGCGCTGTTATTATTTCCTTTTGGCACTGTTTGTTGCTTCTTTTCATGATTGCATGGAAGAGGTCGTTTCCAACTTTAAAGTTACTTTTTGTAAGCTTCGAAGACAAGAAACTCAAGCAGCCTTCCGCAGACAGTAGTATAGCATCTCGTCTTCCCGATGCTTCCGAAGCGAGTCTGATTGGCTCAAGAGCTTCCTGATATTTTTTGCCGCCTCAAAATCATTGTCCAACATAAGTCTAGAAAGGCCTATTTCGAAAAATTTATCTTTGAAGCAATCAAAACCGTGAATGAAGGGCTCCAGCGCCGTTTAAGTCGAGTTCCAACGAGTTTTGATGTTCACACACAATTGAAGTGATTTATGTAACATTTTCGTGATTTTTGTAGAAGGCGATTTTCGAAAAAAAAATCACTTCTCTTCGAATACGTTTCAAAGACTCTCTAAATTCAAATTAAAGTGAAAAAAATGTGTAAGAAATGTGAGTCCCGGGAATCCCGGGATTTTCGGGACGGTGAAAAATTTTATCCCGGGATTCAGGAAATCCCGAATTTTTCAAGATCCCGGGATTTTTTGTCCCGGGATATCTCGGGTTGTAACCTCTATTTCGTATATATTGCCAAATTTTCAATTGCTTTTTTGATGTTTTCCAATTGGGAATTTTTGAATTATTTATGGAAAAATCAGATTTATTTATGGAAAATTTAAACTTTTCTGGTGGAAAAAATGTAGCTATTTATTGAAATTTTTGAATTATTTGTGGAAATTCTGACATTTTTTATTGCTCGAAAATCAATTATTTATGGGAAATTTTGATTTATTTTTGCACTTTTTGATTTGTTTATGGAAATTTTATAGATTATTATTGCTCCCACCCTTGCTTCTTTATTGGCAATTTCTGATTTTGGTATGGAAAATGATAACTTTCCTATGAGTCGTTTACATTTTAGCCATTTCACTTGTATAGAGTATCTTCTGGATGTGTGGAATTTCTGAAAAGGCACCTGCAGTGTCCACTGCTAAGCTGCCGCCACGACTAGGCTTACTCCGCAAGAGCCACCCGTGTACCTGGGTCACCTCCCAATGCCAAACTGGTGTGTGAATATGGTTCACATGGGAAATAATCCAAGTTGATGAACCAGGGGATGCATTTGGTCTTGGTATTCACGTGCATTTCTGAAGGATTTACCGTACGGTGAAGATCTGGTCTATTGTCCACTCGCCGTCGATGAAGTAGTCAGTCAGTCGATCAGGCTAAGGCCGGGGTGGCCTCCGCTGTACATAGTAGCCGTCTCCATTCCACTCGGTCCATGGGTGTTTGTCTCGAGTTCCGCATTCTGCGTAGGGTCCGCAGATCGTCCTCCACTTGGTCGACCCACCTAGCTCGCTGCGCTCCACGTTGTCTTTTACCGGTCGGATGACTCTCGAGAACCATTTTAGTCGGGTTGCTATCCGACATCGTGATGACGTGACCCGCCCACCGTAGCCTCCCGATTTTCATGGTATGGACGATGGTTGGTTCTCTTAGCAGCTGATGAAGCTCGTGGTTCATTCGCCTTCTCCAAGTCCCGTCTTCCATCTGCACTTCGCCGTAGATAGTACGCAACACCTTCCGTTTGAAAACGTTTTGTAGATGGGTAGCTTCGTGTTACGGCAAACTTTATTCGATCGTAGAGTTCTGCGGATTCCAAAGTAAGCACGATTTCCTGCCACAATGCGCCTCTGAATATCTCTGCTGGTGTCGTTGTCGGCGATCACCAGTGAGCCCAAGTACACGAATTCTTTAACCGCCTCGATTTCATCACCGTCGATATAAATTCGGGGTGGCACGCGCTTTGATTCCTCCCTGGAGCCCTTTGTCATCATGTACTTTGTCTTCGACACATTAATGACTAATCCGATTCGCCTGGCTTCACTCTTTAGTCGGATGTACGTTTCCGCCATCGTGTCAAATTTACGAGCAATAATATCAATATTATCGGCGAAACCAAGCAGCTGAACGGACTTCGTGAAAATCGTATCACTCGTGTTAATCCCCGCTCTCCTTATTACACCTTCTAACGCAATGTTGAACAGCAAGCACGAAAGACCATCACCTTGCCGTAACCCTCTGCGAGATTCGAAGGGACTCGAGAGTGTCCCTGATACTCGAACTACGCACATCACTCGATCCATCGTCGTTTTGATCAATCGTATCAGTTTATCCGGGAATCCGTATTCGTGCATAATTTGCCATAGGTGTTCTCGATCGATTGTGTCACACGCCGATTTGAAATCGATGAACAAGTGATGTGTGGGCACGTTGTATTCGCGGCATTCCTGCAACACCTGGCGGAGGGCGAACATCTGATCCGTTGTAGCGCGTTCACCCATAAATCCAGCCTCATATTGCCCCACGACCTCTCTTGCAATCGAACTTGTCGCCTTTTCTGTAAGATGGGACACACGATACCTTCCATCCATTCCTCCGATAATACTTCCTCCTCCCAAATCCTGGTAATGGCCCAGTGCAGTGCTCTCATCAGTGCTTTTCCACCGTATTTTAGAAGCTCGCTTGGTAGTTGATCTGCTCCAGCGGCTTTGTTGTTTTTCAACCGGTCAACCTCCTCCTCAATCTCTTTCATCCTGTGCACATAATCCTAGATCTGTTACCACGTTACCTTCGGTACTTGCAATGTCGCCATTGAGGTGCTCATCGTAATGCTGCCGCCACCTCTCGACCACCTCACGCACAAAGCCTCTGCGCGAGCGGTTCAGCTTCTCATAGAACTTTCATGTGTCCTTAACGCGGTACAGCTCTTCCATCGTTTTGCGATCTCTTTCGTCCTGCTGGCGCTTCTTCATCCGGAAGACTGAGTTCTGCCTGTTACGCGCCTGTCTGTAACGTGCCTCATTCGCTCTCGTACGGTGTTGCAGCATTCTCGCCCATGCTGCATTCTTCTCGTTTTTCAACTGTTCACATTCGCCGTCGTGCCAGTCGTTTCTGTGATTCGGAGTCGCGAAGCCTAGTGGTGTAGCCGAGGTACTACCTGCGGCTGATCGGATGTCCCTCCAGTCATCTTCAAGTGTAGCTGCGCCAAGCTGCTCTTTCGTTGGTAGGGCCACTGCTAACTGCTGCGCGTAGTCTTGAGCCATTTCTACGTTACGCAGTTGCTCGATGTTGAGCCGCGGCGTTCGACTTCGACGCGTGGCGATAACTGTCGAAAGTGCATACAGCGATTAAGTAGTGATCCGAATCTATATTCGCACCGCGGTATGTGCGAACATTCGTTATATCCGAGAAGAATTTAACGTCGATTAGAACGTGGTCGATTTTGTTTTCTATTTGATGGTCGGGTGATCTCCAGGTGGCTTAGGGCCGATTTCTTCACCTCGGCTTAACTCGTAAGCCAGGCTTACCCATATAGTTAAACCTGGCTTAACGCCTAAGCCAGGGTGAAGAAATCGGCCCTTAGTGGATAGATTTGCGGAGGAAGAAGGTGCTTCGGACTACCATTCCACGGAGGCTGCAAAGTTTACGCATCGCTGGCCGTTATCATTCGATACGGCGTGCAGGCTGTTTCGTCCGATTACCGGTCTGTACATTGCCTCCCTTCCTACCTGCGCATTCCTGTCGCCGACAACGATTTTCACGTCACGCGGTGAGCAACCATCGTATATTTGCTCTAACTGCGCGTAGAACGCTGTGGACGTTGATGATGCTGTAGTTGAAGAAACGGCCCTTAACTCTCAACATGCACATCCTTGCTTCGATCGGCAGCCACCCGATCACACGTTGTCGCATCTTGCCCAACACTATAAATGCTGTTCCCAGTTCATTGGTGGTGCCACAGAGTTCCTGCAACGACACGATGTAGAAGTTGCGGGGATGTAGTTCGTCGTAAATTATCCTGTCACATCCTGCGAAACCTAGTGACTTGCAATTCCATGTTCCATGTTTCCAATCGTAGTCCTTATTTTGTCGCGTAGGTCTTTGCCGATTGTATCGAGTCGTATTTTCTCCTATTTTATTCGCAATTGGATTTTTATGGCTGGCTTATTGGGCCTACGCCAACATTCCTGTCTCGCCGGAGGGCCATCGTGCCAGTTCTGTTTAACGTCCCAACCAACACTGGTACGACCACGCGGATGGGACTACCACCATGCTAGCTGGGCGTGGTGCAGCGTTTCTTACTCAGCCGCTGGATGCCAGAACAGACGCTGTCTGAGCTGCACCTCCTTGGTGAACAGACGCTCGAGTCGTACCTCCTCAATCTTGCTGAAGTCAGAAGGACAACAGTGCCCAGGCTGCACTACCAGCTAAGCACACAACTCTTAGCTGGCGGTCTTTGTCATCGCTTGACCCGGGGAAGCATGAGGTAGGAACTTGTGAGGACCAGAGCTATGTTGGACGCTCTCCTTATCGACTCACCGTTTTTCATCCGTCGATGGAACTGGCTTGTTAACTTGACACGAACTTATTCATTTGAATGGTTTTGCAATGCTTAAAATTGGAAACAAACTTTCAAAAAACACTTCAAATATAATTTTTGAACTTAATTTTTGTAGACTAAATCGGTGATTCTAGATTGGAGCTAGTGAGGGGCCATCCATAAACCACGTGGTAATGTTTTAGGGGGGGCGGGGCGGTGGTTTGTTCGGTCAAAGACCACGGTCCAAGCCACGGTCCATACATTTTTTTTGTATGAACGAAAGACCACGCGGGGGGGTAGTTGGTTCAGTATCTCCCAAAAAAATGACCACGTGCTTTATGGACAGCCTCTGAACGACATCAGCTTTCCGCAGCGGGGTAGCTGAATCATTTCTGTCTTTTTTAACTGACGTATAAATATCCTCCTGTGCCTACGTTATTCACACCATTCAGGTGCTCATCAAAGTGCTACTTCCATCTTTCAATAAACTCACGTCCTTATCCCTGTACATTGCTTTTTGCTGTTTAGATTTTATTAAACACCCGGTTCCCAATGTTAACTTGACGACATACGATAAGCGCACAGGTTTTCAGAACGACCATGCTAAAGGTTACGAGTCCTATTCCTTCACTTCCTTGGAGGCCAACTTGGTACTACACATGCTCTGATAGTGATTAGATTTTTAGAAATATTCACATCTGGGCATGGCAATCGTATAGCCGCATAACACCATGGTCACATATTTAATAAACTCTCACAAAACAGGTAATCGCTGTTGGCACCACAAAGCTTTCTAGGCTGATCGAGAAAATGAATGGATGATCAACTACGTACTTGTCCAAATAGACAATACATTACAATTAATTATTAAAACGTACAAATTAATCAAAAATGTTTTCCATCTCTCTAATTGAATGCATGAGAAATTAATCAGTTTACTATATTCTTCTATATACCGTAAATTACTATAAAAACTTAGTGCCCACAACTCTAGTGTTCCATAACTAATTCATCCGTACTTTTGCCATCCTAATTCACGTAAGCCTGCAATCAACACAAGACCGTCTAATTGAATTAATCTATCAACCTCGGCTAAAAAGTTACTCATTGGTTCTCTCTCACCATTCACTCACTCCACGCTTGGTGCCTATTATAATCGCCGTAATAAATCTCCCATCGTAGCGGACAGGCTCGGTCGATATGCGATCAAAGATTAATATACACAAATTATTAATAAACGAAACCGTAGGCGCCGTGTCTCCGTTTGCGATAGATGAAAAAACCAAACACGCTGCCTCACCCCCGCCTCAATGACACGCCATCTGCCCATCGAACAGACGGCTAATCCAATTAGGTGGAATTTGTGTGCGTTGCTTCAGATTTTGCTCTCGTCCCTGATTCCGTCCGATTTCACCGCCAGTTTCCCATCAGAGTAATAAACCGAAGCTCATTTGGTTCCGTTCCGGATCGGTAAAGTTTGTTCATATTTTCTCCGTCGTCGTCATCACCGTCGCCATGGCCATCGTTTTTGTAGGCCCCCACCGAAAGCAGCAAAAAAAGTCTCTCTCATTAGCTCAATCTACATGAGATCATGGCCACGCTACTGTGCACCCATGGCCAAATGTCAATTTTCCGGAAGCAGGCTGACAAATTCTTCGAGCGGAGTAAACTTTTCCAATATCATCATCATCTATCGTTGTGCCCAAATTGGTGAAGACGATCCTTGCTGTCACTTATGGAACAATGGAATGGGTGGTACTGCTGGCTGGTACCTACACCTCCAACCCGTGACCGTGATATCGGTCGTTGTTGTTGCTCGGCAGCCACGACAAGTTTTGGTTGAATTATTATCCCGGCTGTAGGATTTTCTTCTTTCAAAACCTATTCCACCTCGCTGAACATCATCGACGGCAGACAGGAAACTCGGGTGTGGATGTAGTTTGGATTACGTTTCTTTCCGTTTTCCGGCATTGTGTGGCGTCCGTATCGGATGTAAGAAAAATGAACTTCGTACCGTACGTGAGTTGGAAAACAGAGGCAAAAAACTGTGAACTTTTTTTTTGCTGCCAAAGAGGGAGGAAGAAAATATTAATAATAACCATCAATAACTGTCAACGGCAGGTTGGCATATCGGATGGTTTCCTATTCTTGCACTTTGGCGCTTCGGAAAGATGTTGATGATTTCGACGCTTTACTGGCGATTAAATTTCCCCTGTGTTGAAGACTTTCTTAACGGAAATAGTGTGGTTATAACACGTAAGGTCTTGAACCATTTGAGCAGGTGTGCCTATCTTGGGCACTTGCCACTATAACTGAGTCAATTTTATACATGATTACTTTTTTTTTCGAGTCCGGTCTCTCCCACACCATAAACCTCATTGCTGAGCCCCCTAATAGTGGACTTTTAAGTTCTAGCCGTCGGCAACACAACAATCAAACTAAAGCAAAAATTAATGGCTGGAACAAACGAGCAAGGAAAACAGAATATACAAACAAAACAAATCTATAAAATGCTTCTAGTGGATCTATTATCCTTTTAAATAAGCATACAAGATTAACAAAAAAAAAAAAAGAATAATTACAATTAAATTAACCTAATAACAATAGAAATTTAATTGTTCGCAGGTGGTTGACATAAACTTACCAGAATTAGACAATAAAATACGATCCGATATGACTAAATTACTAGCTGTGATATGTGGTTTTTGAGATAGCGTTGAAAATTACTTTAAAAGGAAATGAAAAAACTTATCTGTTGAATATTACGTGGTAAAGAGTTGAATGTGGTTGGACCTATAAACGAAAAGCGATTTTGACCAAAACTTGAAAACGCACGGGACCTGTCAAATTGTTGGCTTACCTGGAACTGCGAATCCGAGGTACAACAATAATGGGTAAGTTGTTCAAATTAATTTTTGGAATACGGTGAGATTGGTACAGTACCTAGTCCTATACGGAAATTCAAATAAATTGGTATAAAATTGTCTTAGTTATAGCGGAAAGTTCCCAAAATAGGTACCGTATACTGGGATGTAGTTGATCAGTGGGTTGAACCTGATCAGTCAATTACCTACGGATATCGACTTTCAAGGAAATTACCATTCCATTTTAATGTTACGTTATTGGATTGCGAATGATTGAAATATATTTGTTGCTTCCTTGAAAGCCGATATCCACGGGTAATTGAGTGATCAGGTTCACCCCACTGATCAACTACACCCCAGTTAACGGTACACATACCTTAACAGCACATGACCCTATGTGGTCACCTTTTCAAATAATTAAAACCTCTTTAAAAGCGCTACTACTAGGGTGGCGATAGGTATTATCGGCAGGTTTGTTCTCTTCATCATTTGGGGTTTTGTCGGCCAAATTTCCTGAAACTTAGTCGTATAATTCAGCTTGGTTGGGAAGGATTTGAGGCCAACTCTGAGTTTGAAAGCTTTCAAAAACTTCGCATGACAGAGTGAACAAAACTACCGAAAATACACAATTTCCTCTATATATGTTTGTTTTTGCAAACTTTTGAAATACTACCGGATCAGTTGCAAATACCAGCTTTGCAGGGGTGTTTTCCGGTATTCTTGCAACATGCCCTGCCTACCGTATTCTTCCGGCTTTGGCCACCTTCTGGATGCAGCGTTCGCCGTAAAATGCAGCGAGCTCATGGTTCATCTTTCTCCGCCACACACCGTTCTCCTGCACACCGCCGAAGATCATCCTTAGCACGCGTCCCTCGAAAACTCCGAGTGCTTGCAGATGCTCCTCGAGCATGGTCCATGTCTCGTGTCCGTAGATACAGGGGATACTCTAAATAACTGGGACAAGTAAAATTTCCACATTTCAAAAAATGTTCAAGTCGCTGTAACTTTTCGAAAAGGGCATCAAATATTCTCAATTTTTTACTGTAAGTTCATTAACTAGTTGTGTATCAGTGGTCAAAATTTGGAAAAGATCGGGCCATTCTACACAAAGTTATAAAGGTTCTAGAAAAAGGTATAATTATCCGATAGCCAACTTTGAGCCGTTATATCTTCGGATTCAATGATCCGAATGAAATGAAATTGTGATCATTTATGACTTATATAATAAGCTATTGAAAACATTTGACTATACTTAAAATTCTTCACATGAAAGAAAATTATTTCGATTAGATTATTTTTCTAATATAACACCAATTTATCCAAAACTTCATCATCGTTTCAAAATTCGAGATACTAATTATAGTTCATTTAAATGCCCTCTAATTGAATTAATTATATTTATGTTTTAAAGGAAAGCAACCAAATAGCCTTCATGAAATTGAAAAAGTAATGGGATGCATATGAAGAGTAGATAAATTTACTGAAAAAACATGGAATAAATGAAATCGCCATAACTTTTTTTCTTATTAATAATTTCAAATTAAGTCAACTGTTTTTCAAAGTTCATTATATTAGTCATGAATGATCAAAATTTCATTGCATTCGGTTCATTGAATCCGGAGATATAACAGCTCAAAGTTGGCTATCGAATAATTATACCCTTTTCTTGAATCTTTATTACTTTGTGTAGAATTTCCCGATCTTTTCCAAATTTGAACCACTGATACACAACTAGTTGATGAGCTTACAGTAAAAATTTGAGAATATTTGATGCCCTTTTCTGAAAGTTACAGCGAGTTGAACATTTTTTGAAAAGTGAAAATTTTACCTGTCCCAGTTATTTTGAGTATCCCCTGTATAAGACCACCGGTCTTATTACCACAGTTTCTTCTGGAGCCCGTATTAGGTTCGACTTCCGCTGATAATGCACCTCAGAATTTTACGGCTCACGTTATTGTCAGCCATCAGTAAGGATCCGAGGTAGCCGAAATCCTCCACCACCTCGAAAGTATCCCCGTCTATCGTTACATTATTTACTACCCAGATGGATCCGGTCGTGTTCGGTTCCGCCTACCAGCATATACTTTGTTTTTGAGGCATTCACCACCAGTCCGACCTTTGCTGCTTCGCGTTTTAGGCGGGTGTACAGCTCTGCCATCGTTCCAAATGTTCTGGCGATAATGCCCATGTCGTCCGCAAAGCACACAAATTGACCGGATTTTGTGAAAATCGTTCCCCGGCTGTTGAGCCCGGCTCGTCGCATCACACCTTCCAGGGCAATGTTGAATAGTAGGCAGGAAAGTCCATCACTTTGTCGTAGTCCCCGTCGAGATTCGAATGAACTGGATAGTTCACCCGAAACCCTTACGCAGTTTTGCACACCGTCCATCGTTGCTTTAATCAGTCTAGTCAGCTTCCCAGGAAAGCCGTTTTCGTCCATGATTTTCCATAGCTCTGCGCGGTCGTTACTGTCGTATGTCGCCTTGAAGTCGATGAACAGGTGATGCGTTGGGACTTGATATTCACGGCATTTCTGGAGGATTTGCCGTACGGTGAAGATCTGGTCCGTTGTTGACCGGGCGTCGATGAAGCCGGCTTAATAACTTCCCAATAACTGATTCGTTTTAGGTGACAAACGACGGAAGATGATCTGGTGTAGCACTTTGTAGGCAGCATTCAAAACAGTGATCACCCTGAAGTTCTCACATTCTAAATGGTCGCCTTTCTTGTGAGTGGGGCACATTACCCCTTCCTTCCACTCTTCCAGGCCCATCTTGATGAGTTCAGCTGCAATACCATCCTTACCAGCTGCTTTGTTGGTTTTGAGCTGATGAATGGCATCCTTAACTTCCCTCAGCGTGGGAGTTGGTTCATTTCGGTCCACCGCTGCAGTGGCGTCGTCGTTTCCTCCGTTGCCGTGGTCTCCCGTGCCTACGTTCTCCACGCCATTCATGTGCTGATCGAAGTGCTGCTTCCACCTTTTGATCACCTCACGTCCGACCGTCAAGAGGCCTCCGTCTTTATCCCTGCATATTTCGGCTAGCGACACGAAACCGTTGCGGGATGCGTTGAGCTTCTGATAGAACTTCCGAGTTTCTTGGGAACGGCACAGCAGTTCCAGTTCTTCACTTCTTCTTCGCTTCTTCCAGGCGTAGCTTTTTCTCTCGAAAGAGGCGGGTTTGCTGTTTCCGCTTCTGTTTGTAACGTTCAACGGTCTGTCGGGTCCCTTGCTGCAGCATTACCGCCCCCGCTGCGTTCTTCTCCTCCAAAACCGTTCTGCACTCTTCGTCGAACCATTCGTTCCGTCGATTCCGTTCCATGTACCCGATGGTGCTCTCGGTCGATTTTAGATTCCGTCTGCTGTGGTGATCTCCAGGTGTAACGATAAGGGTGGCTGTGTTGGAAAAAGGTGCTACGTATGGCCATGTTGCTGGAGGCGGCGAAATCAATGAGTCGTAGGTCGTTTTCGTTCGTCAGCTGGTGGGCACTGAACTTTCCAATCGTCGGTCTGAATTCTTCCTCCTAGCCTACCTGAGCATTTAAATCTCCTATGATGATCTTGACGTCGTTGCTTGGGCAGCGGTCGAACTGGCGTTCGAGCTGCGCGTAAAATGCGTCCTTGTCATCATCAGTGCACGTTTATTATAACGAAATTAAAGAATCAGCCCTTGATCCTCAACTTACACATTCTTACGTCGATAGGCAACCAACCGATCACGCGTCTCTGCATATTACTCATCACGATGAAAGCTGTTCCCAGCTCGTGTGTGTTGCCGCGGCTCTGGTAGATGGTATGATTAACTCTAAACGTTCGCACCATGGATCCTATCCAACACACCTCCTGCAGCGTTACGATGCCGAACCCGCGGTCTTTCAGTAGATCGGCGAGTATGAGGGTGCTCCCAATGAAGTTGAATGATCGGCAGTTCCACGTACCGAGTTTCCCATCGCAAGTCCTTTTTGTTCGCTGGGGTCGTTGGCGTTGGTAATAATGTTTTTTTTTACGGCTGGCTCGTAGGGCCTGACACTAACCCCCTACTTTCCGGAGGACCATAGTAAACAGTTGAGCATAGAGTCCATCCCTGGCATGTGGACGTTGATTAGCCGTCCCTAACATGGGGATCAAACGCTGTTGTGAGCCGCTCCTCCTGGAGAACAGACGCTCAGGTTTGCAGAAGCAACCCCCCCCCCCCTCCTTCCCTGACAGCCTACGTTCAAAGTTCCCACCGCAACGGGTTTGGGTACCCGATCTTCCCTAAAGGTTGCTCGTAGTTTTCGGCCGGTACCACGAGGAGGTAGGGATAGGAGCTGCTGGGCAGAGGCTAGTGGATCACAATGGGATCTGTATTGCGCAGCATACCCAGCCTTTACCGTGCCCATACATACATACATACATACATACATACATACATGCATACAAAGAAACTCCACAAAGGCATTTCCGACTTTTTTTTCACCTCTGTCCCACTTTTTTCGTAACTCAATAGGGGAAGGTGGGGTCATATGCACCCCCTAAGCAAACGTGGTCCTATAACTAAAATTAATATGATTTTATGGATGTCTTGCGAATTGAAAGTTAGTTTACTTATTTATCTAAGAAACGTCAACTTTTGGTCCGCGTGATATCAATTTTAGCGAATCAAATTAACAATTTAAAATAGTGTTACTTTTTAGGTGCTGAAAAACTGTTGGGGCCAAAACGCACCTTGAGGTGGGGCAATTCGACCTCTGGCATTTCCCGCTTTGAATTTTAATGAAACACCAGGCGGCTCCATCTTTCTATTTACAGCAGCAAATGGAAGGTGTAGGAGGCAGATAGTAGTTAACAGGTTGATTCCATATAATCGGCGCGCAATCACTTAAATTGCGTTTGAAGCACAATCCTTCCAAATGTGGAAAATCATCGTCTTCCACGCTTTTCATTCGAATATTTTTGTTATTCCTGGGCTTGTTCGGCGACCATGTTAGGATAGCGTAGGCATCAACAACCATGCGCCTCCATGTGTTTTGCAATCTCCTTGTAAACACATGGCAGGTAATAAAATCATCTTATTGTGATCTTCCTGTATCCTTACTTTAAAGACCAATCCGTACTTTATATTCTTTTATTTAAGCTCAGGTCTTTCAACGCAATGAACGGAAAAGTTAATGAAAAAAATATCTACAAACTAATTTTATCCGTTTCTGCACTCAGGATACAGAAATCAAATTCGCGGCGCACATCTGCCTTGAAAAGAAAAAAAAAATACTGTGACATTCTAAATCACACTTGCCATTCTCCACGAACGGAAATAAATCATGTGACTCTAACAATGCAGCGGACCAGTGATACTTGAATAGAGGAAAACGACTTGCGGCATCATTTTTCATGCTGTTTCTCACTATCCCATACTACACTATCCGATTTCTTCAGAGGGAGGTTCTACACTCGATTAGACCCAACCTACTCGTATACTGACAGTTAGGTTCCCACATGTGCTCCTCTGAAACTAAGATGACAGCATTATGAGTTTGACAATGCTACCTACAGTACTACCATCCACTCTTCTTCAAGGGCTTTCCCACTCATATGCGCTGCTTCAGAACGAAAGACAAATACGCTTCTGGGAGAGAGAGAATTTAATATAAATCATCGAAACTGAATATCACTTATGTGATGATTAATTATCCGCCATATATCACACCCTTTTCTCCAGCTTATGACTCGGAATTCCGACCCAGGTTTGAAAGCAGCGTCACTTGGCACCCAGGAGCAGGAACAACACACACCGCACAAGCGTACGTACCGAGCTACACATATGCGCCCGAGCCAGAGCCTTGTCACTCAGAGAAGTTTCTAATCTCAACACTCTTCCAAGCATGAAACTAAAACAGCTGCTCAGGAGAGAAAAGTGTCAAGAAACAATGTCGAGCTCCCAACAACCGTGAGGTGGAGGTTGTGCGTGCATTGCAGTATGGGATGGGTAAAGTGATTGGTTCTGCAGCCGTTTTGTACGAAGACCGTCGAGAATGGTGTAAGTTTTATTAAGAATCCGTGAAAGAGCTGGGTGAAAATGTTCAACTTGGTGAAGAGTAACTTTTTGCGCCAACACTTACAAGTGTGGGAGGAGGAAAATGTCAATGACAGCGTAGCGACTGTGACTTTCAAACATGTGTTGCTGATGAATAGCTTTCAATAAGGTTTCTGACGTGAGATGCACATGCAACAACGGTATAAAATGAAATAAATAATGTGACTTCGTGCGCGTGGTATGTAGTACCGTAAAACGGGGTATCTTGCGACAGCTGGGAATGGGGAAGGATGATTAGTAGCATGCCCAAATACCATTTTAGGGCACTAAGGTCATTTTTGACCAAACGACCAAACGATGCTGTTGTTCCGTAAGGTACAACTCTTAAGCTTTCTGATTTCCCAAATATGGTCATACAACTTGAATTTTTGCAAACGTTGATCTGGTTTTACACCAGTATCAGAGGA
Organism: Aedes albopictus; assembly: GCF_035046485.1. NCBI lineage: Eukaryota > Metazoa > Arthropoda > Insecta > Diptera > Culicidae > Aedes > Aedes albopictus. Next base: position 193,371,290 of record NC_085136.1, read on the forward strand.
GAAATTCTAGGAGGAATCATTGAATGTATTTAAAAGAACATGGAATCCCTGGAGGAATTACCGAAGGAATGCCTGGAGGAATTCCTTGAGGAATCCCTGGAGGAATACCCGGAGGATTGTCTGGAGGAATTCCCGAAGAAATCCCTGAAGAAATTCCCGAACGAATCCTTGGAGGAATTCCAGGAGAAATCCCTGGAGGAATTCCCGAAGGAATCCCTGGAGGAATGCCCGAAGGAATCCCTGGAGAAATTCCCGAAGCAATCCCTGGAGGAATTCCCGAAGGAATCCATGGTGGAATTTCCGACGAAATCCCTGGAGGAATTCCCGAAGGAATCCCTAGAGAAATTCCCGAAGGAATCCCTGAAGGAATTCCCGAAGGAATCCCTGGAGGAATTCCCGAAGGAATCACTAGAGGAATTCCCGAAGAATCGCTGGAGGAGTTCCCGAAGGAATCCCTGGAGGAATTACCGAAGGAATCCCTGGAGGAATTACCGAAGGAATCCCTGGATGAATTACCGAAGGAATCCCTGGAGGAACTTTCGAAGGAATCCCAGGAGAAATTCCCGAAGAAATCCCAGGAGAAATTCCCGAAGGAATCCCTGGAGGAATTCACGAAGGAATTCCTGGAGGAATTCCCGAAGGAATTCCTAGAGGAATTCCCGAAGGAATTCCTAGAGGAATTCCCGAAGGAATTCCTAGAGGAATTCCCGAAGGAATTCCTAGAGGAATTCCCGAAGGAATTCCTAGAGGAATTCCCGAAGGAATTCCTAGAGGAATTCCCGAAGGAATCCCTGGAGGAATTCCCGAAGGAATCCCTGGAGGAATTCCCGAAGGAATCCCTGGAGGAATTCCCGAAGGAATCCCTGGAGGAATTCCCGAAGGAATCCCTGGAGGAATTCCTGAAGGAATCCCTGGAGGAATTCCCGAAGGAATCCCTGGAGGAATTCCCGAAGGAATCCCTGGAGGAATTCCCGAAGGAATCCCTGGAGGAATTCCCGAAGGAATCCCTGGAGGAATTTCCGAAGGAATCCCTGGAGGAATTCCCGAAGGAATCCCTGGAGGAATTCCCGAAGGAATCCCTGGAGGAATTCCCGAAGGAATCCCTAAAGGAATTCCCGAAGGAAACCCTGGAGGAATTCCCCAAGGAATCCCTGGAGGAATTCCCCAAGAAATCTCTGGAGGAATTCCCCAAGGAATCCCTGGAGGAATTCCCAAGGAATCCCTGGAGGAATTCCCAAGGAATCCCTGGAGGAATTCCCCAAGGAATCCCTGGAGGAATTCCCCAAGGAATCCCTGGAGGAATTCCCCAAGGAATCCCTGGAGGAATTCCCCAAGTAATCCCTGGAAGAGTTCCCGAAGGAATCCCTGGAGGAATTCCCGAAGGAATCCCTGGAGGAATTCCCGAAGGAATCCCTGGAGGAATTCGCGAAGGAATCCCTGGAGGAATTCGCGAAGGAATCCCTGGAGGAATTCCCAAAGGAATTCCTGGAGGAATTCTCGAAGGAATCCCTGCAGGAATTTTTGAAGGAACCCCTGGAGCAATTCCCGATTTCCCGAAGGAATCCCTGTAGGAATTCCCGAAGGAATCCCTGGAGGAATTCCCGAAGGAATCCCTGGAGGAATTCCCGAAGGAATCCCTGGAGGAATTCCCGAAGGAATCCCTGGAGAAATTCCCGAAGGAATCCCTGGAGGAATTCCCCATGGAATCCCTGGAACAGAGAGTAAAAAACTCGAAGATTGAAAGTGAAGATTGACTTTCTCATTTTTTCATTCGTGTTTGACCACATTCATTGTCAGCTGAATGCCTCTCTTTTTCATTCAATTCACTGTCACGAATATTTTTTCGCACGTCGTAAAATATCAAATTTCTGTTAACGACTTAATGGAAAAACAGAGAACATAATTAATATTCTAATAAACTACTATACACAAGTTTTGAGGCAATTGGAAGTATAATCGGGAGTTACGGTCCAGTTTTATTTCTCAGTGAAAATTGTCAGTGACAGAAAAATGAATGAATAGAGGAAAAAATTCATTCATCAAAATGATTTTTTTTTTGATTCCTCAGTTGAGAATTTTCAAAATTCACGTTGAATTTTACTCATTGAAAATGAAAATTTTAAACTCTGCCCTGGAGGAATTCCCCAAGGAATCCCTGGAGGAATTCCCCAAGGAATCCCTGGAGGAATTCCCCAAGGAATCCCTGGAGGAATTCCCCAAGGAATCCCTGGAGGAATTCCCCAAGGAATCCCTGGAGGAATTCCCCAAGGAATCCCTGGAGGAATTCCCGAAGGAATCTCTGGAGGAATTCCCGAAGAAATCCCTGGAGAAATTCCCGAAGCAATCCCTGAAGGAATCAGCGAAAGAATCTCTGGAGGAATCAGCCAAGGAATTCCTGGAGGAATTCCCGAAGGAATCCCTGGAGGAATTTCCGAAGAAATCGCTGGAGGAATTCCCGAAGGAATCCCTGCAGGAATTCCCGAAGGAATCCTTGCAGGAATCCACGAGGGAGGCCCTGGAGGAATTCCCGAAGGAATTCCCGAAGGAATCCCTGGAGGAATCCCCGAAGGAATCCCTGGAGGAATTCCCGAAGGAATCCCTGGAGGAATTCCCGAAGGAATCCCTGGAGGAATTCCCGAAGGAATCCCTGGAGGAATTCCCGAAGGAATCCCTGGAGGAATTCCCAAAGGAATCCCTGGAGGAATTCCCAAAGGAGTCCCTGGAGGAATTCCCAAAGGAATCTCTGGAGGAATTTCCAAAGGAATCCCTGCAGGAATTCCCAAAGGAATCCCTGCAGGAATTCCCAAAGGAATCCCTGGAGGAATTCCCGAAGGAATTCCCAAAGGAATCTCTGGAGGAATTTCCAAAGGAATCCCTGGAGGAATTCCCAAAGGAATCCCTGGAGGAATTCCCGAAGGAATCCCTGGAGGAATTCCCGAAGGAATCCCTGGAGGAATTCCCGAAGGAATCCCTGGAGGAATTCCCGAAGGAATCCCTGGAGGAATTCCCGAAGGAATCCCTGGAGGAATTCCCGAAGGAATCCCTGGAGGAATTCCCGAAGGAATCCCTGGAGGAATTCCCGAAGGAATCCCTGGAGGAATTCCCGAAGGAATCCCTGGAGGAATTCCCGAAGGAATCCCTGGAGGAATTCCCGAAGGAATCCTTGCAGGAATCCACGAAAGAGGCGCTGGAGGAATCCCCGAAGGAATCCCTGGAGGAATCCTCGAAGGAATCCCTGGAGGAATTCCCGAAGGAATCCCTGGAGGAATTCCCGAAGGAATCCCTGGAGGAATTCCCGAAGGAATCCATTTTGCATTAGAACTGCAAAAAGACGGTAAGAAATTTTTTTTTCGATTATTTCATTCCTTGAATAGTTAATCTGTAACATCCAATCATGCAACTAATGTGATGTCTAATTCTATTGAAAAGAAGCATTTTTCACACTTGCACAAAACCATTAAGTACCTATCTCAATTATCTGCCATAACGATCCCATTCCATGGGCGTTCATGTGAAATCGATGTCCTATGATTTATTAATAGTCTGAGCAATCACCACTCGTTTTTTTGCAAACGATTTTCACCCACGTATTCAATCGCCAATCGTGTGCCGATTGCGGTCCACCTTCTTCAAAAGCAAAAGAAAATTTCCCAGAATACCTCATCTCCAACATTTTTTTTTGGGAAATCGAGAAACACCCGTACCGCGCGCGCCGTACTGTAGGTACAGGGTATGTAAGCAGAGGCACCGATCCATAACCATGGCCAATCATATCGCATCAAGTCTGACCCACTGGTTCCGATGATGGCGTACAAAGACGGCAGACACCCGCACAGGGCTTTCATCAGACGACGACGATGGCGACGACGGACGGGCAGAAATAAGATGTGAACTCAAACGAAGGAAAATTAAACTCCTCTTTTATTACATCAAATCTCTCAATTAGCTAATTGAAATGTTATTTTCCTTTTCGCTACCCGCTTGATGTCTACTTGCCGGTCTTGATTTCGGTGGCTGGCGAAGTCCATGCCAGTGGTGCGTTTGTAGGGCTGCGCTAGGTCAAGGCCTGGGACGAAAAATGCGGGAACTTTTCTCGAGCTTCTGCACTGACTGACTAACTGGGTTGAGATTTCAGGCGGAAACTCTATTATCGCTGGCAATTGGTTCTGTCATGTGATGGCTGGCCATGCAGCAATCAAATGCGTACCATTGGGGGGTGTTTGACGTGGTGGCGATTTGAGGATGAGAAGAAGCATTTAAGTGGAAAATAGGAAGTTGATTGGAACGGGTGTGACGCGTTTGTGTAGGGTGGAATAATCGTTTCTTGGGAAATTTGTTGGATTTTACACAGATCGTAGGAGAAATATTAGAAATTTTACTGCGGAATAACTCGACATATGTATCCAAGTTATCTACTCACATTGAATTTCCACCAAGATGTCGGATGAATACCAATAATATTGAAAGTCATTGATGTAAAGAGAAGGAAGTTTTTTTTATCCGTCTTAACGATATTTTTAGACTTAGGCTAGTTCATCTCGGAACCCACGCTTTACTTCCCTTCCGAAAGAAGAACTCACATTTTGTTAGTTTGTCGGGAGTGGGATTCGATCCCAGGTCCTCGGCGTGATAGTCAAGCATAGCAGTAATCATCAGTAGAATCCATGTGGAAATCTAAAAGTACTTTTGAATGAATCTTTGGAGAAAAAAAATCAGGAAAATTCTTGGAGGAGTCTCAGGAGTAATTTCTTAGGAACTTCCATGAGAAATGGCTGTAGATACTTCTCAAGATACCCTTGGTTGAATTTCTAGACAAAATAAAGCAAAGTTTGTAGGACCATTCCTGGACAAATGTATTTCTTGAAGAATATTTTGAAAGTATTCCTGGAGAAATCTGAAAACGAGTTTCTTAAAACTATCCAGTAGAAGTTTCTGGAAGGATGAGACATCCCATGTGATATTTCTGATGAAATCACAGGGACAATTTCAAAAATAATACTTGTAGGAGTTTCTAAAAGAATCACTGAAGGAATTTTTTTAAGAATGTTTGGAGAAACCCTGGAGAAAAGTTCCGAAAAAATCACGGAATAGTTTTTAAAAAAATTTTAAGAAAAATTTCTGAAAAACTCCATAAAATGAACTTTGAAGAAATCTCATACTGAAACTCCTGAAGAAATCCCTTGAATTCTATACAATTCTCTGGATATAAAATATTTTCTTAAAAGGAATTCCAGCAGTAACTTCTGAAGAAATATTCAGTAGAATTCCTGTAGAAATCTTGAAAAATACTTCTGAATGAATCTCTGGAGTCTCTGAATCAATCCAAGGGAAATTCTTGAAGGAATCTCAGATAGAATTTCTCAAGGACTTCCTGGAGAAATGCCTTGAAAAACTTCTCGGGAAACCCTTGATGGAATTCCAAGAAAAATATAGAGAAATTCTGGAATTTATTTTGAAATTATTCCTGGAGAAATCTGTGAGAATATTCCTGAAAAATAGTCTGTAGTAGTACTGGGAGAAACGCATAGATAAGCGACTGCCAAAATTCACATAAAAAAAAATGTTGCATTATTTTTAAAGAATTTCCGTAGAAATTCTTTGGAATATTTTGGTATAAATTTCTGAAATAACGTGAGGAGTTATCCTTCAATGAAATTTTTGGAGAATAGTCTGAAAGTATTCCTAAAGGAACCTGTGTACAAATTTCTGAAATAAATCCTGTAGTAGTACCTGGAGAAATGTATACATAAGCGTCTGCAAAGATCCCTAGAAACTCTTTAAATATTCCTTAAGATATTTCCTAAATATTCTGTGGTGTGGTGAAATATACGGAGATATGGTTAGAGGGAATGCTGAGAAAATTTTTGAGAAAATACATGTAGGAATATCTGGAGGAAACACTGATGGAATCTCTGTATTAACTCCTGCATGAATCTCTGAAAGAATTCCTGCCAGAATCACTGAAAGTCATTATGCAAGATACTCTGGAGAAGTTCCTGAAGGGTTTTCTGGATGAATCTCTTAAGCTATTTCTTGACAGATTCATGCGGATATTTTCAATGGAATTCCTAGAGCAATTGCTGGGCAAATCTCTGGTAGACCGAACTCCTGTCCATAATTTCTACGGAGGATTATTATTAGAAGAAATTTGTTGAAGATTTAAACTAATTCATGGAGGAATCACTTTTAGAGTTTTCGAATGAATCTCCAGGGAAATTTCTAAACAAGACTCGCTGAAATACGCGCATGGGAAAACAGAATAACCCACTGGAGTCTATATTACGCGTTACCCAGGCTTTACCGTGCTCATAGTGATATGCATACATTTTGAATTATATTCATTAACGCCTTCTGGGTGAGCTTGATCTTAAGAAATATAATAACATACAGACAATGAACAACTCTATGATAAGAGATGAAACCATTAGAAGCAGCTTCCCCATTCTGTTCTAATTTATCACCATCAGCCACACCCTCTTCTGTTGGCTTTTCCACAGATGAGTTTCACTTTCCGCCGTTGGCATCTTTCAGCGTTGCCCGTTAGGAAAACCGAAGCATTTAGTGCTTCATGAGGGAATGCAAAAAATACAACAAAAGCGAAATCAGTTGCTGCCGTTGCGTTGGCTGCCCGACCGGACTTTCTGCGGCTGTCTATGTCGGAAATCATTCCCGAGTCTATTAACATGAAAGCTCAATGAACGAGCTAAAGAGGAAAAAGATAGACGAGAAGCCCATTAAATTACCATAAATAACGATTTATCTGCCAAGTGTCCCGCTTATATTTCTTCACTGCCCAAGACCTTTCATTTTTTTTTTTTTGGTTGCTTGCCGCGCTCAAACAAGCATTCGTCCATTAAACAACTCACAACATGCAAAAGAAAAAGTTCTATACACCGAATGCTGACGCGGACCAAAAAAAATCAAAAAATCTTTCGATGGAGAGTGGTTTGCTATACTTTCCGTAGAGCGTAATGAGCATTGCTTGCCTAATGGCCTTTTACGCTGGAAGTACCAATGACTCTGTAGTTTTCAGAAACCTTATCGTTGAGAGCAAATTTTAAGGAGGACTTTATGAGTAAAATGGAGAAGTATTTGTTTATGAAAATTATCGGCAAATGTCGTCAAACAAGGACAATTGCCGTTATATTTTTATGCCAACTTATCTTCAAAATTAAAATCGAACACTTGAAATTTTCTTAAGTTCTCGATACATGTATAGTAATTAACTTTTTTTCCTTAGATCCTTCTATTGAAATGTCCATTTCCCTGCTCTTTTTCCATCCTCTGGAATCAATGCAATCGAAATTGAAATGACTGTCTTGTCGAACTTCCTCCTTGTCTCTAGTAAATAATTCATCGAGTACCCCCACTACGGCTCTCCGATCGACACGCAAGACAACAACTAATTTCTTGTCCTTCCTCTGACAATAGTTTTCCGTCTTAATTCCTGCAGAGAAGAAACAAGGAGAACGGTTCAAGCACAATTTGGCCAAATCAGCTCAAGAGCTCGAGCTCGAAACGCTCTTGACTTGTGCTTTTCAAACCATAACAAAAGCAGTTTGAGTGGGCAGTGGGAGGCGAATGGCTGTGGCGAAACTTTTCACAGCCATAAATCAACCGCTGTCTAGAGCCTTGACCAATGGACTGTGACGGTTGTTGCTGCTATATTTTTTTTTCTATCCGTTCAAGGGCTGTATGCTTGCTTCTTCGGTGTCCGCAAGTATTAGCTGGTAACATCGGTCCTTGTGTGCGAGAACTGGTCATTGTTTAAATTTCAGATCACTGACAGTGAAGGAGAACGTAGTAAATGGCTCTAAACGAGTGGAAGTAAAGTTGGAGCTCTGGATGTGTCAACTGGATGGAATGGATAGAATGTCGTGCTGGCAGTTTTGTTCGTAGTGGAACACTAGCCAGCCACAAATGAACTAAACCTAACAAGAGGATAGCGAGAGATAAAGAAATGCTCCACTATAAATCGATCTAATGGCTGTAAATCCATTAAAGATCTTAGTATGAAGGGTCTAAGATAGATAAGGCAGCGTCTAAGGATTATCTTCAGTCAAGATTTTGCATCGATGGGCAAAAAGTATGTGATAATATTTGTCTCTGACGAGGAATGGGAAACCGAGTCATGATAATCATAATTAATGTATGTTGGACTATACAAATGTTTTATTTGTTTTATGTAGGGCAAGTCTTGTATTTTGGACAAATAGATGGAAACGCTAGAAAAAAATTAAATAAAACGCTTGAAAAAAGAGCACTTTTATCCAGCTCGACTAATCTGGTTGTTTTTCCATACATTTTTTGAATTCATTTTCTTGATCCATGCACCTATGTCGATCTTGGTGCCCCCATCGGCCGCCATTGAACTACCAAGATATTGGAAGCATTCATCTTTCTCCACTGTTTGCCCAGCTACCATGAAGCTGGAAGGGTTGACCGTGTTTACATCCAACGATTGGGTCTTGTTGACGTTGCTGGTAGGACATGACGCCGAGGAGCGATTGGCAAGATGATCGAGCTTACTCTGCATATCAGAGCGCCGTTGAGCTAGGAGAGCAACGTCATCAGCCAGTTCGAAGTCATTTAGGTGCTCCATGGTAAAGGTCTGCCACAGTAACCCTCGATTTGGTTCACGATCAATCGCACCCACACCAGAATCTCGTCGATTACAATGAGGAACAGCAGAACTCTGCACGAAAATGCCCTTTACTGTGCTGCAGTGAGGCCGATGATTTTCTCAGGGACACCCTTGCGCCTAAGAGCTTCCAACATGTTTTCGTGATGAGACGGTCGAAATCTTTTTCGTAATCAGTGCACATCATGTATATAGATTCTTGTAAATGATTGAATTGCTCCACACGGCTGATGCAGATGTAGTTGATTCTGTTGATCACGGTAATGTTTCTAACCCGTGTTCTGAATCTAGCCACAATTATACTTTCATTAGGGACAGACTTGTTAGAATCCCAAAATGGCCGACTTTGCCACCTACTCACGATTTCGAAAGCACTAAGCTCTTCGTTAACAAAACCAGCGCACCTGAGCTTTTATTCTAGGCATATTACAAGTGAGCAAAAACAGAATACTAAAATGCACTGTTCTTTAAAGCTTCTTTCTTAAGATTTGTGCATCTGTAGTTCTGATGCACTGATGAAGCAGGAATTCAAGACGTTTGTCCTTAATAGGCTCCCACTTCATGAGTGCAGCGTGGGCGTGAGCGCTGAGCAGGAAACCAACTCCTCGATGACGAGGAGCGTGTTCGCCTCGTAATCCAGAGTATAGCAGAATTTGACCCGACGCAACGCCTATCTGTGTTCTCCAAAGATCGGCCATCGGACTTCGCTCAATTCTAGGATCTCAAACTTTATATGGTATGCCACATTGGCTAGTTGTGCCAGTTTACCCTGCTAGGCTAGGGTTATTTCCAAGTTGAGAATTGGAACTTGTTTGTTTCGCGCTAAAAGTCGTTGCCGATGAATCAGATCGTAATATTTCATTTTCGGTTTCTGTAACGGTTTTTGGATTTCGTGAACAGTAGGTTTATGGCCTGAGGTCCCATATCCCTCGTGGTGGGGCTGCCACCTTAGGTATAGCTTTCGATGGAGAAATATTTGATACTCAGCCACAGGATGCCATAACAGACGCTGTTTGAGCCGCACCTCCTTGGTGGACAGACGCTCGGTACGTACCTCCTCGATCTAGCTGAAGTCAGAAGAACAACAGTGCCCAGGCTGCACTACCAACTCTTTAGGTGGTGATCTTTATCATCGCTTGACCCGTGGAAGGAGGTAGGAACTTGTTGTAGGATCAGAGTATCAATATAAGGACTGTTCATTTTATAAAGAGGACACCTTATTTGTGTGATATCTTTTTTATTTTTCAATAAAATCATTATCGGTTTTTTGCATAAATTTCCATAGCTATTCTACAGTGTAGGAAAAATATAACATTATACAAATTGTCCTTAGTTATGGAACTGAAGCGGTTTTCGTTAAAACTCAATAAAACCCCATTTCTCAAAATTCTACACAACTTTCCACATACATAACTTTAAAATTTTCATGAACTTTTAAATATATTGGGATCTAATACTATCAGTGTACGCAGAATTTGCCCCCGCAAGCGAAAAATAGGCAACAAGCAAGGCACGGCAACAACGCTTTGTTTTTTCGTTAGCAGATAATGACAAAATCGCTCCCGAGTTTGTTCACAACAAAAACGGTAGGAATATTTGTCTCGTTCTATTCACATCGTGATTTTCGCATTGTTTTACAAGTGAAACTCGATTCTGAGGTTTGCAAGAGTCTTAACTTGTCCAAATGCTTATAAATTCGATGATGTGGGTCTGGAATTTCAGCAGAAAATCCGGAATATCGTTACACGCACGGCAAGCGATGTTTGTTTTATTGCTCTCATCGCCTGACATGCGTTTGTTGCGGAGCGCCTTTGTTACCAACATGCACCGCTTAGGACAAAGCGTTTGTTTTTCGGCGTGATCCGTTTTTCGTACCCTGAATACTATTCTTCTAAAGGTAGAGTGTAATAGTTGATCAGTAATAATGCACCAAGCATTATACAGCTTGATATAGTGAGTTGCCTTGTTATCAATGAAATTGATAAAAAATGCTTATTTAAGTCCAGTGATGCAATAACACTACGGAATCAGTTCAAAATTTGTCCAGTATAGAAGAGAATCGCATTCTAAATGATACTGAAGAAAAATATGCTTTAAAGTACATTCTTCATCATAAATTTAATACTTAATGATAGCCATAATGAAAAATTGCATACTTTTTGCTCCATAAATGCAAATTTTTCATTCTAGAGAAGCTTATTATTATTTATTTTCAGCAAGGTCTGACCCTATGTGATTATATACCTTATTTGAAAATAACTACATGTTAATTTTTATTTTCGACATCATTGTTAAGTTGTATTTGCAATAGAGTATATAGTTATTTAGAAGAACCTTCAAAGAACGAAGCGGTTTTATCTCCGATAACTGCCATGAAGCACAGTAACCATGCCAACAATGCTATCAAGAAGCGGTTTTGTGCATTTGAAATTGCATTATTAGTACTTTCGACTAGATCCATTGAAAACATTCATAATTTAATATTTTTATACATTTTTGTTTAACAAATTAATTTTATTCTGAAAATCGAGTCCAACTTGTAACTTTAATATCTCAACAATCATTATTCAGATTAGGTTTATATTTTGCCAGAATATGTATCACTCAAACTGCTGCAGCAGGGCAAACACTTTTATGCAATTAAAAACGATACACCGATGTTTTACAGAAATTTTGTGTTTATCTTTAGTTTTTGGGAATTGAAAAATTGATCTCTCGAAACACTTTGCCACATTTCTATGAAGTTCAATAATTTTAACCCAATTTATTCATGGTTATTATCTGCTAATATAATGTACTGAACAACTAACCAAGGCTGCTCAAATTTGAACTACGCGTTTTCTTTTTATAGCCTTGCAAAGTTGTCCTCTTCATAAAATGAACAGCCCTTATTTGATCAGCAGTGTAAGCGACAGCGCAAGAGACAGGCAACACCAATACATATGTATGTTACGTTCATGAAGCAGAGAAATAAAGCTTGTATTCACTTTTGTACGAACCTACGACGAAGACGGTTGCGTTTATATTTCGCGGTACAGTTTCCGACATTACAATTGGCGGGAGGAGGGATAAATTTTCGGCGTTTCACCGTGATATTTGGTTGAGTTTGCGTGGTTAAAGTGCTAAATTCTTAATTCGTGGTGTGGTGAATAACGAGGTAAGCTGGAAAATATGCCAATGGCTGAATGAAAAAAGAAAAATTTGAGCGGCATGTGCATGCGAAAGAAAATGAAAATGGCCGGCTCTTGTGAAGTGAAAAGGGGATGAATAAAAATAATCGATCGATGAAGTGTTTCGAGGGCAAACCAATACTTAATGTTTCAAGTGGGAAATGGTTAAAAAAAAGAAATGCAAATCGTTTTGTTATCAGCTTTAATAGATGTTCAGTGCTAGTTGTAAAGAAGGGAAGAATATTCCGAAATAGTGTACGGTGCAGATTGCTGTTGCTGGTGCGGCATGGATATTTATTCGCTGGGTGTTGGTGTCGATGAGTCGAGAGGAGTTACTATGGTAAGCGTTTTTTATTTATTTCTCATATGTATTGATCACCGTAACTGTGTTATCCAAAGCCGCGAACGAACAGATCGTGATGGTTTTGTCTCATAGGTTAGGCACACCAACGCTTTGATAGCCTACACAGCATGTGTAGATGTGTACCAACGTATTGACCTCTACAGGTCGGTATGCAAAGTGAAGTTAACCCAGATGGTAGCAGACGTATATGTGTGAATAACAGAGAATCATGCGTGAGTTTTGACTGTATACCGGTGGTAAATAAAAGCGGTACATGAATGCGTTGGGATTTTGCAACTGTGTGCAATGTGTGATAGATGAAACTGGAGCGAATGGAGGGATTTTGCAACTGTGTGCAAACGAGGTAAGATGCAATTGTGTGCGGGAAAACTGGGAATCGCAACTGGGTGCGGGATGATTTGCAACTGTGTGCAATGGAAACGTTGGAAACGCAACTGTGTGCGAATTAAACTAAAGCTTGTGAGACGCAACTGTGTGCGAGGAAGATTTGCAACTGTGTGCAATAGAGTTTCGGAATGCAACTGTGTGCAAAAATTAGTAGGGAGGAATCGCAAATCCAGCTCTCGAGTCACAGTGGGGTTGATACAGAAATCGGAATGCAATAATAAACACTGATATTTTATTACTATTCTTTCATGAAACTGGCTGCACCGGTGATTTAGGAAAGAAAATAATACGAAAGGCAACTGTGGGCAAACACGTGAGTGAGCAACTCAGAAATTTAAGTGTTTATGATAATGAAATTATATGATTTTCAGGAAGGTGAGACAAAACCATTGATCTTTTCCAACTTTGTATAATTTGGCATGTGTGGGTCCTTAGAATTATAAATAGTATAATGATATGGAATAAAATAGTGGGTTATAATTTTTTTTTGCATCAAAAGCATGAAAAGCTGATAACAAAACGCACGAATATTGATATTTAACTCGAGCAATGATTGATCGATTTTTTTTATGGTATCCTTATCCTTTATTGAATGCATTGGCATTCTAAATAAAAAAAACCTTTTATGCATTACTAGGATGGATTCATTTCGTCGAATTAAGCCGTTTGAGATGGTGGCTGAAAGATCACGGTTGCCGACAGAGTGGCAAAAGTGGAAAAGGGAACTAGAACGCTATTTTGACGCAAGTAACGTGACGTCTCAATGGGAAAAGCGTGCTAAGCTCTTACATCTGGCAGGACCTGATATCCAGGAAATTTTCGATAATTTACCTGGAACGGACGATATTCCCCATGTCGTTGTGGATCCCCCATATTATGATGTGGCCATCAAAAAGCTTGATGAGCATTTTGAGCCGATGCGACGCCGCAACTATGAAAGACATTTGTTTCGACAAATTTCACAAAAACCTGAGGAACGTTTTGCAGATTTCGTATTAAGACTGCGAATCCAGGCAAAACGCTGCGAGTTCGACAGATATGATGCAAGAGAGGTGGAAGACAGAATTGTTGAACAGATCGTGGAGTCATGTGCATCATCTGAGTTGCGGCGACAAATTCTTGCCAGGGATTTGCCGTTAAGTGAAATCGTCTCGTTGGGAACTACGCTTGCTGACGTTCAACAACAAGTGAAGGAACTCGATCGAACGCGTATAGATCATGGCCCTAGCGCTTCGGTCAACAAGGTGTTCAAACCGGTCAATCGTTATGGACAAAATCGAGCGTTTGAAGGATCAAGCTTCAGGACAACTGACAGAGTTTGCTTTGCCTGTGGTCGCCGAGGGCACCTGAAGAATGATGTAACGTGCCGTGCCAAGAACGCCAAATGTGCGAAATGTGGAGAAATGGGTCATTTCATAGTACGATGTCTGAAGCGTGAGGGAGGAGAGTCCACCTTTCAACGTCCTAAGAAGGTACGCGCGATCATTGACAAAGAGGACGATGGTTCTAAGGAGGAAAACATCTTCTATGCTATGGGGAGAAATACGTTTGAATTTCTGGTTGGAGGTGTAAAAATACCAATGATCATTGATTCGGGAGCAGATGTCAACATACTGGATGAAGTCTCTTGGAAGAAGGCCAAAGAAGCAGGCATAATGGTGGAAGACTATACGGAAACTTCGGATCGAACGCTGCGAGCATATGCAACTATGGAGCCTATGAATATCAAATGTATGTTCTGGGCTGCTGTCCAAGCTGGTGCTACCAGGACAAGAGCGAAATTCTATGTGGTGGAAAAAGGTCAGCGTAATCTTCTGGGCGATAAGAGTGCGAAAGAGTTGAATGTCCTCAAAGTCGGATTTGACACTGCATCGATCGAGTCAACGAAGATTCCGAAGGTGAAGGGGGTTCTGGTTGAGATACCAATAGACAAAAGCGTTCAACCGGTACAGCAGACATACAGGCGAGCACCGATTGCTCTCGAAGGAAAAATCTACGACAAATTGCAATACCTTTTGAATAACGACATCATCGAAAAAGTTCATGAACCCTCACCGTGGGTCTCTCCAGTTGTTCCCGTCGTTAAAGCAAATGGAGATATCAGGCTGTGCGTCGATATGAGAAGGGCAAACCAAGCGGTAATGCGAGAGACACATCCACTTCCGGTGCTGGAAGAAATGTTGGCAAGCGTGAATGGAGCGGTGAAATTTTCAAAACTGGACGTGAAGGATGCATATCACCAGTTGGAGCTGTCGGAGAATTCCAGGGTGATTACCACATTTTTGACAAAGTATGGCCTGTTCAGGTAAGGTGTCAGTAATGATAGATCATGTGTTGAATAATGAATAAACTAACTGGGGAATGTGGTTTACATTTTGTTCTTTTCCTACCGTAGATATAAGCGACTAATGTTTGGGATAAGTTGCGCCCCCGAACTTTTCCAAAAGTTCATGGAATCCCTTGTTGCAGGGTTGGAAGGTGTAATTGTCTATTTAGATGATGTTATGGTTTCAGGGCGCACACAGGAGGAACATGACATTAGACTAAAAGCTTTGTTGGCTCGTTTGGCGGAATTTAACATTCTTCTGAACAAAAATAAATGTCAGTTCGATGTCGCCAGCGTAGAATTTGTAGGACATAATCTTTCGGTAAATCGAGTCATGCCTGTCGAAAGTCGAGTATCAGCAGTGAAGCAGTTCAGGGAACCGGAAAATGCAACAGAACTGAGAAGTTTTTTAGGTCTCGTTACGTACGTTGGACGTTTTATCCCACATTTGGCTTCGAAGACTGATCCATTGCGGACGCTACTGCGTAAAGGAGTCAAATTTGAGTGGACAGCGATCCAAAAAGCTTCATTCGAATCGATCAAGGGAGCGGTTTCTCGAATCGAATATCTGGGGTTTTTCAACCCCAATGATACGACCATCCTAGTCGCAGATGCAAGTCCTTCCGGGTTAGGAGCGGTGTTAATTCAAGAGGACTCGCAGAAAAGACGCAGAGTTATCGCGTACGCAACCTAACCGCCCTAACCGATCTCGAACGTAAATATTTTCATACCGAGAAGGAAGCGTTAGCTCTGGTATGGGCAGTCGATCGATTCCGTCTGTACCTGCAAGGTATCCGATTTAAGCTTATTACAGACTGTAAACCATTGCAGTTTTTATTCAGCCCGCGTTCCAAACCATGTACAAGAATTGAGCGATGGGTTCTGCGTTTGCAGTCCTACACTTACGATGTCGTCTACGAACCAGGGGTGACGAACATCGCAGATGCTATTTCTGGATTATCCCAAAACACTCCAACAGTGTACGATGATGAGGATGAAGCTTCAGTCAGGATGTTGGTGAAGATGACAGCCCCGTCGTCTATATCTGTTGATGAGATTCGTTTGGAAACATCGAAGGACTCGATCATCAATGATGTTTTCAAAGCTTTGGGGGACCGTGATTGGACTGGCCTGGCTAAAACGTTCAAGCCGTATGATCTTGAACTTTGTGAATCTTCCGGAATCCTATTAAGAGGAGAGCGAATAGTTATACCTCAAACACTGCAGCAAAGAACACTTGAACTGGCTCATGAGGGTCATCCAGGGATCGTCGTGATGAAGAGACGCTTGCGACAGAAGGTATGGTGGCCAGGAATGGATAAAGAGACAGAGAAATTCGTTAAAAACTGCAGAGAATGCATTCTGGTATCATCACAAGACCCCCCGGAACCATTAGCAAGGACGGTTATGCAAGACAAACCGTGGGCACATGTGGCAGCAGATTTTATGGGGCCGTTGCCGTCGGGTCATAATCTGTTGGTACTTGTGGATTATTTCAGCCGATTTATTGAGGTGATCGTGATGAAAGAAATTACGGCTTAGCTTACAGTCCAGGCAGATACGGTATTCCGGAAACGCTGCGGACGGATAACGGTCCGCAATTTGTGAGCGATGCTTTGAATGGATTTTGCGAAGAACATGGCATTCAGCTACTGAGAACCACACCGTATTGGCCACAAGCCAATGGAGAGGTCGAAAGGGCAAACCGGGCATTGAAGAAACGGTTACAAATAAGTCAAGAAACGGAGAATTCGGACTGGAGATGGGACCTGAGGACCTACCTGCTGCTATACAATTCCACGCCTCATTCAACAACGGGAGTGGCCCCTTCAGCTTTGATGTTTTGTCGCGTTTTGCGTGACAAACTGCCATCCATTTCGGTTGCTGCAAGAAGCGACATCGAAGAAGTGATGGACAGGGATCGTGAGAAGAAGCTGGTGGAAGCTGAATATTCTAACAAGCGTCGTCAAGCCCGACCTAATCAAATAAAAGCAGGAGATGTAGTTGTGGCGAGAAGAATGGTGAGGGAGAATAAGTTATCGAGCAATTTCAATCCAGAGGAGCTGAAAGTGGTAGAAAGAAAAGGATCGGACGCAAAGCTGGAGTCATCAGCCTCCGGAAAAGTATTTCATAGAAATGTAGCGCATTTGAAGAAAGTGAGCCCGCGTGCAGATGGTCAGGACGGAGATAGCGTTAATATAGGTGAGGGTTATACGACGCCAGATGAACCATCGGAACTAAACGAGATGAATCGGCCAAGACGCGAATCTCGAAAACCGAGCTATTTAAATGAGTACCAGTTAGGGCTAGTTCAGGACTACTAAGAAGGAAGGGAGGTGTAGGATCAGAGTATCAATATATTTGATCAGCAGTGTAAGCGACAGCGCAAGAGACAGGCAACACCAATACATATGTATGTTACGTTCATGAAGCAGAGAAATAAAGCTTGTATTCACTTTTGTACGAACCTACGACGAAGACGGTTGCGTTTATATTTCGCGGTACAGTTTCCGACATTACACTTGTGAGGACCTGAGCTATGTTAGACGCTCTCCTCATCGACTCACCGTTTTGCAGCTCCAAAAAGCTGTTTTTCTAATGAAGAAGGTCCCAAGCAGACCGAAATGTTGGACAAAATAAAATAGAGATGGGACGATCTCTACTTTGAAAATTTTAAACAGACACGACACCTCGATGTAGTACTAGGTAAAAAAATTTAAATATAGGTTTTCTTTTCGATATCTGGAGTTCTGGAATCTGAAATATATGGAAATTCTCTAGCCTGAATTTGCAGCTTTCACACAATCGTCAAATTCTACTGTCCTTGTCGCACTTCTATCGAAAATTGAAGTAGCACAGAAAGAAGAAGCATATATCTCTCTACGCTAATGCAGATAATCAGATTGCAGGTTTTTAACCATCATCGTGTTTTTTTTTTGGTATGGCTCAACACCGCATGTTGAAGCATGAGTTAGGAATCCATTTATTTTTTCCTCTGGCTAGTCGTTGCTTATCCAGGGAATGCGTAACTCTTTATTTTTTGTTGCTTTTTAACATTTTTTTTTATTGCTAACTCTTTTAGGTGGCAGGACCAAAGTGCCATCATATGCATGTAGATGCCATCCAAACACAGCCAAAATGTGACCTCCTTTAAGGAAATGCATCCTCGTTGAATTAGAAACGCTTGACAAGCTCACCGCTCACCAGCTCACCGCTAGAAATAAGCGCACAAGCAGCATGTGAAGTGCATAAAAACTTGTCAGGTTTTTGCACTCAGAGCACACCCTTGCTTCTTCCCAATGGACATTGCGTGCCAGGGATACTCATCAGCTGCAGCAATACCGACACCGAAGCGTCCCGGAAGTTTCGTTTGCTCACTCCGGGTTCTTCCTGAGCTGACATCTACGATATACTCACATTCACATGCACACGTACACGCTGGCGCTGGCTGGCTGACTGGGACATTCATTCAGTTGGGACACCCGTCCACCATCATCGTGAGGGATCAACAGTTTTCCGATGAGTAGGAACCGAGCGTTACTTCTTTGTGCTTGAGAAGCACGTAGCGCTTTTGAATTTTTCATGGCGCTTTTAGTGTCAACCCTTTCGGTGACGACACGACCGACCGACAACGAAAAAGGAGACCAGAGACGTCCACCGACACTTGGGTTTGGTTCGGTGGCAGCAATCGTTACCACACGTACACGCTGGCGCTGGCTGGCTGACTGGGACATTCATTCAGTTGGGACACCCGTCCACCATCATCGTGAGGGATCAACAGTTTTCCGATGAGTAGGAACCGAGCGTTACTTCTTTGTGCTTGAGAAGCACGTAGCGCTTTTGAATTTTTCATGGCGCTTTTAGTGTCAACCCTTTCGGTGACGACACGACCGACCGACAACGAAAAAGGAGACCAGAGACGTCCACCGACACTTGGGTTTGGTTCGGTGGCAGCAATCGTTACCACCCGAACAAACGGTTGTGTGGCCCAGTCTGCCCGCCCGGTTTCGAATGAGCTATTTTCATTCACTTTCAAGGTAACCGCATCGAGCCGGGGATCAGGTCAGCAGTTGAAGCCAGTCAGTGGCACAGCTTGATTGAAATATAGTTGGTCATTAAAGTTATGCGGGAAGCCATCTGAACGGTCTTAGTACGGTTGAGAAAATATCTGAAGAAATGTCGTTCGCAGGTGTTGCAATTTGGTAAATGTAGTGAAAGAGTAGATCAGAATAATGAAAAAGCGTGACAGCTTGCTATTTTATGGAGGGAACGAGCATCTACGTGAACGGTTGAACTACTTTTGAGATCAAGGTAGATGGCTATTGGTTATGTGCAAGACAAAAATTTGACATCTAGCAACTCTCCTGCAGCACTAAGATGCCAAACATGCTAATCTACAGTGCATGACTGTTCTTCTTCTTCTTTATGGCTCTACATCCCCACACAAACTCGCTTCAACTTATAGGGTGTCCCAGAAAGTATGGGCACAACTTTGTATAGCGAAAATACAATGATTTTCTTAACAAACAACAATTTTTATATTTTTGTATTTTTATTCAGAGTATTTTAATTGATACCTGTGAAGAGTTTATACATTAAAAATGCTTTCTATATGCAGAATGATTAAAATGGAAAAACATCTTTTAAAACTTCTGCACAAACTACTTTTTTACGGTTTTGCCAAATATCCAAATTCGAAACATTTTTTTCAATTTTTTTTCACATGATACATTCGAAAACATGTTTCCTCAGATGGTTGATTGAATTTTTTTATAAAAATATGTTTTGATTGTGCGTACGGGCAAATCATAATTTTGAGAAAACTGAAAAATTTGCCTTTTCTATTTCTGGATTAGACATGCCCACAGACATTCGAGTTTTAAAACATGTTTTAACGAGAATAAAAACAATTCAATCTACACTTTATAAAGCTGGAGCATTTATTGAACTTATAGTGAAATAAAAATGTGATTTTCTGCATGTTGTGATATATATTCAGAAGCTTGTTTTCAACTATTAGAAAAACAGGGTTTCAAAGATATCGATTGTGGTGTTTCAATTCATTTTTCAGGTTCAAAAGTATATGTTTTCAATTCGAACTTAGGGTTGTATAATAGATACGCATGTAGAAATACACGGATATATTTTTTGAAATTTTTATCGAGCTTAATTTCATGCGTGGAAAACAATTTGTTAAGCGATGTTATTGAAAAATATAGCAATTTGTGCAGAAGCTTTAAAAGGTCTTTCAGGAAATGTTCTACCGCATTCAAACGAAGTGTGAAATGCAAATTTTAATGATTGGCATTTGATGTTGACATATTAAGGCAGGATATGTGTGAAAATAAAGTTTGTTTATCCATCCATTCCCAAATGGCAGAGCTGCAAAGTTGTGCCCATACTTTCTGGGACACCCTATAGTGTTTAATTGAAGAGCTTTCTTTGCCTGATATTGCATGCATTTGTATATTGTGAGGCAAGTACAAAGATACACTATGCTCAGGGAATCAAGAAAATGTTCCCGACCGGAACGGGAATCGAACCCGCCCACTGCACTAACTGGGAACATGCCTGTGCTTCCACTGGAATTGAGAGAACTGTATTTTTGCGTACAGAGAATTTAGAATAAAGTCGTCATCGAGTACCAACAGCTTTACCAACCGTTGCTATTGTTCAGAAGGGTATTCCTTTTATCCTTCTACTCAAAACAAAAGATTTGTAGCGTGGAGTAAAAAAGCTTACTTTTGTTACTAATGCTGGATTTTTTGGTACATTGACTTAAGAAGAGGATTTTAAACGGTTACGCATTAGTATGGGACACGCTTGTATGGAAAAAATAAATCCTCGCTCCAGTCGACTTTTAGGTCTCATATGAACCGTACAAAATTTCAGCGCAATCGGTGAAACTATAATTTAGCGCAAGCGGTTCAAAGTTTGAATAAGATTTACTATGGGAAAAGTTACACTTTGATACCAAAAAGTCCAGAGGTCGCCCTTTGTCTCCTTAATTCAAATCGATCAACGCTTCTTGTAAAAATATCATTATGAAACTTTTCTTCGAAGACCGTAAAACGATTGGATGCTTGTGGAAAAAAAATATTGATTTATTATCGATTAGTGATCGACACTGTATAGGATCTGACTCGCTGGTTCGTGAAACGGCTTCCCCATTTCGCGGTCCAGACATTGAAGTCGCTCGTTATTACCACCGACCTTCTCTTTGTCAACACGGTCGTCATACATTCCAGCATCTGCGTGAACTGCTCGATCGGCCACCGTGGAGGTGCACAACAGCTACAGAAGAAAACCCCTTCGCTAAAGACCTTTTCCACCAGACTTTTGTAGGCGGCGCTCTTGCGTTCCTTGTCGCGCTTGAGCTCCAGGATCATTTCATCGGTACGAGTACGTGGTCTAATACTGTGCACGTCGGCTCCCAGATCCACGATCCTCCTGCGTCTTCTCTGTATGGTGTCCCTGCGCTCCTGCTCATGTTGCTCTTTTTCTTCTTCCTCTTTCACTCAACTGTCGTCCAAGGGAGGTCCTCCCCTTGGTGCGTCCTACTCTGTGGTTGCTGAGGGCCTAACAACGGTCGTAACCCCCTGTTCCTTTCCATTCCGGACGGGCTAGCCTTTTTGGGGCCAACTCGGCTTTCCTGGACGCCTGGTTGGGGTCCGACTTGCTGGCATTACTGCCGACCTTCGGGGTTAGTATCTTCCAAGCCTTGCGGGCACCGTCAAACAGCGCCTCACCCGCTTCTGCGAGTGCTTATCACGAACAGTCGCATCCGCCACACCTTTTGGATTTCCTGCGAAAGCGAAGGCCAGAGTTGGTCATTTCTCACACTTCGGTTTAAAAAGTGAAGATTTTGATGCAGCCAAGAGAAGTGTGCCTTGATGCTCTTGGGTGTGAAAAGAGAAAAACACACGCACTCAAAAGTGAAACATTGAAACTAACGTTAGTGCACTATGGATTTCATTGCGTGTAGAGCAGTTACTGCTCACCCACAGTACTTCTCCTTATCTTCCGAGCGTTGCGCTTGGAAGACTGCATATGTTGCCATGACATCAACACAAACTAGGTAACAAGAAGTGCGTGGCTAACGGTCGAAAAAAATTGACAATTGAATGGCGTCTGACCAAGAGACATTGTTTGTCTTCGAATTCACGTCCAACCTGAGTGTTTTTTTTTTGTTTATCTGGTTCCGACATCAGCCCACGGGGTTTTCCGGAAAACTGTGGAGCTCTTGTGTTCCTCACTGTTATTCGAAATGCAACCTTGACTGCCACCCTCTACTTAAAACATCGGAATGGCCACTTCTACCGTACGGAAGCCAGTGTTAACAGACAATACTTACTTCCCAAGAACTTCCCCCAGGATGGCTCTTCTATTCCCAAGCTCCTATCGAGGTTGGTTATCCGTTTTTCATTCGAATTCATAAACCACGCAAACCTTGACGTAGAGAGAGACGTTTGAAAATTTTAAAAGCCCACAGACGTTGAATGCTGCTAGATCATGGTCGTGCCTCTGGAGCTGACCTACTGATAGATCAAGGCCTTGATCAAGGTCACAATCAACGGTCTCAAAAGCTGAAATTGAATTTTCGCAATGTGTAGTAGGAAACACTAGTCTGACAGCCTTTTTCGCCACTTTGTTCGTACCACGAAATTGCTCTCTGACTGTCGGGTGCATGAGAAGAGAAAACTCTTTCTCTATTGTCTAAATGCACAAAAGTGCGTGATAAGAGAAGAGTGAAAATTGGAAGAGAAATTTACATCAAGCAAGCCGTGCGTGATAGGTGAGAAAAATACTGTTATCTTTCGATTCTCCTCGGTGTTGACCAACCCTGGCGAAGGCCTCTGTCTGGGTAGACTTCGTAACCCTTACTTTCACCGGTTCCGCCGCTGCTGCAGCCTTCACGAGTTTCTCGTGATCCTGCTTGGCATCGTCCATCGACTTACGAAGTCGCAACAGGGCCTTTTTCAGGTCCTTATTTATGTTAGGCTTTGTAGATGCAAAGTCGGCATTCCGGTCCAGCCATTTCCGCCGACCGAAACTCTGCATCGACGAGGAAGATTGCGAATGACGCAACCTACTCGTACGATATATATATATATATATATATATATATATATATATATATATATATATATATATATATATATATATATATATATATATATATATATATATATATATATATATATATATATATATATATATATATATATATATATATATATATATATATATATATATATATATATATATATATATATATATATATATATATACTTTACAAGACTGAAGTTTCATTTCATCTTGATCGTTTGTTTCGTTTGCTTTGTTTATCTCATAGCGCATCGTTGCTGCTAATGCTATATGCCCTGTTTATCCTTTTCTCGGTATCCCTCTTAATCCCTACATTCACCCCCTGTCATACTATCTCATTATTTTAAAAGTTTAAATTTTTCAATCATCAATATTCGCTTCGTTTGCATTTCACTTTATTGTAGTACAACTTACAATTGCCTTCGTGTTAAAAACGATATGTATTATCAATTATCATCATCAAAATCATCATCATTTGCAACCACTTTCTTTGTCCCTTTGATTCCCTTTTTTTAATCATTACCGCAGTCATGCCAATCTCTTATCTCTCATTATTATCATCTATCATCTCTTCTTTCTTCTCTCTTCTCTCATCGCTCATCATCATCTCTCATCGTCTATCATCGTCTTTCATTCCTCATCATTATCATCTTTCATTTCTCCTCTCTCATCTACCATCTCTTATCGTTCGTCCCTCATCTTTTATCTCCCATCTTTCATCTCTCATCACTCATCTCTCATCATCTCCATCTCTTTCCCTCACCTTGCCTCTTACCTAAATTTTTCAATCAATACTATTAAGTTCGTTTACATTTCACTGTATCGTACTACAACATATAATTGCCGTCGTTCTAAACACGATATTATCAATCATCACCATCACAATCATTATCATTTTCTACCATCTTCTTTGTCACTTTTACTACCTTATGTTTTTCTTTTACCACAGTCATGCCAGTCTGTCATATCTCATCGCCTCTCAGCTCTCCTTTCTTATCTTTCATATCTTTTCTCTCATCGCTCATCACCATCTCTTATCTTTCATCATCAGCATCATATCTTGTCTCTTATCTCTCATATTTATCTCTCATCAATATCATCTTTCATTTCTCATCTCTTATTTCTCACATTTCATCTCACATCTCTTATTTCTCAACTTCCAACTGAAATCTCTCATTTCTCATCTCTTATCTCTCATCTTTCATCTCTCACCATCATTTTCTCTCATATTTCATCCTCATCATCATCGGCATCTCTTATCATCATCAACTCTCATCTCTCATTTACCATTTCTCATCTTTCGTCCCTCATCTGTCACCTCCCATCTCTCATCGCCATCACCATCGTCATAATCATCATCATCATCATCATCAATATCTCGTACCATCATCAACTCTCATTTACCATCTCTAATCTTTAGCCCCTTTCATCTCTCAAGTTTAATTTCTCATCTCTTACCTCTGATCTTTCATCGCTCATCCTTCATCTCTCATCTCTTATTTCTCATCTTTCATCTGTAATCTCTCATTTCTCATCTGTCATCTTTCATCTCATCATCATCATCATCATCATCATCTTCTCTCATATTTCATCTCTCATCGCTATCATCATCATCAATATCTCGTATCATCATCAACTCTCATCTACCATCTCTCATCTTTAGTCTCTCATCTTTCATCTCTCAGCTGTCATCTCTCATCACACATCTCTCAACTTTAATTTCTCATCTCTCACCCACTTCTTGCAAAAGTCTTGCCACTACCACCACCTCCAGTTTGTTTTGATTATTTAACCCTTCAGGACGCGCAGCGTTGTTAAAAGTACAACACTACCAAAAAACCTCGCTCGTTGTATGCAGCGCGAGCGCGGTGCAGTTTCAGCTGCTTGATGGCGCGCGTCCTGAAAGGTTAAGTTTGTTAATCCCACGAGCAGCACGGGAAAAGAGATCCACCACACCAGAGCCCTGCATTAACGCGGTAAAGGACAAAATACTGTTGGGGTGCTCGATTACTCATTCCTCGGCACGGGTCGCTTGACACCTTGAATCGGGGTTAGTAGTCCTATTCTTAGCCGGCGACTACGCGGCTGGACGTTCCTTATCTGCTAGTTCCTTACCTGACGGCTGCTTCGCACGCTTCTGCGCTTGCTTGTCGTTAGCAAAGGATACGCTCAACCCGCGAATTTGAAGGCCTTCGTTGGGAGACCTCGACACGTTCAGCTTCACTGGCTCTGCTGTTGTCGCAGTGGCCATAAGTTGAT
The DNA here is from genome assembly GCF_035046485.1 of Aedes albopictus. NCBI lineage: Eukaryota > Metazoa > Arthropoda > Insecta > Diptera > Culicidae > Aedes > Aedes albopictus. Next base: position 193,396,546 of record NC_085136.1, read on the forward strand.
CACGATCCTGCTTGGTCACCATCGTTGACATGCGAAGTCTTTACAAGATCTACTTGAGGTTCTTACTGATGTTACTGGGTGAAAGGCAGTTCAGTTTCCGGATCAAATCCATTCTATGTTACCATTTAGCGTCTGTATTCATTTGAATTTTCGGAATAGATTTAATCATGCCAACAAACATTCCTGAAGCTTCCCATTGAAGTTGGTTAATCAATTACACCATTTATCGATATTTCATTCCAAACGAAATGACAGCACAAACAACAATACCAACGAATATCGTACGCGAACAGAGGAAATTTAATTTCAAATCCTGGATTGCTATTATATTGGTGCACCAAAGCCGTAAAAGCCCGGGACCGGGACGTTGACACGGTGGCCGCTTCGAAACGGCCCAGTTAAAAACAATTTCATCTACCCAAAAAGAGAGCCTCTGATTGGCTTCGGTTTCGGCTCGAATTGAAAAATATGTAGACATTAGAATAGCAGCGCTATTATTCTGTTGGTTTTGCGGTGTAGTGTGATGCTTGGTTCACTGCCCCTGCTCGCTATTGTAGTGCCACGCTGACGCCAGTTACCATCGACCAGGGCTGTACGTTCAGGCCCTGCTACTTCTCACTATCATCACCCCGACAAGCTGACTAAAGTGATGGCACTGAATGGACAGGCTCAAAGTTGCTGCTTTTCCACAACGATACTGATTGCATTCTGCGGTTGCGCGGGTGTAGGTAGGAGTTCGATAATTTACCTGTGCGAATTTCAAGGTGGAGGTTCTTTGATAGTTTTTAAAGTTTGTCTGGATTTGAATTTCTAAACTATTCAAAATATGGCACTAGTCTCGATAATGATCATATATTGATTATATGATTGAGTAAATGGTTACCAAAAATGGTTATTGTCGTATTACACTGGTCGTTGCGCATTAGTGCAACTTTAAACGGCACTACGGTATCTCTTCATTGAAACATAAAGGCGTTCCTCCTGGGAGCCACCATTGACTGCTTCTTTTTTTAATCGAATTATTTCCCATTAATTTCCCACACCCCTGCCGATACCTGTGGCGTAGTGGCTTTCCGGAACAACACACACTGTATCTAGTGAGAGTGTCTCTGTGCGGCCGAGGTCGTTAGTATTAATAGTTAGTTAGGCATATGGCTTTTCCCGGCCTCTTTCAAGCTGCACACCGCTCCGGTACGGCAAATCCAGTCTACGCCTACGCCTCCAGTTAAAATCACTTGCCGACTGGCTTTTTTGGGAGGTGGCAGGTGTGTGTGAGCCGAAATAAACAAATTTGACGTTCTAGCGCAAAAAAATGAAAGTTTTTTTTTATTGGATTGCCATCGGTTGCACCGATCCTGCAGTGATAATGTGCCCTTTTGCGGGAAATAACCCCAAACCGTCACCCCGTCAGGGTTCCATTGTGGAAACGCACCCTGAAGCCCGAGGGGAGGGAAAGATTTCTGGCACGAAATTGAAGAGGTTGCGCTCGGGTGTACTGTTTGATGATTTCTAACAAGCTTTTGCGTAAAATTTTAATTAGATATCAGCTTCAGGACCGACAACGGAGCCAAAATTCAGTCGCGTTTCGGAATGGTTTGTTGGTTGGTTAGCACAGGCACATTGCTGGAGGTTTTACTGGGTGGTTAGTCGGGTGATGTTTCTCTGGTGGGGAGAATTAATTAAAACGAGCGGTTCGGTGCTGGAAATGCGAATTGCCTGCCTGGCTGCGGAAGAGAAATGGGAGAAATAATGGATACCCAGCCTACCAGATGGCTGCTTTGGAATAGGTCATTATGATCATCAACTTGCCTGCTGATGATAATCAACGTCAATTTCATGAAAACCCAGTGAAATATGCTTGTGTGTTCGGAAGAAATGTTTGAACTGTTGATGTTCGTTTATTTTGTTATCGAATTTCTGTGAAAAGCAGGTATTGTACTCTTTCTGAGAATTATTTCATTAATAGGTATTTATAGTACCAACAGATAAAAATATCTTAAAAACTCATTTAGGTCTTCAGTTAGTAGGGATAAATTCTAGATAAAAATAATTGGGTTCAAATTGATCTTAAAAATGGACATCATATTTTCAACGGTGCGACACGAAAGCGGGCGATATAACTTGAATGCAACGTTGAAATGTTTGGTTAAATAAATGAAAACCTAAATTTAAGAGAGTCAGGAAGAGAGAAGCAAAACAACCCAAACAAATCACTTGCTCTCGGCATTTACATCTGAGGTTTTTTTTTTTAGTTCAATACCGCCACCTAGTGATCAAAACTGGGCGATTGAGTTGTTGTGACATCGAAACTTTGTTTTCCAAGAGAAATATCTGTTTGTGTTGACACCATTTTTGGACCATTTCATATTAACCGTTATGTGTCCGACAAACTTTTTGCTTTTTTCTACACCGTGCTCAGGCCCGGATTAAGGATTGTGGGGGCCCGGGGCCCGAGCAGATGCGGAGGCCCCTTGGCGATGAACATAAACACAATTTTTTTTCGTTTTTAAACAGTGAGCAAAATGAAACAAAAAGTTGGTGCGTAATAACCAAAAAAGGTCTGTGTGGGGCCCCCCGCCCCCCCCCCGTACATCCGGCCCTGACCGTGCTTTTTAAATAGGCGCTGTGTACCCCGGTACCCTGTCGGCCACATGAGGGTTAAATAGAGTAAACAAGGTGAAGCACACCTGGTGTGATGGTTGATGCATGTGACTATCCCAATCCCAACGATCTCACGAAATGTAAGTTCTAGCCTAGGGCTAAAAATCTTGTAAATACAGTGTAACAGGACATATCTCTACGAAGTTGCCAACCAGACGATACGATACCGATACCGATACCGATCAGGCTAAGGCCGGGGTGGCCTCTGCTGTACATAGCAGCCGTCTCCATTCCACTCGGTCCATGGCTGTTTGTCTCCAGTTTCGCACTCTGCGTAGGGTCCACAGATCGTCCTCCACTTGGTCGACCCACCTAGCTCGCTGCGCTCCACGTCTTCTTGTACCGGTCGGATGACTCTCGAGAACCATTTTAGTCGGGTTGCTATCCTGATGACGTGACCCGCCCACCGTAGACTCCCAATTTTCGCGGTATGGACGATGGTTGGTTCTCCCAGCAGCTGATGCAGCGCGTGGTTCATTCGACTTCTTCAAGTCCCGTCTTCCATCTGCACTCCGCCGTAGATGGTACGCAACACCTTCCGTTCGAGAACTCCGTTGGTCCTCTGCATATAGGATCCATGTTCCGCGCCCATAAAGGACGACCGGTCTAATCAACGTTTTGTAGATGGTTAACTTCGTGTTACGGCGAACTTTATTCGATCGTAGAGTTCTGCGGAGTCCAAAGTAAGATCGATTTCCTGCCACAATGCGCCTCTGAATTTCTCTGCTGGTGTCGTTGTCGGTGGTCACCAGTGAGTGAGCTCAAGTACACGAATTTTTCAACCGACTCGATTTCATCACCGTCGACATAAATTCCGGGTGGCGGGTGCGGTGATTCCTCCCTGGAGCCCTTTGCCATCATGTACTTTGTCTTCAACACATTAATTACTAATTCGATTCGCCTGGCATCACTCTTTAGTCGGATGTACGTTTCCGCCATCGTCTCAAATTTACGAGCAATAATATCAATATCATCAGCGAAACCAAGCAGCTGAACGAACTTCGTGAAAATCGTCCTACCCGTGTTAATCCCCGGTTTCCTTATTACACCCTCTAACGCAATGTTGAACAGCAAGCACGAAAGACCATCACCTTGCCGTAACCCTCTGCGGGATTCGAAGAGACTCGAGACTGTCCCTGATACTCGAACTACGCACATCACTCGATCCATCGTCGCCCTAATCAATCGTATCAGTTTATCCGGGAATCCGTATTCGTGCATAATCTGCCATAGCCTAGGCCATAGCTGTTCTCGATCGATTGTATCATACGCCGATTTGAAATCGATGAACAAGTTATGTGTTAACACGTTGTATTCGCAGCATTTCTGCAACACCTGGCGGATGGCGACCATCTGGTCCGTTCACCCATAAATCCAGCCTGATATTACCCCACGAACTCTCTTGCAATCGGTGATAGACGGCGGAATACAATTTGAGAGAGTATCTTGTAGGCAGCGCTCAGTAGTGTGATCGCGCGGTAGTTCCCACAATCCCACTTGTCACCTTTTTGTAGATGGGACACACGATACCTTCCATCCATTCCTCCGGTAAAACTTCCTCCTCCCAAATCTTGGTAATGACCCAGTGTAGTGCTCTTACCAGTGCTTCTCCACCGTATTTTAGAAGCTCGCTCGGTGGTCGATCTGCTCCAGCGACTTTGTTGTTTTTCAACCGGTCAACCTCCTCCTCAATCTCTTGGAGGTAAGGGGCCGGAAGTCTTTCGTCCTGTGCACATACTCCTAAATCTGTTACCACGCCACCTTCGGTATTTGCAACGTCGCCATTGAGGTGCTCATCGTAATGCTGACGCCACCTGTGGACCACCTCACGCTCACTCGTGAGAATATTCCCGTAATTATCTCGGCACATGTCGGCCTGTGGCACGAAGCCTCTGCGCGAGTGGCTCGGCTTCTCGTAGAATCCGTGTGTCCTTGGCGCGGTGCAGCTCTTCCATCGTTTCGCGATCTCGTACTTCCTGCTGGCGCTTCTTCATCCGGAAGACTGAGTTCTGCCTGTTCCGCGCCTGTCTGTAACGTGCCTCGTTCGCTCTTGTACGGTGTTGCAGCATTCTCGCCCATGCTGCATTCTTCTCGTTTTTCAACTGTTCACATTCGCCGTCGTACCAGTCGTTTCTGTGATTCGGAGTCGCGAAGCCTAGTGCTGTAGCCGAGGTACTACCTATGGCGGATTGGATGTCCCTCCAGCCATCTTCAAGTGTAGCTGCGCCAAGCTGCTCTTCCGTTGGTAGGGCCACTGCTAACTGCTGCGTGTAGTCTTGAGCCACTTCTACGTTACGCAGCTGCTCGATGTTGAGTCGCGGCGTTTGACTTCGACGCGTGGTGATAACTGTCGATAGCTTTGAGCGCATGCATACAGCTACTAAGTAGTGATCCGAATCCATATTCGCACTGCGGTATGTGCGGACATTGGTTATATCTGAGAAGAATTTACCGTCGATTTGGTTTTCTGTTTGATGGTCAGGTGAACTCCAGGCGGCTTTGTGGATATCTTTGCGGGGGAAGAAGGTGCTTCGGACTACCATACCACGGGAGGCTGCAAAGTTTACGCATCGCTGGCCGTTATCATTCGATACGGCGGGCAGGCTGTTTCACTCGATTACCGGTCTGTACATTTCCTCCCTTCCTACCTGCGCGTTCATGTCGCCGACAACGATTTTCACGTCACGCAGCGAGCAACCATCGTATGTTTGCTCTAACTGCACGTAGAACGCTTCTTTCTCGTCATCAGGTCTCCCTTCGTGTGGGCAGTGGACGTTGATGATGCTGAAGTTGAAGAAACGGCCCTTAACTCTTAACATGCACTGCACATCCTTGCGTTGATCGGCTGCCACCCGATCACACGTTGTCGCATCTTGCCCAACACTTTAAATCCTGTTCCCAGTTCGTTGGTGGTGCCACAGCTTTGGTAGTAGGTAGCCGCTCGATGCCCGCTTTTTCGCACTTTCTGTCCAGTCCAACAAAGTTCCTGCAACGCCACGATGTCGAAGTTGCGGGGATGTAGTTCGTCGTAGATTATCCTGTCACATCCTGCGAAGCCTAGTGACTTGCAATTCCATGTTCCAAGTTTCCAATCGTAATCCTTATTTCGTCGCGTGGGTCTTTGCCGTTTGTATCGAGTCGTATTTTTTCCTATGTTATTCGCAATAAATTTGTTGCAATAACTTATTATTTTGTAAATTAATACGAATTCCTTCCGATTTGTAGTTAAATCTATCGTTGTTTGGCGGTAGACCTAAACCTAAAATAGCAATTTCATATACAGTAAGGACCCATTCTGCGACAAACATTTTGCTTTCGTTAACTTACGATCAAAATTTAACCAATTAATTTAAGTATATCATCAAACTACAGCTTAAATACATAACATAGAAGGATAAAAAGTTTAAAAAACTGTTCAGGTTTTTTAGGAGAGGAAAATATGTGTTCTGAAAAGGGGCTGACAAAATCGGGTCACTTATGTATTACCTACTGGGGTGCTCCGTTCAACATAGATTATGCTGCTGTTGTGTGGAGTCTGCATATGGGCATCTGGGTATGGAGAATAGAATTCGATCAATGTCATGACGCATGTGATCGATAATTTTGCACACTGTTTAAGATAAGTATGGAAAAAGATATCCAATCGGTGGAGAAAGCTTATTATTATTAGCTTTATTAAGGAGATTTTCAGCCCGCGGCTGGTTCATCTCCAACCGTGGAGAAAGCTCTCAGTTAAAAGTTTGTAAAGTGCTCATAGAACACCATGCTTGGAAACGGACCCCCCCGTTGGATCGTCACGCCATAATAAGAAAGAAGAAATTTCTAAACAGCATAGAAATCAAGGCGTTCGTACCCATAATAAAAAAGTGTAGCAAAAGATCAAACCACATAATTTGAGACAATATAATAAATCACCCACATTACCATCGGACTCCACAATTAGCATTGTATTATTTCTCAATAAGAAGATTTCCTTCTGGTTAGACAGAGGACTCCTTTGAGGAAGCTCAAAACCAGACAAAAACATTTTATTAGGCGGCAAATTACCATTAAAAATGCATTTCATTAGTGGCAGCGGTAAAAAACGGAGACACAGGGAAAATGGCCAGACCACTAATTTACTCCCGTTCCCTCGCGCACTTCATACCCATCACACCATCACACTGCTCTTTTTCAAACGCCCAAAAAGAAACATGAAAATTCGCCACTCGCAAAAACATTATTCCCAGGGAGGCGATAATGACGATGCTCTACCCAACCGTAGTCACCCGAAGCCCAGCCCAACCTCGCCAGCCAGCAGCCGTCGACACCGCATTGTCGTCGTCAGTCAGCCAGCCAGTCAGTTATGATCATTATGGCGATGATTATGCGAGCCTTTTGCACAGGTCGCCGCCAACCCGTTGACAGCCGTTCACACGCTACCAAAAGGATCTACCCGCCCAGGGTTGCTCGCTGCTCTGCTAGATAGCTCATAACAGGGGACTTCAAGGAAAAAAACAGAGAAAAAATGAATAAAATTTTCATCTCGCCATCTCGCCGGTTTGGAGTCGCCCGGTCAGGTGCCTGCCACTGACTGTCAGGTGAAATGGTAAATGTGTCACCCGACCTATTTTTAAGCGGTTGTCCTTCCGCGAGGACATTCTACTCTTTCTTCTCCTACGACCACGGACGGCAGGCGAAACACGACACGATGTGGATAAGATGTGAATGATGAGTGACGAACCAAATCAGATTAAATTTGCGAAGGACGGTTTCGCTTGCCTTTTTGGAAAATTGCCTCAAGCGTGGCGATATTTCTGCGGGATACTAATCCAATTTGTTGGGTTCGGATGAGGAAGTTAGTAAACAATAAAAAAGAGATAATGTTGGCCAAGCCATTTTTGCGTGGGGAGCCATGACATGCTCTTATGAATTAATAGTTTTGGAAACAACTGCGTTTGGGAAACTATTTCAGTACCGTAAAATGGGTTTACTGTATAGTTTTTCAGAAGGTTTTCTCAATACTTTTCCTCTAGTTTTATATTTTTAAAACACGTACTGAAATCTCAGTTATCAATTGCAATGGGGTGATCGAATCAATAGATGGTGATCTATGCTACATAAGATATCGTTGCCGTTGAATCAGTACGCGCCTTCTAAATCTTACCTAAGTCAGAAGGACAACGATTACGCAACTCTTAGCTGGCAGTTAATATCATCGATGGATCCGAAAAGCTTGAAGTATAAGCTGGGGTAGACTACACCAAAACCTCCATTTATGTAACGAGTCGTGACTGCCTGAATAGAGTTTTTACCTAAAGTGATTCATAACCTAAATGGATTTGAAGATTGCGAAGAGTTTGAGAAAGGCCTAGAGATTTGAAGGGAGGCTTGCGGAGTTGCAGAGTGATTTTATGGGAGTAGGGGGGGGTGGGGGGGTGGCGGGAATGGATGTTGTGTCATAGGCGTTGCACAGGCTTCAGGGGTTTTTTCGGGGAGCTTCGAAGAGCCTCAGTTGCGTTACATGGATCTCATACAGCTGCAGATGATTTTTGGCGAATTTCAGAGGCGTTACGTAGGCGATTTTTGAAGTTTCTGAGGGTCTCATTATATGGGGTCCGAGGGGGTTTTAGGGGGATTTCGAGGGCATTTCAGATAGCTTTTGATGACTTTTGACGAGTTTCAGAGGCATTACTCAGGACATTTCAGACAACTTCAGATGATTTTTGGCGAGTTTTGGAGGCGTTACGAAGGCGTCTTGGGTGGTTTCTGAGGGTCTGAGGGGTTTGAGGGGGTTTAAGTACATATTTGGGAACCGTTTCAGGTTGTTGACTTATCATTTTGCAGCCCATTTTAGCCCATTAGTCAATAGCCCAACACTCTAGTTTAGGAAATACATGGGATCAACCTTGGATTTCTGAATGGAGTAAGGCCGATTGATCACTGGGTCAAATCGGGCCAAAGGAGGTCAAGTACAATTGGCACCCCAAAAGCTTTCTTCTTAACAAAGTATTTCAATGCGTTGGACTTTGCATATTCTATTGCTAAATGATAATTGAGGTTGTTACAGGTTCAAATTTAAGAATTTCCGAAAGGTACTCAACTTGCGATATTGAACATTGCTGAGCCGTCCAAGTCTACGTTTACGTTTGTAATTTTCAAAGGCAGCCAAAAAAAATCACAATAAGTTCGCAAATTGCCAATAAACAAAAAATGATGAAAGCAATAATAAACTATGCATGTTACATGAACAAATCAATACCGTCTACCCCCGTTGGTTTTAACGAAAGCTCATGCAAACCGACGGGGTTCATTTTTAGTTTGAACTTCTAGCAACCCTTCCGGTGACGGGAAAACACAGATTAGATGCGGCACGGTAAAGGCTGGGTATGCTGCGCAATTCAGATCCCATTGTGATCCACTAGCCTCTGCCCAGCAACTCCTATCCGTACCTCCACGCGGTACCGGCCGGAAACTATGAGCAACCTTAGGGAAGATCGTTTAACCAACCCCGGTGGGAACTTTGGTCGTATGCTGACAGGGAAGGGGGGGTTTGCTTCGGCAAACCTGAGCGTCTGTTCTCCAGGAGGAGCGGCTCACAACAGCGTCTGATCCCCATGTTAGGGGCGGCTGATCTACGTCCGAGTGCCAGGGAAGGACTCTAAGCTCAACTGTGCACTATGGTCCTCCGGAAAGTAGGGGGTTGGTGTCAGGCCCTACGAGCCAGCCGTAAAAAACCATTGTAACGGAAAATCAGCAACAGAATAATACGAACCGAGACCAACGGCAACGACCCCAGCGAACAAAAAGGACTTGCGATTGGAAACTCGGTACGTGGAACTGCCGATCTCTCAACTTCATTGGGAGCACCCGCATACTCGCCGATCTACTGAAGGACCGCGGGTTCGGCATCGTAGCGCTGCAGGAGGTGTGTTGGACAGGATCCATGGTGCGAACGTTTAGAGGTAATCATACCATCTACCAGAGCTGCGGCAACACACACGAGCTGGGAACAGCTTTCATCGTGATGGGTGATATGCAGTGGCGCGTGATCGGTTGGTGGCCGATCGACGAAAAAATGTGCAGGTTGAGGATCAAGGGCCGATTCTTTAACTTCAGCATAATAAACGTGCACAGCCCACACTCCGGAAGTACTGATGATGACAAGGACGCATTTTACGCGCAGCTCGAACGCGAGTACGATCGCTGCCCAAGCCACGACGTCAAGATCATCATAGGAGATTTGAACGCTCAGGTAGGCCAGGAGGAGGAATTCAGACCGACAATTGGTAAGTTCAGCGCCCACCAGCAGACGAACGAAAACGGCCTACGACTCATTGATTTCGCCGCTTCCAAAAATATGGCCATACGTAGCACCTTTTTCCAACACAGCCTCCCTTATCGTTACACCTGGAGATCACCACAGCAGACGGAATCTCAAATCGACCACGTTCTGATTGACGGACGGCACTTCTCCGACATTATCGACGTCAGGACCTATCGTGGCGCCAACATCGAAACTCATATACCAACATGCGTTAATAAGAAGTTCAGTTTAATCAAATTAATAAATCGAACTCATGACTTATTTGCAAAACTAAAGTGTCGTGCGGGTTGCGTACAACACTTGAATTCTGATTTAAATGAATGGGCTATTGGATATTTTTTTTTGAATTTTTAATTTTCAGCTGGGGTTAAACGGGTTGAACTAGACCATTTTAATGTTGACCGATTTTTCTAAGGGGCTTCCATGGATGTTTCAGATGAGTTTCAAAGCGTATCGAGGGGCTTTTCAGGGGCTTTCAGGAGGGTTCCAGAGGAGTTTTCACCGTTGCGTTGCTGTGTTTCAGGTGATACCAGGGACCTTCCGAATGCCCTTGAAACCACACGATATTCCCGGGTACATTTCAGAAACGCTCCACAAACATCTTCAGATATTCTGGAACGCCAGCGAAACATGAACACCCATGAATCCCCTTGACATCCCTAGAATAAATATGCAACGCCCCTAAAATTTCTTTGAAATCCATGGAACGATCCAGAATCCCCTGAAACCTCTTGGAACATTCCAAAAAAGCCTCTGAAACCCCCTAAAGCTCCATGGATTGCCCATAAAAAACCATGAGACTCTCTGGAACACCCCTGAAAGCTCCTGGAACTTCATAGAACACCCCTGAGATCCCTGGGTAAACCCTGGAACGCCTCTTCTTCTTCTTCTTCTTCTTCTTCTTCTTCTTCTTCTTCTTCTTCTTGGCGTAATATCCTCACTAAGACAAATCCAGCTTATCAGTTTTGAAGTCCATGAGCACTTCCACAGTTATTAACTAAGAGCATCATCTGCCAAAGACCATTTTGCATGTGCGTTTTTTTTTCGAAACCATGAGATAATCTGCTCAAGAGACACCTGAGCATGTACTTGGGGTTAAAAACCGTCTTCTGCAAAAAAAAAATTAAAACCTAGGACTACTCTTTCCTCGACCCACTAATAACATTCCCATGGTCGCCAAACCCTTCGTCTCTCCGGAAGCTCTAAGAAGGCACTGCTTTGGGGAATCCGCCAGTTTCCCAACTTGCTCTCACCACTTCCTTAGTCCTCGGAAGGCAGGAAGGGTTGACACCATGCTTTCTTCCAACAGACAGAAAGTATCAAAAACTGATACCGTGTACTAACCGATTCGACCTTGCCGTGAGTAAGGCCCTATCAGCCAGTACATAAAAGGACGTGCCGACATGGGGCCTCCACCGCCACCTCCACCTTCCTGACCTTGCCGAGAACCCCTTACCAACCGCGGGCTCGGATCCAACCCAGTAGAGCAACGCAACCAGGATGTTTTCTCCGCGGCCACTTAATCGGTGTAAGGGTCAATTTCGACCGCAGGGCACCGGTATGACCTACGTAGCCGACTCCGAACCGTTTGACTAGCTCTTGTTTAGCGCCTGTATGTCTCCGAGTATATATCGAGACGAGACTAGCCATAAGCTTGCGCTTGCTGGCATACACTGCAGAGCTATTGGACATGGTGTCAGGCCGTTCGGCCGAAGGTCATTGGGTATCAACCGGGACAGTGCCGCTATAGCTGTGGAGGCTCTTTTGGAGGCGTAATTACGGTGGCTACCAAAGATAAGCTTATAGTCGATCATCACCCCCAAGTGTTTGACGGAGCGCTTCGAAAAGATAGTGCAATTGCCTGCACTGATCACCGTTTGCTGCTACGACTCTCGGTTGTTCACAACCACCTCCTCAGTTTTGTAAGGAGACAATTTCAGTTTCCTGGATCTCATCCAATGCTCCACAACCGCGATTGAGTGGGCAGCAGTCGTCAGTAGCAGTCGTCAGCCAAGCCGACGTTTGCCACTCCCACCGGGAACTTTAAGCTCAACACCTTGTCGTACATGACATGCATCGGACCCAGGATGGATCCTTGCGAGACTCCTGAGGTTATGTGAAAGTATTTCCAGGGTGTCTATTCATAATTCAAAATAAAATTCCCTGAGTATTTCAGGTTTTTTTCAGATGAAATTTTGAAAGTCTATAATTCAAAAAATAACCCAAATTTTCTAAAAAATATAAAATGTGACTAAGGATATCATCGGCAGGTTTGTTCTGTACGTTATGAGGGATTTATGTCGGTCAAATTGCCTGAAACTTGATCATATTCAGCTTGGTTGGGAAGAATTTGATGCCTGATCTGAGTTCAACAAATTTCAAAAAAACCATGACGAAGAGAACAAAACTGCCAAAAACACGTAAGTTATCCTACTCTTCAAAAATTCTTTCAAGATTTCTGAGATTCTCGTTGGATTCCTCCTGAAGATCCGTTCAAAACTATTCAAAGTTTCTTCAAGTATGTCATTGGTTGAGCCACGTAGCCATGCGGTTAGAGTCTGGATGGGTTAGAGCGATGAAATTGCGAGGATAGCTTCTTATCCGTAGCCACTCTGTGTTATGTTTCGTTCAATCAACCGCTGGCTGAAGACAGTGTCCGTATCTTTTTAGTGTTTTTCCGGGACAGCTAAGTATTCAATAGTTTATGTCGAGATTTTTACCGATAGTTTTCCGATATTTCTCTTGTTTTCCTTGCGGAATTTCATCCGTAGCTGCTTTCAGGATACCATGAGGTTTTCATAATCCTTCATTGGATGTCATTAATATTTCTTTTCGGAATTACTATTACGTAGAACTTTAATCGAGATATCTAATTTTTTCTCAGGTTTTTCCTGTAGTCGAGATTTCTTCAATAACACTTTGCGGAGTTTCTCGTAAGATTTTATTTGAATTCCCTCGAATATTTCTCCTGCAATTTCATATAAGGTATTTTGTAAGTTATATCAGGAGACATTCTGAGGAATACTCGTAGAAAAATCCCTGTAATAACATTGGCAGAAATCCCAAAAGGAGTATCCAGAATCTCGGGACAATTTCTGGTAAAGATTCTGGGAAGAATTTTGGGAATAATGCAGAGAATATCTGTAAAAAAATCAGGTGGATCACTGCAAGAAATCCAGTACAACTACAAGAAAAAGCCTGGCTCTGAATGAATGAAAGAAAGAAAGAGAAGAATTCAATGAGAAATATCAGCAATAACTCCCGCGGAAATCCCAGAACACACTCTGGAAAAAAATCTTAGGAGAAAGTCCAGGGTTAATTAAGAAAAACTCTGAGAGGCATCTCACGACCAACATCTGAAGGAATCTTCTGAGAGAAGTTCCAGGAGATAGTCCAAGAGAAATCTCAGGTAAAACTTCAAAATAAACCCCTCTAGGACTTTTACGAAGTTCCTGTAGGAGACCAGGATAAACATCTCGAACAAAGCCCACGGAAATTGTTTGAAGATATCACAGGAGAAAAATGAAAGAAATCTCTTGCAGTAAATTCGTTAAAACTCCTCCAGAAACCCTTTGGGGAACTTTAGTAGAAACCCCAGGAATAACTCCTTTAGCAACCCTGAAAAAAATCTGGCAAGATCCTCTGGGGAAGTCCCAAGAGGAACACCGGAAGGAATCACGTAAAATCTCAATGAGAAATGCCGAAAGAAATTCCACGATTTATTCCGACAGAAACTCTTGTAGAGTATTCAGGATAAATTCTGGTAGAAATTTTATGAGGATTTCTTTGAGCATAACACTGGAGGAACTCCGGGAGCAACACCGGAAATAGCATCCCTGTGAAAAACTCCAGGAGAAATCGGTTGGAATTCAGGAATCCTGGAAGGAATCCGAATGTATACGTTTCCGGGAAAAATCAAGAAGGAATACCATGAAAAATAGCGTGAAAAATACGGAAGGAATTTTATAATACATTCCAGGAGATATCTCTAAAGAAGTTACAGAAATAAACCCTGACGAAATTTTCTGGGAAAAATATTTCTTGTAGCGAAATTTCTATATGGATTTTTACTACTAGGTTTTATGACCCAATGTTTTTTTTTTCGGAGTAAAATTTCCTTGAGTACTCAAGATATTTCCTGAGTATTCCAGGTTTTTCCCTGTTAAATAAAATTCCCTGAGGATTCCCGGATTTCCTGTTTTTTTTTCAGGTAGTAGACACTTTGATTTCCTACCCACTTCTGTGTTGTAAACTAGTACTCGATTCTGGAGGTAACTTCCGAGAATTCCCAAGGGTATCTCCAGATGAAGGAGCGCATCAGAAATAGCCGCCAAACTGACGCTATTGAACGCGTTCCTCATACCCAGGTCCACTACGGCACTGTAGCGAAGTCCCCTCCTCTTATTCTGGAACGCTATCTCGGTTGTCAAGTTCGGAACTCCGGCCGGACCTGGGACCTTAGCTACGCTAAGGGACTTTGCTATTCTCTGAAATCCCACGGCATCCCCTGGAATACCTTTGGAACGTCCCTGGGATTCTCCGAAATTCTCTAAAGCCAGCATTAGAATTCTGGAACGCTTCTGTAACCCCTTAAAACTACCTGGATCACCTCCATTACGCCATTGAAACCTACTGAAATCCCATGGAACACTCATGAAACCACCTGAGATGTCCTGGAAAACCCCTGGAACGTCCATGAAACCCCTTGAAATGCTATGGAACAAAGCTGAAACACGCTTGAATCTCCTTGAAAATCATTTCGATTTATAATAAGATTTTCAAAAATTGTTACACATTTTGGTAGTATAAAATAATTGGAGAACCAGACTATACTGTCGCATGCTAGATTACACGATATGTACGTATACATTTGAAATTAATTGAAGGTTCCTTGTGAACTTTATAATTGAACAAAATAACATCATGAACTGATTCATTGTAAGCTTAAACCGTCTCACAAAACAATCAGCTCAAGTTGATCCCCAATTTCCTCGCAAACATGATCGAAATTGTCCATGCAATTTGGTGGCTTTGCCGGGATTTACCTTGACAATGGAGCGTCAAATGCGGTTTGGAACACAATTGGCGAAGGACTTAGGCTCCTCGGTACGTCTCCAGTTTGTGCTGCAAATCCACATGGTGGTAATTTGCGAAACGGGAACAAGCACACAATTTCACCATCTGTTCTCTCTCTCTCTCGCTGTGCTGTGTTTTCGCGTGTGCCGATTTTGGGTCGTTGGCAGCTCAAATATTTGTCTTGACTCTGAAAATGTTGCTTCTTACCCATTCGGTTCGTTCGTCCCGCTTGGTGAAAGAGTGTACAATCCAAAGTGAAAAGGTGTTTCTCAAATGAATGATAGGAATTACAGTAGGACGTTGGTTAAAATTATGAAGTATACTATAGCTATAGCTCATGAAGCTTATGGATAGAATACTTGCCGAAAAGTGCTTCTATTAACTCTTATACAGCAAAATAGTTATTTGGGATTTATGATTATAATATTTTGAATTTGAGCTATCTGTGTGATCTGCATCAAAATATATCACTAGGAAGCAATTGGTTTGCGACGAATAAATTCAGGTCAAAGAATATGAAAATAGAAGGTTAATGAAATCAATCGGTGTACGGTGTATCACTATGAATTGAATATTTGAGTTGGCTTTTGAGTAAAGCTCATATGAAAATGTTGTTTATTGTAATAAAAATTTAACAATAGTTTTAGGTTAAAGAAGCACATGTTCCAGTAAAAAAATAACATTAATATCAACATGTTACGCTTGTAACCGAATCGAGCCGTAAACTGTAACCGAACTTAGCTTCTTGTGAATCGAACTCGTTTCTGTAACCGACCTCCCCACTCACTTTTCAAAATTGCAACCGATACTTAGTAATTCGAACTCGCAGTCTTAAAGATATGTCATCATTTCAATAGATTCACCAACACTTGTTAACACTACACCACTTTATTCTTCTTTTTAACAAAAATAATGTCTTACAAGAAAAACCCGACTAACTGACTCATTGACTAAATGCACTGAAAACTGAAACACCTGCTAACAGCCTAAACTAAACTGACTACAGAAACTTCTAGGAAAAAAAAAATAATATGACGAGACCAGCAGTTGCAGCCCCCGATCCTTGGATCTGCAACCCTTTATATAGGGGTCCTCTCCCTAACCATCAACTCTTATTCTCCTGATCAAAGATTCTCCAGGACTCTCCCCATACCAAAGAGAAATTAATTTCCCAATGCCCCCATGCGTAATTGATTTTTAATTACGCTCCTTTCTAATATTTGCATCTCCCCCATCCGTGAGAGCAATTCTAATCTCTCCCCTACACGGATGATCAATTTTCCCTATGCCCCCCCATTTCGCCATCTCACATCTGCAAGATTAATTGAGCCTCCAGATCGAATGGCCAATTTATTCTCACCTCTGAGATTCGGACCTCCCAACAACTCTCCCCAAAACAGAATACAGAAAGGCTAAATCTCCGATGCATCATAGCATCCCCCATCCACATTCTCACATCTGTGAGATCATACCAAAATTCTGAGGAGAGCGAAATTACTCGCGAATTCAATCTCAAAATTTCTTCCCTTAGTGGCTGAGTCATCAAGGGCCACACCAACCATCATCATCCCCGAACTTGATTTTTCATGAACGCACCGGGCGATCGTAAATTTATAGTGTTTACTTTTCTTCGTCACCCGTCTTAGTTTTACGATCACTCATGCGTTAGAGTTTTCACGCCTTCTAAGCATGGATGCGTGGACGGTCGTCCATAAACATAATTTTACGATCCAATTATGATCGTCGTCTGTGATTACCTTTCTCTTTCGGGGAAGGTTATGCATTTCCAAGTTTTTTCTTGTTGCAAAAACAATCAGATCATTCTTCTCAACCCATTTTACGATCATCCCTTCATTTCCATATCGGCTTGAGGTTGTTGCATAATCAGCAAAAATCCTCTGCGTGTGAAGTCTTGTATAATTTACGACCCGAAAGAAAAAACCTGTAGTTCTAGCATCCCGTCGTTAGCGATCGGATTTCTAGGCAATTGTTTATTTCATCAAGACAACCCTGTAGGTACTTGAATTTCGTCACCCCGAATACAGGCAGAGAAGGCTTCAACATATGTTGAAAACCATGCCCAATGTTTATGCCATAAATTAAAAGCCGAGATCCCAAAATGTTGGTTTCCCTTTCTCGAGTCATTCTTGACCTCCTGACTCTCTCCCTTTTTGTCGCTAGTTCTTAATATTCCCAACAATTGATATCATTGTTCATCATCGTGTACCAACACAAAAAATATGTTTTTCCTTCGATACTTTTCATATCTCTTATTTCGGCATGAGCGAAAAAATGCAAAATTATTGCAAATGATTGGGGAAAAGGGTGGCGGACGTCCCAATCCCGAGAAATGGCAAAAAAAATGTCATTTTGGCAATAAATTGCTGAATCTCAATTCAGCGGTTTGTTGCATTCCCTTACTTTTCCCGCAAAAAATTAAGAAATTTCTTAAAATTTCTTAATTTTTTTAAAATGTTGGTCATGTTTCTGTCCCTATGATCTTTTTTTTTCGAATAAGAGTTGATTTACATACTGTTTTCCTTCTGCTTATAACTAATATTTTTATAGTGCTCTTGTTTTGTTTCTATTGAATCTGATTTATTTATGTCCCTGGCTGATAATTTTTCTAGCTAAGCTTTTTCCATCAAATTTTAAAATTAGATTGGTGTTCTTGTCTTTTCTTGATATATATATATATATATATATTTTTGTTTTATATTAAACTCATACCTGTGCTTCAAATGGCAACTGTTGACTCCGTATTCCGCTACCGTCTTCGCCGTGATATTGTGATCAGTGCTGGGAATGGTAACAGTAGTTTGCTTGAATTTGTTGATTGGAGTGATGTATTTTTATATGCGGGAGCAATTTGTCTGTATCAATATAGTAGGCGTTCTAATTAATTGCTACAGTAGCAGCTACAGCGCGGGAGCTCCAAATGAGTTTCACTGAAATTCGTTTGTCTTACAAAACAGATGCACTTGTTGCGGGCTCGATACTTGGGGCGTTTCGATAGTTGAGTATTTACAGCTTAGGACATGACCCAACTAAAAAGCATTCGAACCTCACAAAATTGATGTCAAACTGACTTTGACGTCTGACCGCTGTTACAACGATGGTCCTGCTGTACACAGGAGACAGCAGGTTTGTGTAATCATGAGTGTGTTTCGTGAGTTATTTCTGTTCATTGGCATGTGTCTAGGGTATTTGAATCGAATGCAAGTAGCCCCAAAAATGAATATTGTGGCATATTTAACGTCGAATGTCAAACAACGAATACGATTCGCTAATCGGATCGCAGTCGTAATCTAAGCAGTGGATTCCACCTGTACTGGGTGTTTTATTAGTAGGTATTCGAAGCACCGTACTCGCCAAGGATCCGTTCCCGATAGGTATTCCAGCAAACACACCTTTCCCGTTACATCTTCATGTTCCGATGCATCATCCGTGTTTCAACAGGAATTGCGCCGTTTCGTTTCTACCGTTGTTAAAAAGGTTACGTCCCCGATTTTTCGTCCAATTCTGTAAACGAATACCCTCGCGTCACTATCTCAAGGCATCGCTCGTTCCCAGTAACTCGGCCGATTCCTTCAGCGAAGGCCAACACAAAACACAAACGACACCTGAGCACCATTTGCATCAAAGCTTTGTCCCTGAATGTATTGGGGAAGCTCAAACTCCCATTTGAATAGCAGTAGGGACCTACAGGAGCGAGCTACCGTAGTGACATACGGTTACTAATGAAATTCAATAAAGTCGACTACAGTAGCGGATGGTTTTGCAGTTATAACCATGGGTAGCTGTGATTTGAGTAATTTGTACTCCACAGAATGATCTTCGCGAATTTTCCCAGCACTGATTGTGATATAAAAATACTTTGATTTTGATGAATCCCGATGTCTAGATGTTGTTGATCATGGCTGAGTCTTTCAGTGAGTCATTAGGGCAAAAACCAAGCATCTACTTCTCGTTGCTTCGTTGTGTTTCTCGGTGATTAACTGTTGTGCGATCCCCATACTGCTTCTTTGATTTCTTCTAATGGTTGATCTCATTTTGTTACGATATTCTTTTCCTTGTTTTTGACTTCAAATCTACGTGATTCTTGCAACTTTTGCTTTTTTCTGGTTATTCCGTGAGAAAAATCTTGTGGCCACTTGCTTTTATAGCTGTTTGGTTTAAAATAGGATGTTCACGCATACTGTGCTTTTGTTTCCAAATAGTCTTGAAATCATTGTGGTAAAAAACGTGTTTCGATGATTGAGTTTGTTGTTATTTTTTTTTTCGGTATATCCAAATTAATATTTGGTGCTAGCTGCCTAGGATGCTGTTGAAATTTGCGTATGTGACGACAGCTAGAAAATGTGGCTTTTTCTGCTGAAATGTTTGTTGTATTTGTCGTTAATGCATTTAATGTCATCCTTCCTCTAATTGGTTGTGTTGTTGTTACTTGCTCAGCTTAAGAACATTTTGACTATTTCTTTGGTGGAAATTGTTTGTTGTTAGTGTCAGATGCAACTTGTAGAGTTATGCTATTGTTGAATCATCCATTAATAATTGCCGGCTACAAGAATTTTGATGTTTTCTCGTCCGAGAATTGGTATTATAGGAAATGATTTATGTGTTTGTAAAAGATAAACCGGGTTAGTTGTAAAGTATATGTGATCATTTTCCTTCCCAAGAGATTGAAATCCGCGTATTTACACTTTCTGCAACAATTTGCTTTGACTGTAGAAGATATGTTCCGTTGACCCTGATGTTTGATGTTTGATGCTCAGTTTACCCTTTTGACCAACCTAATCGACTCGCCAATCATGAACTCGTTGTTGATGCTGGAACTTTTCTTTCAATTACCGTACATCCCTGTTAATACGGTTTCGATGTTGCTCGTTGACCTCTGGTTGATGATTTCTGGAACTTTTTCTTTCAATTACCGTACATCCCTGTTAATACGGTTCCGATGTTGCTCGTTGACCTCTGGTTGCTGATTTCTGGAACTTTTTCTTTCATTTACCATACATCCATGTTTGTATGGTTGAAACTTGTTGCCTTTGAATTATTGTCTTATTATTCACACTTCCTAATGGCCTACGTTTTCTCTTGATTCTTATTCATCTAAAAGCTTCAAACGACTATTTTGGTTATTGATTATGAGCACTTTACAATTGATTTATTTTTATTGAACACACGTTTTAATGAATTGTTATGAAAAAAATTTCCAACAAATTCCCTTAATTGACAAAAACCATGCTAATTGAAATTTTCATCCCCCAGCATAAATGGAAAAAAAATAATTCTCCAACATTTAGAATTGTTGGAAATAAAATAAATATCCCTTTCTAAAGATTTTTGTAAAATTCTTATTTAACACAGTTTATTAAAAAGTTTTCAACTTTAACATTTTTAACATTTAAAAATTACTTTCGCAAAAATAATCCCCACGTTTCTGTATTGTGTTATGTGACGATATTTCTTAATTTTGTACTTTTCGGTAAAAGAGAACTTAGCTCTAGTAATTGTTCCTGAAAAAAAATATACATGTTGATTAGTTTTCTGACTTCTTACCCATATTCGTTCATTAACATCAACTGCACGATCGCTTCTTCTTCATCCTGTGTCCGTTGCATTTGACCTATCATCTCTTCGTCTTCTCTCTTATGTGTCTGTTGCTTGTACTGCTGAATTTCAATTAATGCTTTTTTATGCGTCTTCTTCTGTAGATGAACAAATAGTTTATTAGATTTTATTTTTGTTTTCAGCACTTTTATTCTTATTCTTCCTCATATCGACTTGGTCATAAATTATCGATTTGAATCATTGATGCATGTTAAAATCAAATCTTTTTTTTTATATATTCATGATATGTTTATATGATTTTCTTTTTTTCTTTTTTTTTAATATTTGGAACAGGCAAGACCGACAGTCTTCTTCTTATCTTTGGGAGCAATATTTGGCTGTTTTTTTTTTCATTCAAGAACTTTATCGTACCGTTACAGTACCGTACCTTGATGAAATCAGGAAGTTTGTTTTTTCCTGGTGGTAGCTGGGTATACCAAACCGAACCATTTTCTATTTTCTTTGTTTACCATAACGTTTTCTTTTTTGATTGTTTTTCGTTTCATGGTCATGTTATTCATTCAAGAACTTTTTTGTATCGCTGGATACAGTACCTTGACGAATCAGGAATGTCTCTATTCCTGGCGGTAGCTTGGTTTACCAGACCAGACCATTGATTTATTTATTTATTTTTTTTTTTTAATTTCTGGACCCAAGGTATTCATTATTGTTTGATGGCTTATTTATTATTCATTCAAGCACTATGTGTATCAATGGATACAGTACCTTGATGAATCAGGAATGCTGCATTCCTGGTGGTAGCTTGGTTTACCAGACCGCGCCATTTTCGTTTTTTATCGATTCTTCGTTTCTTCGCGTTTTTGTTTTTTTTATCATTTCGTGGCATATTTATTTCATTTATTATTTATAATTCATTCAAGAACTTTTTAGCATCGTAAGATACAGTACCTTGATGAATCAGGAATATTGTCATTCCTGGTGGTAGCTTGGTTTACCAAACCTTTGATACTCTGTACTTTGGCAATGTGGGGAAAACAAAACTGTTCAATTCCATACTTTTCATTTTCAAACATCTCGTTTAATATTTTCTGCACATTCATTCTGGTGTGCACTAACCTTGTCCAATCATTCATTCTTACAAACAAACATAGGTAAATAGATAAAACTATTGCCTGATTTTTAACTTTCCAAATGGTACAGAATTTGACGACTCGTCGACAATGTAATTTCAATTAATATGCCATATTTTTTTTTTTTTAGTTTCCGATGCCAGATTTACTCTTTTTTGTATATTTTTATCTTTATCTTTCTCTATCCAATGGATATGGTGCACCTTGGTCCGAATAATGTTCATATGAATTTGTATTAATTGTATTAATGGTTCTGTATCAGCCTCTGGTTGTATGTATTTGTCCCTTTATGCGTTGTTTTTTTTTATTATTATTTTATTTTATTTTTTTGACTTGTCGTATTCAAATTAGAAGTATTCAGCTCATTCTCGACCTGCTGGAATTTCGTTACGATTTTTTTTTTGTAATAGGGGTAATTAATTCATTTTCGTTAAAAAATTTCCCATGGTATAAACATGCATCAATGTTCATTATTTCATTCATGTCTTTCTTGAAGATTTTGGTAGTGTCTCTGTCATTACTATGTAATCCATGATGTAATCTATTACCTAGGAAACTCGCTATTATGTTATTAAGCGATACTTTGCTTTATCATTTTTGTTAAAAATAAAATCTGCAAATTGATAGCGCGCTAAAAGCAGCAATACGATCGACCGTGTACTCATTCTTAAAAAATACATGTATTACTCGTTTCCGTATATCTTAAACGTTTTATTTTATGTTATTATTCCTTTTTTTTCATGATTTCCATGTTGATTGTGAGGAAATTTCACATGATCTTCATTTTAAACAACCTTTTATATTTTTTTTCGATTTTCATTTAGTTCAATCAGATGTATTTTTACCTATACATTACACAAACTTAAAAAATTCATTACTGTTGTAGCCCAATCATTTATACTTTGTTATGCGATTGTTTTCTCGATTTGTTCTCGTTTTTAAACCCCTACATTTGCAATGAATTGAAGGTATAATCTAATTGATCCCTAATCAATGATGAGAAAAAAAAAACAAGATGCGAATCTATTTTTGTTTGTTTTTACCACATGTTTTTTTCCTTGGCAAATTAAAATCCATTATGTTTATTGCAAACACACTTCTTCACTCCTTCTCTTCGCACACGAAGGCATTGACACCCAAAAATTCTACAGCAACAGTAATTGCTGCGACAACAGTAAGTGGCTTGTGACGATAGAAAATGTGCATCTGAAAGCAAAACGAAAACGTTGTCGCGTCTCTTTCCTTATCCGTGATAGCCGAAAGAAGAGAAAACAAATTTCAGCTTCATTCCGTTTTCGACTTGCAGTGCTATAGGATACTGGAGAAAAGAACATGGTAAGTGTAATTCAGCTAGAAAAATTAGTTTTCATTTTTGTTTTTAATCTGATTTATTTTCCCTTTTTTTTCTAGGGATGTCACATCGTCTTTATTTGGGACATGTAACTTACAGAATGCTCGGAAGTTAACCAAGTCCTGCGATGGGATCCAGGCGTGCTCCGTGCAGTGGACCATCACCAGGATAGAGAAATCCATCTCTACCCGTACAACAAGGCCGGGGATTCAGAGTGCAAGGGAAAAAACATATACATAGAAATTTATGTAAAATAAATTTCAATCATTCTAATCAATTTCTAAGTGCTTTGAATGTGTTTAGTTATCATTTTTTTAAATTTTAGATACGATTAAACGTTAGTGTGTTCAATGGTAGTCTCAGTAAGGGAACGAAAAAGGAAAAAAATAAACGGTAAGTTTTTCCTTCCTTATTATTACTTTTAAGTGTGGTGTTCCCTTAAAATTTCATAAATGTTGAAACCAAGTTATTTTATCTTCGCTAGATATTTTTTTAAGTGTTAAACATTATTCCAGATTCAAAATTGGGACGTTTTGAACCATTCAGTATGATTCCCCATATCTTATCTTTTGTCATGAAAAATTACGTTGCCTGACAAACTATTGAATATTGCTTCTCATATTTTTCAAATAATCAATGTGCTTCTTTTGCTTCCAATATGCGTTTCTAGCGAAAGACCGTGAAGTTCTTTCAAGATTGTGTCACTATTTCCTGACACCTAAGCATTCTCTCTGAATTGGCAAAATGGAAAAATATTTTTTTTTTTTTTCAATGTGACATAACCTGTCCAAATGTGGTAAAGGTTTCATTTTTCTGAATGCAATAAGACAATTTGAAGTACCTAAAATATTCCTCAAGATGTCTTTCAAATTGTTAAACAAATTACAACATTTCAAATTGGACTATTTCGATCCAATCAAGATAGTTTCCCATAGTTTTTCTTTTGTATGGACATCTCGTTACCTGACAGAAAGTCTTTATACCCAATCATGCAGTTATTTGAATGCAGTTCTGCTAAATAAAATCGCTATTTAAACATCAACATTCTCTAGATTTGTATCCGTATTTGCTTATGCTAATCAACCTTTGGATTTTTTTTTTCAATTTAGTTTTCATTGAATCGTTTTATATCTGCCAAATGCTGTGCTGTGTTTTCTTCTGATTCTGCCAACGTTGTGGAAATTCTTTATTATTATATTGTTGATATTGAGTATTGAATAAGAGCAACATTTGTCTGATCAAACCTGGATAACAATATGATAATATTGCAATGATCTGTTAAAAAAAATAAAATTTTGATTGGAAGCAAATTGTTTAAAATGTTAGTTTCCTTCAATATTTTTGTTCAAGGTTTCTTGCATTCCCCATGATAAGTATTTAAATTATTTTGTTTTATTTTTCAAGGCTTTCAAAACTTTGCATAAATTTTCATGATATTCCTGCATTATTTTTCAATAATTAAAAAAAAGACGCGGACACCGTCTTCAGCCAGAGGCTGCACAGACTGAATAAAACTTAAACACTAGACAAGGGACACACGGAGCATGCACCAGTGGATACGGAGAAGAAAATATTCTCACGAAAAGTTTCATCGCCCGGAGCGGGAATCGAACCCTCACCCCATAGCATGGTGCGATTAGAAGCTTGGTGACCCTAACCGCACGGCTACGAGGCTCAACAATATCATCTAAATAAATGATGGTTCCTTGATTTTATTGTTTCCAGGAATTTAACATTTTTTTTTCATGTAGCGTTTAAAGGATTCCTGGTAACCTTGTTTCATTTTTTTTTTGCTGGAAATTTTGCTAAAAATTCTCATATCTGTTTTTTTTTTAAATCATGCACTCGGAAAGTTCAAACGTTTGAATTTCCCTTTTGATTTAAATGAAGTTGTTTGTTATGCACTCTGGCAGGAAATTGATTGGCACAAAACTCATCGAAATACAAAAATGTCTGCAATTTATCATGAAATCTATCTAATTTTGGAATGCAGTGGAAAGCCAATTGCATTGAGAAATGTTATTAAACTGCTGCAGAAATTGTAGAGAAAAACAATAATTGCTTGCTGTATAAATTGCAAAAAAGTTGCAAAATCTGAGTTTGAAATACTTTATGTTTTTAATTTATGAATTGGCAGATTGCAGATTCTTTTTTCTGATATGCAGTAAAGTATAAAAATGAATAAATTACTAAAAAATCATTCATGAGAATTGGAACTAATTATTACTCACCAAAATGAAGATATTTCTTTTAATATTTTCCTCATCCCCTCCTTCTAAACTCAAGAAAGAAAAAAACATTCAGAGTTAATTGTGACACTTATTTCTTGTCGCATTCCAAGCACTTGCAGTAATAATTTTCTCTTACTAATAAAACAAATGTCTCTTCGATTCTTTAGATTTTTGATCTACAGTCCATTTTGCACAAAAATAGTAAAAAACAACGTGTTAACGAAATATAATTTTTTTTTCAATTTTCCAAAAGTTTGCTGTTATCCACTTTTACAGTTCGTCTAATTTCCACTTTGAATCATTTTGATTATTCGCTCGCACTACTTTTTTATTTGCACGCACTATCAAGTTTCCAAATTTGCACACCAATAAAAGTTAAAACCAACTTGAAGAGTTTGGAAAAAATGTTCTCGGTTTTTGAAAAAGTTTGTTCTAAAAGAGTTCATTCACTTTACGAGTTCTTCTGATACTTCATCCTAACGTGTTTTAATCATTTGCACTACTGTTTGATTTGCACGGTAACAGTTCTTTGATTTGCACAGTTTCGCACCAATCAGAAATGACGCACCAAATTTCATCTAAATCTGAAATTCTTTTTCGCTGTCACCATCTGTAACCGAATCGAGCCGTAAACTGTAACCGAACTTAGCTTCTTGTGAATCGAACTCGTTTCTGTAACCGACCTCCCCACTCACTTTTCAAAATTGCAACCGATACTTAGTAATTCGAACTCGCAGTCTTAAAGATATGTCATCATTTCAATAGATTCACCAACACTTGTTAACACTACACCACTTTATTCTTCTTTTTAACAAAAATAATGTCTTACAAGAAAAACCCGACTAACTGACTCATTGACTAAATGCACTGAAAACTGAAACACCTGCTAACAGCCTAAACTAAACTGACTACAGAAACTTCTAGGAAAAAAAAAAAATAATATGACGAGACCAGCAGTTGCAGCCCCCGATCCTTGGATCTGCAACCCTTTATATAGGGGTCCTCTCCCTAACCATCAACTCTTATTCTCCTGATCAAAGATTCTCCAGGACTCTCCCCATACCAAAGAGAAATTAATTTCCCAATGCCCCCATGCGTAATTGATTTTTAATTACGCTCCTTTCTAATATTTGCATCTCCCCCATCCGTGAGAGCAATTCTAATCTCTCCCCTACACGGATGATCAATTTTCCCTATGCCCCCCCATTTCGCCATCTCACATCTGCAAGATTAATTGAGCCTCCAGATCGAATGGCCAATTTATTCTCACCTCTGAGATTCGGACCTCCCAACAACTCTCCCCAAAACAGAATACAGAAAGGCTAAATCTCCGATGCATCATAGCATCCCCCATCCACATTCTCACATCTGTGAGATCATACCAAAATTCTGAGGAGAGCGAAATTACTCGCGAATTCAATCTCAAAATTTCTTCCCTTAGTGGCTGAGTCATCAAGGGCCACACCAACCATCATCATCCCCGAACTTGATTTTTCATGGTGCGTTCATAAATTTATTCGGCGATCGTATTCGTATTCGGTATGGGCGATCGTAAATTTATAGTGTTTACTTTTCTTCGTCACCCGTCTTAGTTTTACGATCACTCATGCGTTAGAGTTTTCACGCCTTCTAAGCATGGATGCGTGGACGGTCGTCCATAAACATAATTTTACGATCCAATTATGATCGTCGTCTGTGATTACCTTTCTCTTTCGGGGAAGGTTATGCATTTCCAAGTTTTTTCTTGTTGCAAAAACAATCAGATCATTCTTCTCAACCCATTTTACGATCATCCCTTCATTTCCATATCGGCTTGAGGTTGTTGCATAATCAGCAAAAATCCTCTGCGTGTGAAGTCTTGTATAATTTACGACCCGAAAGAAAAAACCTGTAGTTCTAGCATCCCGTCGTTAGCGATCGGATTTCTAGGCAATTGTTTATTTCATCAAGACAACCCTGTAGGTACTTGAATTTCGTCACCCCGAATACAGGCAGAGAAGGCTTCAACATATGTTGAAAACCATGCCCAATGTTTATGCCATAAATTAAAAGCCGAGATCCCAAAATGTTGGTTTCCCTTTCTCGAGTCATTCTTGACCTCCTGACTCTCTCCCTTTTTGTCGCTAGTTCTTAATATTCCCAACAATTGATATCATTGTTCATCATCGTGTACCAACACAAAAAATATGTTTTTCCTTCGATACTTTTCATATCTCTTATTTCGGCATGAGCGAAAAAATGCAAAATTATTGCAAATGATTGGGGAAAAGGGTGGCGGACGTCCCAATCCCGAGAAATGGCAAAAAAAATGTCATTTTGGCAATAAATTGCTGAATCTCAATTCAGCGGTTTGTTGCACGCTCCATTTTAGGTTACGGAAGTCTCTGCTGTACGAAATAAATTGGCTACATCCTTATAAAAACTCAACCGTATGCTCAAACAGTGGGACAGTAAAACACGTTTGTTTTTCTAATGAGCGATTTTTCTTCCTTATTGTGAATTTGAGTTTCCAATGTGAAGAATAAAAAGAGCGCTTACGTTCCCCGATCTTCCGTAGGTTTTCGTGCCTCGCAAGCTTTTCACTCCTGCCTGTACCCGTTATTGGAATATCAAACATGAAACTTGTACCGCCTCTTGATGTGCTCCAACTTTTCCATCTCTGGACGAGACATAAGTACGTGAGACCAGACGTGAATGAGCAAACAAAACACACATACGGTACTCATACGGAGTCGAGAGTGAGAGCGAGGGAAGCGAAAAGAAGCAAATCTAAATATTTATCGACTCGGAATAATCACTTCTGGGTATGGCTTCCGTTATCCAACAGATGGCTGTGGTGTGAAATTGCCCTTGAGCTGGCACGAAAATCAGCGCTTCCCATTTGGCTCCGAAAGCCAGTCCATGTCCAGGATTAGCAGCTCCACTTTTTCAAAGGCACCATTCACATTGGAGGGAGGTTTCACGCGAGAATTTGATCAACTAAATTGCCAGCATGTAGCTTTTCCTGCTTGATCCGTTCCGTCGGCAGCTCGAGCTTGGCTGAGCGTGACTAAGAAAGATTGAATTGGAATGGAATTCCACGAATCAACACAGCCCGCCCGGGACGTGGCAGGGGGAGAACCTCTTGCCGGTTGTCTTAGGATTCGAAGTTTGAAATTGTATTAAGGACATTAGCTGAGTAGGCGCTGCATGCAGCCTGAGCATTGTAGCTTGTTTTGATACTGCACGCTAAGAAAATGTTACTCTAAAATGAGTAAGATTCACACAAAACTGAGCTAAACTGGAACAGCTCAAAAAATGAGTAAATTGCATTTCCAGCGATAGCGCTGGCCCAAGTGCAAAAATCCAACCAATTTAAGCCGTATAATATTCTTCACATCATCAAGAATATTATACAGCTTAAACTGATGAGATTTTCGCACTTGGGCCAGCGCTAGCGCTGGAAAAAAAATTTACTCAATTTTGAGTTGTCCCACTTTAGCTCAGTTTTGTGTGAATTTTCTGACCGTGTGAAGCACTTAAGATGGTGTTCTTTATACGGGATAAATGGGAAGACCCTTATAATGAAATTGAAATTGCAGAAAACGAAAAAGAGTTAAATTTCGACATTTCAGCAGATTCAAATTCCCAACCGAAACGGGAATCGAACCCTCTCACAGTGGCCGGAAGCCGGACAAAACCTCAAAAATCGACTTCAATATTTTATTTTTCTAATATTTTTCTTCCATTATAGATACTTCAACTAAGAAAACCCCAAATTTTTAGGTCATTTGGTCGAAAATTGAGTCTTGTGGATTTTTTCAAAGTTGAAGTTTTATGTTCTACAATATTAGTATTTATTGTCTTTATTTTATGAGCTCCTTCATGAGTTCGTTGTAAAAGTTAGGAAGACTTGAACGATGTGACAATATTGTTTGTGTTTTTGGGTATGAATAACCATTACATTTCAGGGATTGTTTGGAATTCAATCACAAAATTATTATGTTTTTACAATATGCAAACATATTGACTTTTATGAAATTTTGGAGAAAAACTTCGTATTTAAGAGATCTAGTACTTGTTTAGGAAACATCAGAAAACGACGCCGTATCCCAGATCTGACGTGCAATTTTGCCTAGTTTTTGGCTCTATAGGTCACTGTTTGCGCATTTTTGCGCTAAGAGCGAAAAAAAATTTTTTTTTGCCTATCAGGTCACAATGGAGCCGCATGGTCGTAGAGGAAGTGATATTGTTTAAAGTTTAAATTTTCTCTTAACATAGTTCAAATTGACTTCAGAATACTAACAATTTAGTGTAATTTTCATTCTTGTAAGAGACTTCCACCAAGTCAGAAAATTATAAGGGGGGGTGTTTGATAATGTAATGGCCACAGCTTTCACATTTTTATTATTTTTTTTTTAATATTATTTTATATTTTGACAGAAAAACACAAGAAGGTGGGTGCTCCAGTTAAAAACAGTAAGCTGGAGAGGAAAGGAGTGATGACTAAGTATGAATAAGCCTTTATTTTCTTAGACACTACCCACATGTTGATTCACCAGATACAACTTACTCTTTTAACCTTCAAAATAAAAGAAAGACAAAAACAACCGTGAAAAACATGTACACATAACTACAAACCATTGCTCATTGATTTTCTTAAACTGGTCGTTTCTTCGATTTATCTTAATCGTTAGAATTGCTCAACAACCTTGGAAGCAATCTCTTCACGAACTTCTATCGAAGTTTCAATATATAGTGACACAAATTCGTCGACATCTACGAGTTTATTTTCTACACGCACATCACTACAGTTTAAAGCAACAATTATCTATAAAATATAAAAGAAATTCACTAAACGGCGTTAAACGCTACGTTAAATATTTTTCTGCGTAAACGTCGCGATCACCAAGGCAATATTTGAATATTTTAATCGCAATTTTATGAAGCGAACATTTTACGCTCTTCAGTAAAACCCCTTATATTGGTTTTTAAACTTGAAGTTTTATTGTATGTTATTTATGCAGCTTCGTTAAACACATTTCTACTGAACAACACACAGAGTGATTAAGATTTTGAAAATATTTGCTGGAACTCTACTGTTCATATATATGATTATCGATCTCTGATGATCGTTTATCAAAAACTCCCTTCAATATTTCGAATATGAATTGCCAATTCTTTATAGATAGGGTGGTTTAGATTGCTTCGACAAGTGATAGCAGGGATCGATGTACCTCGATCGAAGTTGTAGAAACGAGATTGATAAAAAGCAGTTCAAATTTTACGCAGTTCACTATATTAGAATATCTGACCCCATAACGATTGAATTAACACACCTCCGTGCACCCACCGTAAAATGTCACGTGGTCTATGGGCAGTCCCTGAGAATAGACCACGTCTTGTCAGCCAACATTGGTATGTATCTGAATTGATCCATTGAAAGAAAACGTAGGTAAACGATTTTTTCTAATGATTTATGTAGTTTTGCAGATTTTGGATCACCCTAACAGCAACAAATACGCAATTATAGTTTATTTCAATACCAATACATGATTTAAGAACCCCCAAATTAAAAGGTTAATCAAAACCTACGTTCAGAAAGCACATCGTGATAGCTTATTATCGATTATTTTTACATGCTTTCCATAAACAGCAGATTTCAAAATTTTGAACCACCCTCATACAGTAAAATCAATATATATGATAAGTTCCATATCACAAATAGGTTTAGGGAACTAAAATTATCATAACCTGTGAATTTTAGCAATTTAAGTTAATATTTGAGGTTTTGTCCGACTTTTGTATGGAGGCCCGCCACTGTGCCTCTGTCTCCGGATTGGCGATCCGAAGCCTTATCCGTAAGGCTAACTGGAGACCCCATCTTTATGTATATTTCATTAGAATGGCCTTGTATTTTTAACAATCTTATATTCTGCAAAACAATTAAAACCATAAGTTTCTCAAACTATGTCTGATGTGTGTCTTTTATTTTTCTTCCAGGTATGGATCTTAACTCCATTTGTTGATTACATATTACAATTGTTGTTTTGAAGTGTCCCGGTAAGTGTGTAATTCATCACTCATGAAGCCCGTTATGAGAAAATGATAAGTTTGTAAATTTGAGTTGATTCAGTTTATTCTCAAACCTACAAATTGGTGTAAGCGTTGTGTTCCTCGACTGTCGTATGTATCAGAAGTGATTTGATACACATTCCCGAAGAACTAGATCCGAGCAGTATGGTACATCGATTTCAATCAGCATTAACTTACATCCCAAATGAAACATTTCCCCATCAAAACTAATGCAATTTTGCCCGTCATCAACCGGCTGTTCTGCCAGCGAAGCAATATCTATCGGCAATGGTCCATCCACTGGTCAAACCATCAAAGCACGCGAGATCCAATCGGATTTAGCCGTAATCGTTAAGTAGCGTTCCAGACAGGATCATTACCTCTCCGCGCCAGCCACCCGGTCAGCCAGCAGTGCAGTGCAATGGATCCGGAACATCCTATTTCTTCCGTTGCTTTTCTTCTGCCTCGCACATATCCACGAAATGAAAACATTTCCCACGCGTTTCCTTTTACATTTCCTTACCAACCAAGCAACGGCACAATTTGAACGCTCTCGATTGCCCTCTGCTTGGTGACTGCGTCGTGGGTAGTCCAAATCACCCCTTGAGAAGCGGCGGAGGAGTGAATAAAATTCCGTTTTCTCGTCGCGCCGACCCATCCTACTTGAATGGCATTAGGTACGCGTTTCTACACCTCAAAATGGTAGGCGCGTTTGATTTTATTTTCGATCATTGGATTTTATTTCACTTTTATGGCGCGTATTTTTATTTAGCATGTTTAACGGGCGTATCGCTCGGCTCAAGTCGGAATCGTTCATGTTTTACGTAAAAGCGGATGCGGTGGAGAAATTCTTAACCTTTTTTGGTAGTAGAACATTGCTTTTGTTTGTATCGATGACGATTTTTGGACTATTGAGAAACAAAATTTACTTTTATGTATTAATCCCTAGTACTGTCAGGTTTTCTATTAAATACCGTCGCTCATTCTCCGCTCTTATAACACTCGGTTGTTTTTCATTTCATTGAACTTATTTTCGAAGATTGGGCCTCTATAGCCGCAACTGTAAAGGCGTGGGTTTTCAGCATGACCATGCTGAGGATGACAGGCTGGATTCATGGTAGGTACAGGAACTTTCAGGACAACTCGTTGCATCTTTTCGCCTTGCTTCAGCAATATACATAAAACCTCCATTTAGGTAGGACCCATTTAGGTAAAATCTATTTAGTGTTATGTTATCTAAATGGAATTTGATTGTGTTCAGAACAGTTGGAGTACTGAAGATTACTGATAAAGTTGGTTTACGAAAAAAAAAGCAGAATTAAGAGTTAAAGGACATTTACGGAGTGTTTATGGGTTAAAATTTTAAGAGTATCGGAGAACTCCCTGGAGCTTAGGCCATCTGATCTACAAGCGTAATCTGTGATCTATTGGAGCATTATGAATGAAATTTCTGCTTGCATAGCCTCATGTACCTATGTGCTGTCAAATGGTGAGTTCGATGTCAGTTTGAGGATCTCCATGAACTTCCTTGAGTATAGGTCATCGGATCTACTAACGTATTTGGTTGTCTCTAAGAGATTTATGACTTAGGTTCATACTCACACAACCTCAGGTAATTATGATCTATAAAGTTTTTAGTCCGAAGAATCTTTAAGGGTACCCAAGAACTCCCTCGAGTATAGGTCATCGAAACTTCAAGGGCTACTAGTTGTATCTAAGAGCATTAAAAATGAGGTTAATATTCACACAGCCCCAGGCATCTATGTTTTATCAAGTGGTGGATTCTGTGATAGTATAGGAGTATCCGATATCTCCCTGGAGTTATATCCATCTGATCTACAACTGTAATCAGTGATCTATTGGAGCATTATGAATGAAATTAATGCTTACACGGCCGCATGTAGCAATGTGCTATCAAGTGGTGAGTTCAATGCAATGTCAGTTTGATGATCTTCAAGAAGTTCCTTGAGTATAGGTCATCGAATCTACTAATGTATTTAGTTGTCTCTTAAATATTTACGCAATAGAGGAAAAGTTAAATGGGCTTCTATATTCCCCTGAGACCATTAAGTTGTCTTAAAACGCTTTGAAACGCCTCTAGAACCCTCATGAAATCTTCATGAAATTTACCTGAGTGCCCCTGAACCCCTTGAAACCACTCTGAAACCTCCTGAACCGCCTTGAAACGCCTTGAAACGCTTTGAAACGACTCCAAAATTCCCATGAAACCCAATAAGCCTTTGAGGCCCCCTTAATCCTCATGAAATGCTTTGAAACTCTTTGATACGCATTGAAACGCTTTGACACGCCTAGGAAACCCCTGTGAAACCTGCGAGAAATTCATCTGCGAGCCTCTGAAGCCCCCTAAAAACTCTGTGAAACATCCCAAAACGCCCTGAAACGCATTGAAACGCCTTGAAACGCTTTGAAACGTCTCTGAAATGCCTCTGAAACCCCCATTAAACCTTTGAGAAATTCACCTGCGAGCCTCTGAAGCCCCTTTGAAACGCCCTTTTGAAACGCCTCTAAAAGCCTATTAAACTTCCGTTAAATTCACATGCGACCCTCTGAAGGCCTTAATCCTCTTGAAATGAAATCAGTTCTATCGCTGCTGTCGCCGAGAACAGACGGAATCAAACGCGTTCTCCCCGGCTCTTTTTTACCAGCTTTGTGCTGCCCGCAGTAGCTTGCAAGAGTTCTTTGTTACACGGTCGTTCACCGTGCCTTCATACGCTTACTGTGCGTCGTCATCCGGAATAG
This sequence comes from Aedes albopictus, assembly GCF_035046485.1. Classification (NCBI taxonomy): domain Eukaryota; kingdom Metazoa; phylum Arthropoda; class Insecta; order Diptera; family Culicidae; genus Aedes; species Aedes albopictus. The sequence goes on from NC_085136.1 coordinate 193,430,689, forward strand.
TCAGCAGCAAATAAATTATCGAAATGTGTGATGTTATCAACACCGCACAATTTCGTTTCCCGGTGGGCAGCCCGCGCCCGCCCTGGACGGATATCGCCAGCTTCCTGAAGCAACTCAATGTGGATCTTACGGTGATGGACACGGTGTATAAGACGGCCCATGATCGTTCGTTATATATCAAGTTTACATCGCTGGAAGCAATGCTGCAATCGTTGCAGAAAAATACGGAGCCGGTTAAATTCGTATATGATGATGGACAAGCTATAAATGTGCGAATGTGTGTCGCAGGTACCAACGTGAAGCACGAGCGGGTGTTCGATTTACCGCCGGAACTAACCGATGAACAGTTATCTCTCGTAATCGGAGAGTTCGGAAAAATCGAACGGATTGTTCGGGAAAGGTTTCCGGGGGAATTGGGTCTCGGCCGCCTGTACAATGGTGTGCGTGGTGTGTATATTGATGTTAAAAAAGATATACCACCAGCAACCGTCATCGGGAAGTGGAAAGGAAGAATTTTTTACAACGGCTTGAAAAACACGTGTTTTCTGTGCCGAGCCATGGGTCACCGGAAAGACACCTGCCCCCAACGGCAAACTCGGAAGAACCAGAAGAACGAACAGAGGGAGGAAGCGAAAGCCAGCTCATACGCTGCAGTTGTGTCCGGAGAAGCGTGCGGATCAGTGGAACAAGAAGCATCGGAAGAATGGGAGGATGATATAATTGAAGTGTTGGACGACAACGGCCACATCTCGGACACGTTTGAAGTCTAGCAAAGATCGTCGAACAGTTGCGAGAGAAGAGCGGACTTGGAAAAGGAAAAACGGCGTAAAGAAAGCATTGAGAAGCTAGAGGAGGTAGCCAGAGCGATCAAGGATGCAATGACAAACCCGAATGCTAGCCAGCGTAGAGCTCAGTTCGCCGCATCCGGTTCCAGTTCTGGCTTAGGGTCGCGTCCGAAAAAGAAATGTGTTCGTAGAGTTTTTTATTAGAATGTATTGTAATTGAACTTTCTTAGAATAACATTATATTTGTTTTGATTTTCGGCTCCGTAAAGTTTTATATTAAACAAATGAGCCTAAATAAATAAACCGTTTGGAAAAAAAACCTCTTGAAATGCCATGAAATGGCCTGACACGCATTGAAACAAATTGAAACGCTCTGAAACGGTTTTGAAACCCCCATGAAACCTCCGTGAAACTCACCTGAGAGTTTCTGAAGCACAACAAAACCTCTCTGAAACCTCCTGAAACGCTTTGAAACACCTTTGAAACACAAATGGAATCCATGTCAAACGCACCTAAAAGCCTCTGAAGTCTCCTAAAATACCTCTGAAACCTCGTGAAACGCCTTGAAACGCTTTGGAACGCCGCTGAAACTCCCGTGAAGTTCACCTGAGAGCATATGAAGCTCCTTAAAAACCTCCTGAAACGCCCTGAAATACCCAGAAACGCATCTAACCACTTCCCCCTACCCTCCTCTAAAACTCCCTTGAAATCCTTCTGACCATTCCTCCTTAACATCTGAAAGCCTTCACCCCGTCCCCTTTGCATCTGCAAGCCACTTGATCTTCTCAAACTTCTTTGCAATTTTGAAATTCATTTAGGTAATGAACTCAACCCATTTACCTAGGTAATGAATCCATTTAAGAAACATACTGTTTGAGCAGTCCCGACTCATTACCTAAATGGAGGTTGTAGGGTGTAGTGAATATGAATGGAAAGAGGCGAATATATGATCCCTGGTTTCAGATAGGGGCTAGTGCATATCACGCTCTCAAGGTTAGCTACGTGGCTCTGCAACAACGCACATCGAAGACTTGTTCTTTTAGAAGGACACCAAGCTAATGTGCTGGTGCATTAAGAGCTTCCCAGGTGGCCCTTTGTCTTCGGAAAGTGGACATCACGCCTGCTTTAAACTACTCTGCAAGTATCAAGAAGATTAAGGAGCTATCAGCACACAGATGGACTTGCCCACGTGGAGCCTCCATCTACCCCAGCCCTTGCCGGGAGCTTTTTTACCATCCACGAATTCGGATCTTACCTAGTAGAATCTTGTATAAGTAACCAGGTTTCCCAAGACGCGTAAATTTCATAATTTGCGGTGACGTTTGACAATAGCCGTTTAACTGGCACTATTGAATGAGTTCCTTACATCCAGAGTGACTACTGTACAGTAATGAGTCTCCTTCTTCTTGCGCTGGAGAGCGTCTACGGTTGACCTTTCCTTTCATAAGCTGAACTGGTTACTCGAGAGACTATCTACACCCCTAGTGTTCCTCAACAGTTTGTTGAGGATAAACTTCTCGAGCATCTTCCTCGCCATGTCGAGTAAGCATTTTGGTCCACATGCCGACGGGTCTACGAGTGGTTTCCCAACATTTGGTAATAGGACCAGGCTTTGCCGCTTCCAAACCTATTGCTCCTTCGTCCAATCATTTATGCAAGCATATCTGAACATTCCAGAAGCCTCTGCAATATATTCTTTCAAGACCAACTTTCGGAAATCCGTTCAGAACTTGGGCCTTACATACTTAATTTCAGTCCTGATCACCCATGGTTGTGCAGAAGACCGAATTGAAAGATCTGCATTCTGGGCAATTGCCAGTCATCGCCTTGACCTGTGGCCTGATCAAATTTGTGATGACTTCCTCAATTTCCTTGTTGAGGCTACGCCATCATGACCCATTGGGTCTTCCTCTGCTGAAATTTCCTGCTGGGTTCCAATTTGAGGCTTAAATTCGTTCCCGCCCCTGCGTAGAGTATGGTCGACCCCCTTCCACTTTCGCTCCCGAGTTTATGTCGCTATCGGCTTTCGATGACATCAACGATGGAGCTCCACGTTGGAGATCCAAATGGGAGGCCGCTAGTTACGAACTATATACCACAGGTATCTATTGATGAAGACCTGCAGTCATTGAGTGTTCTCCACTGATTCACGCCAAGTTTTACTGGCGCACTGTAGCACACATTTCACGTTCGAATTGAAAAGTCGGATTTTAGTACCACGACTAATCTGGTTGTTCTTACATACATTTCTTAAACACGCAAAGGCTGCTCTCGCCTTTCTGATCCGTGCACTTATGCCGTTCTTGGTGCCACCATCAGCCACCATTTGGCTACCAAGATATTAGAGAATTTCTACATTCTGCACTGCTTGTCCAGCTTTCGTAAAGCTGGAAGGGTTGACCGTGTTTACATCCAACGATTTGGTCTCGTTGACGTTGATGGTAGGACCTGCCGCCGAGGAGCGATCAGCAAGATCATCGAGCTTACTCTGCATATCAGAGGGACGTTGAGCTAGGAGAGCAACGTCATCAGCCAGTTCGAAGTCATTTACGGGCTGCCACAACAATCCACGATTTGGTTCACGATCAAACGCACCTACCAGAATCTCGTCGATTACGATGGGGAACAGTAGCGGTGCTAGTTTGTGTACATACATCCTTGCCTCACTCCAGCAACGACCCGGACGGGATAGCACAAGACACCGTTGTGCAGTACTCTGCACGAACATGCTTTGTACTGTGCTTCAATGAGACCTATAATTTTTCCATGGCCTGAGGGCTCCCCACATGTTTTCGTGATTGAGACGGTCGAATGCTTTTTCGTAATCAATGAACACTAGGTAGAGAGATTTTTGGAATGCATTAATTTGCTCCAAGATGATACGGAGCGTGACAATATGGTCCACACAGGATCGTCCGGCATGGCATCCTGCTTGCTGCCGCCGGAGAGTTGCGCCAATCTTCTCATGTATCCGATTAAGGATCACTTTGTAAAGGACTTTGAGTACGATAAACAGCAACATGAACCCCCGCCAATTATCGCATACAATCAGGCCACCCTTTTTAGGCACCTTTAGCATATGGGAAACCGCGACATATCCGGTCGACTGGATGCAAGGCGTCTTACTTGCATCCAGTCGACCGGATATGTCGCGGTTTCCCACATGCTGCAGAATTATTGATGCAGCAGTTATGCAGATACTACGAGGTCAGCTTTGAGCACCTCGGCTGATATGTGATCGACCCCCGGTTGTCGATAGGAATAGTGGCTAAGATAAAAGAATATTTCCAAATGCGCATCATATAAAATCGAGAAAGCCATTTAAAAGTGCATGAAAGGAATTTCGCCTTTTTTTTCTTCCATACCACCACCTATTGCCACACCGTGTACAAATCCATCCGTTAAGATCCCTTAAATTACTTTCGGACGTGCCACCGGGTGAAATATCCAAAGCCAACAAACGTTTTCTCGTCAAATCCTCACCACACGGTTGCCGCTAGTCGGTCGTCGTCATTCATACCCAATGCATTGGTTACATGGTGGCGACGGTCGGCTGGCGCTTGGGAAACCCTTGAATCAAGATGTCGTGAATCGTGAATTCCTACGGTGGCAGCAGGCAGTAAGGGTAGCGAACGAACACCGGTAATCACGGCAACGGCAAATATAAATAAAACGAATCACGATAAATAAATCAATATCACCATGTTCGACGGCACCCGTCGACCGTACCTACAACAGTCGGATGGACATCGAAGTTTGATACGCCAGATTACCATACTAATTTACGATTGCAAGAGGAGAGTAGTTTTCATGTTTCGATATAAGCTTTGTAACCACAACGAAACACAAGAAACACATGCTATAAATACTTGATGTTGGGTGACAATTTGCAGAAAAAAAAATTTCTTTTTGTTTCAGCGTTCGACTATTTCTTTCAATTTTGAAATGCTTGATGGATGGATAGGAATCCTTGTCTTATGATTACTATATTTTTTTTATTATTTATTATTTTCCACTGGATAACTGTAGGTGAACAATTGGGGCTGCCTAAATAGATTTTTTCTTCTTCTTTTCTGGTCATGGCCACCAGCTGTCAGTCGCTGTGTATAAGGGGCTGTCCATAAACCACGTGGTCATGAGGGGGGGGTTCGGCCAATGATCATTTTGTATGGACGAAAAAAAAAAATGTTGTATGGACTAATGACCACGCGGGGGGGGGGGGGGGGGGGGGTTGAGAAGTCCCAAAAAAAATGACCACGTGGTATATTGGACTGCCCCTAAGGCTAGTTGCGTTGACCATATGCCCACCGAACAGCGTCGACCAGGACCCGCGAATAGAATGTTCACAGAGGTGGGTCAGAAGTGCTTTCCCATAAACCTCAGGAGTCCCGCAAGGTTCCAACCTGGGTCCGGTGTTATGGAATATCATGTACGAGGGGTTTTGATGTTAGCGTTCGCTGTGAGAGTGCAGATCGTCAGCTTTGCTGTCACATGATGCGCTCTCGGTATCCTTATCAGGGAAGACATAGAGTGCTGTGGAATGCGCGGCACAAGAGGCTTACGTAGGATGGTCAAATGGTAGCGCGCGTGGGACAGTTCCACCAAAGGAAGGTGGACCCACAGATTGATCCCGAGGGTAAATAGTTGGGCCAACAGGTGCCATAAGGAAGTAACATTCCAGCTGACTCAGGTTCTTTCGGGATATGGTTGCTTCCGACAGTATCTATAACGTATCCATCCTGCGGGTTCTCCCGAATTTCCGGTTCGTGCTGGTTTAGACAAAACGGCGGAATACGTTTTTTTAACGTGTGCAAGTATGCGAGTATAAGTAATGACTGAATTATTGAAACAGTTTACATTACATAAACCACAGCCTGAACAAATAAAAAAAAAATGCAAAACTTCTACCGCTCAATAGCACATTTGTGCTGGTTCGTCACGAAAGGGTTATGCGGGATCAGTTCTTGGTGCTTGCAGAAGAGTTGGGCGCAGACATAGTGGTTGACCTAGCCCGCCTTCCGAAGGCAAAGAGAGTGACCTGAGATACTCGGGAAACTGGATAAGTACCAGCAACCATGGTGGACTCCCCAAAGCAAGACTACGAATGTGTTTAGTTGGTCGAGCAGAGAGTAGTCCTGGCTTTTACTTTTGTTGTAGAAGACGGCTTTATCCCCACACTACCTGGACCTTCCTGTTCAGATGTCTGTTGAGCAGATCAACCCCCCTCCCCCTATATGTTTGAGAAAAAAAGTCGCCTCAGAGCGGCGACAAATACGCTCACACCACCACCACCGTCGGATCCCTCGCCGGAGGAAACCAGCAAGCCGCTCTTCTCCTCGGCCGAGTGCTGGGCCATCTTTACTGCGTTTAGTGCCAGGCTAAAGCAATGCAAAACTAGGGCGGAGCAAGTCGACGTCATGATTTGCTACTATGGGGTCAACTGAGCCCCGCAGCATTAAATTGGCGCCAATTGGAACGCTCGCTCTGTAAGGGCGAAAAAGATTGAATTGGGCACTTTCCTGGCCCAGCACGACATCGACGTAGGAGTCATCACCGAGACCCGGCTCAGTCCAAAAGTGAATTTCTCCATCCCAAAATATACTACCATGGTGCGCCTGAATCGCCCAGACTCCAGCGGCGGTGGTGTGGCTGTCATCGTCAAACAGGGCATCCGCTACAAGTTCCTCCCCCACCCGGAAACTAGCATCATCGAAGTCATCGGAATCCAAATCCATACCTCTCAGGGAGACATTTCCTTCTACGCCGTCTACGCACCATGGTAATGCGTCGACAGCAACGGCTCCTCAAAGCTGTTCTCCGAAGATCTGAAGAAGCTCAACAATGGTTCCGGATATGTGATAGCTGGTGACCTCAACGCTCGCCATACCCTCTGGCGAAACCGCATCTCCAACAAGACCGGCCTCCTCCTGGCAGAACATCTCAGCACAGGAGCCTGTGCCATTCACTTCCCAGATGATCCAACGTTTCTCTCGCCAGCTGGAAGAACATCAACCCTAGATGTGTACCTGTCGGTACCGCTGTCCAAACCAGTCATTTATCACGATCTGAGCTCGGACTACTACCCGGTGGTGTGTAAGCTCGACTGTAAGCCCACCCCAGCTTCCCCGGCGGTGACTCGAGACTACCATCGGGTGAATTGGGTGGCCCTCAGGCGCATGGTCGACTCTGCCATCCCCGAAAACCCCGATCTGTCAACCACTGGTGCGATCGACGACCAGCTGGCTGCATTTGAAGAAAACGTTCGCGCCGCTGAAGAAGCCTGCATTCGCCAGGTTCCGGTGAGGAGGAAATTTGTCAAGATCGATCAACACACTCGCCAATTGATCCAGCAACGGAACACGGTTCGGCGAAAATTCCAGCGCTCCCCGAGCAGGAATGAATAACTGCCACATAACTGGAAAATACCAATGTCAGGTATCATACCAAGACAAGGTATTGATCGGTTATCCAGGTACTGAAAAAAACTTATTTTGGTATTTTGTAGGTATTGATACAATACCTCAACGAGTTATTTGTTTGGGTTTGAGGACTACTTGACTGCCCATATTCGCATAGTCGATGTAACCACCAACGTCTGCTCTGATGGGAAAACACGATTTTATAGATTTTTGCCAGATTCACATATGCACCGACTATTTGAATGAAATAATCTGTCAGTTTCGTGGATTACAGCTACAAAAAGTGAGCCGCAATGATTTTAAGATGTTTCATGTATTTTTTCAATATTTAAAACGTGTACGTCAGTTTATGCGACCATTCAGTCGTTTCGATGAATGATTACACAGATAAGTTGACGTAACAACCAGATTGCTATGACCGTTATGTTAGCTATTACGGTTCCCGATTTCTGAACACGTGTTAGATTTTTTTCCGGAATGTCCGTCTTCTTCTTCTTCTTCTATATGGCTCTACGTCCCCACTGAGACTTGGCCTGCCTCGCTTCAACTTAGTGTTCTTTGAGCACTTCCACATTGCCATTGCATGCATTCGTATATTGTAAGGCAAGTGCAATGATACACCATGCCCAGGGAGTCGAAAAAATGTCCCAACTGGAACGGGAATCAAACCCGGGTCTCCGGCAGAATGTCCGTATTCGTGCGTTAAATACATTCTTTGTTGATACGCAGCAGTCCCGACTCGAAAGAAGATGTACTAACCGTGGTTTCAGAAAAAAGGCTAACACGTCACATTCTGAAAATGTGAACTATCTGATAGTGCGGTCGAGCGTACCATAAAGCGTGGGCATCGTAGTAAAATTCACAGTTGGTCGGCTTTAAATCAGACCGGACCAACTGTTTTTCAATGATTTCTTATTTCGTTTAATGTGTGCAAAATACCGGAATTAACATTAATCCCCAAGCTCTGCGATGGATCCTAACAGCTTCTTCCAATGCACCTTGCAATTAAGGCAGTCTATGTTGAAAAGGTTATTTTAAGCCTTATCCAAAATATGGTGTTGTACGTAACTATTTATTGAGAAATACCTTAGTAATATTTACAATTTTTTGAGATTTACTTGATAAACTGAAACATTAAGTGTCACCCGCGGGCCTCATTTATTTTTTCTCATATTCGACAAATTACGAAATGTTACGAAACTAATTTCATGTTAATAACCTTGTACTATTCCTCTACACTTAGTTTTTACAATTAAATAAGTAAACATCAAAAGCTCATACACCCAACGCCTAATCAGATAGATATGGATTGAATTTATCTAAGTTTTGGAGGATATTTACGACTGGGAAGAACTGTTGAACCGTTGTGGCTTTCTCAGTCTAACAGGATTTAAACGGCTATGCCAAACTCCTGACCGTTTCACTTTTGTTAGACTGAAAAGCCACAACAGTTCAGTAGTATTGGTTCAATGATGGTTTTAAAACAAAACGTAAAACTTATTATAGTTTTGCTGTGGAATGATTTTACTCGTGGCTAACCATGAGTTTACTATTTCATTAATCAATGAGGTGCCACAAAAACTCACGTTTCGGGTTTCAATGAGTTTGCTTCAAGCACTAAGTAGCTGAAAGGGGGTTTGAGGAGTTTACGTCGTAATTCAGAGGAAGCGATAGAGATCTACCATAACCATCCATACAAAAAATATAACTGTTCATACATGAGGTGTTTGGATTCTATACTTAGGAGATTTGACAAACACCCATTTAAGAGTAATTTAAAGTAAGCACGTTAATTGCGAACAATACTCGCTGCTAACCAGGATCACGGCATATGGCGGCGTTGCATGAACTACGAATTGTACCAAGTATGTAAATAAATCGATACAGTATGAATCCAATTTTGTCAGCCCCACAAACTGTTTGCTCTCATTAACTTACGGTCAAACTTTAACCAATTCAATCATGTTCATCACTAAACTACTGCTTGAAAATCTATTTAGATATTAAAGGAGAACAAAAAATGTATCCCCGAAACAGGCTGACTAAATCGGGTAACTGATGTATAATGAAGCGGATAAAACACGGCAGGCTGCGGTGGGCTGGGTACGTAGCTCGTATGCCAGAGAAATGACAAACTTATACCATATTAGCAGAGAACCAGGAAGAAGCCGTTGGCTTCGTGGTAGGGCGCGCACGTTGGCCTTTTAGGTCTTCCTCAACTGCATTTTGCTGCCCTAAGGGGTTCCAAAATCTCAGGGCGACTGGAAGCGATTGCTCCAGGACTAAGACCAGTGGAAACGATTACTGCAATCAGCGTAGACTCACCATTACGAGTTGTAGGCTATCAAGTATCAATTTGTTAAATTATTCGCATGTTGTTGTCAAAGCATCATAAATGTTTCAGTATCTACATTGAATCCATAATAAGTATTAAACATAATTGATAATATTCACTAAGAAAGTTGTTGATATTGAAAATGATTTTCAGGCATCTGAAATCAAATAATTAGATATCTCAAATATAAATTATGTTTATGTCAATAAATTATCTCAATAAATTATGTTCAATCACGTTTTATGGGGAGATTTTAGTTTTCATGTACACAGACGTCAGTATTGCGACCACATGGTGGTTACGTCAAGACGTTCTTTTCAATATACTCACATGTTTTAGAACAAACACATTTTTTTTAATAATTGGAGCATATGCTATACAATACATGGTGTAGGATATGTTAAGCTAAAAAAGTGGATTTTGACATATGTGGCGTTTACGTCACCTATGCGAATATGGGCAGTTGAGGTATTATTCAATTATGGAAAAATTGCTATTTGTTTGGAAAAATCACCGATTATTATTTAGCAGTGAATCAAAATTCAACCATCGCGCAACAATAATGACAATGTCGCAACCTGTATTTGTTGCGACAAACATACCCATGCGACATAACTTTGTCCCAACTTGAAAATAATGGGATTAACATCGTACACCACGAGTTTAGAGATTTTTAAGCCTTGCATTGCGATTTTCGAACGGTAACTTCGAGTCGGTAAACACTGCAACTCTGGTGATGCTCTATCATCAAACAGTTTCGACTTTGGGTTAGCAATAATTGATTATTCACGAGCTGAAAAGTACGCAACAAATTCAGCTTCCGTTTTGTCCGCAACAAAAATTTCGAGATCATGTCATTATCTGTTACCAGTAGGGATAAAGAGTAATCGTCACACCTTCTTTGTTGCTTGTTTTGTGCCTCTTTTGTCTGACAATTCTCTTCACTGTTATTTAGGTATTGCCATACCTCATGTCATTATTCACGCGTTATGCACAGAATACACACCAGTTATTGTTTTAGGTATTTTACCTCTCATGCAGGGCTACATAATACCTAATTCAGGTTGTAGGTATTCGGTTTTCCATACCTGAATTTGTTATTCTTCAGCTATTTCCTCCTGCTCGGGTCGGGATGCCCCCGGGAAAAGCAACAAGTCTCCCTCCTCAATAAGTAAACTGATTGGGGACAGGATGACAACTATCCAGAACAACGAATTTGCAGCCAGCATTCAACAGATGGACGACCACTCCAGGCCATTCTGGAAAGTGGCCAAAGATCTGAAGAAAAGACCTCAAGCGGTGCCCCCTCTTCGAAACAACTCCGACGAAATCCTGGTGTCCCCGTTGGAAAAAGCTAACGTCATCGCCAGCAAGCTCGTGGATGCCCACAACATCGGATCGACAGTGGTAAGTCCCCACGAAGACGCAGTCCGTAGCTCAGTGGATCAGCTTGAGGAACACACAGGCCCAGATCCGGCCCTGGTCCCGATAACAGAGGAGGAAGTCCAGACTGCGGCGCGCCGTGGCAAAACCATGAAGGCCCCGGGTAATGACGGAATCGTTAACCTGGTGCTGAAGAATCTGTCTGGCAGAGCTTTCCGCCTTTTGTCGAAGATTTTCACCAGGTGCCTCGAGCTGAGCTACTTCCCGGATAGGTGGAAAGTTGGGAAGGTAATCCAAGTTTTGAAACCTGGCAAGGACCCGATCGCTTCCACAAGCTACCGACCAATTACGCTGCTGTCCTCGACCAGCAAGCTTTTCGAAAGGCTAATCCTACAGCGCCTAACGGCGTACATCGAGGAGCACCCGGAACAATTCGGCTTCCGGAAAGGACACTCCATCGTCCACCAATTGGTCAAAGTGGAAAACATCATTCACCGTAACAAAGCGCTCTCAAACAACACCGCCATGGTGCTCCTCGATGTATAAAAAGCCTTCGATAACGTTTGGCATGACGGTTTGGTCCATAAACTGGTGCAGGCCGGTATCCCGCAGTACATCTGCAAAGTTATTCTGAACTCAAGCTGTCCTGGCCGGCGTTCCCCAAGGAAGCTTGCTAGGCCCAATCCTGTACAACATCTACATGTCAGACATCCCAGAACTACCGGGAAGGTGCAGTCTGGAACTTTATGCGGACGACAGCGGGATTGTCGCAAACGGCAGAACTCCAGCGATTTACCGATCAAGACTCCAGCGGGGGGTGACGGCCTATGTGCCACAAAATACTTAAACTTAAGGCTGGAAATGGAAACATAAATCACTTAAATACTATCATTGTAGAAAACACAAAAAGAACCGAATAAAAATTGATTTACAAATGCATGTGATATCTGGCCATGGCTACTTGGAAAGTGCGGCTGACAAGGTAGTGCTTGATGAAGTGCAAACTATGACACATTACGTCCCAGTCAGCTAGCTGTTGCATGAATTCCGCCATCCACGCTCTGTTGTACGCCATGATCAAGTCTAATGATTCCAACTTGATATGGTCTCCTCTACTTTGTCTGAAATTTGACCCAGAGAAGCAAGGTATGATCTCGTCGTTCCGTGACAAGATCTTAAGGAATGCTGGCAATTATTGAACGAAAGTTTTCCACGGTGTTTGTTTGACCCAATCCCTTTGCAATTGGAATCGAGATAACGTGCTGACTAGATTATCGTTCAATTATTCTTTGTTGATTATGCTTAGCAAATACTTTTTGCCAATCGGAGGAAGATTTCGGAACATCTTGTATCCAATTTCATCTGAGCCAGCTAACTTACCTTTGGCCTTCCGAAGAACGAAGGTTCCTCTCTATTATTACGGGTAAATTGAAATATTGACTATGATCTGCAGGCACGACAAAATCAGTGATGTCCGTTACTGCTACTAGATATGGTTTGATGTTAATGTCCCTGTATCTTTCCACCAAAAAGGTTCCACTAAAATAATCATAGAGAGTGTCAGCAATTGTTGCCCCTTTGTCACCTCCTTTCTTGCAGAGCGTTCAATCGCCCTCAAAACTCGGACGCAGACTGGTCGTCATCCATCGGATCTAGGAAAGAGGTCCAGGACGCGTCTTCTGCCTCTTACCTGCCGGCACTTGTTTCAGACTTCGTGCCACTCATCCGCAATTTTCTTCCAATCTTCAGTTGTCCTGTTGGGACCTGCTTCAGGAAATGTTTCATGGACATCGCTGCCCATTAGGGAGACTCCCTATCAAACAAGAGAGTATTTCGACGTTTCACGTACGAAACATGCAAGACTTTAACCAAAATGACTAACTTAAAAAAGCAACCTATGCTGCAAAAAACAAACAAATTTAATGGTAAAAGAATCACCACATCTTAATCACATATTAAAGAATCTACACAAATAATAATCGAACCAATTCACTGTAAAGTTGAGTTGGTGTTATATTTTTCACAGCTTTTCTTCTTCTTCTATATGGCTCTACGTTCCCACTGGAACTTGGCCGGCCTCTCTTCAACTTAGTGTTCTTTGCGCACTTCCACAGTTTTTAATTGAAGGGCTTTCTTTGCCTGCCATTGCATGAATGTGTACATTGTGAGGCAAGTACAATGATACACTATGCCCAGGGAGTCGAGAAAATTTTCTCGACTGGACGGGAATCGAACCCGCCGTCTCCGGATTGGCGATCCAAAGCCTTGCCACTAGGCTAACTGGAGATCCCACAGTCACAGCTTATCAAACATCCGAAAAAATCATTGAAGCATTACAAAACCAACAGGTGTTAATTGTCACACTTTGGAGTTGATTCTGCTATTCGCTGCTCACAATCAGTTACGTTTTCATCGTCTTCAAGTCATCACCTAAAATCAAAATGTGTAAGATTGTACGTTGAATTAGAAAATTGCGCTGCATAACAAATTCGTGATAAAGTGTAAATTTCAAACAGGCAATTTCATTACTGGTGATTGTTATCGCCAGTCAAGCGGCCAGTCTTCCCACAACCGAAGTACCATCTCAGCCTAGTGAATCGGAGGCTACACCATCCCTTCCAACGAGTACTGCCAACAAAAGTGAGACCGATCCTCAAGATTCGAAAGTATCACCGGCTGTTGTCATCAATGCACAATCGTTCGATTTAGCCGTGTTCCAGGCCTTGACGAATAGGACCAAGCGTGCTGCGGCTAAGGAAGCGTCAACAACGACGACCACTACTCCCAAGGAAGGTCTTTTCCCTTACGGGTTTAATTGGAATAGATTCTGAGCAGTTTCTAATTGTGTTTTAAACAATAGTTTAGAGCGGAAAGCGGAAATAAATATTGGTTACGGACAGTACTCCAAAAACAAGGTCGTTGAAGCTCAGTAGAACTTTGGACCTCAACAAAATCAACACATTTAGTCAGATATTTACTCGATTTATTAGCACTTTTTTAATGTCATGCTCAAAACCAGCAGCATTCAGCAAAGCCACATATCGGGTGACATTGCAACTTTTCAAGTCACATGTCACATGTTGAATAAAATCATCCAAATTAAATATAGATCGCGACAAAAAGCGTCAGCCAATTGCTCGATAATCTATTTTCCTGCTCAAACACGCCAATGGCCTGTTGACCCCCCTCTCCCGCCACCCCAGACGACGAACCAATAGCACCTTCGGCTCCTTGCCCTCACTTCGTGTGTCAGTCTAGGCCAGTGTGAAAAACCACATCGTCATGAAGCAAACCTCGATAAAATCGATATAAAATATTCATTCAGTTATAATACAATATTTGTGGTGAACTTGGTCAACTAAAAACTGCTTTCCGATGGCATGAGTACTGTTGTACTGGTAGCAATTTACCACTGTCGCTTGGGCAGTGCTTCTCAATTTATATGACAAGAGTACCCCGGTATATTAACCTTCGTCCTCTAATGCAAATACACTTTATTTTTTTACTTTTAGGAAATATGCGATCTAAATTTGTTTTTCAATTTCATCAAATCCTTATGCGATTGTTTGTGTATAAGGAGTTAGCATGTTTCCAATAAAAGGTGATTAAACAGTTACACCCATCGCCACATGATTAGTTTGAGAACTGCAGCACCGTATGGACAGAGAATCCTCTGCAGTGGTCTGTGGTCTGAACCAGAAATATCCATAAACGAATGTGGGATTAGTGTTTGACCACGTGCAGTACAATCCACTACTGCTGACACCGGCTCTGCTCGCGTCGTCGTCGTCGCCCCTTTGGGTACACAACCAGGGTGAGAATCGGAGTTCATTCGATTTGCACTTCCCCCTTCCGGAGAGTCATTTTTAATTTTTACCAAACACACACGGACCACAATCCGAGCTTTCAAAATTGACGTGAACTTTGCGGTATCCGTCAGGAAGCACTGGAGCGCATGTATCGATGAAAGGGTTACACAAAATCCAATTTTGTTTTGATTTGAAAAGCAATGTACAATACGAAGTGTAAGTAAGCAAAGTCTCTGATCAAGGAATTAGAATTAGATTTCCGGAAGTTGTTATTCGGAGTAAATTGGAGCTTAATTTGCTGGAAATATTTACGGTATGTAGATCCTCTGATGCAGATGCATAAGAAAGAACTCAAACGCCTCGCATTTGGACACTTCAACTACCTACTTACGTTCAGTCCTAAGCATCCATGATGGTGCGAATGAGATCCGAATTGAAAGATCTCCATCATGGGCGATTGCTAGCCATCGCCTTGACCTGTGGCCAGGTCAAATTTGTGTCAACTTCATCTATTTCCTTGTTGAGGCTGCGTCGCCATGAGCCTCTCGGTCTACCTCTGCTGCGATGTCCTGCTGGGTTAACATACGCTCCCGAAATCAATGGGATTTCGTGGAAACTTTTGGTGAAATTTGCCTTTTTTGCAAGAGGAAAACTTGTTTGGTGATGCAGCTGGAACTTGAGAGTTTTGTTTATGTTCTCGACGGCGGAACGGGGGACTCTTCAATGGGTATTGTAGAAATCAATATGTAATTGAGTTTGTTTTAAAAATTAATATTTTAGTTTTAAATATTTTATCAGTTTACCGAATAGACATGAATATTTTTGTTTCAAACGAACGAAATTTGTCTCCGTGAACTGCCTAATAATTTCGAAAACTTATATGTAGTGCAGGGGTTCTCAAACTTTTTCAGCTTGCGACCCACTTTTGGTTTTTAAAGAATTTGGCGACCCACCAGAGCGTATTTTCATAAAATACGTCATTTTTGTAAATTTGGACTGACTTTAATAAACACATTTTATCATTTCCATAGGCTTTGGATCAATTTACTATTATACTCTTTCTGTTTTTTTTTTTGAAAAAGTCAAAGTTAGATTAAGGTATCCAAGTGTCCAGTTTCGGTAAACTCTTAGTCTAAAGAATTTGAGATAAGTTTCCAAGTTTCCAATCAAGTCTGACTTCAAGCAGCACTTCAAAACAGGTTTTTGGTTTTCTCTCACATATTGCAGAAATAAACAAAACAAAATATATTTATACAGATTCTTTAAAGATGTAATAGCAGTTTTGTACTTCTGCAGAACTTTAAAATCTACTACAAAATGACAAAATGAGACATCAAGTTGAATTTTCAGAATTATATGTCTGCTGGATGGTCAGACACACTTATTTTATTTATATTTTTATTGCAATCATTTTCAGTTGTTCTGATTTCTGCGAAAGTTCGGATTATCGATACTCATCAGAATTTTTCCGAAGTTAACCTTTACTTAAATTCGGTAAAGTTCAGGTTTCTTGTCGAAGTTTAGTAAGTTTTTGCTGGTTTTTGATAAATCTTTTTTTTTTTTTGATATTTTAGCTGCTGAACTTGGTATGTAAATATTTAACTGACAATGCAAACTGCAAGCAACAAAAAATACTTTTGATTGAAAACTCATAGTTTCAGAATCGATTTCAGAACACAGACAATAGAGCCAATATTAAATGCACTCCAGACTAAGACTTATAATACAACATTTTGAATAGCATTAAAGAGACACCGCACTTCTAAAAATAACTCTGTCGATTTTCCAAGGGAGTACAATTAAGATAACTAAGACATTTATTACAATATTGCCCAAGCCTTCGCGACCCACCAAAAATCAGCCCGCGACCCACCAGTGGGTCGCGACCCATAGTTTGAGAAACGCTGATGTAGTGTAAATGCATATCGTTAAAAATCTTTATCATCTAAAGTTTCTTCAAAGAATTACAAAAATATCTCGAGACATGTCTCGAGAGCACTATATACCTTGGATCTACCATCTAAAAGCATGGCTTCCAGACCAGAAGCACATAACAAGATCATAATTAAATTATGACAACTATTGTTAGAAATAACATAGTTGATATAGTTCTGTTGTAAGGATTTTTCCATGTAACAAATTTATAATTACAAGCGTCATAATTTTTGTAACAGAATTATAACAAAACTTGTTTCATTTATTCAAACAAATGCATAATAGCATTTGTTATATTATACATCTATACATACATATATATATAAAAATGAGTTTTAAATCCCTTTGAGGCAACAAAACTCACGAAAGGCTGAACCAATCAGGATGACTCTTGCATGGTTCGATTCGTATTCATGGTGGCTGTGTTTATATGTCTAAAAAGATACGAAAATGTACTGAAAAAGTTGAAAAATTGGAAAAGTGCTGTTTTTTAGAAAGCTGGGAAGAAAATCAACACGATTGAAATAAAATCAATCTAGATTGCGGTGCTTAAATGAGCTCAAAAGCCGTCAAACCACCACAAGCTTGGCAAGACGAAGTTTGCCGGAACAGCTAGTTTTAATATAATTGTCTTTAACAAAAGTTTCGTTACACGTTAATTGCAATCTACAGAAAAAATAACATTTCAGTAAAAAAATTGTTTTTCATAATTTATAAGATTTTTTATGTTGTCGCGAAAAAGATTGATAATTTATGTTATTTTGGTCGATTTCTAACAAAACTTGTAACAATTTTTTTTTCTTAAATATATAACAGAACTTGTTATAACTTTTTATTGATTTCGCATGTTTAACATAACAAAATTTGATATAATATTGTTATGATTATATCTCAACTTGTTATATTTTTGTTTATATTGGAACAAGTTTTGTTAGATTTTTTGTTATTTTAACTATTAACGGTACATGTTTTATAATAACCGTTGTTACAGAAATCATTGTAACAAAAAAAAAACACAACCTGCAATAATTTTGTTTTTCCCATCTAGTCGGGTTTCGTCATACCACATGGTGTCAATGGTAAAAGAAAATTATTTAAAAAAAGCAGTATCCCTAGGTTACCCACCAAATGAAAGCTAAGTACACAAAAATGGGTATTTTTCGGAAATTTGTTCTAGAAATCACGGTTTTATGTTCTAGACCCCCCAATAGAATATTTCGCTCTTGGCCTCAAATGAAAGAGGGCACCTTTAGCTCTCATTTAGTGGGTGACTTAGCTATACTAACTATATGATGTCAATAGACAAGGGTCACGAGGCTCAAGTTTGGAAAACGATGCTGTAAGAAAACATCGATCGCACCCAAGATATATCTTTGGGAAAATATATTTACAAAAAAATCGAACGAGACGCATATAAAAATTTTCAACTCTGGAAGAGGAATTTTGACGAAATTCAGGTGCAAAATCCAAGAAAACTTTATAAATGGACTGAAATATTATTAAATCTCCAAGAATTTTCTAGAGCGTTTAAAGGTATATTTGCGACAGTAAGTTCGAACTTATTGCCAGAAAAATGTTCAGCGGATTTTCAGGAAAACTTTATGTGTATTTTAGTAAACTAAAATGGTAATCGTCGACAACCGTGAGTGAGAAAAAGACGGTCTGTTTTAGGTTAACGGTGAGGTGACTGTAGGTTAATGACTGATACCAAAAGCATTGACTATATAACACAGCTGCAGCAGTACATATTGCTCCACAAGGTGTAAAGAATAAACGAATAAAAAGAAATAAAAAATGCTCCATAAGTACCATATTGCTTTTTTTTCAGTAATCAGTCAAATTTTAGAAAGCATCAATCTTGCAGTGAATGAAAAATGTAAGCACACAGTATCAATTTTCACAAAAAAAGAGATACCTGCAAGATTCCGCGAAACTTTTACGGAAATTTCGTTTCGTTTCGAAAAATACCGAGTGAATCCGGATTTCGTATCGATCCTGCGAAACATTTTTAAATTTCGTTTCGTTTCGTACCGCATCCTCTCAAAAAATTTCATATCGTTTCGTATCGCTTTGAAAAATTCCCTTACCGCATACCCTTACCACTGTTTGCCCAGCAGCGTGAAGCTGGAAGGGTTGACCTTGTTTACATCTAACGATTTAGTCTTGTTGACGTAAATGGTAAGACCTGCCACCGAGAAGCGATCGGCAAGATCATCGAGTTTATTATGCATACCAGAGCGCCGTTGAGCTAAGAGAGCAACGTCATCAGCTAGTTCGAAGTCATTTAGGTGCTCCTTGGTAATGGGCTGCCACAGCAACCCACGATTTGGTTCACGATCCATTGCACCTACCAGGATCTCGTCGATTACGATGGGGAACAATAGCGGTGTTAGGATACACCCTGGTTTCATTCCAGCAACGACTCGGATGGGATCGAACAAGACACCGTTGTGCAGTACTTTGCACGAAAATGCCCTGTACTGTGCTTCAATGAGGCCGATGATTTTCTCAGTGAGAGCCTTGCGCCTGAGGGCTTCCACATGTATCCGTGATTGAGACGGTCGAAGGCTTTTTCGTAATCAATGAACACCAGGTAGAGAAACTCTTGGAATTCATTGATTTGCTCCAGAATAATACGGAGCGTGACAATATGGTCCACACAGGATCGTACGGCACGGAATACTGCTTGCTGCCGCCGGAAAGTTGAAAGAGAAGATTGCTCTTGTATCTGGTGAAGGATCACTTTGCAGAAGACTTTGAGTACGATACACAGTAACATGATGCCCCGCCAATTCTCGCATACACTCAGGTCACCCTTTTTAGGCATTTTTACAAAGACGCCATGCGTTCAGTCGACCGGAAATGCCGCGGTTTCCCATGTGTTGCAGAATTATTGATGCAGCAGTTGTGCGGTCAGCTTTGAGCATCTCGGCTGATATGCGATCGACCCCGGGGCTCAGTTCAATTTGATGCTTCTATGCCCTGCAATGATGGAGCTTCGGTGTTGACACGGGTAATGCATCGAACCCTTGGCGGATCATGCTGAGGTGTTGGTGGCGTGGCCGATACTTAAAAAAGGACTAACTCGAACAAGCGTTTGAGCTGGTTAGCCGGGTCGGTCCATATGTGTCTTTCGCGGGCATAGTAGCATTAATCTTAGTCCCACTATGGCGACATGAGGCATCGTAGAGGAGACGAACGTAGTCGGTATTTGCGGATTTCTCGCCTTCGTCGGCTAGATTCCACCCACGCTCTTTTGTCCCGCCTACATGAGCGCTTCACCTACTTCTCGAGAGCCGAATAGCACTGATGGGCTACGGCTTTGGCACCACATATTTTCGCTCACTTTATCACGGTTTTGGCGTTCCTTCACTCTTCTATCTTCCTCCAGGTGTCATCTTTGATCCACTGTGTTCGGTAGGTTTATCGCCCGCCCAAATTATTCTCGACGAAGGACCTTTTCATCGCAGCGTTTTCCAGTCGACGTGTGTTGGACTGGTGCCCAATTTTCTCCTCCTGTCGATCAATCCTTGCCATGCGCAGCCGGATCTCGCCGATTAGGAGACAATGTCGACGCTACGTTTGTGCCGCCCATCAAGAAGGCTCCGTATCCATTTCCGCCTGATGCAGATGTAGTCGATTTGATAATCCGTGAGGCCATCACGGGAAACGCGTGTCACTCTGTTCACTGGTCGATGGGTAAATAGTGATCCCCCAATCATCATGTCATTGCATTGGTGCCACAAAACTCTGCAAACAGCTCTCCGTTCTCGCTCATTCCTCCGAGACCGTGGCATCCCATGACGTGCTTATAGACCAAGTTGTCGGAACCAACCTTCGAGTTGAAGTTGCCCATGAGGATCTTGATATGGACCCGTCCATAAACTACGTAGGCTCTTTGGGGGGAGGGGGGGGCATCTGGCCAAAGTCTACGCTCCATATAAATTTCGAAAATTTTGTATGGATCAAAGTCTACGAGAGGGGAGGGGGGGGTTCTGAGATGGTCAAAAATGAATCTACGTAGTTTATGGACAACGCCTATCACCTTTTGGAATCTTATCCACGACAGCATTCAGTTGAATGTAAAAATTATCTTTGTTTTGCAATTCGGCAGCATGGGTTGGCGCGTAACATTGGATCATGGTGATGTTTCGAACCCGTGTTCTGAATCTGGCTACAATTATCCTCTCATCAATAGGTTCCCACGCTTGAGTGCTGAGCAAGAAACCAACTCCACGGTGGCGAGGAGCATGAACACCTCGTAGGCCAAAGTATAACAGAATTTGACCCGACGCCAAACAGTGTTCTCTAAAGTTCGTCCAACGGACTTTGCTCAGTCCTAGGATCTCAAGCTCCATTGTGTAATTTATGTCGGGATCGTGTCATCACTGTAGATACGACCTAACTCTTCGATACTTGATTACCGAATGTTTGTATTTATTGAAGTCAGTTCCAATCTAACTTAAGTCTACGTCTACACAATTCTACATATAAAAGTAAACGCCTAGACTGCGATTGGCTATTGGCGATTGATATGAAGATGTTTGTACTTGTTAGCGAAATAATGCAACATATGCGTAAAGCGGTTGCGCTCTCACGGGAATACCTTGCATGCATGGAGGTCTGTAATTTGACCTTCTTGCCAGCATAGAATTGCCGAACGATGCACTCAGTAAGGTGACATCGATATAT
This sequence comes from Aedes albopictus, assembly GCF_035046485.1. Lineage (NCBI taxonomy): Eukaryota > Metazoa > Arthropoda > Insecta > Diptera > Culicidae > Aedes > Aedes albopictus. The sequence continues at coordinate 193,452,047 of NC_085136.1, forward strand.
GGAAGAATGTTACGAAAATGCATGGTAACCAGATTGGCTCGTGAGAATTGAACTCAAGAGGTTCAATGCTATTTCTAGGATAATTGACATGTGGGAATGGTGTTGCGGTTGCATTATGACAATTGACTAGTTGTGCCAGGCTAGGGTTAATACATTCCAAGCTCTAATTCTTTCCCGTTGTTTCGCGCTTAAAGTCGATGCCGTTGAATCAATTCGTAATCTTTCATTTTCGGTTTCTGTAACGGTTTTCAGGTTCTGAGAACAGTAGGGTGTTGGCCTAAAGTCCCCTATCCACCATGGTGAGGCTGCCACTTTAGGTATAGCTTCCGATGACCGGTATACTAAGGCCAGTATTTCTCTACGGGCACGACACCTGGACCTCCAGGAAGACATGCAAGCACTTGGAATGTTCGAGCGGCAGGTGCTTGGGACCATCTTTGGCGGTGTGCAGGTGAACGGTATGTGGCAGCGTAGAACGAACCACGAGCTCGCTGCATTCTACGGGGAACCTAGCATCTGGAAGGTAGAAAAAGCTGGAAGAATACGATGGGCGGGGCATGTTGTGAGAATGTCGCAAAACAACCCTGCAAATCAGGTGTTCGCGAGTGATCCATGCATGCATATGGCCTCCACTTTAGCATCTTATGCAACATCTTATACGATTACTGGTTGTCTGGGCTGTGGTGAATGAGGACATAAATATACATGGTCGCAATCACCTGACCCCTCCGAACCGGAAAGGCTTGGCCTTTTCAATTTCCACCCTTCCCACCTTTTCGGGAAGCTGACCTTCGTTCGGTTTGCTGGCATTGCTGCAGTTCGTTTTCGGGGTTAACAACCTCCTGGCCTTACGAGCGCAGCATGCAAGCTCCTCACCTGATGGCCCAAGTAACACACTTGTCATAGAAGAGTTACGTCGGCGCAGATTTTTGTTGCTGAGAAGTCATTGTGACTTGCCAGTACATACGCTTCACAAGTGGTCCCGTTCCCACAAGGTCGCAAAGCATGACCGGTTAATCGATTTGAATGGGCAATTTTGAATTTTATTTTAATTTTATTGTAAGACAATTTTAACGTTAAATAAACAGAGGCAGGATTTTAACGCGAACTGCTTAGTGTCTTATCCGTTAGTTACACTTCAAGGCTTAATGAACAACGACCAACAAATTACTACGTCGAATGTTTGCCCTTGTGTTTGGCTATCTATGACTCGGAAAAGCGACTCCATTCGTCGTGAAACGACAGCAACCAATTCTCCAGCCTGGAAAAGTTGGATCGTAAAATTAAAGTTATTGTTCCTCATCTTGATGCAGAGGGATGAAATTCCTCACAATCGTACTAGAAACTCTCTAACCCATTGGGAGCTATGAGGGATGTTGTAAAATTTTATCGTTGGATCGACCCGAAAAGAAGACGTTGACCATTTCTGCATCTTTGATCTCTACCGGAAGGTTCAGTAAGCTGTTCAACTTTAGCAATTTCCCCAGCATGCGAAAAAAAAAAAAAGATTATTGAAGACAACCCCCACCATCCAACAAAACATAAAAATTAGGTTTGTTCGTTTCAGTTGAGCTTAACTCTTTTTGGTCCGCTGTTAAAACTAGACTGTACATGAAAGAGATGAGAAGGAAGACAAGAGCTGCGCACACTTTATCAAATAGTCAGCACATTAAGATAATGAGAGATCTGGGAAGCTTGATAGAAAGTTAATGCTCGAACGCGGTGGAGCCAGGATCCCAAAAGTGGGTCAACTTTTTTAATTACCTAATGGAGGAACGTATAGCATTGCACCGTTTCGAGATTGGCAAGGTGCATCGTAGCGAAAGGTAAAGCAATCGATATATTGCATTAATTTTTCAACGCAGTTCGATGTTCCCTGCAGATAAAAGTAAAAAAGGAAACCCAACAACGCCTCAAAGTTTCATTTGCACTTGCTTCAGTTTTGCAGTGACAAAAAGAACCATATTTTCTTATCAAACGGCATAAAAATTGAACACTTTATTAAGCGAGAAAGCCAGCAGCGGGTCTTGGTGACTGTGGCAGCTTGGTTGATTGGTTGACACTGGTACCCGAATGGGAGGGTATGAAAAACGTTTTTCAAACTTTGAAAAGCATATTTTCTACAAACGAAATTATAAAAATGATTAGATCGAGAAGAAATGAATATTATTCTGGCAAGAATAATTCTATAATAATTTGGAAAATATCTAATATAAGTCCGTAGTAGATGTGAAAAGTCTGTTTCAAAAATGATTCATAACTACTGATCTGTTGCATATGTTGCATATGTTTGAAGAATAATATGTAGGGTGTATAGCAACATTTTCAACTATTTCTCAAATTTCCTGTCAACATTTCTGTCATTTAATCGGGTCACGGGTGGAGGGCAAACTCGATGATACCGTTATGAACTCAAGCTACATGCTACTTCTCGATGTTGGCTGATATATACGTCTAGTACTCAGTAGCAACTGAAAGTCCGTGCCGTTTCTTGCTAGCATAGCATGGTTCGTATTGGCCAACCACGGACCGAACGCATTCGGTTGTGCTGCTTAGCGAACTCGCAGCTCAGTGTGATCATAAAGTGAAGAAGGACAATTTGAATTTACGAGTGCTGTGAGATATACAATCATGAATTGGAGAACGGGGAGCGGTACGTAAGAATCAGAGCTGGAATTTGAGTTATTTCAGAGTGCACGTTGGTGGACACGCTGCATCTGGTGTTTGTTGCTAGTAGTGTAGAACTAGCTGGGAAGATTTTCTTACTATGTTCATTAATATGGCGTTCCAATTTCATTATACATTTCATCAAATCGTGTTATATTTTTTGTATAGGCCTTTGATTTTGAACCAGAGGTGCCAGACACCGAGAGTCTTAGATATCATCATCACTAATAAAAATGTACTGCTTTTTGACAGTTTTTAATTTTTGCTGGTATTTATTTTTTCAAAACATGTGAGAAAATGCACAAATTTTCATAAATTTTTCAAAGTTTAAGCAGCAAATTATGAAGTTTTCATTAAATTTATAGAAAATAATTTCAAATTTTATAATTTCTAGAGAAATCTGTAGCACATTTTAAAAATCTGTATTTTTCTGTACTCTGTATCTTGTCTGTATAGAAGGTCAAAAATCTGTATAATACAGAAAAAACTGTATATCTAGCATCTTTGTTTTGAACGTTGATTCTTTAAAACAAAAAACTAAACAAAATTAGAAAACTCCATAGACTTCCTGTTTGAAGAAAATGACATTATACATCAAATACCCTGTTAAAGGTGATTCAAATATGACGCCATCATATTTCAGAAATTTAAGAAGACTCTCCTTCCCCTATTTCATAGTGGTGTAGATTTGAGAAACCATTAGTAGTGTTCCAAATATGCAACTTAGTTTGTAGTAATATGAAGCCCTTCGCTCTTATCTACTCGCCCGAAAAAAAAAACTCCCAGACAGGCTTCATTCCTTCAATCAAAATAAAAAAAGAAAGACTTACATGCTTGCATGATCCGAAGAGGACAAAAGGGCTTCACTGTTCTTTTGTTGATTGTTGGGAGAACAATTTATTTGCATACACTTCAGCTTCCACACGCTACTTGCTAGGCCACGCTCACCGGGAAAACCTTTTTTGAAGCTTTTTAAAAATTCATGACCAACCCATCCGTATGGCTTTGCGTGGCGTCGAGCCAATGAGGGGGCAACTGCTTGATTGCGTACGTGTGTGTGGAGATATCCACGCGGCCGCCGTCTCTTTCGAAATGCGGATGAAAATTTTGGCTCTGTAGGAGCCTAGAAGACAGCAAAGCTCTCCTTTCGAGAAGCGAAATGCTCTGAATCTCTACTCCAGCCCTAAGCCCCGGTTCCAGCTGAACAAAACAAGGGCACTCAATTTCCAATGCCAGAGTAAACAAAATTTAGGATAAACAGCTACTTGAAGATTCAGCCACTACTGCGTGGGTGGTAGAGTTTCCCCCCCGGTGAGCTCCAAACTGCTGCCGTTGTTGCTGTAGGAAGTAAGGATTTGCTAAGCCAGGTTATCCGTTTTCCAGAGGGATGTTGGCTTTCGCTCCGACGAGCAGTAAGTAGACAATTGAATGAAAGTACTTCAGGTGAAGCGGCAAAACAGAGAGCAGATTTTCGGTTTCGGTTGGTTCCCCTGCAAGAAAGGGTTCCACTCAACAACCAACAACGCCAACGGTTGAAGAGAAACGTTTCAAGAAACTCGTTCAGACTACATTGAATCGTCTCAAACCATGATCCCGTTAAAGGAGAGACGGTTTTTGTAAATGTCTGTAGGTACTGGAATTTGATATGATTGACATTGTTACGGAAAAAAGCTCTTAAATTTAACGTTGAGCAGTATCTGTACGATTAGCCAGAAATCGTGTACCAGAGACAGTTATTTATGCATTATAATTATGCAACAAATTGCAAAACGATTATTTGGTCAGCACGACTCATACATTGATACAACGAGGCTTACCGAGATTCTCATCGAAAAACTCATTCTCTCTCTTCCTCACCTTCGCGGCACGCCCGTTCCACAAGCTACCGACTTAAGTTGTCCTGTTGTGTTGAGTGATGTTGTCCTGAGTGATATCTCTACCGCATATCTCCTACATACTCGACTTTTGCTCCACGAAGCGCTTCACAGAGCACATGGTCCGCGATCTCGTCGCAGTCTGCACATTCCGAACTTGATGGGGAGCCTGCATGTCCAAATCTGTACAGATACCACCTAAAGCACCCATGGCCTGACAGGAACTGTGTCAATTGAATATTCACCTCGCCATGAGGCCTGCTCATTCATTCTGACACGCTCAGTATGAGTATGTATGTCCAGTCCAGCTCCACCCTTGCTGAAGGAATCCCATAACCGCTGCCACTTCAGTATAGACGATGTTCTGGCGGTCCATCTCGCGCCTTTTATGCCGTGGGACTCAAAGCATTCTTCATCCTCTGCCACCACTAGTGCTATGGGCATCACCTTTTATGCCGTGGGACTCAAAGCACTCTTCATACTCTGCCACCACTAGTGCTATGGGCATGCCCGCTAGCACGCATACCGCGTTGTTTGAGCCTGTGGGTCAAACACCCCCCCCCCCCCATCTTGTGCAACGGGCTTGCTGTGAGTACCCTCGAGTCGATTGACTACTAGCACATTCGGCCATATAGCGGCGCCATACCGTAGCATGGAGACCGCTACTGTCGCGAGCAGCTTGCGCTTACTCGAGACTATTGTCGAGCTATTTGACATTATCTTTGCCCTTTTGCAGGCATATTCCATGTGGCTTTCGAATTTCAACTAATCGTCGATCATGACCCCCAATTGCTTCAGTGAGCGCTTAGAGTTGATCGTGCACCCGCCTAAGGTGACTAATGCCTCTTGTTCAGACTTGCGGTTGTTTACCACCACTATTTCCGTTTTGTAGTGCGCGATTGCCAACTGTTTTGACCTCATCTAGTCCTCCACTAGGCCAATTGCGTGCGTTGCTGTCAGTTCAACTTCCTATATCGACTTGCCGTATACCACGAGTGTAATATCATCGGCTAAGCCGATCAGCTATACGCCTGGTTGAAGTTTGAGCCGCCATCATACGCCGCGTTCCACTGAATCGGACTCCGGATGGACCCTTGAGGTACTCCAGCGATGATGTTGTAGCTCTTCTCACCTTCCTCGGTGTCAAAGATTAGCACCTTGTTCTGGAAGTAGCACTCCTGTATCCGGCATAGACTAACCGGGACTCCTAGGTGGTGTATGGCGCACTTGATGACGGACCAGCTGAGGCTGTTGAACACATTATTTACGTCCAGAGTGACGACCGTTCAATAGCGAATTCCCGCTCACTTCTTTTGGTTACAACCCTAATAGCGCCCATCGTCGATCGATCCTTCCAGAAGCTGAACTGGTTATCCGAGCGGCCATAGTCATTGGTTTCTCCGTATAGACCATCAACCTTGATAGAATGATCCGTTCCAACAGTTTTCCTGTGGTGTCCAGAAGGCAGATAGGTTGGTATGGCGACTGGTCGCCAGGTGGCTTCCAACCAATCTTTGCCTTTTCCACCTCTCCGGAAATTCGCCTCTGTCTAGGCACATCTGCATAGCCATTCTGAACATGTCAGGGCTAGCCTCGATTGTCATCTTGATAGCTACTATCGAAATGCTGTCCGGCTCTAGGTTCGGCTTTGTTCAACTTAAGCGACTTCACTATTGCGATGAACTCGTCGATCGTTACCGAGACGTCCTCGCTTAGGCCGGATTTGCCATAGGAGACAGGATCCCATGGTCTTGTACCGTGGCGCAGGAACAACGTTTCTACGATCTTCTGCGGTATCTCGGGGGAGGGTTCTGGGGGTGCTGACGCGACCACCGTATTGGCTATGACTACTCTGTAGGCATTACCCCCAAAGGATCGTGTTGGCTGCCTGGAAGAATATTTCGAAGCACGCCGGCTTACGCTCTTTAATCTCTCTGTTCAGTGCGAGTTAAGCCGTCCTGTAGGCCTCACTTTGCTCCATCCTCGGTGCGAGCTCTTTGTATCCTTCCTCTAGATCTTAGGTAGGATGCGCGGAGTTCTGCGATTTCCGGACACAACCAGTATAACGGTTTGCGTCCATTTTTGGGTAGGGATCGTCTTGGCATTGCGGTGTAACATGCACGGTTTAGGGTTCCGACTAGATCGTCGTCAGTTTTACCCTCCATAAGCAATCGCTCAACAAATGCCGGCTTATCGAAGCGCGAGGCATGTATCCATAGTCAACCCTCCAGTTCGAGCTAGGGTTTAGACCCTAGGGCTCCAGAAGGATACGTCAATGATGAACTCTTCACCGTTCCGACTGTAGATTTTTTATCGCCTTCGTTTGGGACATCCACGTTCAGGCTAGCCATAGCTTCGAGTACAGCCCAGCCTCTCGCGTTTGTCAAGCGGCTACCCCACTCAATCGCCCAGGCGTTGAAGTCTCCACTGATGACCGCAGAACTCAATCCCACTAGTACGCATAATAGTGAATCCAGCATAGACGAGAACAGATCTATCGGCCACCTTGGTGGAGCATAACAACTGCAGTAGTACACCCCATTGATCTAGCTTGGCCTTATGTGTTATCCAGTTCCCATTATCGGGTTTGGAGAAGAACAACGCAACACAGGCGGTAATGCAGCTGAGCCAAACGCGGAGGTTCTTTTAGAAGTTCAAGACATCCCGCAACGGCTTCGAACCGCTAGCTGAAATGTGAATGGATAATGACAGCAGTCGCTTGACGGTCCAAATTGAGGTAAGAAATTTTTTAGCTCTACGCACGCTTTGTATGAGCTTCTTATCTGAAAATGTTTTTCATGTTATTTGTTTTGCAAAATTCTGAACTTAACTTTTGAAAAGGACGTATTCATTTATTGAGTATTACATCAAATTCAACATAAAACTGCATCAACGATATTTATTCATAATACACGGTTCGTGGCTGCCGTTCTCCATTCTCGGTCACGCCCAATGCTCGCCAAGTCACGCTCCACCTGGTCTGCCCATCGTGCTCTCTGCGCTCCACGCCTTCTTGCACCAACCGAATCGATCGCGAACACCAACTTTGCAGGGCTATTTTCCGGCATTCGCACACCATGTCTTGCCAACCGTATCCTTTCGGCTTTGGCCACCTTGTGGCCGCTGGGTTAGCTGTAAAGCGCAGCGAGTTCGTGGTTCATCCTTCGCCTTCTCTATTCTTCTGCACACCGCCGATGATCGTCCTTAAAACGCATCGCTCGAAAACTCCGAGAGCTTGCAGGTTCTCCTCGAGAATGGTCCATGTCTTGTGTTTGTAGAGAACTATCGGTCTTATCAGCGTCTTGTACATGGTGCACTTGGTGCGTGGGTGAATCTTTTTAGATCGCAGTTTCGAGCCCGTAGTAGGCCCAACTTCCACTGATGATGCGCCTTCGAATTTCACGTTTAACGTTGTTGTGAGCCGTCAGTAAGGACCCGAGGTAGACGAATTCCTTCACCACCTCGAAGGTATCCCCGTCTATCGTAACATTACTATCCAGATGGATCCGGTAGTGTTCGGTTTCGCCTGCCAGCATGTGCTTTGTTTTGGACGCGTTCACCAACTGTTCGACCTTTGCTGTTTTTTTGTGAAAATCTTGCTCCGGCTGTTGAGCCCGGCTCGCCGTAAAAGACTTTTGTTGAAGAGTAGTCATAAGAGTCCGTCACCTTGCCGCAGTCCCCGGTGATATTCACCCGAAACTCTTACGCAGTTTTGCACACCGGTGTTGCGTTGGGACCTGGTATTCACGGTTTTTCTGTAGGATTTACCGTGCGGTGAAGATCTGGTCCGTTGTCGACCGGCCGTCGATAAGCCTGGCTTGATAACTTCCCCCGAACTCATTCGATTCAGGTGAGGAACAACGCAAGATGATATAGAATAGAACTTTGTAGGCAGCATGCAATACAGTGATCGCTCTGAAGTTCTCATATTCCCGATGATCACCTTTCTTGTGAATGGGGCATATTACCCCTTCCGTCCTCTGCTGCATTGGCGTAGTCTTCCCTCCATTGTTGTGATCTCCCGTGCCTACGTCCTCCGCGCCATACAGGTGCTCGTCAAAGTGTTGCCTTCACCTTTAGATCACCTCACATCCGTCCGTCACAGGCATCCGTCCTTATGCCTGCATATTTCGGCTCGCGGCACGAAGCCATTGCGGGATGCGTTGAGCTTTTCGTAGAACTTCCGTGTGTAATGGGAATGGCACAGTAGTTCCATTTCCTCGCACTCCGCACCTTACAAACGGCGATTTTTTCCCCGAAACAGGTGGATTTGTTGCTTCCGCTTCCATTTGTAACGTTCCATGTTCTCTCGAGTTCTTTGCTGCAGCATAACCACCCGGATTGCATTCTTCTCTTTCAAAATCGCTCTACACTCCTCGTTGAGCCATTCGTTCCGTCGACTCCTTTCCACGTACCCGATGGTGCTGTCGGCTGCGTCGTTGATGGCTACTTTTACTGTTCTCCAGCAGTCCGCTAGAGGGGCCACAATATGCGCGCCCTCGTCTGGTAACGCTGCCACGAGTTTCTGCGCATATGCTGAGGCGACATCCGGTTGCTTCAGTCGCTTAAGCAGGTACCGTGGCGGTCGCCGGTACCGTACATTGTTGATGACGGAAAGTTTTGGGCGCAGTTTAACCGTCACCAGACGTTAGTAATGACGGATTGCCGTCCGTCAATCAGGACGTGTTTGATTTGCGATTTCGTCTTCTATGGTATCTCCAGGTGTAACGATGAGGGAGGCTGTCTAGGAAATATATGCTACGTATGACCATGTTTCTGGAGGCGGTGAAATCAATGAGTTGTAGGCCGTTTTCGTTTATCAGCTGGTGGGCACTGAACTTTAGGTGTAGGTCACCTATATAGAACCTTGACGTCGTGGCTTGTGTAGCGATCGTACTCGCGTTCGAGCTGCGTACAAATGCGTTAAAGCCACGGTAGTTCCTGACGTCTACAGCGTTGAAGAATTTCCGTCAAAAAATCAGAACGTGAGAGTTTTGTGAATATGACTGCCCAAGTAACCACGAAGCCGTATATAAGTGCATCAATTTTGCCATATATTGATAATTAAAATTATGAATATAATGCTGCATTACTTTAAACACCCCATTGAAGCAATATTAAAGTCGAAAAGGGCCCCACTAAAATCAAATTAGTGCCACATATTGCAGCACGCTGACAGCCATTGCTAAAGTAATATAAATGCATGTGCTGTACATTTGCATTTGACATGCTTGATACGTGCAACACGAAAAACCAAAACAAAAATCTATTTTTAGCACCGTTTCGTTATCGACGGTACTGATGCCCTCACACATTAATGTTTTAACCATTATTTTTTTGTAGTTGGATCGGGAGTCGAACCAGAAGTGTTGATGACCGCTAGATGAGTTCCATACGCGCTGGCACCTTGGACCGTTTCTGCTGCAGTGATAACAACAGATATTTCATTAACTAAAAGGAAAATGTTCTTCTATCTCAATCATTGTAGTAGAGGGTAAAACGACTATGTCATATGTAATAGAATACAGTAAACTATCACATTCCGATAAATTACTGAAAATTACATAATGCATTTTATACTTATGACACACATGTGATACAAGAATCACTGTACAATTGCGCTTGAAATGAGTGCCATACTGAAAATTCTCTCAGTTCAAGTCAGTCTTGTTAGAATTTTCTTGACACTGCGTACCGTTGTACAGGAATCACACTCGTATCACATGTCTGTCCGGGGTATTAGAAGATATTTAATCAACATAAGAAAATAAAAACCTCGACTAAAACACCCTTCGCACATTGCTCATATGCTAATTGTGATTTCTATCGTTATTGGCATGTGATTGCAGCCTACAGAAAAGAGAAAAGTTCATCTCTAAATAGCTTTTGCTGTCGTCGATCGGTGGCTCAAACGGGGATTAAGTTGGTCGGGAGTCGAACCAGAAATGTTGAAGACCGCTAGAGTTGACCGTAAAGTTGTTCAATCTTCTTGATTTCATTTGTTTACCATTAGAGTCAAGCTTTTATAATTGTATTGTTAGAGCAAACTTTGCTAGTTTGTACATTGCATTTATTCAGTTTTTGCAGTGTTGAATTATTGGATTATCTTATATCACCTTTTAATAAACCCGAATGTAAAGAAAAATGCAATGCATCATCACATTGATAATGCCAATCTAAAGGATTATTGCATGACAAGTGTGGAATTACTGCATTTCGCATTGCAAAGGTTGATATTCAGTCTAATTCGTGCAATGTTATAATGCTTGTGGTTACTTGGGTGCTGTTGTAATAGTCAGGGTTATGAGGAAGCCCATTATAAATTGGCACATCCGACATGTGGAAAAGTCGCGCCAGACCTCTCAAATTTGCTGAAGCAAATCCTTTATTTTATTGTTCGATAATGTGTTTTTGAGATTTCTCGTCGCACGATTGAAGTATCACATTCTATTAATATGATGACGAAAGGTCCGGTGAGGAAGCACGGTATACATAGCAGCACCTTTGCATGGTAATATGTACCTTCATCGGTTAATGAGATGTGCCCTACCTTAGGCGTTGCTTTGCATCAATTAAATGAGTCAATTTATATTCACACTTTCGTTGCGTGCCTTATTTTTCATACTACAAACTACTGCTGAGCCATTAACTCAACTGAGCTAGACCGTTGTGCAGCAAACCGAGGAAAATCCCGTAATACGGTATATCATTTCCATTCTCCAGCTGATGGTTGTGCGTGTACTGCGTGGCACTGCAGCAAAAGTTAAATGTTTATTCGGTGCCAACATTTACCAAATTTTAGGCCATGCCTGGCCTTGTGAATCGCAAGGTTTAGCACCCAGCAGCACTTATTAAATAAAAATGATAATTGTTATTATTCCTTTTCCGCTCGGGTCGCTTTCCGGCGGAAAATTCAAACTGTAAACCAACAGAATGGGCCCTCTCGAAATGGAGAAAACTGAGGCGTATTTTCTTGCCTCGAACCAACGCGCACACTACAGACGTCGACCTCGCCCGGCGACGACCGGAGGTCAAATATAAACACCAGTCCCGGGGGTAAATTATACCACTTAGCGAAAAAAATGGTGTCAACGGAAAATTGAACAACAACCCCGAAGAAAAATGTCTTTTAAAACAAAACAAAAAATAAAAGCCGGGAGAAATGCTGCCGTAGAACTGGGATTGCCCCGTCGCGTCGTCATCTACGTAGTGATCGTAATCCGTCGTAAATCTTCGCATAATCCTATACATTTTTTGTCGACACTCTCCCTCCAGACAAAGTTGGATTCTCCTATTTTCTTGCTTCGTGGAAGTGAAATCGTCGTTCGTCGCTGCTGCTTTCCTTGAATGGTTTTATTTCCGTTTCGATGGCCCTTACTTCACCCACATTACAACATAGGTGTGGTTGTGGGTTGATGTAGAAGGGAGTCACTGATGTAAGCACAGTATTGACCACACCACGTCCTTCCTAAAGACGCCACTGTGCATACCAATGAAGCAGACTAAGCTTCTGAAAAATGGACCAACGATTGAGTGCAATGCCTGCAGCCATGTTGGATGATCTGCGTGGTTTTGAATTATGTAGAACGCTGAAACGGAGATAAAACGTTTTCCGTGCTGCTTGTCTATCCATTATGTCGAACTTTTGAACTGATGATTAGGCGACTGCGTGAAAAGGTCTACAAGGGGCGAGAGAGGATCCGGAATTAATTTAGGAACATCACCACACAACGAACATTTATTGTTCAATTGTTGTTCACCATGTCATTCCGGATAGCACAAATGATTTTGTGCTCCAACGGCTTTCAATTTTATTCCCAGTTCCAATTACTAGCTATAAACATTTGCTTGCGGGGCATATTAACGAACAGGTGCGGAAGCTAAACAAAAGCCACTGTCGTCGTAACTGTTTTCCCATTAGTGTGTCGACAATTTAAAAATGAATAAATAATGGCGTTACAACAATAATGCACACTTCAGCTGCTGGTACATGCCATCACCCATTATCTCCCATACAAGATAAATTTGGTTGTATTAAATAGCAACGGAGTACAGCATCCCTCCAACAGCTAACAGCAGCAATAAAACACCTCACCCATCCCGTCCTGGGCGACCTGCCGCACGTGACGGGATATAGAATTTAAATGAGTTTTGGTAAATTTAAGTTAATCTTGTAATCAATCTCGTGACAGCAATTTAATAGCCACAAACATTGAAATTGTTTGTTCTCATGATGTAGATTGATATTTGGCTAATCACTTTCCAATCCTCTATCTACACCTTCTGTGTGGCTTAAAAAGCTGTTGAGGATGATGCTCTTAGGCAGTGAAAGTTTGACAATAATTGAAATTTTGACACCGTGCATCGCCTTGACCTTTGCAGTACTACGACTTGTGTCCTGGTTCAAGACACTTAAAGCAAACATCCGATGGCTCCGGTGGGAGGCCTATTTGCTTGCCCTTATCTCGGTCTTCAGCGCGGCTTTTGCAGTGGCGAGCACCACCCGCCGTTCGTTTCGCTCTTCCTCAGATCGCGCTCGCTGCATCCGCTGCCTAGTCCGTGTCTAAACGAAGTAGGTTTCGCTCACGGTGGAGCGCTCCCCTAAACACTCCTTCGTCGAAGTATAATGTCTTCCACTGCAGTAAACAACCAGGTGATCGCTGTGAGTGTAGCTATCGTCTACTCTCCAGTTCGAATTACTAGTTAGGCCAGGACTATAAAAAGTAACGTCAATAATCGACTCCGCACCTTTCCGACTAAAGATACCCTTGGTACCGCCATTAGTCAGGTCGACATCTAGTATTGCCAGTGTCTCTAGCAGGATCTGACCTCGATGGTTCATGAAACGGCTTCCCCATTCCACGGTCCAGGCATTGAAGTCACCCGCTATTACCTCCGGGTTTCGCCATGTAAGCAAGGTCGTCACGAGTCTCACATGATATTTCTTGGCATCGTCCATCGATTTGCGAAGTCGCAAAAGGTCCGTTTTCAGGCCCTTACTTTTGTTGGACTTCGTGGACGCAAAGTCGATGATCTTTCCAAGCTGCTGCTCAGCCACCTAGATCGCGGACAGCCCATCTCGCTTTTGGTTGATGGCCGTCATCAACAACGCTCCGTCCAATATCTCCACCGGCAGGCTAGCCCCCGCTTCTTCTACCTACCTACCTCCTCGCTTCTCCTTAACGGAAACCTCGCCAACCCACTCCTTACGAAGAGTGCCTCGCAACTACCACTTCCTCGTACGTTTTGATTTTTGTTGTTTGAATTTTTCATCATTAATCCCACGAGCAGCACGGGAAAAGCGGTCCAACACGCCAGAGCCCTGCATCAACGCGGAAAGGGGCGAAATACGGTGGGGAGTGCCCAGGAACCCCACAGGCTCTGTTAATGATCGAGCATCTTTTTCGCCCCCTCAATCACTCATTCCTTGCCACCAGGGATGCCATATATACAGTTTTATCTGTATTATACAGATTTTGGAGCACCCGAACAGATTTTGTTTTATATGAAATACAAATTTTTGAGCAAGAGCGGCCATTATATTTTTGTATGGGATACAGATTTTTCTCCCAAATTTTGTATGGGATACAACTTTTCGAAAATAGCGATACATGACGTGAGTTTTGCCGGGGCCCGTGGCGTAGTTGGTCACACGTTCGCTTCATATGCGGATGGTCATGGGTTTGATTCTCAGCCCCGGCACTTGCAATTTTTCGTCAGTTGCTTTTCCCCCGAGAGCAACTGACACTGACCCTCTTCTGAGCCCCATGGCTCAAACGGACCCGGATACCTGGACATCGGCGAACTGCTACTCATAATGGACCTCCCAATCGGACTGGAAAGGAACAACGGCCATCCATCATCATCCTTGTGCTCATCATTCTACTAGGTATAAAGTAGAAAAAGTGAAAGCAGCAGAAAGGCAGCCAGTTCGATAAAGTAGAATAGAATCTAGGCGCTGTACAAAATGTAAGTGCAGCTGTCAATTGAAATTGCTCACGTAGTACCCCAGTGGACAATAGAGCTGTAAATTAGGTTAAGTGATTAAGAATAAAAAAAAATGACGCGAGTTTCGACTGGAAATTTGTTGAATATTTTAACTGGCTTTCTCAGTCTGGAGAAAATTCAAAACGACTAGTTTTGTATTGCCCGACGTTTCGGCCTTGTTTATTTGGCCTTTTTCAAGGGTAAACTAAAATAGGGTACAATTTTGGTGTTATAACATAGAACAGAAAACATAACATAAAACTACATCTGCACTGTCTGTCGTTCTTCGTTACATTTATATATGCCGCAATTTTCATGTTGGGCTTCTTGTATGACTGGATTTTGTAAATGACAGTTATTAGGGACATTTAACATTTTTTACCATATTCAAAAACTTATGAAAAAACTATTTGATTTTGTTTGGGGACACTGGACTGGACATACCTATTACACTAGTTTACAGAATTTTTGAACTCGGTAAGCTGATGATCGTTTTTGGTGTAGAATCATGCCCTGAGTTCTGCAGGGAAGAGTTTGAAATCGTCGTCGGGATGCGGCCCAGACAGTATTCCACCGCTCGTACTTAAACGTTGTTTGGATACACTAGCCACACCTTTTGCAGTGGTATTCAACCTATCCTTGGCTACCGGTGTTTTCCCGAGCTGCTGGAAAGAATCTTATGTCTTTCCAGTTTTTAAAAAAGGTTGCAGGCGGATGGTTTCAAACTATCGTGGTATAGCTGCACTTTGTTCTATTTCGAAGTTTTCGAGGTGATCGTACTGCGTGATTTAGTACATAACTATGCGCATTACATTTCTCCAGACCAACACGGGTTTATGGCCAAACGCTCAACGACAACCAATTTAGCGGTGAAAGCCGTTCTTGATCAGACAAATTGAAGACGGTCACCAAATTGACGCTATATACACCGACCTTTCCGCTGCGATTGATAAAATGAATCATCAAATCGCAATAGCAAAATTCGACAAACTTGGCATGAGCAACCAAATGCTGATTTGGCTCCATTCGTACTTGACTGGTCGCAGTATGTCCGTCAAACTTGGGGACCTTGTTTCGTCACCATTTGCGGTTAGTTCCGGTGTACCCCAAGGCAGCCATCTTGGGTCGTTCTTATTCTTACTGTACATGAATGACGTTAATTTTGTTTGTTGAAGTATTTTCTGAATGGTGCCGCCTCAATCGCATGTCTCTGAACGTATCAAAATGCGCAGTCATTTCGTTCAGCCGCAAATATTCACCTTTGCAATTTGGCTATACTCTGTTTGGTACGAAGCTACAACGTGAAACGACTATCAAGGACCTGGGAGTTATGATCGATTCTAAGTTGACGTTTAAGGATCACATCGCATACGTTGTCTCCAAAGCCTCATAGCAGCTAGGATTTTTGTTTCGTTTTGCCAAAAAATTCTAAGACGTCTACTGTTTAAAATCTCTGTATTGTTCTCTCGTGCGTCCCATTTTGGAGTATTCGTCTATTGTCTGGTGTCCTTACTACCAGAACAGAATTCAGCGGATTGAGGCAGTCCAACACAAATTTATCCGATTTGCTCTTCGTCACCTTAGATGGAATGATCCGCTTAACTTACCTAACTACAGTAGCCGCTGCAAGCTGATCAATTTGGAGTTACTGGAGGCAAGACGCAACGTTTCGAAGTGCTGCTTTGTATGAGACCTCTTACAAGGTAACATCGACTGTTCCAGGTTGCTTAGCTGTCTTGATATCAACTTACGTGGCCATAACTTACGCTCACACTCGTTTCTTGTAATTCCGTTTTCTTCTACCAACTACGGTTTGAACGAGCCTATGCGTAGCATGTGCCGCGTTCTAAATCTGTACTATCGTGCATTCGATTTTAATATGTCACGCGTTACAAATAAGTGTAATTTTCGTCGAATGTTGTGTTAAATTTAGTTATTTTAGCTTGATAAATAATAAGTTTAGTGTATATGTTTCGTCTAGACCGGTCATTGGGGTAAACATTTTACCTGTTGACTTTGAATAATTAAATAAAGACTAAAACGCGAAGGGAAAAAATTACAGTAGAGCGGAAATTTTTTCGACTTTCCATACAAGGTTGATGATTTGAAATCGATTTTTGTTCCATTTTTAAGCAAAGTCGCTTAATTCACATATCTCATTCGCCATAATCAATGCTCCGATTGAGCTGAATTTTTTACTGTAACTCGCCTACATATGATATGTCAAATAAACGTTGAGAAAGAATTTTTGAATTGTTTTTTTTTCTTATTGAATCAAGATGGAAAAGTTTAGCAATGTGTGCGTCGACATGGCCCGATAAAATAAAATTCCGTGAATTTCACAATCGCTCGATTGACACTTGGAAACCCTTAAAGTTTTTCTCTGTTATGTTTGTATCGAAATAGTCAAATCCTTCCCAACTAAGCTGAAATATATGGCCAAGTTTCAGGCAATTTGGCTGACAAAAACCCCTCATGACAAAGAGAACAAACCTGTCGATAATACCCATTGTCACCCTATGTTAATTTTAATTTAAATTTTATTTGTCAGTGTATTTGTAGTTTTATGAAATGATCATTGTTCGTTTGTTATGGTAAATAATCTGTTGTAAATGAGTA
This sequence comes from Aedes albopictus, assembly GCF_035046485.1. Taxonomy (NCBI): domain Eukaryota; kingdom Metazoa; phylum Arthropoda; class Insecta; order Diptera; family Culicidae; genus Aedes; species Aedes albopictus. The sequence continues at coordinate 193,469,194 of NC_085136.1, forward strand.
AAAATGTGTAGAATGAAATGTATCGCAAATGTAGTTAGTTATACTCAATTTTAAGCAGTCTGTGCAACACACAGTTGAAGACGTTCAATAAATAAATAAATTCATGCCAATATTTGACCTATATATAATTCATCTATCGATTCGGCTCTATAGCGATTGCTAGACCCACTTTTAAGCTGCGTGGAAAGAATGTAATCTGTACATCACTTTTACGACGCGACTGATGTGCAGCGAAAATGTTGTGATATCACAAGAATTTTTTTGCTGTGTAGAGCTTTCGTGTAGTTGGATAAAGTTTTTGGCTTTATCGTACTTTAGACTTGTTCCAAAACTAATGGTGTGTGTTGTGTGTACTATTTTTAAGTTGTTCTCTGCGAGAGTTGGTTGTTTTAATTGTGTGCAATATGCCAGCGTAGGCAGTATTGAGTCCATCTACGTCGGTGCGGAAATTAATAGTACCGTAAACTGGGGTTTAGTTAATCAGTGGGGTGAACCTGATCACTCAACTATCCGCGGATATAGACTTTCAAGGAAGCAACAATTATATTTGAACCATTCGCATGCCAATGACGTAACATTAAAATGGAATGGTAACTTCCTTGAAAGTCGGTATCCGTGGGTAATTGAGTGATCAGGTTCACCCCACTGATCAACTACACCCCAGGTTACGGTATGTGTTTTGTATATGGCACATTTCCAATATTGGTAGAGCGGTGGATCGGAAAGTGCGATCTACTATTTTTGTACCGTCGAGGTTAAACGTGTGGTTGTGTTCAATCATATGCTGTGTGAGAGCTGTTTTTGCTGGTGTGATGTTTGTTGGTGTATTTACAATTTTGTTTACATCTGAGTTGTGTCCGCTCATTCGTTTTTTGAGTTGGTTTGTAGTCATTCCTATATAGACTCCTTCGCAGTTGTTGCAAGGAGTACTATAAACAACGTTATGTTGATCATTTGGGGGAACTGGATCTTTGATCGGTTTTAGCAGAGATTTGGTTGTTTTAATGTTCCTGGTGGCTATTTCTACCTGGTTGTAATCTTTTTTCAGGATGTTGGAGATGGTGCGAATCAAGGTCGGAATGTTTGGCAACGATCGGTAGAGAACTTCTGTGGCTTGGTGCTGATGATCTTGTTGTGAGCTGTTCGTTTGGTGCTGTTCTGTGGTGGATTTGTGGTGCTTGGTTGCGGTTGCATTGGCGGTGAAATTGAAGGCGATATCTCCAGTGGCGGAGGTGGCGGGGACGGCAGGGATGGTAGTAGCTGTGTTGACGTTGGGGTGCTTTGCGGTAGTGCTGGTGGCGGTGGTCCTGGGGATAACAGTGGTGGAGGAGGTCTTTGGCTAGTGGGTGGTGGAGGCGCATTGTTGCTGGTAATGCGGTTCATCATTCTATTTATGAGCGAGGAGGAATAGGTAGTCGTTTCTCCTCAGATTTTGGAAGATTTTATTCTTCTGTTGTTCGATCTGTCCATCCGTGGTTAGCTGGAGAACGCGTTTCATGAAGTTCATCGCTACGTTTATTTTCATGGCTGTTGGGTGGAATGAGTGGTACCTAGTTGAGTAGGCCGCCGGATGATGTGGGTTTGGAGCAGAGATGCCAGATTATTTTTACCAAAAATCTGTATCAATACAGATTTTTCTGTATCGTCGTATTTGAGGGTGTAGTAGCACCGAGAGTCCTAGATTTCAATAGAATCTAATAGAGTAAAGTGGGGCAAAAGTTCGAGTGGGGCAAGAGTTTCTTTTGAAGTTTTTGAGCTTAATTCAAATGATATCTTTCGGGTGTCAAGGTTGTTCGAAGCATTTTTGAAAAAGAGTCTTTCACTCCAAAAATTTTGAAAATTGATCAATATTTCGAAAATTTATGACAAAATGTTGGTTTTTGATCAAAAAATTGTAATATGCGGTGGTCTTTCCAAGGCATGGAATGGAATTGTAATGAAATCGAATCCGATATTTTATTTTGGGGCGTAACTAGGTATATTTTGAAGATGCTTTAGCATGTATAACTTTTTGCAAAAAAGATTTGAAAATCATATTTTACACATAGTGGGGCAAAAGTTCGAATTGTGGGGCAAGAGTTCGAGTCATGTGGCAACTTTAGGTAAAACCCTGAAATTCTGCAAAATGTACATACTATCTCTAAAAATGATGGAATCAGTGAGAAAATTCGATCAAAATTGAAAAAAAAGTTGTTTTATCTGAATTTGGCGGAAAACTACTAATTTTTGGTGTAGTAAATTTAACCCTGATTTGGGTAAAATTAAGATCGAACTTTAAAGTGTATTCCAGTTCTAACATCAAATATTAATTGGTTTTAGGTATTCTACTTACTAAAGTGTGGAAATAGTGTGCTACGTTTAGCGAAATACCACAAATACTAGATTCGAACTTTTGCCCCAGTGGTGGGGCAAGAGTTCGAATTAGACACACACATACAAAAAGTGTTGTAACTCAAAATTGAAAAGACATTTAGCGTAACTTTGTTCAGCAAAATTTTAGTATTCATTTATTTATATCTGCTTGGATTTCTTGAAAAAAATTGAATTTTCAACTAGGGTCGAACTTTTGCCCCACCTTACTCTATTTATTTTTCTTAAACATGTGTGAAAATGGACAAATTTACATAATTTCTTCAAAGTTTAAGCAGTAATTTATAAAGTTTTCATTAAATTTATTGAAAATAACTTCAAATTTAATGCTTTCTGGAGAAATCTGTATCACATTTTAAAAATCTGTACTCTGTATCTTGTCTGTATATAAGGTCAAAAATCTGTATAATACAGAAAAATCTGTATATCTGGCATCTCTGGTTTGGAGTACCACTTGGTTGTTACGGACTGATCGTTGTGTCGAATCACGATCGTATGTAGGAGGGTGCCATCCTTTTCCATCTCGATGGTGAACTGCAGGTGGTTGTTATATTGGTTGAACGCTTCCAGTGTGTTCTGCAGTTCAGGTTTTGGTAGGACGAGAAAAAGATCGTCCACGTATTTTTCAGGACGCGAACGTTGAATTTCAACTTCTTGATCACTGATTCCAGCAGGTCCTCCATGACGTAGTCAGCTAGGATTGAAGATAGGGGGGTTTGTTGGTAGAATTTGGCTCTAAAGCAAAAATAGTGAAGGAATTTTTAAAAAATATTGGACCGGGCCTTCACAGTTTATGACCAAAGTTTGAATGGAGAACTTGGGGTGATCATTTATGCGTTTTCAGTATTAAGGTTTGTTTCGTTATTGTCTAACGCAGTGATTCCCAAAGTGGGCGAAATCGCCTCTTGGTGTGCAAAAATCATATCCAAGGGGGCAAACTAGTTCACTTGGTTTTTATACAAGGATAGTACATACAAGCTGTGCTAATATTTATTTGAAAAAAAAAAAACATCGTGAGAATCGGTTTAAAATTGACTGAGTTATAGCAAAAAAACAACCCGTTCAAAAACAGAATCGGATATAATAGCAGTTAAAAATCAAACAAACAAGAAAGAGAGAGAGGAATGTTTATGTTGATACGTTACATGTAAAATTTCCATTTCAGTCTTCTGAAAAAAAATCTCGCCTAGGGGGGCGAAAAAATATTTCTTCAGCTCCAAGGGGGCGATACCTGCGACAAATTTGGGAAGCACTGGTCTAACGCCTTAGTCTAATGCACATATCAATTGAACACCTCAAGTTCTCCATACAAACTTCGGTCATAAGCGGTGAAGGCCCGATACAATATTTTTCAAAAATTATTTCACTAATGACAGACATTTCTAGGGTCCCAAACCCCTGTTCTTTTTTTCTCATCCCATAACAAAATTTAGTGTTTAACGGTGTTATGATTGATGATTTTTTATTGATGTTAACCTTTTATCATTAACAATGATGGAGTTTATGATTGATCAAAAAAAAAAACATTGCATTAGACCACAGATCTCCTTCTCAAATTTGATATCAAATTGATCTTTATTATAAAGATCGGAAGACAGAAACTTTGCAATCTACTAACCACAAATGAATCAAATGGTGTGATAGTATTGTACGTGCAGTTGAAACCCGGAATTTTCGACTAGCGAAGTTGGATTTTTCTCCAAATCCGTGCGTCGGACCTAACTTCGGAAGTGGTGTGCTGTATAGTGGACCAGGTTTGCTATACAGCGCACCACTTCCGAAATTAGGTCGGACGCACGGATTTGGAGAAAAATTTAACTTCGCTAGTCGAAAACTCCGATTTTCAACTAAATTGAGAATATTTTCACATCATCTTGTCCAGCCACCTCTGCAAAGAATACCCATTTCTTCTCACTTCGTGGTGGTTGATCTTAGCAATATTGCAGGATCTACACAATCATCACACAACCGTGTCCTCCATCCCCCATCAACAAGAAACTTTTTCGTTTGGTTACACAGCCAAAGTCCTCTCTCATCACTGAATACAACTTTTCCAAGCCCACATTTGGTTGTATATTTTTTCCCTCATTGCAACTCCTCGGCACTATCCCATAAAAACGCGGAAAAAACTTTTTTTGTTTTCAGACACTCTCGTGCCCCACTCAATGCCATCCCAATGTCCCCTTTGTGCGGTTGTCATCTACTTTACCAGTGGGCAGACACAAATCAGGATCTAGGGGAAAAAAGTTTTCCCGGTTCCGTTCTCACGCCATGAGATAAAAAATTTGTTCGGAAAAGCCAAATAAACAACTAGTTTCTAGTGAGCCAGCTACACTTCATTTTCGCCGGCCACCAACCACACAACACACCCACTTATACTCACAAAATCGAACAACATGGGGAAAAACCAGGCTCCGGTGCTACGAAAGTCGAAAGAGAACTTCATTTGTGAGGTGACTTTTATGTTTAGCCTTCCAGCAGCTACAGCAGTGCTATGGATATGTAACGGGAATGTGTGTGGAATGCCAGAGGGGAAAATACGAAGAAAACGAAAGTGGTTGAGTGGAAGAGGAAATTCCAGAACATGAGTCCCGAAAAGTTTTCTCGGCCGTGTGGTTGACTGCATAATCTGCCCACGGTGAGGGGAGGGTTTTCAGATAAAACAAAATTCCAAAGACACCTTGTCAAGTTTGTAATCAAAAAGCTTTGTGGTTTCTTCATGACAGATGGATAAAACTTGCCAACATGATGAGGGGTTGCCTTTTAAAGAACCAGAGGGCTGATTGTTTTTAATACATTTTTGAAAATTATTTGTTCTAGAACATGTTTGTCTTATGCATACACGACAACATATGCTAAGGGACCTCCTTTTTAAAAATCAATAAATTATCAAACCATTATGAAGAAACTTATTGAATGCTCCTTTAAAATAAATAAAAAAAATCATGACTACATGGTTCACGAATATAACTCAAAGTCCCACAAAAAATTCATTCAAAAAGGTCTCCATTTCCTAAGAATAAACGAGAACATATCTTTTCACCTCCGCGATAAAGGTTGTTTCATCGTGCTGTCTGAACCACATTTTTCATCATTCACATTTCACTCCTCCTACGTGGCATTGTAGCTACAGTGAGGCAAACTTTGTGTGTGTGGCATTTGATGCTGACTGACTATCAAGCGCGTTTCAATAGGCCAATGATAGCCCAAATTTATCATTCGCGGGAAATTGAGATACGACTCCGTATTTCTTTTGGTGACGCAGAGAAATACCTCTTCTATTCACGGGACAAGAAAATATTGAATGGGCTTCATCTTTCTGCGTAAAGATTATCTGCGGAAGTAGGGCAAGCGTCGTCGGATGAACATACAGGGGATGGCCAAAATGTTTGGGATAGGCAACTTTATTTTTCTCTCACAAAAAAGTTCAACGTGCTTCAACTTTTCATAGAGTGCATCAAAAAATCTCAATTTTTGACTGTTTATCAACCTGTTATATGTGCATCATTGGTACAAATTTGGGCACGATTTAATAATTTTTCGCGAAGTTATAACCGTTCGGGTAAAACACTATTTTTCAGACAACTCATTTTTGAGCTGTCATATCTCGGAAACCAGTGAACCGAATTGAATGAAATTTTGAACGTACACTAACGGTATACAAATGCTTCACAAACTATTAAAACATAGATACTTTTTGAACGTTGAAAAAAGTTACCATGGATTGACACTTTTTGGATTTTTCTCGAAAAAATGTAATTTTTTAAAGTCAATGTCAATAAATTTTAGTGTTGATGTCCAAAGATTTTTCACTTCTGTTCCCAAGTTATATATAATCAGATATATTAGAGCCTATTTAGATTAAAGGAAGAACACATATAGTAATTTTTGTGTGGTATTGTAAATTTGACTTATTTTCCTCTATATGGGTAAAAATTTCAACCCGGTATAACTTAATTCGCCGTTAGAAAAAATTACATTTCATAACGTTGCATTAAGTATCAATATATTGTTGATAAACGTTAAAAAATTCATTCAATTCGGTTCATTGGTTTCCTAGATATGACAGCTCAAAAATGAGTTGTCTAAAAAATAGTGTTTTACCCGAACGGTTCTAACTTCGCGAAAAATTATTCAATCGAGCCCAAATTTGTACCAATTATGCACATATAACAGGTTGATAAACAGTCAAAATTTGAGATATGTTGATGCACTCTATGAAAAGTTACAGCATGTTGAATTTTTTTGTGGGAGAAAAAAAGTTGCCTATCCCAAACATTTTGGCCACCCCCTGTATGGTGACAATGGAAACAAGGCCTTTTATTTTTCAAGGTGACTTGAGATCACAGGCAAATCAGTGTTGGTAGATTTTTTTGTATGAAAAGTATTTGGAAAGCTTAATATGACACAATTTTGGGGCTCATTATAGAAATGACAAAACGGATAAAACATGGCAATAGCTATACGTGCTGAACATAACACCAGAAAAAGAACAATAAACAAAACGATAAACACGAGTCATGATTATGGAAACTGTGTGTGATTTCATGGTAAATTTAGGATGGTAATTAACAAAGATCTCTTGTGCTAGGAAATCTCCTTGAGTGATGAGCACTAAGACGACATACAAGCATACGCCTAAGCAGATATGAGAAATTGCTGCTCACAATAAGCAGCAAGCCAGAAACGTGCGGTGCTGCCGATATGACGGGGCTTTCTACCTCATAGAACAACTCCGAGAAATGCTCCCATTGTCCATTCTCTTGCGTGGGTTGAAATTTCCATTTCAGTCCTAGTGTGGAGCAGGAAATATGAGCAATTTTCGAATCATAATAATAACAGGTTGTTATTGTGAGCTATTTGTGCGTGTGCTTTGCATGCGTTGAACAACATTCCAAGAAGAAGGGAACAACCCATCACTGACTACTGTAGGTATGTAGGCTTGTGGATGCTTTCGGTAGTCGGTTGGTTTGTACTCGGAACATCTGTTACCACTTTTGTTGGCTTCTGCACGTACAAACAACCGTACCCGTGTTAAGACCCATCAAGATGTGTGAAACGTTTGCTGTAGCTCCATTACGAATTCCGATAGCATTCAGCGATATGGCTAAAAGACAAACTGTTAACTGTGAAATTATAATTGTTTATTAACAAGATCCAACACTACAGTTTCGTATGTATTGCCTATACACACCATGTTGAGTTATCAATTAAGCTTACACATTTCCTGCGCAATTTCACCACAACATCTATAAAGCAATCCGGAGTAGTGTAAATTGTATGATTGATGAATAAGTTAAATGTGTTTAAGATAAATACCTACTTGGAAATGTGTCGTAGACCAAAATGTAAGCTTCGATAAACGTGCGAGTATTCAGCAAAACCATGCTAAAAGAGACGGGTTTGTTTACGGGTCGATATCGCAGTTAATAATTGTGGACGTTCTTTTAGTGTTCGATGAGCACGGTTTTTCCCAGTGAGAACGTCATGTATGAGCATTTGAACATAGATGACATTAGTAGTTAGTAGTCTGTTATTGACCAAGTAACAAAAAAATGGATATTGGGCGGGAAAAGCTGCCATTCTCAATGTGTACCTTGGAGAATTCAAAGATTTATTTAGTCATTAATCGCACCGGCCCCACCAGCAGACGAACGAAAACGACCTACGACTCATTGATTTCGCCGCCTCCAAAAACATGCCCATAATTAGCACCTTTTTTTAACCTTTTTCCTCATCGTTACACCTGGAGATAAGGGGCTGTTCATAAACCACGTAGACCAAAATTTGGCAATCTCAGACCCCCCTCCCCCCTCGTAGACTTTTGTACATACAAAAATTTTGAAATTTGTATGGAGCCTAGACTTTGGCCAGACCCCCCTCCCCCCAAAAAGTCTACGTGGTTTATGAACAGTCCCTAACAACAGCAGACGAAATCGCAAATCGACCATATTCTGATTGACGAACGGCACTTCTCAGACATTATCGACGTCAGGACGTACTTTGGCGCAAACATCAACTTCAACCACTTCCTGGAGATGGTCAAACTGCGCCCAAAACTTTCCGTCATCAATGATGTACGGTAACCGGGCGACCGCCACGGTGCAACCTTGAGCGACTGAAGCAACCGGATGTCGCCTCAGCATACGCGCAGAATCTCGAGGCAGTGTTGTTAGACGAGGGCGAGCTCGATGTGGCCCCTCTAGAGGACTGCTGGAGAACAGTAAAAGCGAATAGACTTTTCCGTCCAAACTTCCCCGACCGCCAACGCAAAAGCAATAGCGGACAGCTACCTTTTTCAGATACCCTCGTGTCCGCTCGCCGCAGCTACCCAACGCTCGTGCTTCGATTGGGCCACCGGTTGCGTGCCGCTTACGCTCCATCTGCGCAGCTTGCCGGCCAAGCTGCCGGCCGTATCTCAGACGCTCTCCAGAAATACAGAGTCGCTCTCCGGTGGTGTCACAAGCTCTACGATCAAACGCCTTGATTAGGCCACCGTTCGTGTGCCGGTCGTCCTCCACGAGTCAGCAGCCGTGTTCTGGTCCGACTCCAAGCGCTTTCCGGCAACGCCCCTCCGGTCAACGAAGAACGCCACCCCCCCCCCAATCAGAATTCCATGGCCGCGCACCTGCCGCTTCTGGTCGTGTTTAGTCCGGGACCTCAACTGACGCTCCAGTGACCACTCCGACAATGCACTAGTCGCTCACCTGCGACGCAGACGTAGCACGCTATCTGTGACGATCCTGGCGGTCGCTGGATCAGCACCTGGATTAGCCGAATACAAGATTTGAGATAAATTTCCCTGTAGTTGTGTATTGGTTCAACACCGTCCGAAACTCCTTCTCTACTAAACGCCCTGAGATCCGGTAGACCAAAAGATGGCCTTCCGAAGCAGTACAAAAGTTACAAAGGAGTGTCGCAGTCATTTTTAATCTATTCTGCAATTGAATTAGAATTACATGAATGTAGCTCCTATACAACCAAAACCCTGCGCTGTCAACACTTTTTTGCGACTTGTGTGCTGCTTTGGTTGAGTGCCCAGCTCGGAAGCGGCCGTGGCTGCGACCATCCGCTTGGGGCTTAGGTTAGTCCTCGTCTGGGACGACGAGTGCTCCCGGGGTCATTTGACATTTCAAAGTAAGGGATGAAATATTAGTATGACGTACGTTCTAATGCAAGATCACCTCTACTTCACATCGACTGTTACGGGAAGGGGCTTTTGATAGTGGATAGGAGGGAAAGTCGCGTGATGCGGATTTTTTTGGTAAGTGATGTAATACATGCAACATATTTTCTAATCAAAGCACATATTTTTATTTGGGCTAACAAATTACACATGTCGACACCGAAGACGAACCATCCAAATTTTTTTGTAGCATTAGCATTAGCATTAAGCGAGTCGCACAAATTCGTAGGTGGTACAGTCCTAGACCGTTGTTATGAGGGTTGGCTTCTTCCCGTCCGAACCAAAGCACAAAGATTTGGGACTAATCTCTGACTCTTAGACAAGACTGACGCAATCCTCCAATGGTCGAAGAGGCGTTCCAAGGGCATTCCAAAAGATTTCAGGAGCGTTCCAGGGATTTTCATTGAGTCTAAGGGGTTTCATGGACGTTCAATGGGGTTTCAAGCAGTTTCAGAGGCGCTCCTGGGTTATTCCAAGAGGTTGCAGAAGGTTTCAGGTGCGTTCCAAGGATTTTAAATGGGTTTCAGGGGCGCTCCAACGCTGTTCTAGAGGCCTCAAAGGGTTGCAAGGGCGTTCCAGGGAGTTTTAACGAGAATCAGAGGCGTTCCATGGTGTTTCAGCAGCGATCGAAGGGTGTTGCCGTTGGATTCATTGGGTTCTAAGGGCATTTATAGGGAAACATCTCTGATATTTGTGTGGCTTTGTGTTCGTGTGGCTATTGTCACCAAGCATTTAGTTGCAGTGTGCCATTGGGCGTTGTATGCTAGTCCGCAGTTCAGTGCCGTGCTTCCTTCAAAGAGCGAATACCTCAAATGTCATCGGAAACCCTCAAACCTTGAAACGTCTCGAAACCCCCTATGGAAATCTTCTGAAACTTCCTCTACAGTCTCCTAACTCCGCTTGAATATCATCCCGAAGTCTCCTGAAAGCCCCTGAAAAGCCATGAAACTCTTTTGGAACCGTTGGAACCGTTCAACAACTAAGCGAGAATCGGTCAACATTTGGGATGAGCTGAAATCCGTGGATGAACCTCAAGGTATTCGTAACAATCTGAACCGGGACCAGGCTGAGTTACGGCCGGTTCCAGTCATCGATTGGTTTCCAATGATATTATTGAATTACATTTCATTGGAAAAAAGAAAACATTTTCAATTGATACTTCTCCAGCAAAATTCTACGATTTTTCTTCATACATTCCGCGGGCCGCTAACTATACAACCCTACAACTCCATTATCACCGCCTTTTGGTTGAACACCTCAGTTATTTGTTACCGATTTTAGTCCAGATTTAAAATATATTCGTCAACCCATTGAATACATAACATGTTGTGTAATAAAAACTTCAATAAGAAAAAAAAATTCCTAAAGTGTGGACAGGTCACATTTCAACTCTCCTCATCGACTCCATTCGATCGCCTGCCAACCATAATTCGTGCTTCCGTCAACGTTTCCTTGCGGTGCACATCCGAATCGTTGCTTGTGCTGTCTGGTGTTCTTGATTAACAGCAGTTTTGTCTTTTGGGTAGTTCCAGACACATTTCCACCACACTACTAGTGAGAAGTGACATACAAGCTATCAAGAATGCATACAAGCAACAGTACTTCCGTGCCCGTAAGGACTTGCTAGCTCTAGCTAGCTGGCACCACAAGTTGCGAACTGGCTTTCTCGTCTTCCAAAGGAGCATGATGCATGCACATACCGGGCGGCTGCAAATTATAGTGCCAAACATGTTTCTTGTGCACTTCCGAGGCACGTACAGCGGCTTCCAGCCGGCAAAAAGCAGCCATTAGGTACACCGTACCGTGCCGCCCTCGGAACCGTAAAGAAGTGGTTGAGCAGTCGAGGTATGGGAGCAGCAATATTATGCACACACCGACGACGACGACGACGACTCTCGGAATGGCAGAGCCGATGATGGTAACGTGTGTGAATCTTTCTCACCCGAACTTGAGGCCGAAATGGTGTGTAGGCAGGTACACGTCTCAAACTATTCGTCGTCATCGCCGTCGTCGGCAGGGCGTTCGTCGTACACCAAGGCCAATCAGCAGACAGAGCTCGACCAGCCGGGGAGTCGATACGGATAGGCGAAAGGTGTAAACGATCCTGTAAGTGCTTCCACAAGAAATTGGCAACACACCCCCTTCTTTTCATGCTCCGTGTTGGTACAACATGTACGTTTCAAGGCTCCATTGTCGTCATGCTTTTGGGTTCGGTTCTTTATGTGGCTTACCATTCAGGACAGCCAGTTATTCACCATTTATTGCATATAACAAACAATAAATCATGAATGATGTTTTACAAAAGCATAAGAAAAATGTAAACGTTGTTTATGTAGTGAGGTGAACTGCTGACAACTGAAAACTCTTCTATTGGTACAGTTGTACAGATAGAGGTATTAGTTATATATCAATAGTGCAATAATGGAATCGAGTGATTTCGAATTCCTTGTCTAAGAAAATGGTCTGTAAAAAGTTATTGTCAAGGCTTAAACGAAACGAGTTTCATATAGATTCATTACTTTTCCGCCAACAACGCCTGTGATAGTAAAAAAATTCTAACGATACTTAGCTTTTCCTGTGCTTGTATCTTAGCTTTCTTTCCAGACAGAGCTTCAAGCGCCCTTATGGATAAGACCGATTTTATGACCAGTACATACTTGGTAATGGTGTGCTGCAGAAGCATCCGGAATAATTTATAAGATCGCCGACTCGTAGCATAGATCCGTTCAAGATTATAAAGGTTACTGGTTAATTTTTAATTGCGATGAATTCGAATCGGCCGTCATCGAGCGGAAGTTCATTGAGATGTGGGTGGTTCGGTAGATGCACTGCATAGCTTAATGTTGTGCTGGTCTCTCAAGTGTCCAGCCGGTAAAGTAGATTGAATCGAGAATAACCAATATGGGGTCTCCAGTTGGCCTAGTGGTTAAGGCTATGGATCGTCAATCCGGAGACGGCGGGTTCGATTCCCGTTCCGGTCGGGAAAATTTTCTCGACTCCCTGGGCATAGTGTATAATTGTACTTGCTTCACAATATACAAATTCATGCAATGGCAGGCAAAGAAAGCCCTTTAATTAATAACTGTGGAAGTGCTCAAAAAACACTAAGTTGAAGCGAGGCAGGCCAAGTCCCAGTGCAGACGTAGAGTCATAAAGAAGAATAAGAAACCAATATGCAGTACAGTTAAGGTGCCATTACACTGGTTGCTATGATGATAAATATTTGGCCAAACAAGCCCAACAAATGACCAACACAACGTGAATCATGACAAACTTGGAGAAATGTCGGACTACAATGACAAACATATTTGTCCGTTGTAAATAACGTGTAGCAAGTATGTCAAAATTGCGCAAAGTTGTATTTTTTTTGTTCTCTGTAATCCACTTTACTCCAAAAATTCTGGAAGAGCTCGAGGGTTTTTCCAGCTGGGGTATTAGAGAGTCGTGTGAGGTTGATTTGTCTTTATTAAAGAGACTTTCAGCCCTTGGCTGGTTCGTCTCTATTGATGTAGATGGCCTCGTTACACCCCACGATGATTACGTTGTACATATTACCACAACAGTAGTGGTTGCATGACTGATTGTCACCATCATGAAGGAAGTGGTCCTGTAGCATGACGTAAAAACCTCTGTCGAAGCTGCGTAGGTCTTCCGAATATTCTGCCGGTGGCAGTATAGGCTTCAGTGGTGTTACAAGGCTAGTATGAACAAAAAGACAGTATGTAATAAGGGGAAATACGGAAATCACAAGATTAACCACGTAAATCGTTGATCATAGGGCGCTTATCAGGTCGAGTCCTTTGAAAGAAGCCTAAGTGGCAATTTTTCGTTCAAGATATGTAACTATTTTTTCTAATCAAATAAAGACTACCTGTTGGGAAAAAAATCGAATTAAAGGTAACATTTAAAACAAATTAAAAAAAAAACAATAAATAAGAATGTTTAAGATGTTGTATTCAATTCGCAATGTTTGTAAAATTAAATAAATCAAGTGATAAGTCTAAACATAATTTAAAATCAGCTACATAAAAGCACAATAGGGGAATCAAATTTCGCGGTCGGTAAATAGGGTATCGCGCTACTTGGGCGGTGGTTTTCTTCGTCTGTTATTTTCGTCTGTTTTCCACTGTAACTCGGTCAATTTTGAACCGATTGACTTGAAATTTTGTACACGGGTAGATACTATACCTATCTCACCGCATTCCAAGAATTGTGTCAATTGGTTCAAGATTGACTGAGTTATAGTGGAAAACAGACGAATATAGAAGCCACCGCCCAAGTAGCGCGATTCCCTACGATAAATTTGGCAACACAATTCACAATTCTTGGCTTAATGGATCGATAGATCTGAGGCAGATGACACCTAGAAGAAAAAAAGAGTAGTAGTATCAAGAAAAAGTCATCAAAATCAGTTACGTATTAGCGATAGATATTGTGGATACCAAAAATGTGATTTTGGAAGGTTTGTGATCCATTAATATCACTGTTCAGACTATAACTTTGCTGTAAACTTTTCAAAATGCCCGCAAATTATTTAACTCGAAGAAAAATCAATTATGTTTAGTAGGGTATGTGTACTAATTTTGATCATAACTCGTAAATCAAATTCACTAGAAATAATATTTTGATCATATCACGCGTCAGTGCTGAAACCACATCCAGATCATTTTAGGAGCTCAACCTAAGAATATGGTATTGAAAAACTTGTGAGACTAGACCAGCTCTACAAGAAAGTCACGGAAAAACTTATCTTTCTTCGAATATTTAAGATAAATGTCTCGAACTACCTTCGAAAAATGCAAATTGATATTCATCATGACGTTTGAGTATTTCCGGCTCTAAAAGGGTAAACAATTATTTTTTCAATCTTTTTTTTTTGCAAAATCCTATTTATTGAGTCTGAGATATCTTTACCAATACTTTACCGATTCTTATGATTTTTTTAACTGCTAAACGATCGACTGTAAGGTTTAATCTTATGATTTTGGGCAACGCAGTCTTTTTTGTAATAACTTGTAACTTGTAACGACTAGGAGAGATAATAACATTAATGAGAGGAACTCAATATCACCGATAGGGCACGTTGACCATCCATAATACAAACGGAAAAGTAGTCAAATTGCGCCATTGCCGATACAAGTTGTGCGAGAAAAAAGAATAATTTATACAGTTTGAGTTCAGATAAGTAGTTTTGTTAAATATTTTCAAACAGTTTCATAACATAACAAATTTAAAATTCACAGTATGTACCTAAAACAACCAAGCCCGACCGTTACACTAAACATTGGACACATAACGAAACGAATATTGTAAGTCATAGCAACTCAAAATTAACACATAATTGTACAAACAAACATTAAATTACAGTACCCCCTGAAGATGACACCAATCCAGTGTCAAAACGTCGGGCAGATAGCTTAAATTTCGTTTATTACAATAAAGACTGCGTTGCCGAAAATCATAAGATTATGTTTCTTTTATTTATTTACTAGCTATCCCGGCAAACTTTGTCTTGCCGTCTTGGGGTGGTTTGACAACTGTTGAGCTCAAAATAACACCGCACTCTAGATTGGTTTCATTTCGAACGTGTTGATTTCCTTCCCAGCTCATGAAAAATTAGTATTTTATCAATTTTCTTACTTTTCTATTTGGCTTTCGTAACTTGTTGTACATATAAACATAGCCACCATGAATACGAACAGAACCGTGCAATAATCATGCTGATCGGTTCATCCGTTCATGAGTTTTGTTGCCTCAAAGGAACTTCGAACTCATTTTTATATATATAGATTTATTCCGTCAAACATTGTAGATATGTTAGCATTATATATAAACAAATTACTTAAATTGGCTTAAATTTAAATTGTTTTGGTTTCGGATTGACTTTAAGTGTTGTTTTAGTTTTTTCCGAGACATTGTAAAGTCAATAGTTTCGCAGTGGCGATTAAAATGCCATCATTCGATTAAAAGGGCTATAGGGGAATTAGGGGCACAATGGACACCCTAAACAAATGAGTACTTCACTCTGTATAACAGAGTAAAACCTAACACATTATCAGTTGACTTACAGCTTTAACCCTTCAGCGCGCGCGCTGTTGTAAAAAGTACAACACTACCAAAAAAACCTCGCTTTTCGTATACAGTGCGAGCGCGGTGCAGTTTCGGTTGCTTGATGGCGCGCGTCTTGAAAGGTTAACTTGTGTTCTACGTCTTTCAATGATTTACAGCAGGTAGAATGTCTTTATTGTGAAGAAATAATGAATTGTAAACCGTGTGTTTTTCAGGGCTTACAGGAAAGGTACGGGGCGAAATGAACACCCATCTGGGCATAATGAACACCCCTTTATATTTTATGGTAATTCTTTGGTGACATCGACCAGTTAAGTAATTTGCCTACGAAAATCAATACTACAGATATAATACTCCATCGTAGACGAGTTTACATAACATCAAAGTTAATTAAATAAACTTTAGGCTGAAATAATCGGATTGATTTTTTCCAAACTCTCTAAAACGCCTAACAGTATGCAATGCGCGTACATCCATTTGTAATTGACAGTGTTCATTTCGTCTCGTATCGACTACAACTTTAAAATTGCTATTTTAAGTGAATTCTAATCACATATAAAATACTTCATCCGTTGCTAAATCTTCGTATACATGTAGATAAGGTAAACTATTCACTAGTTTTTATGGTGGACTCACTCCAAAACTCGTTACACCTTATTTGATGCTGCTTCGAAATTATAAGAATTTCACCATATGGAGAAGATATTTAAATTTCAATGATATTTTGTTTATTTTGGAGCCATAGAAATGATACTTTTGAAAAAAAGAAACATGACTTGTTCCTTTACACTTATGCATTAAAAGTTTTACATAAAAGTCAACGGTTTCGACAAAAACAGGGGTGTCCATTTCACTCCGGTTGTCCATTATGCCCCTAATACCCCTATTTCGCATAATGTGTTCGGCAGTGTTTGCGTGAAAACATATTTCGAGCATCATCTACACATGCTATACAGTAAGTGTTTAAGGCCGGACGGGACGGTGGTTGAATCGTCCGCCATTGCTCTGTTGCTAGTAAGAAGCAAATCTCAACTTCTACTTCATATTATTGACTAGAAATTTGATCGTTCATTTGCTCACTTGTGGTGCACAATCGACTAAAGTTTCAGCTACGTCAGTGCAGTGGAAATTGATATTTGCTTCTTCAAAATCGCGAGGCAAATTTTTAGAAAGAGAGGGAAGATAGGAAAAATTACACGTCGTCCCGTGCGGCCTTAAAAAATCAGCTGTTTGGATGCGTTCAATCAAAAGTTATACACTATCTTCTGTGGTGCATTTTTTTCGAGTACAGGCCTTAGGCAATGCATGTTTCACTTCTTGTACCAACTTTTCGAACCCTGTAAGCAGAATACCCTCTTCAAATGAGTGTAATCAGTTTCGTACCTTCCCAAGTAACATTTTAAGTTTTGTTCGGCTCTACAAGAGATCTTCATGACCAATTTTATAAAACTTGCAATAAAACTGAATCATATATCAAAGCCTCTTGATAACCTCTTTAAGAGCATCTTCCGGCTAAGTGGACCACTCTCGGAGAGGTTTTGCAAACCGCATTAAGAGTAGCAATAAACCCGTTTTAAAACCTCTCGATTGTTGTTGTTTTTTTTCCAACAAAAACTATGACAGCTCAAAATGCAGAGAAGCTTCTTCGATGGCACGTTAAGTTCAGGAGGATACATCATTCGTAAGTAGAAAGCGATCATTTCAAAGTTATATTTTAGTAGTTATTGTGCTGGTAGGCTTATGCGCATTCGAATTTACTGTGAATATTGGGGTTGCAGAATCATAAAATTAATGCGCTTCGGAAATAGTGAATATTATCATCTTGGAATGAAATAAATCAATTTGTGAATTTAGTAAAACTATCTCGAATCACAAGAAAACTCAGCAGAGAGGGTTTATTTATGTGAGCATGTTATGAAAATGGTGGCAAACTATCAACTCATTGCTAATTTAAGCAAAATTAACTATTTTCCATTCACGTAAGCTAATTCTGCAATATGGCGTCGACCATAATCAGCGAAAATAAAACGAAAGCAAGTTTACTTTTATGATGACCGCAATAAACCTAGCAGCACCTAGCAGTCTCATAGTTTCTGCTTTTCCACCAACAGATGTCGTTACTAATCGAACGGATCGCCATCTGTTGAGAGTTTTAACAGTTTTATTATGGTAATAATGATTGCCAGAAGGTTTACATATCGGAAAGTTTTGTTTACTCTTGAAATCTGTCTTTATGGATATCTTCAAGTATACTATAAAACATTTTATCAATGGTTTTCATAAAAGCAGTCATAAAACTGTGAGTTTTAATTATTGCTGTAATAAAACCTTAATAAAAATCAATCAAAACCCATCAGCAATGGAATTGTTACTTGGGTTGTAACTCCGCCCGAATTGCTTATCAGATACGCGTATTTCGACTACCACTTGTAATCTTCCTCAGTGTCAGTTATCCAGTTATGGTTTATTCGTGGTCTTTCGTTCTTTTTTAAATTTGTATGAACCGAGGTGTTTGCCCGAACCCCTATTTAATAGTGACACTATTAAGTAGTAATGAAGTATACGGTTTTGTTACAGTAGTCGTTTCCAACTTAATTGCAAGGAAGGATTCTGATTCATAGGTTCCGCTTTAGTACGCTCCTTTCTCAGTCAAAATTGGATCTCTTAACGGAAAAGTCAAGTAATTATACTGATATTGACTATGCATCGGAAGCCTAGCCCATACTGCCTCAAACCAGTGTTCATCGATAAAAAAGATAAGAAATACTAATCCAGTTTTCCATGTTTCAAGATCATTTTCGGCCAGAAGCAAACCGAGACACTTTTAACAAGGTATGAAATGTAATAAGGACCAAAATTTTTCTTTCAATTACTAAAATATGCTGTTTCATAGTAGGGGGCAGTTTGAACTAGGGTTCAGTTTGGTAGATCTTTCGCCGCAACGCAACCCAAAAACGGGATCTACCTTTAACGGCCTCCGTTAAAGATCAAGCATCTTTTCAACCCCCTCAACAATTAATCAATCAGCACGGGTCACTTGACACCTTGGATTAGGGTTATCTGTTCGGTGAACTTTTACCCCCGGAGCAGGTGGTCCGTAGTGCTATTCTAAGCCGGCAACTACACGGGCAGAGGTAAGGTTTAGTGGTGTAATAAACAATGTAAACCTTTATTGAAAAACCCAAGTAATCCATCTAGCGTTGAATGGTGCCTATTTAAAACACATTAAACCTTCCAGGACGCGCGCTATCAAACAACCGAAACTGCACCGCGCTCACGCTGTATACGACGAGCGAGGTTTTTTGGTAGTGTTGTACTTTTTACAACAGCGCGCGTGCTGAAAGGTTAAACAAAATTCATGTTATACATATATAATTTTGATATTGTTCAGATGTTCCAGAAACATTTCTTAGATACTATTTTCAGTACCGTAATCCAAGGTTGCATTGACCCGATCAGAAAGGCATAACAAAAATGTAACAAAATTATATCAGCGGTTGATAGATATATCACCGTTTGTTATATTTAGATATATTTGACAAAAATTATTTGAAAACCTGATTTAATTATATCAAAATTATAACAAGGTCAGTTATAATACAAATAAATTCATTCTGATCATCTTTATATGAATATTATAACAAACTCAGTTATGGTTTTGAAAATGCAGTTTATTTAAAATGATTTTTTACAGGTGGTGTTTGGTATGCAGTTACGCCGCTGTGCGGTGCTACTGTGCTTGTAAAATACAGTATTTTTGACAAGTTTGAATCATGATCCAGACCCTTAAGAAAGTTCAGGATATTTATGCAACTCGGCAAGCCTCGTTGGGTAAATGTACGGCTCGTGCTGTAAAAATCCTCATTTTGCAATTCGTTGCATAAATAACTATTACTGACATACTTGTAGATTGAGGGTTATCCCTCATTGGAAGTTCACAATCGATTTCTTGATTATCTACGCTCAAAAACACTAACATAAATCAATCCTTTAATAAACTAATGCAGCATTTTTGACATGTTTGAATCATGATCCAAACCTTTAAGAGAGCTCAGATAGATATTGTCGCGCTTGTCTTGGATTCTTAGCCAGCTGCGTTCGAAATGCGCAGCATTAGATCGCGCCAGGCCACGCACGCACCCTGGGACAGGACTGAAAATACACTGCGGCTGGTTAACGTTGAACAATTCGTCATTGAAATCATCACCGTTATCAAACATATGGAAGCAATTTTTTTGTTCAAAACAAAAGTCTTTACTATGAAAATATATTCACTGTAGTCCACATGAAGAATATAATGCAGTGAATATATTGTCATGGTCCATGTTTTGATTTACAGCAAGAAAACTCCAAAAAGGATGACGGTTGCTTAAGCCTTCGCATCGCACAGCAACGTAGTTAAAAAAAAATAAGAAATGAGTTTCCCAGCAGTTGTCATTGTAGGTGAGCCACACTAGAGTATATAGTCAAATTGAATGCCCAACGTATGCAGTGATTTAATCCTCCTAAGATGTTAGGTTTTTTAAATCACGATGGCGTAGTGCACGTTCAGCGTGCCTGTCTGGGTCATATTGACATCAACATCCTACTAGGGTTAATGCAACTCTCAAACGGTCACATGAAGCTATGATAAGTGAGGCAACAAAATGGATATGCAAAAGATGACTTTTATTGAAACTGTTAACATTCCTGAAGTAAGTTTCACAATCCTCCATAGGTCTTGCAGTTTGTAGATTGTTTTAATAAATTATTCTGAAATGAAAAGATTCATCATTGTTATTGAATTAACATGACACATCTGGATCAATTAGTCGTCTGCAAATTAAAATCACCTTAGTTTTTGAAGAATTGATCGATAACAAATTATTTGTGGAGCTTTGAAATTTATATCTAAATTCGTCACGTCATATCGCTAGTCACGTTTCATTGCCATGCAATTAACATCCATTTTAATTCAGTAGAAATACAGCTTCTTATCATCTGCAAACATGTGGATATTACATACTTTCTAAGATGATGGAAGGCCGCCGAAAAATATGGCTGGTCCTGAAACCGATCCTTGTGGCACTCCCGATAGAATATCGATCGGACTTCAATGATTTCCATTAACTTCCACCAATTTGAAAGAAATTATTCAAATAAGACTTACTCAATGAAATAGAATTTCAACTGAAATCAAATACAGTAAAGTAGTTCAAAATAAGAAAGTCTGAAGCTTTTGAAAAACCAATCAATACCTAGCAGAAGGCTATTTCTTTTTTACCGAAATGTTGATGGACATCTTCATGCATTTTGAGCAAATTCCGAAGCAAATGCTGACTAGGTGCTTTCGACTAGTGGGGGAATTTCTTGTTTAATTTTTTTTTTTGCTGAAAATAAAAACATAATAGGGGTACTCACTAAACAGATTAAACTGCTGCGTAAGCCAAGATTTTCTGCTTAATTGAAATGTTCCATGATTTTGCGAATGAAATAATCAAAGATTGCCTTGGTGATCGCGACGTTTAATCAGTTTAATCAGTTTCCCCCTAATATGAGATCACGAGGCAAAGCGAACGTCACAGAATTGCTTTAGTAAGTTAATTGTCGTACCATGTGTTAAAATTGTGCTTTAAACACTATTTTTTTTTATTTCACAAGCCATCTAAACCTGACAATCTCCAGAAATGTACAATAACGCCACGAAGCGGTGAAGTTTCCAACCCCAAGACTACTGCATAACTTTGCCATAGACAGAAACTTCCTTGATGGTGAAGAGCATTAGATAATTATTTAATAACACATGTCAAAATGTTCTAATTTAATTACTCGCTAGCACCAACAAAAGGTGAAATTGTATACCCCTCTTTTCACTGTTTAAGAGGCATTAACTATCTCTACAACTTTGATTAAGATACGACATGCATTTATTTCTGGTCTGAATCATGAGATGAAGCCAAAATGCAGAGATAATTTTTGAGTTACAATTATAACTTAATTATATCCACTTTTGTTATTATATCCTAAGATGACGTAATTGCGATCAATTGTACCAAGAGCACTTTTATGTGACGTCATATTTTCTCTCCCCTGTACGTTGGAAAAGTGAGTCTATTTATAGACCGACCGTCAAAACGAAGAACCGCTTGATCATATACCGCCCTTCACTTCAAGTGCTGCAATGGCCTCATTGATAAAGGCGCCGGATTGCTATTGAAGGCTAGCGTCCTTGGTTCGATTCCCGTCTGAGTGAGGGTTTTTTATATAGTACGTGAGGGAAATTTTTTATACAAATAACTTGTCGCTAAAAATAAATAACACTTTTAATAAAAATTACCCAAAAAATGAGTTAAAATTTACCCAACTCAATTTTTACCCAATATATTTATATCTAATTTATAACAACATTTGTTATAATTTATTGATCATCCAATATTTATTATATCTCACGTTGTTATAAATTTGTTAAAATTGTATCAACACCTGTTATAATTATGTTATGGCTAGAGCAATTTCAGTTATATTTTTTGTTATTTTAACACCTAACCGGCGAATTTTATAACTCCTTCTGTTATGAAAAATCTTTGAAATAAATAACTCAATCCGTTATAATTTTGTTATGCCTTTCTGATCGGGGAACATACTTTTAGATTTTTCTTTGATAGTTTCCTTGCACAAGCGAACATTACATGACTTATATTTTTAAAACATGTATACTGGCCCGCTTAGTGCGAGTTAGGAAAGTTTGAAAAATATTTCGAAACTTTTAAAGATGTTTAGTTAGACTTTTTCATCTGATTTTTGATTTTGTTGCTTTGGGGTAATATTGTTCGTTTGTATTGTAAACACCCTAACTTACTAAATTGGGGACCCTGATTTCGAGTATGTTGCCCAAAGTCTTACAAGTAATGTACTTTTAAGGTTATTTTAGGATAAACATCCTTTAATCCATGATAATCGTTTAAGGACAAGATATTTGGAGTACATAGCTCAAATTTTCTAGAGCACCCTTTTTTTAACCGTTGAACGGATTTGGATGAAAATGCATCACGCTGTTGACAACCACTGAACAAACAGCATGATGCATTGCCAGCCATATCCTTTCAACGGTTCTAGAAAACGGTGCTCTAGAAAATTTGAGCTATGTACCGTAATCCGGGGTCAAATTGATCACTTTAAAATAACTTTTGCGAATAACATAAGCGCCTGTTCAAATATTGCCAATAGAATTTCTCTAAAACCAGTACACAGTGGATCTCCATGGAACCATGTGACAGAATTTTGTTCAACAAATTGAAACTTTAAGTTAAATAACTTCAAATATCAAAATATTGGAAATGCCACTTTGGGGCGAAATTGATCAATTTACAATTAAGCATCGGTTGGAAAGGAAAATTTCCTGCACCGCTTAATTTTGCTCTTCTAAAACCGAATAACGCGTCTAAAATCTTACAACTAGTGAATTTAATACTTTAAATGCAAAATTAAATTTGGAAATTTTCCCTTAAACGCCTAAAGGTAGGCAATTGAATTTGAAATAAGTGTTTTCTATTACAATAATTGGCTATTTCTTCATAAAATGAACTTTTTATAATAATTTCATGTTCTGATTAGCTGCATAACATCCCAACAAAGGCTCCACAAAAATGTTAAAACAGAGAATTCACGGGAAGTCCTATTAGCAATTGATTGTTTAGCAGCAATGATTTCAGCTAAATGAGAAATACATTGCAAATTCCTTGAAAAAATAAGGCAAAACTAACTTTTTTCTAAAAAATTAATAGTCTACACTGATCTCTAGACATCTACGAATCAGATGACGTAAAAAGTTTAAGATCATTACGACGCTCAAGAGTTCCTAGCATGGAATTACAATGTAGTACCCGAGTGATCAATTTCACCCCGCTGATCAATTTGACCCCGGTTTACGGTACTCCAAATACCTTGTCTTTAAAGGAAGACAATTTATTATGAATTTTAAACTATCTTTAACAAATCGTCTATTTTTATAGAAAAGGAGCAATTATATGAAAGCTTTGCTCATGAAATTTAATCCTAGGATGTCATTTTGAATTAATACAGTGATTTCAAACCTCATAGTGTATCTAGTATTCAAATCAAACATGAATATTCGAGACAGTATCAGATTGCGCTACGAAAAACAACTGAGGAAAAATCGATTTATTTTTATGTTTATGGAACTCAATTTGCCTAGATTTCATATCATTTAGTAGCTAAACAATAACAGATTACGGGAAACCATTAGTGAGCATAATCCGATTCAGTGGAAAATGTTTGTTAGAACATTTCTGAAGGTGGGTCAAGCCAATCATTGAAATCCCGTTTTACGGTACTTATATCTCTTATACCAATCAAACCATATCACGTTCTGATCGTCAGCACTTCACCTCTACCCTGAAACATAAATGATTTTTATTTTGGTTATTTCTTCTGCTCCATGATAAAGTAGTTTTCTTATCATTTGGTTCATAACATGAGTCGGTTTTGAGGTGTGATTGTACTTCAGAGACAATCATAAACACTACATAAATCGCTCCCAGGCTAAGGTCTCAGAAAATAAAATCAACTGCCTCATTCTGCCAGATCCCAAATTTCTCAGATAACTTTTAGCTACTCACTGGCGTCACCGAAACCCTGCCATATCAGAACTAATGCGAGACGATGGTGAAATGTGGGTAAAGCTTTCGGTTGGCATTTTCTGTTTCCCTTGTTTATGAAGCTGTTTCATTTATTATTAACAGTCACTAAATCGTCTACGTTATTGCATGTTGAACCGTTTCAACCCTTCCCTGAGCCGGCCCTTTCTCGCTTTGGTTGAATATTCGTGACCAAATCCTACCCGACGACGATACCCCAAAAAGGAATGACTTGAAAATGGCCCACTAACGTCTTCCTGGATGCGACCAAGGAAGGCTTCTGGCAAGTGGTTTCGGTATTACGGATGGGGGATGAAAATGGGGAGTGCTACCGACAGTGTGGCATAATAGGTTGCGATCAAGTTTGAATAAGTTATGATTTAGACTATCCGTCTTTTAGTGGCTTATCTTTATGAAAAATTTGAACGGAAAATTGTTTAACTGTTGTTTAGAGATTTGATTGTTGATTTAAACTTATCAGAATTAGAAAACTTACGGCTTATGCATTTTTTATGTGAAGAATCTTATTTATCTTCGATCTAAAACGCGAAAATATAAGCGATTGCTATCAATCGCCAATCAATAGTTCAAAGTGTAATCTTTAAAGTTACAGCAAAACATATTTAGAGTGACCAAATAAACAAATCAAATCAAAGTAGGGAAGTCTAAAGGAGAGCCAAGAAAAAAAATTTCCGCCTGGATATCTGATTGAATTGATTCTCAATTAGCATTTCAAACGATGTACTACCCGTCTCTAGGGCAAAGGGCTCTGCCCACAAAAGCTCTTTCGGCTAGGTAAACACATACCTTATACCCATCAGGCAAAAGTCTTCTTCAAATCGAACAACCTCCATCGAGCGCGTCACCGCCATCAAAGGCCATCAACTGGTGGAATGCGTTCAGCTTCAGATCGAGAGCGTCCCATACTTACTGTTTGCTCGCCTACTGTGAGTGCTCGTTCATACAATCCACCAGACGCTATGATTTTCAAAAGGATTTACATTTTCTTTCTGCTACATACCAGTTGGTGGGTACACAAGCAAAAAATATTGTTCTTTCAAATTGAATCTCAATTTTCTTAGACTTACGACGGTTTAAATTTTTTGCTTGACGGGCGTCTGACTCTTAAACACCGTCTGTTCGTATTGACTTGATGGATGTTTTTTGTCGAACATTTGGTAACCAAAAGACCAGCTAGCTTCCAACCCTCACTCCAAAACTCTGATCCCTGTTATTTTAATAATCCACTTCATATGAGCTTTCTTCACCCTTCGAGACGATTTGCTCCAAAATGCAGCCAATTTTTCCTTTCGAACTTGGTCATAAGTCACGTACCGAACAACCCAATCTGCTGTGTTTGTGGCACATGGAATTTCACACGCCAGCGCAAGTGTGTTGCATGTTGCACCCCCCACTCCGGCGGAGTGCAATGATGTTTCACTATGTACGCTTTGGAATCGCCTTGGCAGAACGTTGTTGGACTACTTTTTTTTCTTGCCAAGCTACATAAAACCTATACGGGAAAAGGGGTTGTTATTTCGGAAGGCACGTCCCGGAATCACAGTACAGCATGTACGAAATCACACCCGTTTTGTTTGGGTCCACCGGGTTCGTGAGCGAAGGCTTGGCCATTTATCAATGGGTGCATTCTCGGGTGCAGCCCCGATGATGAAGACGGACGATGCGGCGGAGCTTTTTATACGCATGGTTTGCAGACATGAAGGCAAGAGACGTAGCATTATGAGGTGTTATTACAATAAATTCCTAATCATAAGTGGTAACCTTAGGACATGCACGACTCCATGATTGAGTCCATGTCCTCAGTCAGGTGGAATAAACTTTCAGGGAGGAAGCAAACACACATTTATGTAGGCGAGAAATGTGACTAAAAGGTAAAAAGTTTTCCGTAAAACCATAGGTGTACCGTCAAGGCGCCATTCACCGTGGGGGCTCCATTCACCGTGTGCCTGCGAATATTTTTTCATTATTTCTATATTACGATTGAATAGTATGACAGTTTCCCTTCAATTTCACCAATACAACGTCAATGAATTGTTACCATGTCAAAACGCTCATTAAAAACTTTTTAAAGTTCCATTTTAACACTAAAGTGTGTTTACATGAAGCGGTTTTCTGCTCGTTCACTGCATTCATAGTGAAAAAATCAAAACTGCGCTAAGGTGATTTAAGCGATAAACTAAATGTTGTAACGTTTTTATTCAACCAAGAAGCAATTTAGTTCACATATTAGGTATGTATTTTGCATTACCGAAGAATGTTTAACAAGAAAGTACGATTACTCGTACTTTTTTATTGAAACAAAAAGGCACGGTAAATGGGTAAATCAATGGTCTCCATTCACCGTGCCCCATATTGTCCCATATACCTAGAAAAAATTGAAAATTTGAACATTAGTTTTTCTAATTAAATCGGGCAAGTTATTACTTGAAATCAATAAAAACAAAGAAAATTCACTAGATTGGGTTGTTTTGATCTTTTTTAAACAAAATAGAATCAAATTTCTGACACACGGTGAATGGGTCCCTACTACCACGGTGAATGGTGACCTACCATGGAATTAGGCGACCTTACTATCCTCTACTAATTGTACTATATCATTAATTTTTTTGAAAATTTTTCTACTTTTGTGAATATTACTTTAACTTTTACCTCTAATGAAAGCAATTAACAGCGGCACCAACAATGTTTATAAGATTGGTGTCAAATGACAGCCCTTATTCGCCCCAAATCCTCTTAGATCCACGGTGAATGGTGCCTTGACGGTACATATTACTATGGTATTAGATAAATTTTTGGGCATCTCAAACCATCTTCCCTTGAACCTACGTGATGGGTGGCAGATTTTCAGGTGAGCTCCAGGAACGTTTCAGATCGTTTCAGGAGGTTTCAGAAAGGTTCTAAAGGGCATTATAAGATGTTAAGTGTGCTTCAAAGGGGTTTTAATTGCGTTCCAAGGCATTTTAAAGCGTTTTAAGAGGGTTCAGGGAGATAAGGGTCTTCAAAGGTTCTCAGGTAAGCTACATGATAGTTTGAGGAGGTTTTAAAAGCGTTTCAAGACATTTCAAAGCGTTTTGGTAGGTTTAAACGGGGCTTTAGGGTGGCTTCATTGATTCTTAGCTTCAGGGGCGATTCAGAGGCATTTCAAGGCATTTGAAAGCATTTCAGTGAATTTCAGGAGGTGTTCTCACGGGATCACACTGGAACCGGATTTCGGAATTGGCACTGAACTTTGACTCGCGGGTGAACTGAATTAAACACTTTTATTGCGGACTGAAAAACTTCTTCGATACAACCGTAATTTATTTGCTCTTCAAAACTCGATCGCGGTGAAAGTCGACAACGGTCTACGCGCACGGTCGATTGCGAGATAACTGAACTATATTTGCTTACAATCTATTGGATGTACCTACATCGACAGTACTCGGGTTGATCGGGGCAAGAGATAATGAGAGAAATTCTCTTATGTGGAACGTGTGGTATTAGGGTGGTACAATAATTCAAAAGAGTTCAAACAGGAGGTTTCAGATGGATTTTAGCCCTCATGGGCTCCCTCCCAAGAGTGCTTCAGGGGGAGTTTCAGAGGCATTTCAAAGCTTTTCAGAACATTTCAGGAGGTTTCAGAAGGGTTTTAGGAGGCTACATAGACCTTCAAATGAGAATCTTTTAGAGGCGTTTCAAAGCGTTACATGAATGTTTTATGGGTATTTCAAGTGGTTTCATTCCTTAATCCCAAGTGGCTATTGGCCAATAACCGTTTTCAGGGTGGGCACTCAAGGCCGTCTTCTACCTTCCTCTGGATGCGGGAGCCCGGTTTGAAAAGTTGAATTTCATTTTTTCTTCTCCGTTGCGAGCGGTGAAAGATGGTGTCGCACAAATTTTCGAATGCTGCGGTCGATCGATTATGCAGAGGATAGTGCGGCGGCGTTCGAGAGCCACGATGAACTACATATATCGAGGGTGGTAGTGCGACCTCCGATGACAAACAACTTCTAACTGCCACTGATCGCCTATTCGTGGGGCTCCACCGTGACGCTCAGTCAACCAGTGATCGTATAGGGGGATTAGGGGCATAATGGACACCCTAAGCAAATGAGTCTTTAGGCCTGTATAACAGAGTAAAACTTAACATATTATCAGTTGACTTACAACTTTAACTTGTTTCCTACGTTTTTTAATCATTTACAGCAGGTAGAATGTCTTTATTGTGAAGAAATAATTAACTGTAAACCGTATGTTTTTCAGGGCTGGCAGGAAAGGTACGGGGCTAAATGGACACCCCTGCATATTTTATGCTAATTCTTTACATCGGCCTACGGAGATCAATACCACAGATATAATACTCCATCTTAGACGAGTTTACATAACTTGAAGGTTAATTAAATAAACTTTAGGCTAAAATTATCGGATTGATTTTTTCCAAACTCTCCAAAACGCCTAACAGTATGCAATGCGCATACATCCATTCGTAATTCCCAGTGTTCATTTCGCCCCGAATCGACTACAACTTTAAAATTGCTATTTTAAGTAAATTCTGATC
Source organism: Aedes albopictus (assembly GCF_035046485.1). Taxonomy (NCBI): domain Eukaryota; kingdom Metazoa; phylum Arthropoda; class Insecta; order Diptera; family Culicidae; genus Aedes; species Aedes albopictus. The sequence continues at coordinate 193,498,013 of NC_085136.1, forward strand.
AAAAATAAAATACTTCATCCATTGCTAAATCTTCGTATACATGTAGATAAGGTAACAATTCACTTGTTTTTTATGGTTGACACACTTTAAAACTCGTGATACCTTATTTGATGCTGCTTCGAAACTATAATAATTTCACCATATGAAGAACATATTTCAATTTCAATGGTATTTTGGTTAATTTGGAGCAATATAAATGGTACTTTTGAAAAATAGAACTATGACTTGTTCCTTTACACTTATGCATTAAAAGTTTTACATAAAAGTCAACGATTTCGACAAAAACAGGGATGTCGATTGTGCGATATTTGCCAGAAAACCGTTCGCCAGAAAACCATTCGCCAGAATGACAAACGCCAGAAAACCATTTGCCAGAATGTACCATTTGCCAGAATACTATTTGCCCGAAAGTACCATTTGCCAGAATGTACCAATCCCCAGAATTTCATATTAAATATTAAATTCTGGGGATTGGTACATTCTGGCAAATGGTACTTTCGGGCAAATAGAAATTTTCTTCATTTTCTAAGAATTAATTTCAGTCCATTAACATAAAAAATGTCGTCAGTTTCAATCTTTTACAATAATATGATATATTCACTGCTAGGATGACCTCTAGGGTAATTGTACCCATCGTTGTGGTAATACCTAATGTTGCGGTAGTCGCAATTAAGCACTTTTTCGACTGAATTGTTACCGAAAGGTATTTTTAATAGATGTATGGTGCTTAAATTATGAGATTGCACCATTTCTTCTCTTAAGATTTGCCCAAAAACCTATTTAAAAAAAATATTTTCCTTAATGTGTTTGCTGCTGTGTTCCTATTGTTGCGGTAGTGTTCTTAATGTTGTGGTATCCCATATGATTTCAATAGGATACTGCAACAATGGGAACAAATACCGCAACATTAGGAACACAATGTTCTTTCAGATAAAAACGAATAAAATGCTCATAACAACATCAAAGTGGTATGGTGAAAATACTGCTGACCGAAGTACATTTGGCCGATTGGTCAATGGATAGAATGGTGATCACGAATCGCTTTTCAGTGATTATGGAACAGGAATCGGAACGGTTTCTTAAATTTGTTCGGTTTTCCAATAATTAGCTGATACTTCTACAATAATAATATTTCCGTATTGTTTTATCACAATCAACAATTAATGTCAAAATCTAGTCTTACCAACTAAGAAGAACAGCCTATGTTTAAAAGAAGGCAAAATTCACTAGTTGAACATCAACGGTTTCGATGCAAAAAACTATGTTTATACAACTAAATTTAATCTCTCCCCAAGTAACCATGGTGCTGAAGCCTTTTTGCATGCAGATATACGATGTATTTAGAGCAATCATTACTTTACATGCAACTTTAAGGTTGATTTAAAGTGGAAATGGTCAATTATAAAATCAAATTAAGATCATACTGGTGTAATCTTATTTCAGTCGCATAATTGCCATTTCCACTTTAAATCAACCTTAAATGTTCATGTAAAGTAATAATTGATCTAAATAACCGTATATCTGCATGCAATAAGGCTTCAGCACCGTGGTTACTTGGCTAGTTCAAATAGTGAATTTTTCCTTCTTCTAAACACAGGCTGTTCTTTCTAGTTTCATTGTAAGACTAGTTTTTGGCATAAATTGTTGATTATGTTAGAATCACAAAGCAATATTGGCATTGCGGAACTAATAGTTAATTTATTGAAAAAAAATAACAGATCTTAGACCCGTTTATTGTTCCTATATTTAAAAGCAGGAAAGATCCATGGTTAAAATACAGTAGCTCTAACTTGAACAATTATTTTAACAGCACAGTGAATCAAAATCCAGCCATCGCGCAACAATAATGACAATGTCGCATCCTGTATTTGTTGCGACAATCCACCCAATGCGACATAAGTTTGTCCCAACTTAAAAATAATACGATAAACATCATACACCACGAGTTTGGGGATTTTTGAGTCTTGCATTGCGATTTTCGAACGGTAACTTCAAGTTGGTAAACACTGCAACTCTGCTGAAGATCTATCATCAAACAGTTTTGACTTTGGGTTAGTAATAATTGATTATTCATGAGTTGAAAAGTACGCAACAAATTCAGCTTCCTTTTTGTCTGCAACAAAAATTTTCGAGATCATGTCATTATCTTTTACTAGTAGGGATAAAGAGTAATCGTTGCGGCTTCTTTGTTGCTTGTTCTGTGCCACTATTGTCTGACAATTTTCTTCACTGTAACAGCATAAAAGGAGAAAACGAAAAAAATATGACCATTCGGCAAAATAACTTTTTGACCAAATGACATTCGACCCAACGGCCTTCAGTCGAATGCCCTAACACCATTGATATTAAGATTCTACATCAGTAGCCGGAGCGCCATTAGCCATAATACCAAAGCCCAAATATGTTGAGCTCACATAATTCAATTACCGTGATAGAGAATATATTGGTTAGAAATGGCGCAAATAAACTAAGAAGTTCATCCAGAAAGAACAGCAGATGATGAAAGGAAGGAAAAAACTCTGCTGAAATTATTAGAATTAATTTCCTCAAGAACAAGCTTTTTATAGCATTTGATCAAGTGATATTCGGCCTAATGGTAATGGCTTTTGGGCAGTGACAGTCAGGCTAATGGTATAGGTGAAACCGTCACTTGAGTTATTATTTCTGTGTATTTAACTCGTTGCTTCCAAAAGGTTTTTGTTTGTGGTATTCGATTGAATAATCTTTGAAAAATATAAGTAAAGCTAAAAATTCCATATCAGTAAAAGCAAGGAAGAACATCCTATGTGTTGAAGAAAGGAAAGTCTTTGATGAGTATTGATCAAATTCCGTCGAACTAATATTTGATCAATTGGATCCACATCATGATCAACTCCTACACAAGACAAATTTGTGGAAATGTTCTAATTGGAAAAAAATAAGCTGTTGTGCGCAATAACATAAAAGATTTAATGTATTGTGAAGTTTGAAAGGTTTGATTTCACATCATTTTTTTTTGTTTCAGACTGATTTGCCCTTCTTCAAACTATAGGCTTTTCTTTAAAAGTTACTCTAAAATCATTTCTTGTTTGCTCTTACATCAGTTCCGATAATTTATTTAACTTTGGCATAAAAAGCTGAACAAAAATAAAATTTTACATTTTTACAATCGTTATTGTGGGCTAATCGATCCCAAACAAATAAAAAACACGATTTATTTTTCAATAATATTTTTTTTAAATTATCATTAGATTGGGAACACTTCTGGATTGAGAACTATGGAAAATTTCTGGGAAATGGTACTTTCTGGGGAATGGTACATTCTGGCAAATGGTTTTCTGGGAAATGGTTCTTTCTGGCAAACGGTTTTCTGGGAAATGGTATTTTCTGGCAAATGTCTTTCTGGCCAATGGCATTCTGGCGAATGGTTTTCTGGCAAATATCGCACAATCAGGGATGTCCATTTCGCCCCGGGTGTCCATTATGCCCCTAATACCCCTAAGATGTTGAATTAGATGTTAAAGTGGGGGCGATATGGGTACATTTTACAAGCGCCTAAATGTAGGCATGCACGCATATGGCCTCTCCTTTATTATCATAAGCAACATCTTCTACGATTACTGGTTGTCTGGGCGATATCTGATGGGGTTCGTAAGAGCGTAGCGGAACGGAGAACTGGAGCATTTGCGAACCAAAACCACAATCGGGTCGTCGGCAAGAAAACGCGATGGTACGATCCAGAAAACTTCGAGGATCACCAGAGAGTCCCGGTGCGTTTCAGCCCGTTGGCCAACTACTTCCAAACAGTAAGTCGTGGCTAGGTTGGTTTTCTGGCTTGGACCAAGCACTCTGAAGCTGTCTGGTTGCGGGGTTGGCACAATACACGATTTGACCCTCGATTTTTATTGCTGCCGAGCTTGGCCTAGGGTGATACGGTCCATCCGTGTAATCATGCGGCCTGACCGTCGGACTTGGGAACACGTACTGAAGTCAGCCCTCGCTACAGGAACTCAACACACATGCTCTCGTCGAGTCGTAACATCGTGGATTTACTTAACGATTTTGGGTTAGGCCGCCAGCACAGAAAAAAAAAACGTGTTTGATATTCCCTTGCACAGACTCTTCGATTCATCGGGATTCGGGATGTTCGCAGGCTTGTAACTTCCCGTTCTTGTTTACAACGTATATCGTTAGCCCCCACTAGCACTCTATTTCGATGAAGTGGGTGATGGTTTTAGCTACATCCTCCTTCTGATTGTACGTTCGACCACCCATTTCTCAAGCTGCGCATTCAAAGCGTGAGCTTTTCAGCCGGCTGCACTATTCAATTCGACCGTTAACTCTTGCAATATAAATTATTATGCAGTTCCACAATTTTAACAATAAACATACTATCGTACGGTAAACAGTTACTAGTCAAAGTTTGTTTTTGAGGGCTTAGTAGCATAGTAGCTGTCGGCCGATTTACTAGCAGAACCACGAAGAAAACCCGCACACCGAAAGTTATCCGAACTGCTGGCAACCCAATCACACACAAGGCATGAAATCACCTCCGGATTTCGTTAAATTTCAAGTGCCGCGAAACTGAATATGCAAAACACCTTTTGACTTTAACTCGTAATCAATAAATCACTTCCTCATTATCTAAATTTAGTCAGAACCTAGCACAGAACTAGAGCCGAACTTACGCTCTTTAATACGCAGAAAACCCACCCGGATGGCGTAGCAAAAGCTGACGAACGCGGAGCAAATGTGACGAGCAGATAAAAACACATCTGCACGCGGCAACGCCTACTGCGCTTTTTCCTACGTCCGGATTGTCCTACACTCCCTAAATCACTCTCGACCGGGTCAATCCACCATATGCGATGTGCTTCTTGTAGCACCATCTGAATTCCTTGCGAACATAATCTTATCAGGGTAGTCACACTTCAGGGTAGCCTACACATAAGAATTAGCTAAATGTTTAAATACACGTTAATAAATACAAAAAAGGGTAGCCATTCAGCCATTCAGGTTTGGAAACACCGTTCTTCTGCACGCCGCCAGAGATCTTCAAACACTTCAAGGGCTTGCAAGGCTTCCTCTAGCATGGTTCAAACCAAACATATTGCATTTGGTACGCAGGTGTACCTTGACCGCAGTTTCTTCTGGAGCCTGTAGTTGTCAAAACATCCACTGAAGATGCGGTTTCGTATTTCATGGCCCACGTTGTTGTCAGTCGTTAGCAAGGAATCGAGGTAGACAAATTATTCTACCATTTGGAAAGTATCTCCGCCAAATCTCCGCCTATCGAACCACCACTGCCAGGGTTTGTCCTGCCTCGATCAGTTCCACCTACCAGCATGTACATGGTTTTAGCCAAATTCGCCACCAGTCCAACCTTTGCCGCTTTGTTCTGCCAAATGTTCTTGCAATATTATCCGTGTCATCCGCAAAACTGAAAAAAAACCCTAGCTGTTGGGCCCGACCCTTCGCATTATACCCTCCAGGCGATGTAGAATACAGTGATAGACATTCGTTTAGCCGAGGCTGAAAAAATTTCAAAAAAATGTCAGGAAACTCATACAAAAGATGTTATGATAAAACTTTTTTATCGTAGTGATAGTATATCTAGTACTGTTTTATAAAAATTTTTTACATCATAGTTACATATACAATGAAACAAAAACGAGAGTAAAAACCCTTCAAATGTCATTTTTTGCCTAGACATTCGTTTGGCCGAATTGAACATTTTTTAGAAGTCCATAATAAAAAACTAACAAATTTCGAAAAATATCCAACAAAGTCATTTTGTATGGTGACCTGCATTATAGATCGACTTGCAAATCATGAATTAGGTCGTTTTTGGAAGTGTTGCCATATTAATTTTGCATGCATCTCATATAAATATGTCATATTTTTGTAAATGTTTCCAAATTGAGATTTGATGTAGTTATTTTTATCGGAAGTGTTTCAAAAGAATGCAATGAAAGTTTCATGACTGAAGCACATTGAAAATTTACGAAAAACAATGTTTTTAACAGAAAAATATAACGCAAACCATAAAAAATCACGTATTTAAGTATTGTCTTGATGAAATATTATGGTTTCACTTGCATATATCACTGCGTTTACTACTATTACGTCTTCTAATAGCTCCCAATATCTTCCAGACTGTATTCTGGCTGAAATAATATACATTGGACGGCTCATATTTCGAGAAATGGCACTGAAAATATTCAAATTTCTAGCATAAACTACTTGTTTCATAATTCAGACATTCTTTTCAAATAAATCATGTTTAAAATGAATATGGTTCACAACTAAGACTCATTTATAGTATATTTCTTCAGATTGAATGAAATAAGTCAATTTTTTGACCATATCTTGCATTTTAGTATAAGCATCTGCTTTTAAATAAACAGGGTACAACAATTCTGACACTTCTTGCAGTTCTTTCACTTAGCAGTCTTCTAACTCATTTAGTAATGCTAGTATTAAACAGGTATACTCCACAGGCATTAGGGCACGTCTTTATTTCAATGCAGAACTATTTATTTTAGCTTTTATCAATCCCATTTTAAAGTTTAAACAACCAAAAACTAGTATACTTATTTTTTTCATGACATTTTATGTAATAATTTGAACATTTCTAACAATAATTCTGTGCCATATTTTCAAAACTGTTAATCAAGCTTTCGTTTGAGTGTTTACAGAAATCATTTTTCTTACATAAATTTGTTTATCGTCGGTTCTCCTTATCGGGACATTTTTTAATAATATTTCTCTCAATTTCACAAATAAATAAACTTTTAAGGTCAATTATCTTGCTAACAAGTCATAAACTAAATGTCTTGGAGTATATCCTCGAAATATACTCACATAATTGCAAAAAAACTATTGAAAACCAATTTTTCATTTACCTCGGCTGAACGAATGTCTAGGCAAAATATGACCATATGAAGGGTTTTTACCCTCGTTTTTGTTTCAGTGTATATGTAAGTGGGATGTATCACATTTTTATAAAACGGTAGATATACTATCACCACGATAAAAAAGTTTTGTCATAAAATCTTTTGTGTGGGTTTCCTGACACTTTTTTTGGTCTCGGCTAAACGAATATCTATCACTGTACTAGGCATGATATTCTGCCACCTTGTCGCAGTCGCCGTCCAGGTGCGAAAGAACTGAACAGTTCACTCGAAATCCTTATGCAATTTTTAGAACCGTCCATCGACGTTCTTATCAGTCTGGTACTCAAGCAGCACACACGTCAAAAAGCAGTGTCCACAGCGCAGGTTTTTGGTTGGACACGAGTCATTTTCAAGTTATTCAAGAGGGGTACCATTCATCAAGCCTCCAACGAGGCGCTTTCTTACACAATACGGTTCGCATGGGCGGAGCTCAATTTGCAGCGTACTCTGCGCTAATCGACTTCCCAGACGGTGTCCGGATCTATATAACAATTTCAATTTTCATGTTTTGAATCAGTATTAGTAAAACCATCGACACGTACGGATCAATCAAAGAAAGTGTTTTTTTTTAACCAGTGCCGAAAAGCGGTGGCTTGTTCGATCGAAGCGAGGATCGACTGGCGTTTTCCTTTCCATCCACCCCGAGCCGGTGGCGAGTGTGTGTGCTCATTTCTTCTGAGTCGGCGTTGGCGTGCAGAGCAGCGAACGTATTGGATCCGGTTCGTCGTCGTTGGTGTGCAACTTTAAACCGCTACTAAGAAATCACCCAATACGCCGATGCATTGCCGCGGGTGACAACACACGTCCGACAGCACGAACCTCTCCACTACGACTGACTCGTCGTTTCTCATCGGACAGCAGGGATCGGGCCCAAGTACATAATATGGAGTGGCATACGCTGTTGCCGTCTCACCCCACATATCCCCCTTCCTCTCTGGGAAAATGATGAACAGAAAAAAAAACAAAATTATTTTTGAAGCATAGTTAAAAAAATATGTTCTACGATAAAGAGCAGTTGACATCCTGAACTCCTATATATTAAATAGGTCAGCAGAAGCCACTAATGTAAGGCCAATTTATGCATGCTTTTTCCGTCTTTTTGAAGCCGTGAATCACTTCTAAACTTTGGTGATGCGAACTTCAAGGTACTTTTTGAATACCCTAAATCAGTTCATATTGAAAATTTAGTCGATTAGCATACTGATGACGTCCCTTTATCAAAGAAAAGTTATATGATTCACCAAATTTGTTGTTCATTTGGCTTATATCTTTTACATTTCTTAATTGGGGTGCATAAAACCTCTCTCCGAAACCATACTATCTAACATTTTTACCTTCTCTGATGACCGTTAAACCATGGCCGATGCCCTTACCATATTAAAAATAGAAGTTCTCCTACATATTATGCACAATAAGAAACAGATGAAAAACCGAGGCCCCATTTATTGCTATTCTGTTTCATATTGATAGCACAGGTCAATTATGGAATAGCAACTGCAAGTTGTGTGGTCATCTATGCTTATGTTCCACTTTTCAAAAAAGATTTCATCAAATCTTCTGTATCAAAAACAGCCGCTTTCCCAGCTGGTCAACAGTTTTTTTCCAAACGGAAATTACAAGCCCATGTATGTACGAAATTATTAACAAATGCATATTCCAATTAGTCACAAAAAAGGCACATTCGCCGGCGGAAGACTCCTCAAGCGGTATCTGTTGAAACCGGCGCACAGTAGTATATTGTAAAAAATCTATTAGGATAAACTAGCTCTGCAACCATCTACAAACATATTGTGTTGCCCATGACTATAAATTATGATCCTTTTCACAAAACATCTGACAATTCTTGATCATCAATATCCAGGACCGCAATGGTACGACTAAGGGCAACTGAAGCAATTGGCTCTGACGGCAGCAAAAATGCACTCACTCTAATGGGAAATCCCATTTGTAACAGTCATCGTGTGCGTGACGAAGTATGAACAAACGTGTTTTGTCTCATTTTTTCTCACGTTTGTCATACGACTCCCGCCAGGCGGCAGCACTGCGGCGCCATCAAGGCCTATCAGATGTCCCCTAGGCACACGAGTGCAGCATTGCGCTCCTAAACGGTTCGGAGAATATAGGCTCCGCCCCCCTAAGGCACGGGGGACCATGACGGCAGAGGAAACAATTACACAGATCGAAAAATGAGTGTAAAATTCTGTGACATATGATGCACATAATTGGAGCGTGGGATATCACAGAAGTTTACATGACATGTCATGTAAAGTTCATGAAATATCATGTAAACTTCCATTATAGGTCATGTAATTCAGCATGACTCTGAGAGTTTACATGCCATAAAACACAAATTTACATGATATATCATGTAAACCATCATAACACTAAGTTTACATGACTAAAATGAAGTTTACATGACGTCTTCTTCTTCTTCTTCTTGGCGTAATGGCCTCATTGGGACAAAGCCTGCTTCTCAGCTTAGTGTTCTATGAGCACTTCCACAGTTATTAACCGAGAGCTTCCTCTGCCAATGACCATTTTGCATGCGTATATCGTGTGGCAGGCACGAAGATACTCTATGCCCAAGGAAGTCAAGGAAATTTCCTTTACGAAAAGATCCTGGACCGACCGGGAATCGAACCCGTCACCCTCAGCATGGTCATGCTGAATACCCGTGCGTTTACCGCCTCGGCTATATGGGCCCTTACATGACGTGTAAATCTCATTATTTTTATCTGTGTAGGATGAACGAACTCCTTCGCTGAGTGAAGTTAAGGATGCAATTCACCGCATCAATACAAAGCACCCAGTAAGGATGTTATTGCGGCTAATATCATCAGTAGTGGACACAGCTTAAAAGGTTAAAAGTCAGGATGTACGAACCCGGGCACCTGCCGGAAGAGAGGACGAAAAGGATAATCTACCAGAATTGTCTTCTGTCGGCTATCACCTAAAACGAATCAGTGCATGGGAAGTTATTGAATAGGCTTCATCGATGACCAGTCAACAACTGACTAAATTTCCACCGTACGGCAAATCCTCCAAAGAAATGTTGTGAATGTTAAGTCTCAACGCATATCTATCCATCGACTTCAAAGTGGCATATCGACCTCCCAGAGCAATGCAAAATCTTGGACGAGAACAAGAAGTCCCCCTTGGGAAACTGGCCATAGCAACGATGAAAGGTGTGCAAAACTGCGTAAGATTATCGAGTGAGCAACATATCTACTTCACTCTGAACTTGCCGGGGCTTATGACAAGGTGACGGACGCCTTATGTCTGGAGTTCGGACTGGCGGTGAATGAACCCTCTTCGAGGGAGTTTAATTGTTCGTTTACTTCGTGTCTTCACTAATGGCTGATAACACTTTGAGTTGTAAAATACGAAGGCGCATCAACAGTGAAAGTCGCGGCTACTATTGGCTTCATAAGTAACTGCGGTCAAAATAAATTCACCCCCGCACCAAAGGTGTTATGTACAAGTAGCTCCATAAAGAACCTGCAGGCAGTTTTTTTGACGAGGAGTGCTGAGGATGATCTTTTTGATGGGCTTGGTGACATAGTGTCAACCACTTTTGACTCGTATGCAGAAGGTCCTGGGTTTAAGCCATGGCCCATCCATTTTCTCCCATTTATTTGTATCACTATTTTACATACATAGCGCATGTATATTCGTAGTCATCGCTAGAACCATAAACGAATGTAAAAAAAAACATTAGCCTTTTTTCAACTTTTGGACACAGTGTCAATCTAACGCCTACACGTTTTGCAACCAAGCGTACTATGCCGCTTCATCTTCAGAGTAATGAACACATAATCACATTAAACTCTATAAATTTCCTTCATCTATGGATCGTATCACCAACCAAAGGTGGCTACGAGATCTCCCTCTAACACGATATTCTCTCTAACAAACATACTATCCGTGCTGGCTGTGAGGACGCAGAGTACTCTCGAACTTTAGTAGCAGCAAAGCAGCAACTTTCACACTCAAACATTCCTTTTCCTCCTTAAGTTGACTTGAGGACTTGGCCGACGCACTAAGGGGCGTTTGGCCAATCTAGCTGGCCAATATTATTTTCAGGGGATTTTCACATATCTAATTAGCAATTAGCATTGAAACACTACATTAACGACATTTGAATGCAATTTGCATGATTCACACAGTTACAAATACCGTAATCCGGGGTATCATTGATCAGCGGGGTAACATTGATCGGCTTGACCAATCTCAGGAAATGTTCAAACAAGCATTAAACATTGAAACAGTTTCTGCTATCGAATGGTATATCGTAATCTACTATTATTTAGCTATTAAATGACTTGCATTTCATGAAAATTGAATTTCATAAACATTGAAATAAATCGATTTTTCCATAACTGTGTTTCATAACGCAATGAGATACATTGTCAAACATTCATGCTTGGCGTGAATACTAGATACAATATGAGGTTTGAAATCACTGTATTACTTCAATATGATATCATAGAGTTGGATTTGATAAACAAAAATTTTATGAAACTGCTCTTTATCAGTAAAATATACGATTTATTAAAAGTCTGCTATTAATTCCTTAAGCCATTGCCTATTTTTAGGCGTTATTCGTGGTTTAAAGAATTTTAATCCTAAAATCACTTAAAAAGTACATGATTTGTAAGAATTTGGACAACATATTCGAAATCAGCGACCTCGAATTTAGTAAGTAAGGGTATTTTCAACAATTATGAACATTGATCACTGACTTGATCAAAGTTACCCCAAATCAACAAAATCAAAAATTAGATTAAAAAACCTATTTAAACATGTTTTAAAGTTTTACAATACTTTTTCGAGTAGCTTAACACATACTCAGAGAGCCAGTACTTGTTTTGAAAATATAAAACATGTAGCGTTTGCTTTAACAAGATAATTATTCAAGAAATATCGAAAATTCTGATCAATGTTACCCCGGATTACGGTACCCTTTTCAATTAAATAATTGATATATTAAAGGAAGCCTTTCACTTTTTTATGAAATTGCCTACCTTTAGGCGTAAATCACGGTTTAGAGAAATTTATTTATCAGATAACTCCAAAAGTACATCACATGTAAGAATTTTGACAACAAATTCGAATTTAGGGAAGCTGCATTTTATCTGTCAGGGTATTTTTTAGATAAACGAATATTGTTTATTGAAGACATTTCTCATTTAAAAACACAAAAAAAATATTGATAGATTCTTGCATTAGTTCAATATGTACTGAGTAAACCAATACTTGTTTTAATAATATGAAACGTGTAACTTTCACTTTTATGCAATGGCCGTTGCTAAAAGTTGATAGGTATGATCAGTGTCACCTTATATTACGATTACTTTCATAACTCGTGAAGCATTGCATACTTTACGTAATAACTATCATTTCAACGATCAGTTCAGCAAAATGTATACGAGGATAAAAAATTATAAGTAAAGAACTCCATCTCAAAATTATTTCGATGGAAAAGAAGTTAACTTAGAGTTTTTAAGCCAAAAGTTAAATTCGTAGATGTGTTTTCCTTTGTTAACAGTTTCAACCTGTTCTATAATCCCATTTTAAACAATTTTTAAATTAATTGACATTTATTTTTGGTAAATCAAACAAAATAGAATCACTATATGCCCTTCAAACGCTTAACTGAATGGGTTCTGATTAAATAGAACTAAATTTGAAAAATCAGACGGCTATCCCCAAAGACTGTAATACGCCCTAAAGTATGCAATGACCCTGAAATTACAATTTCTTCAATAGCTGTCATTCAGAAAAACGTTGATTACTTAAAAGTACGCACTTTTACGCAGCTGTATTTTCTATTAGGCTCAAAAAGGATGTAAGTGCTTGTGTTATAGGAAGTCTCGACCCAGCAATCGCCAGCAATCAAAAACTGCACATGTTTCTTTGCTTGTTTTCACATGAGGGAGCCCCAAAGTAAGAAACTATACAAATTTTGAAAACATGAATGGTTTTATCAGCTCGTTGCAACGATTGTGGTATAGTTTGTCTATTGAAACTGACTGTGCGGTTAAAAAACTGAAAACATATTCAAACAACCAGAGACAAACTTTACTCAAAAATTGTAAAATTCCTCAACCCTAGCTTTGACCTAAAGCAGACTTTGTATAGGTTTGTTGGATGGATATTTGAGTATAGGACATTATTCCACAACTATCCATGTGTCATATTCAGTACACATCTTCACAATACGAGCGACTTTGAAAAATGACTTATGGCCAGCTAGATTGGCCAAACGCCCCTTAGTGCGACGCCGGGTGACCTAAACATCCTAGAGCTTCAAATACTCCCCGACAAGGTACTGTCAGGGTCATATTACCATATTTGTTTGCCGCTCATCGAGCACATCCGTTGCTCAACACTACTAACATGACATTAATTCTGAAGAGACTGTGCATGCATGGAAATTAATGCAACACTATTCACCTTGATATCAATCTCAACATGCACCATTTTATTCAGCTAGAATAAAAATACAAAAGTTTCCTCTGGAAACATAGCAAGAGCTCCTTTACACAATTGTATTCATCATTCGCAAACATCTATTGGATCTTCATAAAGCATACATATCGGTTACATAATAATGTCTAGTTTGATTCTCAACACTTAAAAGTTAGGAAATCTTCAAATATAATCAACAGTTTTTATAGGTACGATTTATTCTGTTTCTTCTATAAAAAACTCTCAGAATAAAATTCAGAAACTCTTATGTTAAAAACAAATATAGCACTGCATTGCTTTATTTGCGTTTCAGAACGTAACGTTATCAGCGATTCACTCAACACGCTTTTTTCTGTTTCACGCGCTTCACTTTGGTCAGTTCAAAGCATGTAAACCCTTATGGTCCTTAGAACTTGCAATAATTACCGAAAATTTCCTCCAATTCAAAATCAAATGGTCTTCTTCATTCGCGGTTTTTAAAAATAAACCTTTGAATATATCGTCACATACTCATCTCGACTCGCTTCGTATTTATTTTCAACCGGTTTTCCAAATATGATTCCAATTAAACTTCAAGCGTTCTTTTTAACTTGCTTCAAGCGCTACTTTACTATTGTGGATTTGGAAGAAAACTGATGAATGAGCATCGCTCAAACTCAAGTGCATTTCTAGAGAACTGAAGGTGAGATGAGACGGACTCACCATGGGACTCAGAAACACATTTCCGTTGTGAAAACAAACACCATTTTCACACAAATCCCGGATTTGCTAACTTATTGTACTCGTGCGGTTACTGCTTCTAAATATTCTCCGTGCAGTTGAAGCCCGGAATTTTCGACTAAATTGAGAACAAAAATTTTCCCGTTTGCGTTTTTGCAAAAAGTTGATCGACATTACCGAAACAATATGTCTTACTAACAGCGGCTAGCGTACAGTTTCACATTAACCACCAACACCACATTTTGACTCACGCAAAACTTGGCGCGCTCGCACTGACAGACCCCCAGGTGGGATAAAGTCGTGATTGTCGGCATAGCGTCGGACTGAAAACGAAAACATCTGGGATGCATGTCGGGTCGGATGAGGAATGACAGTAAGTTCGCTGAAAACTTCGCATCGCTAGTCCAACTGGTTAACTACGATTTGGTGCTGCGACGTCAATATTAAGCGATCTCTCGAAATTCATTACCAAGCGGTCCTCAAAATACGCTTTTTATTTACTGACAAGTGGTCCTCAAAAGTCGCCTTTTGTTTACTACGGAGCGGTCCTCAAAACACGCTTCAAATTTTTAGCCAAGCTGTCCTCAAAACTCGCTTCTTTTAAATCACCAAGCGGTCCTCTCAACACGCTGTTGGTTTACCATTAAGCGGTCCTCTCAACTCGCTTCTGAGTTTTCATCGAGCGGTCCTCAAAACACGCTTCTTATTTACTATTTAGCGGTCCTCAAAACTCGCCTTTTGTTAACGACGAAGCGGTCCTCAAAACACGCTTCTTATTTACTATTTAGCTTCAAAACTCGCCTACATTGGTCCTCTTAACACGCTCTATGTCAATCATCATCAATTCTAGTATAAAAACTTCTATTTTCTGCGTACTTCATACACAAAAAGCAAAACTATATTGTCAAAATTCAAGCAAAACCATTTTTAATGGCGCCTAAACACAGTTAAATAAAATTACAATAATAAAAAAATTTCAAAGTAAAAAATTGTAACCGAAACTGATAAATACTTTTTAGCGTGCATCGCTCCAACCAGTTTTTTCATACTAGGCGCGCGCCAGGGCGGTCCCCTCGCTCAATTCACTCTCTTCTTACCTGCCGTTGTTTACACTTTTGTCACTAAACACTTCGGCAATATTCTTCGTGTTGGTCGATCAAGATTTTTGTTAGCGTAATGGGTGATTTCTTGTGAATATTCGATTTTATTGCCATGATTGAAACGGCTAACATGACAAAACCTGTCACGGGCGCCAATGTGCAACTTTAAACCGCTACTAAGAAATCACCCAATACGCCGATGCATTGCCGTGGGTGACAACACACGTCCGACAGCACGAACCTCTCCACTACGACTGACTCGTCGTTTCTCATCGGACAGCAGGGATCGGGCCCGAGTACATAATATGGAGTGGCATACGCTGTTGCCGTCTCACCCCACATAGTTGGGATTGCGAGTCGCTGCTACTGATCGAGGCGATTGATGTGCGGCGGTGCGGCTGCATTGAGGCGGTGCCGTTAAGAGCTGTAGTGCTTTCTTTTTGTGTGGTGCCCGGAAGTTGACGCCAAGACTTATATATAAGAATATTTTTTTTAATTTTCCATTTCCCTCATTCGGTGTCACTTCCGGCATCCGGTGGAAAGCAAGGCGAAGGTTCCGACGGTCAGCGGAATCAAGCGTGAGCCGGCATTCGAGCCGTGGTCCTTCGGCGGAGAGAGCGACCTGCTGGTGGCAGTGACGTGCGTTGCTGTCGGCAAATCTAGTGTGGTGCAGGTGTTGGCTGGTGACCTTGACAGCGCAGTAGTCGACGACTTGAATACCCAATATCTGCCTTTGAGTTAGATTTACATGATTACAGCTTTTGCACAACCAAAAACCTGCGCTGTTGACACTCCTTCGTGACTTGTGTGCTGCTTGGGCAAGCTTCCCAGGACAGCTGTTCTCATCCATGATTTTCCACAGCTTTGTGTGGTCGAAACTGATAAACTGATGTATGCCAGCATTCCTAGACCAGGTCACACCTGGCCACCCCTATTTACGCCAATTGTTGTAGATTGTTGCTTTGATTATACTCCACGAGTCCTCCAGAGGAGCGACATCGAGCACACCTAGTCCTACGACGCAGTCTCGTGATTCTGTGGTATGCAGTAGCGATTTCCGGTAACTACAGTCGCTGCAGATCGTACCGGGGCGTCCACCGGTATTGTTCATTGTTGCCGATGGATATTTTTAGGTGCAGGTTCACCATTACCAGATAGTGGTCAGAGTCAATATTAGCGGTAGGTCTGAGTCGATGAAAAGTTTTAACGACCATAATGTCGGAGAAGTGCTGTCCATCAATCGGAATGAGGTCGATTTGTGATTCCGTTTGCTGTGGTGATCTCCAGCTGTAACAATACCTAACCGCCCTGTGACCTATACAGTTAATGTTAATGTTACATCATATCACGTGTAACAAAAGGACCCCGTCATATCAC
The DNA here is from genome assembly GCF_035046485.1 of Aedes albopictus. Taxonomy (NCBI): domain Eukaryota; kingdom Metazoa; phylum Arthropoda; class Insecta; order Diptera; family Culicidae; genus Aedes; species Aedes albopictus. The sequence goes on from NC_085136.1 coordinate 193,514,616, forward strand.
ACACATTTTTCCATCAGTTTTAAAATTTACAGGTTGCTCTCAATATGAAGCTTGTGTTCAACTTTCCATACAAGAAATTGTTTAATGTAAAATCTAGTGAGATGGAATTGGAACTTTTATGTCAAATTTGTTTACGTCGGGTGTAATTTTCAGAAATTTTTGCTGTGTACATGTACAGGAAGAAGGTGCCAAGTTCTTGATGGCGGCAGCATTAATGAGTCGTAGGCCGTATTCGCTCGTCGGCTATGGTGAGCGCTGAACTTTCCAATCGTCGATCTGAATTACTCCTCCTGGCCTACCTAATCGTTTAGGTCTCCTGTAATGACCATGACATCGTGTCTTGGGCAACAGTCGTGCTCGCGATCCAGCTGCGCGTAAAATGTGTCTTTGTCATCATCTTGGCTTCCGGAGTGACAACTATGCACGTTTAATATGTATAATGATTTTGAAGAATTGACTCTTGATCCTTAATCTGCTTATTCTTTCATAGTAGGGCCACCAATCGATCACGCGCCTCTGCATGACTGCATGATAAAAGGTGTTCTGAGCTCGCGAATGTTGCCGCAACTATAGTAGATGGTATGATTATCTCCAAGGTTGCGACCATTCATTTGCAAAAAATTACATTCATTCGCTATTATCTCAGTTCAGAAGCATGCTATCGAAAAACAATGTATGGATGAATTTAACCTTGTAGTTTTATCTGAAAGTTTGCCGAATAACATTGACGTCGCAAACGTATACCAAAGTCGTGAGCGAAAGTTGCCTTCACAGCTCGCTCACGACTTTGGTATGCGTTTGCGACCCCAATATTATTCGGCAAACTTTCAGATAAAACTACAAGGTTAAATTCATCCATACATTGTTTTTCGATAGCATGCTTCTGAACTGAGATAATAGCAAATGAATGTAAATCTTTGCAAATGAATGGTCGCAACCTTGATTATCTCTAAACGTTTACAGCATGGATCCTGCCCAACACACCTCATGTAGCACAACGATGCCGAACCCGCGGTCCTTAAAATGATTACACGGTCCGACAAAAACCCATCTTTTGTTCTGCCGAGCACTACATATCACCTTTTTCTGAATGCTCTCGACTAGAAACTCATAAATCTGAATTTTTGACCATCCCCTCTTTTGGAAAATTGAAAAATTTCGAGTTTTTTCGTTCGCCATTCCGGCTAAATGCACAATTAAAAAAGGGAAAGGTGTACTACGGAGCTTTAGGGGTTGTTCAGCTAGCATAAAAATTCACGAAAATCCGTCAAGCCATTCTTGAGAAACGGTGTTTTTACGAAATGTTGTTTTGAGGATTTCTTATATTGAACGCAAAGAATACAGCAACTATATTGCACAGTTGCTAATTAAAGCATGCTATTAAGTGTCGTGGCTCTTCGATGAAGTTTTTCACTACAATAACGTGCTTCTTTTTTAATTTCCCCCTAAAAGTGAGGTAGAAAGTTTACTTTTTGAGTTCTTTAAGATACAAGATAGAGATAGATTAGAGGGCCCATATAGCCGAGGCGGTAAACGCACGGGTATTCAGCATGACCATGCTGAGGGTGACGGGTTCGATTCCTGGTCGGTCCAGGATCTTTTCGTAAAGGAAATTTCCTTGACTTCCTTGGGCATAGAGTATCTTCGTGCCTGCCACACGATATACGCAAGCAAAATGGTCATTCGCAGAGGAAGCTCTCAGTTAATAACTGAGGAAGTGCTAATAGAACACTAAGCTGAGAAGCAGGCTTTGTCCAAATGAGGACGTTACGCCAAGAAGAGAGAGAGAGAGAGAGAAGATACAAGATTGATGTCATCACAAGAGTTTTTTTGTTCTGAATAACATTGTCGAAGACGCCAAGTTTGTTATTCCGTTAGTTTTCAAGGTACGATAATTTGTCGTGGATACGTTATAGGAAAACCAAGCGAGTGCTAGGCTAGCCTGGTACAACCCAAGCTGATACAGTTAGCTGCAGTTTCATACTTGCGATATATTATAAATTTACACATAGATGATCATCCATTATTCTCCTTGCATATTTCTTCCAGTTGCCGCTTATTGGATAAATACGAGCATCTTTTTGGTATAAAAACCATCGATTGAACTTGTTTTACTTACCACTTCTTCCTACTTGGCTGATTGAATGTAAACTTCCATTAATGGCAAAATAACAGTCATTGTTATTGTAGCCAGAAATGTAATGGCAATTGAACTTTATGGCGAAAGCTTCAAAATCTTTCGGCAGTCTGAACGGCTGTCCACATTGAAGTTGGGCTTTGATACTTATATAAAAAATCATGCACCAGAAAGCAAAACGATTCGAATGTTCGGATGAGCCTATGAGTGAGCAAAATTTTCCGGACTATCAAGTGTAGATGCAAACTGTTAAAGTTATCGTTTTTACATGTGTCCACCATAAGCTTTCACTGAGTCAGATTAATTTATTGGATAGTTTTTTTTATAATAATGCATACGAGTTCAACGCATTCAACTATAATGTAAGACGAGTCAGTGACATACATAGCTTCCCCCACATGAGTAACAAAATATGTACCGTATCTACCAGAATGAAGTCATTCCCGTTAACGACATCGCGGAACAGAAGATAACAGGACACGTAATACCATACGTGTGGGTTTCTCCTCTAGAGGAAAACTTTTTCCAAACACTTTCAACTTGAACCCCATAATCATCTTGCACTCAACTCATCACCGGTTCCTATTTCTTGACCTTATTCAGGATGTCTCTTGACGTCCCCAGAAACCACGATAGCTCTAGCAATGAAGAGAATTGCATCTTAACCTCTTGGAACTACGGCCACTCAGACACACTCAGCTCCCCTCCCGGGAGACACCGCCCGTGTTGAATCGAAGTCAAAACTCGCCGAGCATCTTCGACATCTCTGGGTCGGGCGGGAGCGTTCTGGAAAACGACTCTTTCCAATCTAATAATACAATGTAATGTAATAATAATAATCGTTCCGCGTCCCATCCCCGGAACTGTGGAAGCATCCTTTTTCTAGTGGTTATTACCCATGGTGCTCGGTCCGTTTCTCGCTGGCTGGGTGAAATCCCATCACAGACGGTCTGGTTATCCCCGAGAAATTCTCTACGACGACGACGTCGTCGGCGGCACACTAGTCAGCGCAATTCTTGCTAAGCACTGTTGGCTATAACGAGTGTCGCAAGAGGGCGGCGTTGGCTGGAAGGAAATTGAAATTTATGCTGCCATATCCCATTGCCACACGAAAATCAACCACAGTTCATGCTATATAGAAAGGAAGTGCAGCACGGGATCGCACAGTTTAAGGTTAATATTTTCTTTTTCTGTTGCAACCAACGACTCGGAGAAAATTGTAAGCAAAAGTTGAGTAAAACTTTGATTAACGAACTACTTTCAGCACCGAATGGCTGTTACTCGAATGAAAAATGATTGCTACTGCTGAAAGTGCATCTCCAAGCCAGGATTCAGAGGTGGTGGAGGATTTTCAGCGTGACAGAGAAAATGAAAACTTCTTACTATACATTCTCGGAGGGATAGAATCTGTTTTTCAGTTCATTGAAGCCCTTCACAGTTATAAACTGATAAAAGCTTATTTTGTAAAAATTTCCATTATTGAATTCGGATCTGGATTGAATATTAGTACATATGACTTGGGGATAAATAAAAATCGTAGCTACCGTACTACACTATTGCAACAATTGCAATATAATTCTTCTTTTGAGTTACATAGTTTATCACAAAGTAACATGGCACATTTTCAATAGATAGGGGTACAAAACCCATCTCAAAGTGCTCTCATTTTAATCTTTCGTAATTTTTGTATTTTTTGTTAGAAGTGGGTAAGCATGATAACAGAAAACGGAAACAATCGTTGCTGTAATTATCTATTTTTGCAATACGATGAACATTGGGGCATAGGATGAAGAAGGGCACACACATACCCCAAGATAAAAATAATGGAAATTTCTCAAACAATACGTAGAAAGATGTCATTCAATTAGGGTGAAATTAAGCGATGAATAAATTTAGCTCCCGTCCAACATCATAATTCACATCCGTCAGCCTTGATAAGAATGAGACTGTCAAACGCAGGCAACGGTGGATCATTTCTTCCCATTATATATTCGTTTTCTGTCGTTAAAGCTGCGTATGACAAGCTTGGTTTAGGAATGTGAAATATAGGTCGTTTAAAATTGAATGCTGTTCTAAATAATATATTCGTTCCACATAAAAACAGTGCATTTCCCCATTTTCCATTAAAGGTTCATGAGCATGAGCATGAGCATGATTGACCGCCCGCGGTTGCTCCTCTGTTATTGCAAGGACAACTGCATTTACACAAAGAACCAACAGATGATGCTTGGGATTAGCTTTCTCTTCATTGTGTAAATGCTGCAATCCCAATACTTTTCAATAAGCAATACCAGCGCCGGCCGCGTCCGAATGCAGGTCAATTGAGGATAGGGAAGGAAGTGATGACGTGATTCTCGCTTAGGCCAATAACCGAGGAATTCTCTGCGTTACTACGAGAAATCACTAGGAGTTTGGACAGGGGAAATGGAGATGTGTTGAGGATTTTGTCGGGGTAAACGAGTGTAATGTTTTGATTCGCGATTAATAATGCGCTCGCGAAGAAATGCCCTTCTAAACCTTGGACGACGAACGCGATCTTTTGTGCCTCAAAACTCACCCTACATAAGTTAATTTCCCCATTTTCCATTAAAGGTTCAATAATAAAAAATCGTTTTGTTCTTTTTTCCAGGTAAGACTAATGTGAACCAACATCAACTGAAACAAGGTAACAAATACCCAGCTGCACCTACAGCTAAACAGATATTCAATTTCTGTGAAACTGTCAGTGACATTTCCATCAGAATTCCTGCTTCTGAAAAAAGTTGCCACAAACAGATCCCTACCAGCTGATTTCTGCGAATGCGAGAATATGCATTCAATATGATTCCTATCGTACTGCTGATGCTGCCGTTGCCGTACAACAGCATCATCAGTTAAATAGCATTTTTGTAGGTTGGTAGGTAGGAAGGTAGGTAGCAATTCGTTCTTTATGCTTTTCTGTCACAACGACAACGGACACATAAGCCACCGCCAACAACAACGGTGACTTTTCTGCCATGGCACACATTTTTCACACGGAATCCTTTATCTGGATCGTTCGTTCGCTTTCGATATCCTTGCAACAACCAACGCCAGGAGTTGAGCGAGCTCACGAAGGGTGCGGATCAAGTTTGAATTATTTATGTCATCAATATGTAAATGTTTGTACATTTATAAAGGTGTTTCCCTAGTCACACCTTGAACCGACGAAAAAGTTTAGCACAGTGTTACGGTGGTTATGCGAGCCGAAGCGGAAGGTTCCGGTAATATTGGGTTTAATTAGTTGTACTCTTTTATATGTAGTTGGAAGCTGCTAAGGAAAGAACTTGAGTGAGATTATCCATGGATTTACGAATCAAAATTTGGGAAAGGTTTAGTAAAGTAGAAAATAAATATGATACATACAGTAGAGTTCTTATGCTGAAAAATGTATGCATAGTCAAACCGAACTCATCCTCGCCGTTAAATGTGAATCTTCTACTGTCGTCGATTCTGTTTGTAATTTAAGGACAAACGTCTTGAAATCCCACTTCGGTAGGGTGCTGCGAGTACGGACGCGATTTTTTTTCTCCCGTGTTTTATCGAACTGCCTGTCAACTTTTGTTTGCAGACGAATTTTGGTTTATACATATTTAGCTTTTGTCAGATTGAAAATTGATTGAAGTGATATGCTTTTTTTTTGTCTCAGGGGAAGTACATATACGGACTTTTCCAGCGGCGATTGAAAAATTGTGTTTGGAAGAAACAGTTCCTGATTAAGTGTGTAATTCGCGGGGCATCTATTGAAGAAAAAGTCACTACGGTTTTTGTTTAAAAGTACTCGAAATGCTTAGTTCAAGCTGAGGAATGCATCCGAAAAAGGCTTTAATTTTCGTGGATCATTTCGAAACTAAACTGGAAGTGTTCTTCAAATGGATGGCATCAGAAACAACTGTGATTTTCAAGTCCCATCGGCTGGTTGTGATATTTATTTATCCATTTAATTCAGCGGTCTCTATATGGTTTAATTGAATACCGTAATCCGGGGTAACATTGATCAGAATTTTCTATCTTTCTTGAATAATTCTCTTGTTAAAGCAAACGTTACATGTTTTATATTTTTAAAACAAGTACTGGCCCTCTGAGTATATGTATATATATAGCTACTCGAAAAAGTATTGTAAAACTTTAAAACATGTTTAAATAGGTTATTTAATCTAATTTTGGATTGTGCTGATTTGGGGTAACATTGATCATGTCAGTGATCAATGTTCATTTGTGTTAAAAATACCCTTACTTACTAAATTCGGGGTTGCTGATCTCGAATATGTTGTCCAAATTCTTACCAATTATGTACTTTTTAAGTTATTTTAGGATTAAAATCCTCTAAACCACGAATAACGCCTAAAGGTAGGCAATGGCTTAAGGAATTGATAGCCGACTTTTAATAAATCGTATATTTTACTGAAAAATAGCATTTTCATAAAAGTTTCGTTTATTAAATCCAACTCTAGGTTATAATATTGAAGTAATATAGTGATTTCGAACCTCATATTGTATCTAGTATTCACGTCAAGCATGAATGTTTGACAATGTATCTCATTGCGTTACGAAACACAGTTATGGAAAAATCGATTTAATTCAATGTTTATGAAATTCAATTTTCATAAATTGCATGTCATTTAATAGCTAAATGATAGCAGATTACGATATACCATTCCATAGTAGAAACTGATTCAATGTAAAATGCTTGTTTGAACATTTCATGAGGTGGGTCAAGCCGATCAATGTTACCCCGCTGATCAATGATACCCCGGATTACGGTACTTACAACTAAGGTGGAGCTCTAACATATTTAGTCACATGGGAATCAAACACAACATTTCAACTATTGACAAACTTATCCGATCCATAACATACTTAATTAGTAAAGCATCATAAAACACGGTTAGCAAATAAAACGAATATCAATTACAATGTATTGATGTAATGTTAATTGTTCACAGTTCCCACAAATCGTAGTTGTTATAAAACTCGCTGAAGCGAACTCCTGCGGGCCAAGTAGATGGTATCATGGCAACGTCTTTGTAGACTGCATCGATCCTAACTTTAAAAGACACGTACGGCAATCTCGTTATGTCCTTCCAGTTGACAACAAGTTTTTGCCTTTCTCGTACACTAAGTGTACTGGAAAGGCTATATGCTCACTCTAAAAATGACTTTTTGATAGAAGGCCCGGAGGGTCGAGTCACATATACCAATCAACTCAGCTCGACGAATTAAGGTGATGTCTGTGTTTGTGTATGTATGTATGTGTGTGTGTATGTGTGTGTACAAAAAACTCATCACTTTTTGGCAGTAAACCTCAACCGATTTTAATGACCAACGGTTCATTCGACGCGGAATCTGATCCCATTGTTTCCTATTGAAAATGGTTCGGATCGGTCCAGCCGTTCCGGAGTTATGGCCATTTAGTTGTTCCGGATCGGTACCCCAGGAAGGGGCCAGATATGAAAACGCTACAAACCCATTCATGCGACACATCAAACCACGGCACTTTCGAAAACATGATGAACGGTAAACAGGAAAATAGTCTCGGGCCATATCTGAACCGGTAGTGTTCCGGAACCGGTTCCGGGTGACCCGCCAAAAGTGGCCAAATATGAAAGTCCATAAACCACGTAGTCATTTTTTTGGGACTTTTCAACCCCTAACCCCCCCCCCCCCGCGTGGTCATTACGCCATACAAATATTTTTATTGGTCCATACAAAATGGTCATTGGCCGAACCCCCCCCTCTAATGACCACGTGGTTCATGGACAGCCCCAAAGTGAACCAAACCCTTCATGCGACACATCAAACAGCGGATTTTTCGATAACCTGATAAACAGTAGGCAGGAAAACATTCTCAGACCATATCTGAACCGGTAGTATTCCGGAACCGGTTCTGGGTGTTCCGCCGGAAGTGGCTAAATATGAAAGTGAACCATATCCATGCATGCGATACATCAAACAGCGGCTTTTTCGATAGCCTGATGAACAGTAGGCAGGAAAATATTCTCGGATCATATCTGAACCGGTAGTGTTCCGGAACCGGTTCCGGGAGATCCGCCGGATGTGGCCAAATATGAATGTGAACCAAAGCCATACATGCGACACATCAAACAGCGGATTTTTCGATAACCTGATAAACAGTAGGCAGGAAAACATTCTCAGACCATATCTGAACCGGTAGTGTTCCGGAACCGGTTCTGGATGTTCCGCCGGAAGTGGCTAAATATGAAAGTGAACCTAACCCATGCATGCGATACATCAAACAGCGGCTTTTTCGATAGCCTGATGAACAGTAGGCAGGAAAATATTCTCGGATCATATCTGAACCGGTAGTGTTCCGGAACCGGTTCCGGGTGATCCGCCGGATGTGGCCAAAAATGAATGTGAACCAAAGCCATACATGCGATACATCAAACAGCGGATTTTTCGATAACCTGATAAACAGTAGGCAGGAAAACATTCTCAGACCATATCTGAACCGGTAGTGTTCCGGAACCGGTTCTGGATGTGGCAAAATATGAAAGTGAACCTAACCCATGCATGCGATACAACAAACAGCGGCTTTTTCGATAGCCTGATGAACAGTGGGCAGGGAAACATTCTCAGACCATATCGGAACCGGTAGTGTTACTGAACCGGTTCCAGATGTCACGACGGAAGTAGCCAAGTATAAAAGTTAACCAACCCCTTACATGCGACGCATCATCAATCTCTTCAGGCAACCTGATAAACGGTTAATAAAAGAGAATAGTTTCAGATCATATTTGGATCAACCGATAGAGTTCCGGAACCGGTTCCGGTGTCCCGCTGGAAGTGGTCAAATGTAGTAGATATCAAAACCCATGCCTGCGGCACAATAAACAGCGGCTTTTTAAATAACGTGATGAACGATTAGTCAGAAAATAGGCTCAGACCACAACGGAGATCTTTATAAAGGCTACCAATAGTGTTCCAGGACCGATCTAGGGTGTCCAGTCGGAAGTGGCCAAATGCCAAAAAGAACCAAACCTATGCATGCGACACATCGAACCGCGGTCTTTTTTTAAACCATGAGGAACGATTGGCAAGAAAATAAGCGCAGACCACAATAGAGGCTACCGATAGTGATACAAAACCAGCATTGGGTGCTTCCTAGGGTGCTTCGCAGGAACTTCAAAAATGAACAAAGTCAATGCAAGCGATAAATATGTGTAAGAAAACAAAATCTTGACTGAACTAAGGCCACATACATACAGACGTCTTACTCTACTCACTCTCCATCGTCCTTGTTTTCAACGGTTGAAACAAATATGTATTAATCGTTGTTGCTTGTTTGACGTCTACTCACTACCAACATCAAGCCGCAGTGAAACGCAACCTGATTAGCATTTGGCGATTATTTTTTTCGTAACGATGAATATAATAGCAATATGTTACGAATGATATGTCTGTTTGTCTGTACTAAAGCAATCTCATCAAATCACTGAGGTGCAAAAATATACTGTAGGATAGGTCAACGTTATATGAGAAAATTATCGCATTAACCCCAGAGAAAGTTTTTTCAATCCTCTTTTCCGTCTAAAACTACTGGGAATTTTTTATGGGATTTAGTTTGGGCAATTTCACTTGCTTGCATTTTTTGTCAAATTCTACATGAATTTTGTAACCTATGATAATAAAATATAGCCCAAAGTGAGAAGAAAAAACTATGTCGAAGACCGCAAAAGCAGGGCTGTCCAACATACGGCCCGCAGAATCGATGAATGAAACTTGGCCCAAGGATTGAAATATTTGAAGATATTTCATATTTAAATAAAATTTAATATTAAAAATAAACTCGAAATAGATAGTGTTTTGTTAAAAATTTTCAAAGATTAAAAAATTTAAATACATAAATTTAAAAATTTTAAACTTGAAAGGTACAGCCAAATTTGAAGCAGAATTTCAGCAAAATTTACTGAATTTCAGAAAAACGTTGCTGCTGAACAGCAGAGTTTACTGAATGAATCAGGAAAGTTTGCTGAATTTCAGCAAATTGTTTGCTGCAACCTGCAGTTCGGCAAAATTCCAAAAAAAAAGTATTCAGGGTGATTTTTGCAAAACAATCAAGAATTCTTGCTCACATTTTATGACCCAAATGATGTCAGTGTTGTGATTTGCCGTGAGAACGGGTAATCGGATGTACAAAATTTCACTGTTGCATTCGTGCTTTCGAAATTTGATGTCGAAATTTAATGTCTGGCCCGTCGACTGGTATGGAGTATCACTTGTGGCCCGCGGCCACGAAAGGTTGGGTAGGCCTGCCGTAAAGTCATCTGTGATTGTGAAAGACGTTATATTCTAGCTTGTAATTATCGTCTTGATGTTGATCGGTCTTCAGTGATAGTGAAGGTGCTCAAGCAGTCAACTGAAAATTCTGATATTTTTCAGCCCAGTCTATACGTTTAACGTAACGTCGGAATATGTTCAATTAATAAATTTCCCAATTTTATTAAAATTATTGCTTTTCTAAATTAGGTATTCTCAGGATTCAGGAACAGTTCGCATTACGTCGACGGAAAGATCATGCTTCGGAATGATGGCCCTAGCACAGAAACTAGCTTAACAATAGTAGAAGATTCCAAAAACAGGACCGAATTCTAAACCGCCCGATAGGTAGGAGATTGTCCATATCACGACGGTTTCAAACCGAACGGACTCAATAAATACCAAAACTTCCGTATGACATTTTTAAGTTAGGCTAGGCCATCTTGAGCAGGAAACCTTGACCGATTGAACCCTTGAAAAGGCGCCATACAGATCGAAACGTCGGAAAAAATCATAAACTAGTGTTTTCGATTCCCCCAAAAGGCTGAAGCCAACATTCTGAAGCAAAATCATCCCAGTCGTATCCCAACCAAGGAAAGATCATGAGTACATGTTCTACGAGAAAGGCACTATCACCACTAGGTGGATTAATCTGGGGTTTTTTACCATGATATCACTGGATCTGATTGAAGTTGGTGTCAACTTGAGTTGCATTTGAGTTTCGCTTACAGTGTTTTTCAAGGGCGTAAAGAACAACCAAGATTTCTGAAGCGGCATAGGAGTCACAGAAGCATTACTAGTAGCAATAGAACACTTCGAACCATGCATCAGCTTTTCATTGCACTTCGGGGATGATCGTGCTACTCTACATGAGGGCAATTATGAATCGACATCGTAGCAGCGAGACAGCTCTGGTCAGCTAGAGTATGCTGAATGATCGAAATTTACTTCTTCATTTCCAAAATAACATTCTTCGTGGCAGGTTCTTGAGTAGATGCTACGTCAAAGGTTTGTTCGCGTCCAGTAGAAAAGCTAAACCGTTCCAAAAGCAGGTCCTTGTCATTATGCACTCACCTCAGTATGGTATGTAAAGCCTGTATCCGCAATAATCGGGACACAGAAGTACGGCTGTAGCTCTGTAATTGATCGGTAAAATGGGCCAAATAATTTACTGAGAACTCTTTGGTGTATGTTTATTGTTTGTGCCAAATTTAATAAAAATCGATGAATTACTTTTAACTGTGGATGAAAAACAAATACATGTGGTTTTAAGCATTTTGTACAATCATGACCAATTTTCATTCGCATAGTTGATGGTTCTTCTACGCTACAGTTTAAAGTTCTGTGATGATAATTATGAAATTTCGTTTGAAGTTACGATACTTATAGAGACACTTTCTTGCAAAATTTCATCAACTTTTATCAATTGGTTTGAATGCTACTGGCGGCGTTGATAGGGGTGAGTGTTAGTGAAAGTTTTTCGTGTTTTTCATGCGAGATGTTTGCCTATTCATAACTTTTGAATTGCTCAGCCAATTTTCATGAAATTTTCACAGAAGGCAGTTGATTATGTGTTTATTATGTTTGCAAAATTTGATGCTTATTGGTAGAGTACTTTCAATAGTACAATCGAAACACTAAAGGGTGCTGACTTATTGCTGTCTGAGGGGCTAAAATCATGTTCAGTCCCAATGCACTGAAACCTCCATTTAAGTCGATGCATGGCTTATCGAAAATAATTTTTACTGTACAAGCAATGACAAAACTAAAGATTTTTATATTTCTTAACACTTTGCATGACAAAGGAGATTTGTCAAAAAATATAAAACTGTATAGTTTAGTCATTGCTTGCACGGTAAAAATTATTTTCGATCAGCCATGCATCGACTTAAATGGAGGTTTCAGTATATATGTTTCGACTATAAAATTGTTGATAGTGCATCGATTTTTTTGAAATTTTGCATATGCAATGAATATAGATTGAGAGGTTTGTGTTCAAAATTGCAGCCATTTTCTTTGCCAAATTCAAAAGTTACATCGCTTGCAAGCAAAACTAGGGGCTGTACAAATTTCAATGGCGCACATTCTACTCTTTCATTGCTACAACAAAAAGTACTGCATCGATTCACATGAAATTTTGTAGATGAAATGAACACATCTTAAGATGTCATTAGGCCAAATTTGAGCATTTTTTATTAATCTATTACAGATTTACAGATGTATTTCTGTGTCCCGATTATTGCGGATGCAGGCTTTACTACATTTTTCACACATCCACCACATTCATCGATTTCTTTGATAACATCTGCATCATCTATCTCCACACAATCTGCATGATACGCATATGTGCAAAACCCTTGGCATATTGTATACGTTTGATCATGAGCGATGGCCATACAACACTTCAAGCAAATCGTTCCAGGATGTTGATAACTATAGCAAAATTAGGAAACGCGAACCTTGTTGTTCTCCAAATCTAAGATCTGAATCACTACGAGCCCAGAAAGAAGGCCTCACCGCTCCCCCGGTCTCGTTATTTTCCTGGAAGTTCGTAGTGACCCCCGTGCACCCGAGTGCCACTTTGTTCAAGTCCTGTGACTGGAAGTTTGTCAATAATGTAATTTCGTGGGATTCACCGTAGCAGTTTTGTGATTGATCGGTGGTGTATACGTGAAGCTCCTGGTCATTCAACTCCGTGGTCGACTTCAAAGGTTCACTCACCGATGTTCTGCGTGTTGTTGTGTTTGAAATTTAGACCGTGTCCGGCAGATGGCTCTGGTGTATACAGATGACTCTCATTATGCTGACGGAAATGGCAAGGTTTCGCTTGATGATTTTGGTCCTCTTGCTACTACCACAGAATGTGTTTCGGTGTCATGTAGGCTCGTCGTTAACAGCTCCCTGCTAGCTGGCTGCGTGGCTTGTCTTGTTTTTTTTTGTTTTCCTTCTAAATCATAGGGGGATAATCTGCTCAACAGACACTCTAACAGGAAGGTTAGGGTAGTGTGGGGCTGAGGCCGTCTTCTACAACAAAAGTAAAAGCCAGGACTACTCTCTCCTCGACCCACTAAAACACATTCCTATGGTCGCCAAACCCTACGTCTCTCCGGAAACACCAAGAAGGTATTGCTACAGAGAGGGGCTAGTGCACATCGCACCCTCAAGGTTAGCTGCGTAGCCTAGCAGCAACGAACATCGATGACTCGCTCTGGAGAGTCCATCACGGTAACATGCTGGCGCTTAGCCAGTTTCCTGAGTGGTCCTCACCACTCCCTTTGTCTTCGGAAAGCGGGCAGGATCAATCCCGCCCGCGCCCAACTGTTTAGCAGACATCAAGAACTGATGCCCACGTGCAACCCGATCTGACTTGCCCGTAAGAAAGGGTATCACTACCCTTCAGGCCCCGTCAGATGCACCCGAAGGTTGCAGACAGCAGGATCTCACCTACCGCGACCCTTGCCGGGGACCCCTTCCCAACCGCGGGTTCGGATCCAACCCAGTAGACCGACGCCATGACAGCACCGCTACCAGGACTTCCTCTCCGCAATCACTTAATCGCTGTAAAAGTCGATCTCGGCCGCAGGGCACCGGTATGACCTACGAAGCCGACTCCGAACCCCTGGACCACCTCTTGTACTGCATCTGGACTAGCCATTCTCCGAGTCCACGCGGCACCTCCTCTGTAGCTCCCAGACGATATGGGTGATAGCCGTTGAAACGACATTCCAGCCAAATTCATCCCTACACATCCTCTGGACCAAATTGTCTGGAGTTGTGTCCTCCCCGCATGTGGCAAGCATGCGGTCACGCATTGTGCGAAAACGCGGGCACACGAACAAAACGTGTTCCGCCGTTTCCTCTAAACCATTGCACACTGGGCATTCGGGAGAATCCGCATGCCCGAAACGGTGTAGATACTGTCGGAAGCAATCATGACCTGTAAGGACCTGTGTCAGTTGGAATGTAACTTCCCATTGCGCCTATTAATCCAACTACCTACCCTCGGTATCAATCTATGGGTCTACCTTCCTTTAGTGGAACTGTCCCACGCGCGTTGCCATTTGCCCATAGAGGCCATCCTGGTAGTGCTGCGTATGCCTCTTGTGCCGCGCATTTCGAAACACTCCATGTCCTCACTGATAAGAATGCTGATAGGCACCATACCAGTAATGACGCAGAGAGCGTCGTGTGACACGGCACGGTACGCGCTAGCAACCTTCAGGCAGCTCCACAACCTTGATCGAGTGGTCGGTAGTCAAATTCACCTCCTCGATCGTTTCACCGTAGACTTCGAGCGTAATGCCGTCGGCAAATCCGACAATCTCCACTCCCACTGGGTACTCTAACCTCAACACCTCGTCGTACATGACATTCCATAACACCGGACCCTGGATGGAGCCTTGCGGGACTCCTGAGGTTATGTGAAAGCACTTCCGACTCACCTCCGTGTCGTAAACTAGTACACGATTCTGAAAATAGCTTTCGAGAATCTTGTACAGGTATTCCGGTATCCCCAGACGCAAGAGCGCATCGGCAATAGCAAACCAGCTGGCGATATTAAACGCATTCCTTACATCCAGAGTTACTACCGCACAGAAGCGAATTCCCCTCCTCTTAGGCTCGAGTGCGTTCTCGGCGGTTTCGTAACCGACAAGATAGCGTCTACGGTGGACCTCCCCTTCCGGAAGCCGTACTGGTTGCTCGAAAGACCATTTTCGTCCTCGGTGAACCTCAACATTTTATTGAGGATGATCTTTTCGAGCACCTTCCCCGCCGTGTCAATCAAGCATATTGGTCTATATGCCGACGGGTCTCCGGGTGGTTTCCCCGCCTTTGGCAATAGTACCAGGCTCTGCCTCTTCCAAGCTTCTGGGAAAACTCCCTAGTCCAGGCATTTCTGCATAGCAGACCTGAATATCTCGGGAGCCTCTGCAATAGCTACTTTTAAGGCCAGGTTCGGAACTCCATCCGGACCTGGGGCTTACGCTAAGGGACTTAGCTATCAACGCAAGTTCCACATCGGTGATCCTCTCCTCATCGCCAGCCCCAGTCCCCGGCTGTCCTACGAAAGGAGGCCAAGGACTAGGATCATGACGCGGAAAAAGTCCTTCAATCCTCCAACATCTCTGGAAATTGCTCTGTAGGAGCCATCACACCTCTCTTCTTGGCCATAACGATCCTGTAGGCGTCACCCCACGGGTTCGTATTGGCACACTGACAGAGACCCTCAAAGCAGGCCTTTTTGCTTGCTATTATCTCGGTCTTGAGCGCGGCTTTTGCTGCGGTGAACACCACCCGCCGTTCGTTTCGCTCTTCCTCTGATCGTGCTCGCTGCATCCGCCGCCCAGCCCGTTGGCAGGCGCGGCGCAGGTCCGCAATCGCGTCGGTCCACCAGTAAGCCGGTGGCCTCCCATTTGTAGGGTGGACTCGCCTAGGCATGGTCGCATCACACGCACGTGAGAGCACCGCTACCAGCTCGTCGCCGTCTAAACCGAGTAAGTTTCGCTCACGGCGGATCGCCTCCTTAAATACCCCTTCGTCGAAGTATGATGTCTTCCACCTGCGAGGGCTTGGCCTTGGCCTAGCCACATCTTTTTCTATCCGCTGTCTGCTGTTGTTGTAGTCGATCCTGTAGCGAACCGCCACCCTATGTCACACTTTTTGTACACGCACGCACTCGATAATAGAGAGGAACGATTACACAAGTCCGTACAGCACCCTGATCAAGCTAACACTACTGGTGTGACTCATTTCGATTTATTTTCCCAATTGATGTGCGGTAGGGAATGTGTGCAATCAGTAATCTCACGCTTCCATATTCATCCTATTCGAAAACAAGCGATTACGATACCGATTGATTCCGTTCTTTTTGTTTTCATGGGTGCTCACTTCTAACAAAAAATACAAAAATATGAAACACTTCAATCCCTTGTTTTTCGTAGGATGATAATGGGAGCCACATGCTTAATAAGGGAACCAATACCCTATTTACTCTCTCGTTTGTCGGACAGGTTCATTTTAGTTTGCATGTATGAGTTCGATTCGAGTTCGTTTATCACTACGCGTTGCGTTCGGGTAATCAAATACTGCGCTGCATCGAGGATGGAACCTTCACCATCCGGTGGTCTTTCGAATGTTAACACAAAAATCATAAATGTAAGGTTTCTGCAAAACACCTTTTGCAGCGAGGAGAATAGCTTCTCACTTGTACTGGTACTCTGGATAACGAGAGTAATATGATTCGGTATGTACTGGTGTCTTGGTTAACTACAAACTGGCTTTGCTTGATTAGGTTCATTAGTTGGTTTTATGCATTAAAATTGAATGATAATGGTAGCAAATATAATATATGGTCAGAATCAAAGTCAGCATGAGTAACTAATTGGCTAAAATGCTGACTTGAGTCAGTTAAGACCAAATCAATTGTTGAGGGATTTCTAGCAAAAGAAAAACAAGTGGAGCTATCGGGATATTGAATAGAAAAATATCCTGAAGAGTACTTATCAAATACAGTCCTGCCGTTTGAATTGGACTGAAGATTATTTCACGAACGGTGTTTCGCATGAAAATCACCAATTATGAAAAATTTGGTCCAGTCGCGAGTTAGTTTTCGCAAATCAGATTTAAGAAAGTGTATTTACTGGCCAGTGCATTGGAAAGGCAAGTAGGCCACAATGACAGTATGTTTACCAAAGTTTGTTTCAACAGAAACACCCAAAGTTTCAAAAACTTTGGTTACAAATGATGAAAAAATTTGGTGCTTGATGCGCTTGTGAACGTTGATAGCAACTCCACCACATGCTCCGTCTAGGCGATCATTAAAATAGTTTGGGTTTCGTTTGATTGAAGACCCAGGTTTTAAATAAGTTTCAGTAATAACTGCAATATGCACATTATTGACTGTTAAAAAATGGAATAGCTCATCTTCTTTGCCATTTAGTGAACGAGCATTCCAATTTAAAATGTTTAAAAATTTATTTGGATCCATTACCAAAACGTAATCCAATTACAATTTTATTTGTGAATTTAACTCCAACTTGGACTGCTTCAGCCATAGTTTGAGTTTTGAACATTGCATCAATCATTTGTTGCAATTGTTCAGATAAAAAGTCAAAATCGGAAGCAGACATGCCTGAATCACGTGCATTTTCCAAATTTGATGTTTGATGATAGGAATTATTCGAATTTTGCTTACCCGCAGCCACATGGGCATAGGTAGCTCGATTCGTTTGAACAAAATTAGAAATATTACTCACTCCACTGCTGGAAGGTAGATTATTCGCTCCAAGGTTTGTTTGATGGTTAACCGAGGATTCTCAGAGCGGGTTCTCTTTTTCATTTTTATTACTTGGACTGGAGTGAATCCAAGTAATGATTTGAGTTCAGTTTTGATCTCATCAGGTGATTTGTCATCACTAGAGAGACCTTTTAATACGATTTCGAACAAGCGTGCAGACCTGTCGTCGTATGTGAAAAAAATTTGCTTCTTCTCAGTAAGGTACTTGAGAAGAAGATCCCGATCTTTCAGGGTTTCCAGCAATACGCGACAGTCTCCTTTCCTGGCAATTTGGAAGGAAACCTTGATTCCCCTTATGGAGTTCAAGATCTCCTGCCTGAAACCAGCAAATTCACAGACGCTGACCAGGATTGGCGGCACCCGTTGTTTTTTAGCAGAAATTGAAGTGCCTGGGCTAGAGGCATCCTCAATTTGTTGTTCCGAAAAATTGTTCAGCGCTTCATAGGGATTACTCATTTCAACGAAATTTTTATCCGAAACAATTGTTTTAGTAGAAGGAAGCGGAGAAGCTGAAAGTTCTCCTTTCCTTCTAACTTTTCCGCGTTTAGCGACAGTTTTGAAACCGACTTTTTTTGGAAGGAAGCGGTGAATTCAAGGATTCACCCTTCCTTTTGTTCGATGATGCAATCATGATTTAATTAGAAGCGACCATCCAGGAGGTTTTTTCCCTTTATCGGTGTTCAAGTAGGATTACCACCGTTTCACGGAATTCTACCTCCGTAAACGGGTTCAACGAATAATCGAAGGCACGGGTCTAGGCAAGGATCGAAAAGGAATCAGTAGGTATAAATTTAGCGCTGAAAAGCAAGGATGTTTTCGATCATCTGGCAATCATTTAACTCATTTGTCTATAACTCAGTTCAGAAGCCTAATATTAAAATGTGATGTGCGACAAACTAGTAGATCATTGTTTTTCCTACAATTATCACCAAGGACGCCATATTCTAACTCTTATATTTACTGCGTAAAAGTGTTAGTACCACCTATTCATACTAAACGATCGGATTTTTCGATCGTTTAGTATGAGTAGGTGATACTAGCGCTCTCACGCCGTATATATGAAAGTTAGGATATGGCGCCCTTGGTGATAATTGTAGGAAAAACACTTTTCTACAAGTTTACCGAACACCTCATTTCAATATTATGCTTCTGAACTGAGCTGTGGATAAATGAGTCAATTGATTGCCCGGTGATCGAAAACATCCTTGCTGAAAAGTGCTATTGTAGGTAGTACTGATAAGTACTGTTGAATTGCTTTAGGTAGTAAACTTCCTGCATCAGAGATTACGTCCGCACAGCACAAGAGTACGATGCGAACTCTCTAAAATAAAAACTCTCATTTTTGAGTAACACCCATGCCGCACAGGGACTGTGTTGGAAACACACATTTTTTTTAAATTGCTCATACGCTCACATTTTTGCAAAATATCAATATTTTTCGGTATTTGAAGGTGGTTTATAAACCCAGTGAGGTTGCCATGTCGAAATTATTGCAAAATACATGCTCATGTGAGCGTACGAGCAATTTAAAAAAAATGTGTGTTTCCAACACAGTCATGTGCGGCACTGCGGCATGGATGTTTACTAAAAATGTGCAGGCCGAACACATTTTTGAGCGTAGCCGTTTTTGCGTGAACTGCGCAGCAGCCTCAATTGTATTAGTTATGGCCGTCCAATTGTGAAAAGACGGCTGAAAAAATAGTCCGTAGAAGATGGTCGAAGGCCAGTAGAATTAGCCGAAACATACATATAAAGTTTATCAAATTTCTCCGAAAACCAATCGATGAAAAGGTGGCACAAACAGGATGATTGATTAATTACTTCAAAAACTATATTGAAATGAAACTCAGTTTAATGTTCATGACTCACTATATTTTTTTCTGGGGTCTGTTATTGTACGATAAAAATTCCAAAACGCAACATTAAACATTATTTCATTGAACGAACGAATGTGAGCTTCCCAATCGCAGAATGCATGTTTGTCATTGCCCGTTATCTACATAAGCTTCACAATGACTTGCAGATCACCTCTTTTTGTATACTGAATACCAATTTTCCAACTGTCAATCAGTGCCCTCTAGTCGCTATTGATGAATGCGATGCTACCAGCTTGTGTTGCCCGGTAGCAATGTGCTCACAGTTATTTTTTTCTCCTTCTTTTGTGATGGATCAGATTGATACTGAAAGGATGAAAGCACGATGAATCGTTGATACGTTAGCCAGCTGTTGTGCAGGCAATTTTCTCAATAGATACTTGACAGCTCGAAATACGTCACATCGCAGTATAGGAAATTGGTAATATTTCTAAAAGTCGAGTCCTTGTGACCCCGTTGTATTTTGAAAACGGCTTGAGTTCCGGCTATGTTGAAACTTCATCTGTGCGTGTGCCTCGAAAGCTGAACCGTTCAATGCTGAGATCTACATACATATATTCATTCATCCTAAAAGACTGGATTATTCCTTTGGAGTCACATCAGATGAGACCCCGCATCAAATGGAAATGTTTCCATTCATCTGGATAATACTGGATCAAAAGCGATAGAACTTCGATGATATCGACGAAAGGCAGAAAGACAAGGACCCTCTCTTCAATCAGCACCGACCGAGCAGAAAAAGCTAGAGGCGGTGAATGACGACAGTGGTTTTCATAAATTTCAAATAAAAATATGCGCGTCACCGATCAACATCACAGCATGACATGCCGAAGGGCTTTTTCGGGATTTGGAGCGTGTTATCGCAGCCGTACTACTATTGGCAATATGAAAACGAGGCGGTGGAGTTTTTGCTATTCATTTATGCCGGCCTAAGCCGTGTCGTTCTGTTTCGGTGTCGGCGTCGGGCCACTATCATCAGATTGGTATCGTCGATTCCGACGGCTTTGATTTTGTCAACTACGAACGACGTGGTTTCCGATGTGACAAGAAAGGTTGAAAATTGGAAACGCAGATACCGGGGGTCACAGGCTAGACTGATGAATGAAAATGCGACCGCCCAACTGAATATTTCATCGGGTTCTAGGAACCCACTCGCTAATACCGAGTGCGTACTTTGGACAAAATTCAGAGCAGAGTTCAGTTATCAATCTGCACCATAAACTTCTACTCTGTTTTCTTACTAGGGTAAGAAATCAAACTTTGAACTAGTCAAATTGTAATCTTAATTTGAACCATTTCAAAATTCATTAAAACGACGTACTTTTCAGGCAAATATTGTCCCGAAAAAGATGTTAAACAGCTTTTCGTAATATAACCTGATAACATGGACTTTAAAAGCATTGAAAAAAGCATTTTTGTCATGAAAAACAGGCAATTGAAAAATCACTGTGATTTCACCCATTTCCCCCAAGAGAAAGCACATTTTCGGTGCACTCGTACAGCTCATGCATTGTATCACACGCAATATGTGAACACGTCAAATGAAAGCTTATTTATCGTAGAATCGACCAACCGCATAATATTCCGCATTATTTGTCATAAAATTATCAAATTTAAGTGATTCTTACTTGGAGAATGTTATCTTAAGTTGAACCATTTGTAATCTAAATTTGAACTAGTAAACGGTGGTGAGCTTCTAGTGTTGGCCTGTAGATTGCGCTAGTGGTTGTTTTGTTTACTCTTGGGGGATGAAAAAAATCCAAATTTAGTTTCCAAATTCCTAAGGAATTCCGAACATTCTGAGTTGAAATTCCACTGCCTAATGAAAAATAGGTATGAGAATTAGCAGATTCATGTGATTTTTCATTGTTTAGCATGGAATTGGCTGTTTTGTGAGTTGCTCGAGCTGCTGCCGCCAGTAGTTCAAATTAAGATTAAAATTGGTTCAAATTATGATTACGATGGTTCAAATTAAGATTAAAATCATTGTTGATCAAAAATCAAATATTTCAATGAAATTCGGTGCAAATACAAACTTTTAATAATTTAACAGAAAGCTTATACCCGTGGCTTTCATGTGCATACGATTTTGCCGTAGTAAATTATTCCCATGTGGGAGAAAAAATCACTTAAAATTTGCACTGCTTTAGAAAGCCGCAATTTGGTTCAAATTTTGATTACCTACCCTAAGAATTAATTTCAACTAGCCTGCTATGTAGCTAAGAACGATTGGTATTTGTAATTATTATTGCATTTTTCACCGTTTTTACTATCTTTCGATTCTTGAAGCTAAAAGTAAAATTCGTATTTAGTTTAGGCTAGGACTGTGCACCAGTGTCATCTCATAGTTAACAACACAAAAGAAATGCCATAATAATTTCCTAGCTACCCCAGCAGCCTACATACATTTTCAAGGTGCCTGCAAATTCAATATGCTAATATCATTAGTGCTACGAGCCGTTATGTGTGCATTCACAATTCAGACAGGTACTCTAGAACACCCACATGCGGAAGAGTTCCGTCTGAAAGAGACTAGTCTTTTCAAGAGCAGGGGAAAAAAAGAATGCTGCACGCGCACCACAAATGAGGGTTTGTTAATCCGATTTCTTTCAGAGTGTTTCCCACGCCCACAATGATGGTGTAGTTATTCTGTATTCTGTATTCTGTATTCTACACAACTGTTGGCAGTATATGGAAGTGTTCCACTAATGAGTTATTAGGTTTGTTAAGCACGAGAGTGGACTTTCACGTGAAAAAAAGTATGTAGATTTATTTATTTTAGAAATATAGCGCTTCTTCCTCAAGGATCACTGACAACTTCATGTTTTCTGTTTCTAACGTTTCGATATATTTTGGATCTTTTTCAAGGAACCGGAAGTATTGTTTTGTTCACGTCCACTGATTATTTTCAAAGCATTCAATCGTCACTTTTTTGGTTTAAAAAACTGCCTTATTTTATTGTAACACGGTCTGGATTCAGACTTATAGTTCCTTTAAATTGGAACTCGGATTCGCTAAAAGGCCACATTTGCGACACCAATCCACAACTACCTGAAGGGCACTTAACATCAGGTCGAAAAGGGTGCACTTACCGACTAACAATGTTAGATATTAGTCAGCAAAACCATAAGTGAGAAAACTGCTATTATTGAGTTGCCTCAATAGCATATCTACTACGAGATTCCACAAAAGCGGTGACAAGACTCCCCCTTGGGGGCCTCCGCAAACACTCAATTTCCTAATCCCTGCTAGACGAAATGTCGAAAAGAGGTATCGGTTTTTGAGCATTTGATGAATCCAATTTAAAATCATTGGAGATATACCATGACCCCGTGCGGCTTCCAATATGGTATCGAAAGGCACGTTGTCCAAGGCACCCTCGATATCTAATAAAACACCCAAACAAGATTGATTTTGAGCAAATACCTTCTCGATACTGTAAACAACCTTGTGTGAAAGAGTCACAGTGGACTTACCAGATTGGTAGGCATCTTGGTTCACATGAAGAGGCACGTTGGCCAGATGAACATCACGGATGTGATGGTCAACAATGTCTTCTAAGAAAAAAGAGTCTAACTGATAGGCCTGAAACTATTTGCCTCTTCATACGACGCACGAGCCACTTTTGGAACGAACTTTACAGTAATATCTCGTCATGATTTGGGAATATGCCCTGTAGCATCATATTTTAAATAATCAAATCCTTTCTGAAGCAAAATAGGATTAATCCTATCTGCCGTAGGTGATTTGAAAGAAGCAAAATTATTTAGAGCCGCCCCCTCAAGAAAAGACATAAGTTCTATCCGAAGATGTGAATTCCACACATCCGGGGATTGGATTTTGCAAGGATTTTGTTCAACCCGCTGACTTCATTTGTACAAAGGTTTTTCCAACCAGCAGACCGTTCAGCAGATCGAAGAGCTTTCTTGTGGGCCTTGAAAACCGACCTGAAGGCCTCCGATCCAGCCGAACGGCGTCTGTTCTAACTATTTTTAAGTACATTGCTTCCTGAGCTTTCCCAAATCAGAATTCCAACAAGGGGTTCCTCTTGTAGTCTTCATAAATCGTAGAGTGCTCTTCAAAAACTTTCTTTTTAAGTGCTTCTTCAAAACCTTTTATGGTGAAGGTCGTTGCAGTATCAACGGCATCATCTAAATCACTTGGAGTGTCAATGAATGGTGATTATCCGTCCATCAGTAAAGAGATCCCAGTTGGTAGACTAGGAATTTCTGAAATGCAAAGTTTGTGAAGTAACATTCACTAGTTCAACATAGATGTAGTGATGGTCAGATAACGATTCTTGATCTGACATATACCAATTGATCAGCTCGTGACTAATTCTACTAGAGTAAAGCGTTACGTCTGACATTTTCTCTCTAGTAGATAGAAGGGCAGTTGCCAATGCTAAGTTATCCAAGATCTGTACTACTTGAGTATCCCATCAAACTGGGGCCTCTCAAGTTAATGTATGAGCTGCCCCAGATGAACTGGTGAGCATCAGCATCACTACCAACAATTTAGCGGAAGGCCTTTTGCAGTGCTGTATGCGATGATTTGTTTGAAAGCATTCGTAAGGGATGGTGCATCATGTGGTAAATAAACCGAACAATATACGTAATTCCTGTTGAGATTTCCAACAAAAACGTCAATTGTGGTAGCCCATACATCTCAGGTGGCTAGTTAGAGACAAATGTAGCAACGATTGCGTTGTTGACAAGCACACATGCTCGAGGCATGGTACGTGAGTTCGCCATTACATAGACACTGTACCAATTTGCATAAGTCTTCAAACATAGATCGTTGCTGTTGTTTTATTCAGAAGAATCATCTCAGCTATCCTAACCGTAACAACTGCAGAAACTAGGCCAAATTAAACTTCTCGCAATCACAACACAGTAAAAACAGCAGCAATAACATCAGATCGGTATCGATTGGAAAACACCAAATGCAAGGACACACGGAATACACTGTGTTAATTTCATAATACGGAACCATATAGGTAAAAATTTAAACTAATCAACCACATCTTCATGATCCCGCCCTTATTTAGCCTCAAATTTGAGACTAAAGAAAGACAGCTGATTGTAGCGGAGAGACACAAGGACCACTGCACCATTGCTCCGGTTAGTCCAGTAAGGGCAAAATACTATGGATGGCGCCCTGGCACTCCCCAGGTTCCGTACTCGGCTGATACTCGTCTCCTACTCAGTAACTACCTGACACAATAGTTGTTGGGCTGCATCCAAGGCTGCATCTCAGTAGTGGTTCAGGTTCAGACGAGTGGAGGCTCTCTTTATGGCTGCGCACTTCGAGCATACCGTCTGTCAGGTTTTTTGCGTTCTCAGACTTCCCGGAGCTGATCAGACACTTGGGAGGTTTCGTGTAGCCTTATAGCCTTCACTTCTACATCGTCCGTAAAGCTTGCTTCTGTCAGGGCCTTGCGTACCGCTTTGAAACACCTGTGGCAAGGTTCTGCCGGCTAGGTTGAGTTTCTGTTCCTATAGGAGCGTGATGCCAGTAACAACGAACAAATGATAAACTTCATCATATACTCAAAAGATGACAACAATGAAATGGATCATTGTTGTTACACCCTTATGCAAATATGCACTGGTGTTCACAATACTCTTTCATTAACATGATAACATTTTATACCGAATGCTGAATAATTTTCCATTGTATTAAATTTCGAACAAAAATTATACACGCACGTACTCTATTTCATTCACTGAAACAAAACAAAAAACAAACGATACCAAACATCCACTCCTCGCAGTCCCAAGTCCCAAGTGAGTCCTTAGATTTCAATGAATTTGAGTAATAAAGTTGGAAGCTTTATGCAAAGCGATATCAACACAATTTCCTTGCCGGAGGGGAAGTGAAAAGTATCATTTACCGTTGATGACCAGTCAGAGGAAATGCATATAGCCAATTCTGTTACGACGAAAGGTCCCTTGCTGCCAGCATGATGCTACCTGGAAAAAGGTGAAACGGCTCCGAAGGGACACCATAAAAGAACACGACCCTTGCACAGTACCTACCTAGCTAGGTATGCCCGGCCCGTCCGGTCCTCGTGTCCCGCTTAAATAACACCGCGGTGCTCCAACATGAGTGGCCTCCCTCTCGTCTTCACCGTGCGATAAAAGGAAAATATGATAAAGCAATCGCCATCATCATCACCATCGGTTTGTTCCGATTTTTACGTTTGCTATAAAGCATTCGAGTGGCTTCTTGGTTGGGGTGGTTGGACACCGTTGGTACCGGCATGATTGAAAACGGTTTGTATCGTAAAATCAACATTACTGTAAAGAACTGCCGAAAAATGTATACATTCCGTGGGTGATTTATCCTGATGACTTCGGAATTTGATGTCAGGATTTGCAATCTTGAAATTGAAGGTGAATTAGTATTATGTTTTACAATGTTCAGATGAGCATACACGACGGTAAAATTTAATTTTATATTTGAGTACTAAGCGAACTCAGGCAGCCCCAATTTAGCTCGTAAAGGGGTTCTATGTATACATAAACGACTATTATTATTTATATACGGAATTCGTTATAAGCCTTTTGCCAAAATTTGGAAAAGTTTTATGAACTGAATGTCTTTTTGAAGCTTGAATATAGCAGATAGCGAAACACCATTCGTAAACTTACACTGTTCCAATTGAAACTGTCGGGTTGGATTTAGTCTGAAAGATTAAAAGATGTTTATAATATGTTAAAAAAATGTAATAAAAGATTATATCTTCACAAAAAACTGAGACACCGTAAACCGGGGTCAAATTGATCTCCGGGTTGAAATTGATCAGTCGTTTTTCAAATAGATAAAGCAATTTTTGCATAGCTGCCTTACAAATAGCATGTTTCATTAATTGTGATAACATAGCTTTTAGAGTTCAAAAAATGCTATGCAGTTTTGGGTTATTACAAAGTTTTCATAAGACGATAATACAGTCAATCAGCATTAGATCACACCGCCAATCAAGTAAACCCACCGGAATGCAATTTGAGCATGGCTTCGTTGAGGTAAAACTTTTCGATCCGTAGTTTGAAGAAAGCTTGCAGCCGTTCTCGGCAACTTGAAAGAAGATTACTCGAAAAGCTCCACAACAAACTTCTCCGAACAGAAGTTTTCATCACAGCTTTACTCAAATCGATCCTCCAGTTCGCACTAATTGAAATTAAGGAAGCATCCTTTCCTTCCCGAAACAGCCTGCGCCCTCTGTCGAACGTCAGCCGCACTGAATTACAAGAAGATTAAGTAAATTCCATTTGATTAGTGAAACCAACAGCAGCTTCATTAAATATTCAAATTAATTATCTCAAATTAGAGCGCACACCTGCCATAGGATTCGGGAGTTCCCACCATGCTTTCAATGGAAAATGCGAGATTGCATGCATCTTAGGAAACAAAACCGATTAAACTGTTTAGAGCGCCTTACAAAGCCTATCCGCATTGTTCTTCATGTACAATAGATATACTTTTTGGGTCTTGTTTTAATTCATCAACAGTGCAACCCACACTCTGGCCCCCACTTCACAAGGATCAAGGTAATAATCGAGTTAGGATGCTTTCTCTTGTGGCTACTCGATAGGCAACGGGTAGTGTTACTTTACAGAGCGGGACGGTACATTTTTGCCGTTGGTCATTATTTCTAAAATTCTTCTGTCTTGTCTGCCAAGAATTAAACCAGAAGCTTCAAGTCGAAGATAACACAATAGAACCGCCTCGTTTCTCAGTTTATATCTGTAGGGGTGCCAGGGCAGTGAAAGGGTAAAGGATAAAATAAGCTTGTTATCTCTAACCCGAGACTTTTCGATTCACAGTGGCCGGGATTCCAACAAAGACTAGCTAATATGGGAACGAGAAAATGAAAGAAAATTTTCATTTTGGTCAGTCATACATTTTAATGGCGTTCCTAGAAGTTTTAGGGGCGTTTAGGCATTTCAAAATGATTATGATGATTCAAGAGTGTTTCAATTGGATAACGAAGGTTTCAGGGGCACTTCAAGTCAGGGTCTTATCATGAGGTTTCAAAAATACTCCTAAATCAAAGAGCATTTCAAGGACGTTTCAGAAGATATTGTGATGAGGTCTCTCTGAGAAACTGTCAGAAATACCTCCGAAATTCCCCTAGCCCACATGAACGCAATGTAACGCACCTGAGACACTGAGACACGCCTCCGTAATACCTCTGAAAGTTGCTGAAAACGCTCTGCTCGGACCCCATGTAACGTACCCGAGACCCTTTGAAACCCCCGAAAACTTCTCCGAAACCCGCCGAAAATCCTCTGAAACTTCTTGAAACGCCTCTGACATCCCCCTGAGACCCCTCTCGGTCAGTGTTGAAGGTTATAACTTTTTAGTCGGGCTCCCTACTGTATCACAACACAACCATACCTCTCTAAATAAACGCAACCTGAATTCGACCCTGGGCCTGTCTGTGTTTCATTTCCTCATTCGTGCAGTTTTCGTGCTATGAGCTGCTCTTGGTGTGGCGGCTCGACCATACTTCACTTTTTCCCCAGACGTCAAGCGATCAACAGTCGCCTCCACCTCGCGGAGATCCTAAGGAGAAACATTTTTTGTGGTCCTTCGAACCGGATTGGGGCTCGGCCTCAGGTAATTTTATTAAATACTAGCTGTCCCGGCAGACGTTGTACTGCCATTTTGGTTGTGATTGTTTGACAACTGCTGTGCGCTAATTTTGGCACCGCACTCTAGATTGGTTTTATTGCAATCGCTTCGAATTTCTTCCCCGCTCATAAGAATTTCAGTAATTTTACAATTTCTCTTCTTCTAATTTGATTTTCATAACTTTTTCTACTTATAAACACAGCCACCATGAATACGAATCGAACCGTGCTAGGGTCATGCTAATCGGTTCATCCGTTCGTGAGTTTTGTTGCCTCAAAGGGACTTCAAACTCATTTATATATATATAGATTTACTTTTATATTTGTTTTCAGATTTTCAGATAACTTGATTTGCAATGTTTCGGCACAAGGGTCGAAACAAATTGATATTAAATGTGGCTAACATGTGGGTTAGCAAAAAATTTAATTTCATTCGGCGCATGGGTCGATGAAACAAAATGGCTGACATCGACCGGCATACGGAATTGAGAAGCCTTTTTCGGCTTAACAAATCACCAACATATAAACATTCAATGTGGCTAACATGTGGGTTAGCGAATACTTTTGGTTCTTTCGGCGCATGGGTCGATGAAACAAAATGGGTTAAAAACGCATCGGCATACGGATATGAGAGGCTTGTTTTTGTTAAGCAATTGACCAATATTTAGGTTAGTAAAATACAACCTTGGCGCTTGGGTCGACACGGAAGAGTGATGTAATATAGTTGCAGGTGTTTGGAAGTGAATTCATAAGACGCGTGGGTCGATGGCTGACATGTTGGTTGGCAGAAATTTAAAATGGTCGATGAGCATGAACTTGGAACATGGAGACATGAGAGACTACCGTATGGAAATAGTCATCAATTTTTCAACATGGCGCATATTACTTGTACAAAGCAAATGTTCGTAAATCATCGATAATAATAATTACATGAATTATTACTTTTCGGACTTACTACCTTCGAAAAGGCCATTGCAGCCAAAACCCGCGAGGAGACTATGGGTAGTGTTACGTATGTGGGTGGTTTCGGAATATAGGAACGACGCGAACCGAGTACCGTCAATTACAATGTTTTATTAACTTTTTAATTAACAAGAAAATTGGGAAAATAGCGACTTTCAGTCGGACGATTTGAGAAAGCGACGTGCGGTTTATTCATTTTATTTCTAACTGACGTTTACTTATGCACTGGTAAAAGTTTGCATCTGAGAATGGGAACAGTGCATACATAACATTTCCTCCCTCGTTTAGAAAAAGAGAAAAACTTACTCTACCACTATGGCGAATAACGCAAAGGGGGGCGGCGTTGTCTCGTAGAACGGCGTACCGGCGGTGAGCCCACGCTCGACCGGTCTGGACTGCTACTCGGCGTTAGGTATTGAGTATTTGGTGATTCGGATCCATCAGTCGAATTATCAGTAGACGCTCCAGACGTAGAACTGGTTTCCGAACTGGTTTCTTCGTCCGGTGGTGGCTGTTGTGACGTCACAGCTCCGTAGAAATGCATTCGGCGAGACACCGTACCTGATTCGATGCACCTTGGTTCATTTGACGGCTCGATGCACTTTTTGTTGCAGCCGTCGTCCTGGAAACGTCGCAGCTGATCAACATGACGTTTCAGATGTTTACCTTCGTGCTCTATCTCGTAGTGCAAATCTCCCAGACGAGCAGCAACAATTCCGGGGATCCACTTGTCCATCCGGGCATTTCCAGAAAGGCAGTAGACTCGCTGTCCCGGCGTGAAGGAACGGAACGTGGAATCGAACGATGCTCGCTGTTTTTCACCCACTCGCTTGCTGGCATCCTGCGGCCTCAGAAGATCCAGTCGTGTTCGGATGTTTCGACCCAGGAAGAGCTTTGCTGGTGATTCTCCGGTTTCGGCGTGAGGAGATTTGCGGTACTGCTGCAGGAACTCGTTAGTGTTGGCTTGCAGAGTGTGGTTCGTCGTTCCCATCGCTTTCAGTGCCTTCTTGACTGTTTGCACATAGCGCTCGGCCTGACCGTTCGTAGCCGGATGATAGGGTGCGGAAAGTTTGTGGTACTTCACCCCGCTGCGCTGGAGGAACGACTTGAACTCTTCGGCAGTGAATTGCGGACCGTTGTCCGACACCACCGTCACTGGAGCTCCGTAGGCGGCGATTAAACTATCGAGAAGATTGATTGTGGCAGCAGCAGTAGTCGAGTTGGTGATTTTCACTTCGACCCACTTGCTATACGCGTCGACGACGATAAGCAACATTGCGCCCGCCACTGGGCCAGCGTAATCGACGTGTATACGCTCCCAGGGACCGTTTGGGTACTCCCAGTGATGGCTGCTGAACTTCGGGGGTGCTGGGGCATGTCGTGCGCATTCGGTGCAGGATTTTGCTGTCTTCTCGATGTCCGAATCTATACCAGGCCAGTAGACATACGAACGAGCTAGCCCTTTCATTTTCACGACACCGATGTGTGCCACGTGAAGGTCGTTTAGGATCGCTTCCCGGAGAGTGGCTGGTATGACGACACGGTGCTCGAAGAGTAGACAGTTGGCAGCCAGGGTGTATTTCGCTTCGGGGGCCTTGTACCCAGACTGCGCCAGATTTCGACCTAACTCTAGCTCTTTGACGATCTTTCCGAGGTGGGGATCCTTTCGCGTCTCACGTGCGATGTGTTCGGCTCGCACTGGCAGCTGCTGAACTTGGCGAAGGACAAACTGGTCGAATTCGTCCTCGATATTTCTTCCCTCGTGAAGAGAAAGACAACTGACGTCCGATTGGGTCGATTTGCTTGGGATCCGGGAACAGTAGTCGGCGTTCGTGTTCTGACTCGTCGGCTTATACACTACGTCGAAGTTGAAGTGAGCCAGGTAGTCAGCGTAGTTTGCCATCCGACTGATACACAGCGTCGGGAGGGATTTCTCGGGGTGCAGGATTTGCGTCAGCGGCTTGTGATCCGTGATCAGCGTGAACTTTCGTGCATACAGGTAGTTGAAGAACTTCTTCACCGCCCACACAATCGCGAGCGCCTCTTTGTCGATTTGGGGGTACCGTTGCTCGGTGTTAGACATGGTGCAGCTGGCGTATGCGATCGGCCGCTCGGTTCCGTTGCTCAGACGGTGAGACAACACGGCACCGAGACCAGTCTTGCTGGCGTCCGTTGCTAGGATCAGTGGCAGCGCTGGGTCGTATTGCATCAGGACTTGCGGGGAGACCAGAACCTGTTTCAAGTCTCGGTAGGCCCTGTCTGCTTCGGGTGTCCATTCGAACGGGTCGGCAAGCAACATGTCGCGCAAACTTCGTGCTCTTGAAGATAGATTGGGAATGAAGGATGAATAGTATGTAGCCTTACCTAAGAACAGCTGTAGGTCCTCCGGGGTAGCCGGTCGTGGGGCATCCCGAATGGCTTCGACGTGTTTGTCCGATTTGTGTAGACCTTGACGATCGATGCGGTGACCCAAACATTCGAGCGATGACGTAGCGAAGATGCATTTCGATCGGTTGAGCCGCAGACCGTTTTGCTTCATCCTGTCCATCGTAGCGGTTAGGGCCAGCAGCAGCTCGTCGAAGTTCTTGGCGAAAACGATGACGTCGTCGTAGAAGCTAACGACGTTGTCCAACCCTTGAAGGACGGATTCCATTCGTCGCTGCCAAATAGCCGGTATATTTGCAGCTCCGTATACCGCTCTCGTAGGACGAATGAGCCCATGCGTCGTCGTGTTGAGGGTGAGCACATGGCGAAACTCATCGTCGATTGGGAGGTGCGTGTAGGCATCGGTGACGTCCAGATGACAAAACAGCGTTGCTCCCTTCATCCTGTTGAACAGCGTTTCGACCTTCGGTATCGGATGCCTCAGATCAGGCCACAATGCTGAGCAATGCCGAAGCAGGAACTGTATGAAGTGCGACCGTAAACACCACACGTCGATCCACAGTGAAAGGCAGGCATCCGCAAATACAGAATACGAGCACCCCAGGGTCGGAAAACGTGAGTAATTGTGAATTGAAATCAATCAATGGTTTATAATATTGAATTTGAGACAATAAACTGAGTTACAGAATTTCACGGAAAGAGTAATCAATTAAGGGGCTGTCCATAAACCACGTGGTCATTTTTTTGGGACTTCTCAACCCCCCCCCCCCCCCTGGGCATTAGTCCATACAAAATTTTTTATTCGTCCATACAAAATGGTCATTGGCCGAACCCCCCCCCCCCCTCATGACCACGTGGTGTATGGACAGCCCCTAAGCTACACAATCCTGCCTACCGCCTCTGTGCTGGTCGTCGCCAATAGTGGCGTTTTGATTGCAAGTCGTGTATTAGTTGATTTTGGATCGCAATGCAATTTTGCTACCAAATCATTCATACGCCGAGGGAATCATAACGAAGCAAGTTAATTGCCAAGTAGCAGGACTCGGTAATTTCTTACAACCCATTCACGAGGGGGCCACCGTGTCATTTAAGTCTCGCACAAGCAACTACCGTAAAAGTGTGTCAGTACAAGTAACAGATAGCATCACCAAATTGTTGCCACCGAACGATGTAAACGTAGACGAGTGGAACATTGCAGAGGTGAACCTCGCGGATCCGGAATTTCACCTAAGCCGACCAGTAGATATGCTACTTGGAACCCCAGTGCTGTTCGACATCCTACGAAGTGGAAACACCAAAATAGGCGAAGGCTTGCCGTTCATGCAGAACACAGAGCTAGGATGGATCATAGGAGGAAATGTAAAACGAATGGAGGCGAACCTAACTGTGACTTTATTCATGAACGAAAACGTCAATAACTACTTGTGTCGTGATTGGACAGACGAGGAAACCCTCTGTGAACAGTATTTTGTGGAAACAACATCGCGTACCCAAAGCGGAAGATTCAGTGTGAGATTGCCTCTCAAAGCAACTGTTTCTGAACTTGGCGAATCAAAAACAATGGCGCTGGTCAAATTTTTAAGGTTGGAAAAACGGCTCGAAAGGGACCCTGAGCTACAGAAGGAGTACGTAGCCTTCATGGCTGATTATCTTCGATTGGGTCATATGGAAAAGCTTCACTACAACAGGACATCCTCAACATTCTTCTGCGATTTCGGTGCCATCGATATGTGTTGACGGCTGATATCAAAAAAATGTTTCGGCAAATAGAAGTACAAGAACAAGACCGTCAATTACAGCTGATACTATGGCGGTTTTCTCCAGACGAGCCAGTAAACACCTACCGGCTCAACACCGTCACGTATGGTACATGTTCAGCTCCTTTTATTGCAGCACGTTGTCTCAAACAGCTGTCGTTGGATTTCGAAGATGAGTATCCGGAGACCTGTCGAGTAATAAGAATGGATTTTTACATGGACGATGCGTTAACTGGTCACGATCAAATAGCACGCCTAGTGGAAGTAAAGGAACAACTCACAACAATTTTGAGCAGCGCGGGATTTGAGCTTCACAAATGGAAGTCAAATGAACCCAGTTTGGCAGGTGACGATGACGGATCAGATTCGGTAAAAATTTTGGGATTGCGTTGGGATACCCAGGCAGACAAATTCAGTCTCGACAATGACGTCAATGCACAAGCTGGAGTTACCAAACGAAACATCTTATCGGAAGTCCAGAAAATCTATGATCCGCTTGGAATTTAAAGCCCAATTGTCGTCCATGGGAAGTTGGTAATGCAAAACATATGGTCCACCAAACTGGAGTGGGACGAGCCTTTGCCGGAGCAGGTTGCGGAAGAATGGAAGTGGTTCTGTGAACAAATAACTGACCTACATACCATAAGATTAGATCCAATAGAGCTTCACGGATTCTCAGACGCGGCGAAACGAGCCTACGGTGCAGTAGTGTATGTACGGACAGTAGTGAATGGTAAAGTACACGTGAATCTACTATGCGCCAAATCACGTATTGCTCCAACTGCGGAGCACAGCAAAAAGGAAGATTCCATAACGATAACGATGAAGCCATTCTTGGATAGCGATGGGCTACTTTAACTTGGTGGTAGATTGCAAGCGTCAGCAGCGGATTTCAACCAACAGCATCCTGTCATCCTACCGAACAAATGTAACGTGACATGGTTAATAGCAGTGCAGCATCATCACGCCAATTTGCACGTAGGGCCACAAGGTCTGCTATATGCGCTCAGGCTGAAGTATTGGCCGATCCATGGTAGAAGTCTGACTCGCAAAGTTGTCCACAAATGTATTGATTATTTCCGGAACAGTCCGAAGACGATGAGCCAGATCATGGGCCAGATGCCAGACGTCAGAGTAACTCCTGGGAGACCGTTTCAAACATGTAGTGTTGATTTCGGAGGTCATTTCACGATAAAGGAGAATTTTGTCCGAACCAAAAAGACCTTGAAAGTGTATATGTGACATTGTTTATTTGTCTACGGACGCGAGCATTTGGAGCTCGTTAGCAGCCTATCGAGTGCGTCATTCATAGCAGCATTAAGAAGGTTCACAAGTCAGCGAGGACGATGCAACGCAATTTATTGCGACAATGTCACAAACTTTGTTGGTTCTAAAAATGAGATTAAGGCCATTGCCACCACTTTTGAGCAACAAGTGGAACCGGATATACGAGACTTCTGCACAATGGAAGAAATAAATTGGAAGTTTATCCCACCTCGCTCTCCAAATTTTGGAGGAATATGGGAAGCGGACATCAAGAGTGTAAAGCAACACATGAAGAGAGTCCTCGGATGTTCTATACCCACATACGAGGAAATGCTCACACTTCTGAAGCAAATAGAGGGATGCTTGAACTCTAGGCCTATTTCCCCGTTATCCGCTGATCCGCGTGATCCTCTTCTATTGACTCCGGCGCACTTTCTTATTGGAGGACCGATCATTGCACTTCCTGATGTAGACGTCGCCGAAACATCTTCTAGCAGGCTAACTCGCTTAGAAGAGGTTCAGAAGAATCTTCAGCAATTTTGGAAGAGATGGAAGAACGAGTATTTGAACCACCTGCAGCAGAGAAGTAAAAAATTTTCTTCAGTTCATCCAGATTTGCTTGTTGGTCAACTATGCTTGGTCAAGGATAACCTGCCTTCGTGTTCGTGGATCACTGGCCGTGTTATAAAGGTCCATCCTGGACCGGATGGTCACGTCCGAGTGGCTACTCTGCATACAGCTAAGGGTGAAATTAAGAGGTCCATTAGTAAGTTATGTATTTTGCTATTGGACGAATAAGGGGGTGGGGAGTATGATGAAGGTTATAACTTTTTAGTCGGGCTCCCTACTGTATCACAACACAACCATACCTCTCTAAATAAACGCAACCTGAATTCGACCCTGGGCCTGTCTGTGTTTCATTTCCTCATTCGTGCAGTTTTCGTGCTATGAGCTGCTCTTGGTGTGGCGGCTCGACCATACTTCACTTTTTTCCCCAGACGTCAAGCGATCAACAGTCGCCTCCACCTCGCGGAGATCATAAGGAGAAACAGTCAGCATGTAACCAAAATTGCATGCATGAGCATGAGCATAAGCATAGATGACCGCACAATTCGTAGTTGCTATTCCGTAATTGACCAGAGCAATCGAAATTGCACAAGGAACCAATGAATAGGGCTTGGGACTAGCTTACTATTCTCAATGTGCACAGTTCGAGAACTCACAAGTAATGTCAATAACGGCGCTGGTCACGTCGTTACGGTCATCGAGGAGGGAAGGGATTGTTAGTAAGACAACCGTTGCATTAGAGACCGGAAATCCCAGTGTCTCCACGATTGTCCTGGTAAGGAATTTTTGTTAGTAGGGTAGGGTACCTACATTGTCAGTTCTAGGAGTCACCTATGATTGGTGATGTGATCTGATAATAGATCAATAAACACTAACTTTCAAGCATAACCGACCACTTTTCTATACGAAAACATGTCTAATAAAAGAAATTCTGTCGCGCGTCTCCACCCCATTAGGGAGCAGAAGCTTTAAGCCCATTCCAAACAGGAATGAACTGAACGCTAAAAAGGACAAACCAATGATCCAAACCATTTGCATTCACTACACTGAAAATAAATTTTGTTTCATTGTACGAAATCGGTCGTCATGTTTACAAATGCCATTCGTTGTTTTCTGCAACGAAAAGCTTCGTAATATGCATGAGTTCGTTTCGTATAAAATCGCTCCGACAAGTTTTTCTGTCTCTTTTTTTTTGTCGGAATAACATAAAACATGCTTTAAAAAAATACCCCACGTTCATCCACTTAGACATCACAGGCTTCGAATCACGTATCTTCTGATTTATACCTACCAGTGCTAGCCACCCATCTGTGGACGCTTGTTGAAGCCGTCCGAAAACAACCAGAACGCTTTCCACTTTGGTTCTGTTTATAAATAACTTTTACTTTTCAACCGAGAGCATGTTTCCTTTCCTCTTCTCGCACACGCACCGTCATATGCTCATTAAAACATGTTGCTTTGTTTTCTCTGCGATCCAATCAATCGTCAGTGATGACTGCAAAGCTTTGTTGCATTCTACGAAGCGAAATTTTCTTTTTACGCATGGTTAGTAAAAAATGTTTGACATTTATTTATTTTGTTTCATTCTACAAAGCGGGAGCTAAAATCTACGAATGAGCAAGTTTAGCGTCTGTCGGATTCGTGATTTCGTACATGATACAACTCCATTTGTACTGTTTCAGCATGGTGGTACGAATGGACCGTACATGTTACGCAAATTGCTTCCAATTTACGAAAGCTGGTTTTACGAAGCATATTCGTTGAGGTTTAACGAAAGAATATTCTGAGTGTATTGGACACGATTGCCAACTTATTTATAATAATAATAATTTGCATTCACAACAAGGAACAACACAGAACTATGCGCCCGAACATCTATTGTTTTCGTTTCCGCGTGAGACATTAGCGAACGCGATCGATTATGCTGCAATAACTCACCCCATCTAGAGTGATGCATGCACAGCAAGGA
Organism: Aedes albopictus; assembly: GCF_035046485.1. Taxonomy (NCBI): domain Eukaryota; kingdom Metazoa; phylum Arthropoda; class Insecta; order Diptera; family Culicidae; genus Aedes; species Aedes albopictus. The sequence continues at coordinate 193,551,768 of NC_085136.1, forward strand.
TCAACACAATACTCCCAGACCGCATGTAATCAAAATTCCACGAAAACGCCTCTGTTACGCCTCTGATTCCTGCCAAAAATGCTCTAAAGCTCCCTGAAAAATCTCCAAAATCCCCCCCAACCCCCTCGGATTCCATTCAACGCACCTGAGAATCTCCAAAACCCCCGCAAACGCCTGCGTAAGCTTCGTGAAATGCTTCAAAGATCCCCCTAAAATCTCCTCGAACCCCATGCAACGCACCTTTTTGTTCTTCTTCTTGATGGCTCTACGGTTGCACCGGAACTTGGCCGGCCTCTTTTCAATTCAGTGTACTTTTAACACTTTCACAGTTATTAATTGAAGGGCTTTTTTTGCCTGTCATTGCATGAATTTGTACATGTGAAGCAAGGGGAATCGTGTAATTTTCCCCGAACGGAACGGGGATCGATCCCGCCGTCTCCGGATTGGCGATCCATAGCCTTAACCACTAGGCTAACTGGAGACCCCAGAACGCACCTGAGACGCTCCGAAACCCCTGAAAATTTATCCGTAATGCTTCTGTAACGCCTTTGAATCCCGCCGTAAATGCTCTGAAACTTCCTAAAATGCCTTCAAAACCGTCCTAAAATCCACTTGAGACGCACTTGAGACTCTCCAGGCCAAAAATGCCTCCAAAACGCCTCTGAATCGTCTAAACCTACCTCAGACCTCTGGTAACGCACGTGAGACCTTTGGAAACCCTCGAAAACGTAAAAAAACTGTCGAACCCCCTCATACCCACGTTAGCAAGGAACCGATGTAGACGAATTCTTCTACCATCTCGAAAATATCTCCGTCTATCGTAACATCGCTGTCAAGCAGGGGTGCCATATATACAGATTTATCTGTATCATACAGATTTTTGAGCATCGGTACAGATAGCGTTTATATGAAATACAGATTTTCCATTTGTATGGGATACAGATTTTTCAACCAAATTTTGTATGGGATACAGATTTTTAAACGAGTGATTCAGATATTCATCTGGCATCTCTGCTGCCAAGGTTTGTTCTGTCTCGCTCAGTCCCACCTACGAGCATGTACTTTGTCTTAACCGCATTCACCACCAGTCCGACCTTTGCAGCTACACGTTTCAGGCGGGTGTACAGTTCTGCCACAGTTCCAAATATTCTAGCAATAATATCCATGTCATCCGCAAAACAGACAAATTGGCTGGATTTCGTGAAGATCGTACACCGGCTGTTGAGCCCGGCTCGTCGCATAACACCTTTCAGGGCGATGTTGAATAGTAGGCAGGAAAGTCCATCACCTTGTCGTAGTCCCCGTCGAGATTCAAATGAACTGGATAGTTCACCCGAAATCCTTACGCTATTCTGCACACCGTCCATCGTTGCTCTTATCAGTCTGGTAAGCTTCCCGGGATTACCTTCCTTTGTTCTCCCTAAAAACACTGCTTGGACGCCGTTGCAATTGCTATCGTCGTTATTAAAGTCTCCAAAGATCAAGATAAAGGCAAGCTAAAAGTCTGCTTTGAAAACCTGCATCAGAGTGCCAACATGAACCCCTAGGGTGATACCTACAGGGTCGTGATTGCCAAGACAAAAAGCGTGACGGTTCTTACCGAACAGTCTACACATATGCTGTAGAGGATCTTCGACAAGTCCTTTCCACAACTTGATCCGAGTCTTTGGCCTGTTTTTGTAGTACCGCTGCACAGTGGTTCCATTTGTTCAGGGAAGCGGTCATAAATCATTTTCTTCGTTTTTTGAAGGGCAGAATCATTATAAGTGACCAGAAACAGCATGTTATGACTAAAAAAGGATATTCCAGTTCATTTTCATGATCATCACTTGAAAAATATGAACTTTGGCCTTTTTTTATGATAAATGAAAATATAATTAAAAAAACCTTTATTTTGCACAGAAATCAGTAATCAAATATTTTTAATTATTATGAAGATTGGGTCGAATTTTGAGGAATTTCTGCTAAGTATTGCACGTTAAAACATGTATAGCACGACTGTATCCCAATAGATTCTTGTGAATGGAATCAGTATTAGCATTATAATTATGATTTTATCAGTAAGTTCTATTTCTACTGCAATAAAATAAATATATGAAACTGAATATTTTTTCAGAAATAAGGTAGTTTGCATTGTCGAAACACAGAAAAAAATCATCACATATCGAATTAGTATGTATAACTACAGTACCTAATGCCCAAAAGCGATAATTCTGTAACAATTGTAACAATAGTGCAATTACAGAGTCAATTACTTCTGGAAATTATTTCAAGCAAATATTCAGGATTAATTCACAAAACGTACGTAAAAGGAAATTTTTCAACCATACTAATATTGCTTTACATAGTTATATGTCATATAATTCATGGGCCTGCGTTTTTCACAATAAAAAAGATTCAAGTATCTGTCCAGTCGTATTTGTTTCTTACAATTGCATTGCAACTGCTATCCAGTAATATAGTACATGGAATTTTTATCATGTATAGCTCTAACCCAATAAAAGAAATGTATACAAATACCCCTAGTCATGGCAATTTATTCAGCGCCTGCTATTTTAAAAGAAATCAATTTGTACACTAAGATTTAACGTTAATGAATTTATCAAATATTCCGATTTGGGAAGGGAATATGAGGAGTAAATATTTCCGCTCTTTTAGTAAATATTAATAAAAGAGTGTATTTACTCCTTCTTCTTCCAGCACTACAGTATTAGGTACTGAATGGATTTTGAGAAAATTTTTTTAATGTTGGCAAAAAATGCAAAACTTCTTATCAAATTCCACAATTACAGAGGTAAGTTTTGACGAGGCCAAATACGAATGGTTGTTATGCAACTATTGAGGTATGAATACCTCAATACCTCCAGAAGTGTATTTTTTATTCATAATAAAAAAAACATTTCCAAAGATTGTTTTCAAATAAAATAACCCTCAATTATTGTAAAAAGCTTTGAAATATCTCCTGTAAAAATTTCAGTCATTTTGGTACGCATTTAAGACAATTCCAGAAAATCTAGTATATATATAATTTTGTAGTTATTTTAATACATATTTTTTATAAAAATAACGGGTAACTTCCAATACATCCTGCAAGCTTGTATGCAGATATTTGCAGCTACAACCTTCACAGATTGATTCTCCTACTCAAATCTGATCATTTGCTGGCGGACGATTGATTATATGTGATTAAGAACATGTTTGAAATGTTACATGAATTTTTATTATGTATATATTCTATTGGTAAAATTATGTGCCTATAACTCACATCCCCACTGGTCCGGTTTTTAGCGCTTCGAATTGGAAGATAAACATCTATTCTGATAATCTGCCTTGAAAACCAATTGAAAATCTACTTGCTTTTGTTATACGAAGACGCGGAGTACAACTCAAAAGTCATGTGATTTTTCGACAAATTTAAAGAATGTAAATTTGCATAACAGTACCCACGCTCTCATGCAAAATATGCAACAGAAACTTACATAAAAATGGATTTTTTGCATTCTTGGGAACATTATTGATTTATAAAAATTATACAAACTCATAAATTAGACAATCAATTTTTCGATTTTTGGCCTATGGCGGTACCACTGTGCGCTGGAGAATGTGGCTGGCGATGGGGGCAGAGTCATCGATGATGAATTTGTAGAGATTGCAAAATCCTTTAGTGTAGGAAAGGTCCGAGCCCCAACAACTGAAATCTCGTTTCGTCAGCTATCACCCAAAACGTCATGGAGTGCACTCGAGGAGTGACTAGTTAAGGCGCGAATCAAGAGGTAGTCTGAGGGTGCAAAATCGGTTACGCTGGTCATACTGGTACCGGTTGAGATCGACCTTTTTGTCGAACAAGTGGCCAAGCGGTGAACATCTTGGTATCGTCGCTATCGAGGCGTTGGCCTTCTGGATTACATTCGACCACGAAAATTGGCACGGTCCAGGCCGGGCAGGTTCCCCGGAAATGTAAACGGTTTTTTTTTCTTTCTTTTTAAACAGGGAGGTCCAGGTAGTGTGGGGTTAAGGCCCGTCTTATACATAAAAAAATAAAAGCTCGGACTACTTCTTCCTTGACCCTCTAAACAACATTCGCATGGTCGCCAAACTCTTCGTCTCTCCGGAACCACCAGTGAGCACAGCCCGTTGCAACATGTATTGACGACTCACTTTTGGGAGTCCACCAAAGTAGTATGCTGGCGCTTAGCCAGTTTCCCGTTTGGTCCTCACCACTCCCTTTGTGCTCGAAAGGCGAGCAGGGTCAACCACCACGTCCGCGCTCAACTGTTCTGCAAGTATCAACAACGCGATTTAGCCTGCTGAAACCTCAGGTCCTATCAGCTGACAGTTGAGCATCAACCTACCCCGGTCCACCCACGGGCTTGGATCCAACCCAGCAGACCGACGTTACGAAAGCAACGCTGCCAGAATGCCCTCCTCGCGGCCATTTAATCGCTGTAAGGGTAGATTTCGTCCACAGGGCACCGGTCGGTATGACCAGCGTAGCCGACTCCGAACGCTTGTATCGTGTCTGAACTAGCCATTCTCCGAGTCCACGCACCAACTCCTCTGTAGCTCCAAAACGATGTGGGTGATAGTCGTAGAAGCGGTCAAACTTGGTCCTATGGACAAGATTGTCCGGAGTTGTGTCCTCCCACATGTGAAGATGACTCAAAACCCCAGTGTCGAAACGTCAGGCAAACAATAAACTTCGTTTTCCGTATTGAAGACTGTGTAGCCGTTTAATTCCTGCAGTAAACTTCTCAGTCGATCCGCCAAAAGATTAAAAAAATTGTATAGATGAAAGTCTACGTTGGGGAGGGGGGTCTGAGATTACCTTATTTTGGTCTACGAAGTTTATGGACATCAACTCAGTTATGTGGTGCACCAACCGGACCAGTATGGTACCTTGCGGGACTCCGGAGGTAATGTGAAAGCACTTCCGACCCACCTCTGTGTCGTAAACCAGTACTCTATTATGAAAGTAACTTCCGAGAAACTTATACAGGTACCCAGGTAAACCCAGATGCAGGAGCACATCGGCAACAGCCGGCCAACTGGCGCTATTGAAAGCGTTCCTTACATCCAGAGTCTGCACAGTAGCGAATTCCCTTTTCTCTGGAGCACTATCTCGGCGGTTTTTGTCTACGGGCAACACCCCTTCCGGAAGCCGTACTGGCTACTCGAGAGACCATTAACACCTTCGGTGTGCCTCAACATTATCTCAACAAGCATATTGGTCTCTATGCCGAAGGATCTCTGGTTGGTTTCCTGGCCTTAAGCAAAATAACTAGGCTCTGCCTCTTCCATACTTCTGGAAAAACTCCCTTGTCCACTGCATAGCAGACCTGAACATCACGGGAGTCTCTGCAGTAGCTAATTTTAAGGCCAGGTTAGAAACTCTGTCCGGACCTAGTGCCTACGCTAAGGGACTTTGCAATCCCCGCAAAATCCTCATAGGTGACCCTCTCCTCATCACCAGCCCCAGTTCTCAGATGTCCTACGAAAGGAGGCCAATGACTAGGATCATGGCGCGGAAAAAGGCCCTCGATGATCCCCTCCAACATATCTGGAGACTGCTCTGTAGAAGCCATTGCACATCTTCTTTAAGCCATCACGATCCTGTAGGCATCACTCCACGGATTCGCATTGGCACTCTGGCAGGGACCTCCAAAGCAAGACTTTATGCTTGCCCTTATCTCGGTCTTCAGCCCGACTTTGGCAGCGGCGAACACCACCCGCCGTTCGTTTGCTCTTCCTCAGTTCGTGCACGCTGCATCCGCCGCCTAGCCCATAGACAGGCGTGGCGCAGCCCAGCAATCACTTGATTCCACAAGTTAGCCGGTGTTCTCCCATTTCTAGCGTAGACTTACCTAGGCTTGGTCGCATCGCACGCACGCAAGAGCCCCGCTACCAGCTCGTCACCGCTTAAGCCGAGCAGATTTCGCTCACGGTGGAGCGCCTCCCTAATACCTCGTCGTTCGCTGCTATTAAGGAGATGACCATCAGCATTTTATGTTTTGTGACTATTTCATCCAATCTAGAGCTACTGTGTTTGGTAGTATTATAATGGAGAGTCGACAACATTTTCTTTCCTTTCTCTCAACACTCCGGTAGTGGCAGCTTCAGATGCGAACCTAGCATCGATCGTACTCGTTTCTTTTGGAACTGTAAAATGTGGTAAGCACAGAAGAGGCTTGTCGGAGGAAAGCCCATCTTTCCAGTTTTGTAGAGTATGATAGCTGATGAAAGAAATCTTATCCAATTAGAAGGCCGCCTTTTTGCCCACAGTCACAAATTTAGAGCACAGATCTGCAGCTCCGAGATAACGAGCTGAAAGTTCAAGGTCCTTCGTTCTTGTAGTTTGGTATATTTTGAGAAGATTTTAACCATGATTCTTGACCACTTGTGGGTTTGAATTTTTGGAGTTTTGGAAACTATTTATCAATTTTCGTTTAATGAAAACTATACTGTTCTGCTTCACAAAAAAGTTTTAAATAATATAAAATACCTTGTTACTGTGGGGACGCATAACCACCAACAAGACATATGTTCATAAATTACGTTCATTCCTCAATCATCCACACACATGGCACGCATCACTTCAGCAAAACTCCGTATCTATGGCTAATCCTTGAGGTTTGTAATTTCGGTACGCTAATTCCACCAGAATGGGAAATGCATTCATATCAGCCACCGCCACCAAGATGGAAGAAAACATGCGTCGCTAATTCCGGCCGAACAATGAAGCACATTCAATGCACGTACACACATACGATATGGTGGCTCCGCATTGGAGCCGTCGTCGTCGGCAAATGCAAAAATAATACGCAGAATAAGCATCACGTGCAGGTTTGCGCTTTCCCAAAACCAAGCCCAACATTGTCAACGGCATTCAAGAGAACTGAAATTCTGTGAGACAGGGATATTCTACGGATTATATCGTTGTGCTACGCGTTGTTGCTTCCGGATGAATGCACGGCACTACTGAGTGCACTCTGCACAGCACATATCGTATAGAATCTGTCGAGGCAGATGACGCTTCTGACGTTGTTGGTTGGTTGGATAAGAATCGGGAACTGGGTTAAACACGTTTTAATGGCCGACTGACGTGTTGGATGTAAGATTGTGAACAATTGTATCTTTGAAGATTTGTTTGTCTGGATGAGTTTTCCGAACAAAATGTGACGAGATGAAGCATGGTGTATATTTGGATGTGCGAACGTCAATGTTAAAAAAAAACTTCGGACGTTTTTTCATGTATCTGCCAGGATTGATCTAAAATAGTTTCTAGTTTGAATACACATTTATAGTGTGGAGGGGAACCAAATCCAAATGCTTATTTTTTTACATAGTTTTATGTAAATCTATCTATTAAGAATTTTCGTTTGCGTCAAATAAGTTAAAAGGAGTATCAGCATTTAACCCTAAAAGGGATACCTGGGGTCCATTGGACCCCAGGCGCCTTTCAGAGCTCGTCTTTGATGGAACACACTCAGCGAGGTGACGAAACTGAGGCCAAGAAGGTATCCCTTTTAGGGTTAATAATGTTATGCAGTTACGCATAACAGCTAGGTCTTACTTTATTAAGTGTAGAATGGCTTTAGCGTACAAATTTTGCAAAGTACCCAAAAACAATTTCTCTGTTTCTCTCACCAAGATATTCAGAATTTAAGGGATGTGCTATAAAAGCGTTCATCACCAATCCAACCCTATTCTAAACTAGAATAGCTCAGTTGATAGCAGAGGCAAATTTTCCCACCGCCAGTGGATTTATGTGGTGGCCAACACTGGAAGTACGGTTTCTTGCTTCAGAGGGAACCTATTGGTTCTTTTACCTTCGTCTTCGCCTTCAACCAAGTCAGCCAGTGTGGGACAAGAAACCACCACTACACACTCATCAATCAAGTTGATGAACGCCCGGGCTGATACCGTTTGGCACATGCATTCACCAGGAGCGTTAACTTGATTTACTTCCATCATTTGGCGAACATGGTGTGGTTTTTCCGATAAACTCAGTCGATCAGCTTTAGCACACAGCGCCCACCATTTGTGGCGGGTGGTAATGGATTCTAGTGGAAATTTTCTTTTGAGGAACGAGATTATATCAACTGGACAAGAGACAACACAGTCTTCGGAAAGCGATTATTTGGAACAAAGATGTATTGTGTTGGAATTATGTATTGTAAATGTCTCAAAGTACTTTTGCATTTCTGTGTGTTGTACACATTCTCATCTTCACTCATCCATTAAAATCAAACCCCTATTGTAAGAAAGGATTTCTATATGTAATATACACTAGTCACCTTCTTTCAGTTCGAAGCATTTCTTCGAGCGTAACATTTACTTTTATCCCAAACGTTTAAGTTGGGTCCAACGTGGAGAAGAAATGCGTCTGCCGTATAAGTTTGTGCTTATTATTATACGCCATGAAGCATCCTTTATCCACTCACTACTCAGAAAAGGGATCTAAAATCTTCTCTGTGTCGCATGAAACTGAGAGGGCCACGTTACCACGACCACCACGACCCGCCCACTTCAAGCGGTCGTCTCTTCAACAATGCTTGGGGCATCATAAATTATTCATCTGCTGAAGAATGCGTATATCCACTTTGATTTCTTGAGAGGGGTCGAATTAGGAGAGAACTTTGGGTCCAGCGTTGTTCGTTCGTGACGAGACAACTATTTCATCCCAAAATATCACAATTTTGAACATTCAGTGGAAAGCCATGAAACTTTATTCATCTTCTCTTCGTATACACAATTTGATTTTAACAGTTAGACATGGTATTCAATCTACCCAAATCAAAATTTGGCAACTTCATCTTTTGTGAGGAAACACAACATTATTGCATGGACTGTAACGCAAGTTTACCATAAATTCATGTATTGACAAGGCTGTATTTACATTCCGTGCCATTCATACTTTCCAAAATATATTTTCAAATAGTGGAATTGCTAGCACAGCGATGAAATTCTTGTGTTGTTGGTAGGGAACTTAAACATGTGATGGTATCGTAAAATTGGGAATCATTGATCAGCGGGGTAACATTGATCAGATATGCAATGTAAAACAATTTCCAATGAATCAGTTTATGCTCACGAATGGTGTTTCGTAATCTTTTGCGACGTTTTTGATATAACACGTTTTTTTAATATCACGGTTTTTACGCGGTTTTTTTACGCTATACCATTACCGTCGTAAAAATAAATCATTCAGTGTAATCAAAAGTAGAAGGATTCCAGGTGGAACTCCTAGAGAAATTCTCACTCGAACTTCCCAGAGAACTTGCCGTTGCATACTCTTAGAGGAATTCCTGGTGGAACTTCTGCATCAATTCCCAGTTGATCTCCTAGAGGAATTCCTAGTGGAGTTCCTAGAAGAATTCCCAGCGGAACTTCTAGAGGAACTCCCAGTAAAACTCCTATAGTAATTTTCGGAGCTAGTTCTAGAGGAATTGCCAGTGGAACTCCTAGAGGAATTTCCGATGGAACTGCCACTGCATACTCCTAGGAATTTCCCGATGAAACTTCTAGAGGAATGCCCGGTAGAACTCATAGAGAAATCCTGAGGAAATTCTCGGTTTAACTCCTAGGGGAATCCCCGATGACATTTTCTAGAGGAATACCCGGTGGAACTCCTACAGGAACTTCCGGTTAAATTTTCAGAGGAATTCTCGGAGAATCTTATACATAAATAACTGAAACTCTTCATAGAGAAATTACCACTGGAACGTCTATAGGAATTTCCGATGAACTCCTAGAAGAATCCCTGGTGAAACTCCAACAGGAATTCACAGTGGAACTCCTAGAGGAATTCCAGATGGAACTCCTGGACAGAGATGCCATATATACAGATTTATCTGTATTATACAGATTTTTAGGCAGATTTCGTTTCGTCCAAAAGGAATTCCCGGTGCACGTCCTGAAGGATTTATTAGTGGAACTCCTAGAGTAATTTCCGATGGAACTCCTAGGGGAATTCCCACTAGAAATTCCTGGAGTAATTGCCACTACACACTCCCAGAAGATTTCCCGGTGAAACTTCTAGAGGAATGCCCGGTGGAACTCATAGAGAAATTGTGATGGAACTCCTACAAAAATTCCCAGAGGAAACACCCAGAAGAATTTCCGCAGGAAACTGCTAGGGGGATTTTAGTTAGAACTCCTAGAGTAATTACTGGTGGAAGTCCTAGGGAAATTCCCGGTGAAACTTCTAGAAAAATTCTTAGTGTATCTCATAGATAAGTACCTGAAACTCTTGGAGGAATTCCCATGGGAACGACTGTAGGAGTGTCCGATGGAACTCCAAGAAGAATTCCTGGTAGAACTTCTAGAAAAATTCCTGATGGACATCCCTAAGGAATTAGTGGTGGAACTGCCAGAGGAATCCCTGATGGAACTACTAGAAGAAATCCTGGTGGATCTCCTAGAGGAATTCCCAGTAGGATGGAACTCGTAGAAGAATTACCGATGGAACTTCCATAGGAATTCTCAGTGCAATTCCCAGAGGAATTCCCAGTGAAACTGCTAGAGGAATTCCCGGTGGAACTCCTAGAGGAATTACCGGCAGAACTCCTAGAGGAATTCCCAGTGGATCTCCTAGAGGAATTCCTGGTTCCTCAATAATCGATTTAAGCTGCGTCACGTCACATCCAAGTTCAGTTCCAAAATTGTGTAAGGAATTTACCAGCCACCTCGGCCAATTGAGTCTGCAAGGGGTCACAACACCAATCCGTAGGCAGGCCCATGCACAGCCGTGGAGAATGAAGCGGAATCCGTGGCTATGTTACCGCTCAGTTCATAACAAGGTTGGACCTCTCGGCCTGATCCCTCAACGTCAGACTGCTGACCAACAACAAGCTTTCCGCGAACCCGATCCAGTAAGTCCCTATTCAGGACTGCCAGGATGGAAGGTGGACCTATAGGTTGATCCCAAGGGTAGACAGTTTGATTAACAGGCGCCATCGGCATGTAACATTCCACCTGACTCAGGTCTTTCAAGCCATGGCTGCTTCCGACAGTATCTACATCGTTTCGAGCATGCTGGTTCTCCCGAATGTCCGGTTTGTGCTGGTTCAGAGGAAACGGCAGAATACGTTGTTTGCCTGCGTTTTCGCATGCGCGACCGCATGCTTGCCATATACGGGGAGGACACAACTCCGAACAATCTTGTCCGAAGGATGTGTAGGGATGACTTTGTTTGGATTGCCGCTTCAACAGCTATCAACCACATCGTCTAGGAGCTACGGAGGAGGTGGCGCGTGTACTCGGAGAATGGCTAGTTCAGATGCGGAACAAGAGGTGGTTCAGTGGCTCGGAGTTGGCATTGTAGGTCAAACCGATGCCTTGCGGTCGAAATTGACCCTTCGAACGATTAAGTGGCCGCGGAGAGAACATCCTGGTAGCGTTGCTGTCGTGATGTCGGTCTGTTGGGTTGGATCCGAACCCGCGGTTGGAAAGGCGTCCCCGATAAGGGCTGGGGCAGGTGGAGGCCCTTATGTCAGTGATACCCTTGCCTTCAGTAGGTCAGATCGTCTTGCACTTATGCGTCACTTCTATATGCTTGCAAAACAGTTGGGCGCGGGCGTGGTAGCTGACCCTGCTCGCCTTCCGAGGACAAAGGGAGCAATGTCTTCTTGGTGGTTCTGGAGAGAAGTAGGACCTGGTTGCAGCCGTACCGCTGGAAGCGATCCCATCTTTGGTGTGACGGGCGTAGATTTGTACACGCGGCACCATATACAGCGTTTTCTGACGAGACGCACTTCCACTCGTAGTCGCGGTACGTGAAATCTCTGTCGCACTTCGTTGACAATAGTAGCATCGTTAGCGTGTCCGTACTTGCGGTGATAGAAGTCCAGCAGCAGTTCCGTGATCCGATGATTCCTTGGCAGGATTAGGTATGGGAAACTTCGCTCGTACGCAAGTACCTGCGCATCTCCCGCTCTACTGCCTACTTGTAATACACCGTACTCGTCTGCAAATGGAGACTGTTTCAAGAGATTGCTACCTGCTTTTACTTGCTTCTGGCGTGCACAATCCCTTTCCAAGTTTGTTTCAGGATCGTTACTTCCTCCGGAAATGCCTCCGACTGCGCAATCATTCATAAGGTCCTCTCTGCTTGCTTTTTGTGGCTTCCTCAGCAACGTTGACCCTCGTTGAAATTTATTGCCACTCGTTGACATTCGACAGGCTCAGTATTTCGTCCACACGGAAAGCGATGAATTGGCGATACCGGCGTGTGTCAGACCTGATCCAGGAACAAACCGTAGACGAATCGCTCCAAAACCAGGTTCGTTGAATCTTCAGCGAATGGTTCTCCTCTATACTCCTTCATAATCGAGCACCAAGTAACGCTGACATCAGTTCCAGTCGTGGTACTGAGAGTTCACGAAGAGGTGCAACCTTGGTTTTCGACTAAACTAATGTGACTCTTACCTTCCCATGGTCAAAAATGCGGAAATATGCCACCGCTGCAAAGGCCTGTGTGCTAGCATCTACAAGCACGTGTTTTTGATTTAAAGGAGGTTTCAGGGATGTTCCAGTAGAATTTCAAGACGTTTATGGGGTCGGTTTTCAGTTTCTTTCAAATCTTATTCGTAATAAAATGATAGATCCCTGGTTTTGCTTGTAGATCTGATGACATTTACTTACGAAATTTCTTGGATTCCTTTAGATAGTTCAACCCAACCCTCCAACATAAACTCTCCCAAGCAACACACATGGTTTAAAAACAGTCACGGCAGCTCATGTAAGAGCACAGAAGCCACTGTGACTTATTGCGCAACCATTACATGCACTGCCGTGACATGTGTGTTGCTTGGGTTCTCAAACGACCTGTTAACCTCCTGTTAACAGGAACGGCTACTAGAGGGGTATTCCTTATTTCGATACCCAGCTTGATAATATGTTCAGGAACTGTTCAACATGTGGATAGTAATCCACAATGTGCAAATTATCATAAATTATTAATTTATGCATTTTTAACATCCATTGTAGACCATTAGTTACACACATACAGCTACCATGATATGTTGTCAAACAAAGGTTTGAAGAGGCAAGAGGATCATTTCGATTCCAAATCAAAAGGATTGGTCAAATAAGTGAATGATATCAAAGCTCAAATTTAAGTGCCAATATCCGAAAATATCCTACACCCAAAACAGAGAAATAAGCGCGTTAGCGCTCACGGCAGTTTGTGCACGGAACATGCATGTAATATGCGCGAAACGTGCTTATCCGACTGCGCACAAACGCTCACGGACGGTAAACCGCATACTTGCGAACCAAATACAGTATCACGACACAAGACCCACCTCTGAACTACTCGATTACCGAACTCGATTCCCTGCGATTGATGATGCACTCACACAGATACTGTATGGAAAGTTGAAACAGTTTCCATACTGTATAAGCAACGCTTGAGTGTGTGTGAGCAAAATCATCGTCTGTCTGTTAGTAGAAAGCTCCTCAGTTTGTTGTTCGTCGCGGGCCGTGCTTTGCGTTTCGTAATTGTTGAATAATAGGTGTTTAAATTGTATATTTTTCCCGAAACTGTGAAGATTGGCAATTTTTGATTGTCAGTGTCTAACGACGGGTGTTTCTGTGGAAAATAAAAATAACGTTGGCTATTCCGCGGTTGTCAATCACGCGATGCCATTCGGTCTACTCGTCGGTAGTTAAATTTCGCGTTTAGTACCTGTGCCATTAGTAGCCTTTTTTTGTCCGGAGCCGCCACCAAAAGTTGTGAATAGTACAGTTATCGCTCAGCTTCTGAGACGCGCGGACGTGTTTCTATCGATAGCGCTCATCAAAAGTCAAGCGTCTAGTTTCGGTGTTTCTCTTTTTTTTCTTTCGCCGTGCCGCGTCGCGTGCTGGAGTGTTTCGCGATGAGGCGAGAAAACACCTTTCGAATAGACTATTCGAGTTTCCCTGTGAAACCTTCATTCGAAAAGGTGCACGGTTTTTGCCGTACAGTGCTTGGGCTGAAGAAAGAAGATGTCGCAAGACTACAGTGCCACAAGGGTGAACAATGTGCGTTCGTCAAGGTCAATGATCTGATGCTCGCACAAAAAGTTGTGGACGAACATGACAATCGTCACGAAGTGGAACTGAACGGGAAGAAGCACAGGCTTCGTATAACCATGGAAGATGGTAGTGTGGAAGTGAAGATTCACGACTTGCCCGAAAACGTGTCCGAGGAGAAGATTATCGAGTTTCTGTGCCGGTTCGGCGAAGTGATATCGATTCGCGAATTGACGTGGGGAGAGGGCTACGAGTTCGCCGGTATACCACTCGGCATATGGTCGGCCCGTATGCTGGTGCAGCGGAACATTGACTCGTGGGTCAACATCGATGGGCAGCAGGCTTTCATCGTCTACAAGGGGCAGTTGCAGTCTTGCAAACACTGCAAAGAACAGGCGCACACTGGCATATCTTGTGTGCAGAACAAAAAGTTGCTGGTGCAGAAGAGCTACGCCAACGTAGCGAAGCAAGCTGGGCCACGACCACCACCTAAAAAATCAGCTGGTACGAAGCCTCCGATCTCCAAACCGATCGGCTCAAAACCCTCCGCTCCGCCACCGTCATCTTTGGACGCGTTTCCTGCGTTACCGAGCCCATCGAGTCTGACCGAACCGTCTGCCTCGGCTGCACAATCCGAAAGTCAACCAGCAAGTGTTGATCTAACGACATCTCTCCGCCCGTCACCTCAGCACGCGCATTGTTCGTCGTCATTGCGAACAACGCGTTCCGAAGAGCCAAAAGCCATTGTGCCGCTGGTTGACTGCTTCAAAAAGCCGACTCATGCGATGCGATCGCAGAGCAAGAGCGACAATGGCAACGGAAACGAAACCGATGATTCCTCCACATCAACGAGCAGCAGGCGAAGCACACGAGGTCGTCCTCCCGGCAAAAAGCCCCGCCGAGACGGTGCTGACGACGAACAGGGTGAGGAAAATCTGTTATAAATGGCTCTCTCGTCGTACAACATCGCATCCATCAACATCGGCACGATCACGAACCCAACGAAACTGAACGTTTTACGAAGCTTCGTCACCAGCCAATGCCTCGATATTGTGTGTCTACAAGAAGTGGAAAACGACCAGCTTTCCTTGCCTGGCTTCGTCGTACACACCAATGTAGACCACACGAGAAGGGGAACAGCAGTTGCGGTGAAAGACTACATCCAAGTCTCTCACATCGAGAAAAGCCTGGATAGCCGACTGCTTGCGCTCAGAGTGCAAGACACGACCATCGCTAACATCTACGCTCCCTCCGGCTCAGCGCAGCGAGCAGCACGAGAGGATTTCTTTAATGGAACTCTCGCGTACTACCTACGTCACCGTACCGCACACGTCATCCTCGCTGGCGATTTCAACTGCGTACTGCGCGCATGCGACTCGTCCAGCCCAAACACAAGCCCTGCCCTCAAAACAGCTGTTCAACAGCTACAGTTGCATGATGTGTGGGAGAAGTTGTGCCCGCGAGACGCTGGCTTCACGTATGTCTGCCGCAACGCACAGTCCCGCCTTGATCGCATCTACGTCAGCAGTGGCTTGCGACAAAACCTCCGAACAGCCCACACGCATGTTTGTTGCTTCACAGACCACAAAGCGTTGACTGTGCGGCTATGCCTCCCCCAGCTCGGACAAGAACCTGGGCGCGGTTTTTGGTCCCTGCGGCCCCACCTTTTGACCGCCGAAAACGTCGCGGAGTTCCAGTACAAGTGGCAATACTGGACTCGTCAGCGCAGAAACTATACCTCGTGGATGGGATGGTGGCTCACGTACGCTAAGCCAAAAATCAAAAGCTTTTTCAAGTGGAAATCTCGAGCTGTCTTCGAGGAATTCCACGACCAGCATCAGCGTCTTTATGCTGAACTACGGATAGCGTACGATGGGTACTATCAGCACCCTGAAATGTTGCCTATAATCAACCGGCTGAAAGGCGAAATGTTGGCGCTGCAGAGAAACTTTTCTCACTTGTTCATGCGCATCAACGAAACATATGTGGCTGGAGAACCGATGTCAATCTTTCAGTTGGGGGAAAGACGGCGGAAGAAGACAAACATCACGCAGCTACGAACAGGAGAAAACGAAATAATCGACGATCCGCAAGCAATCGAGGCAAATCTGCTGGGTTTTTTTTTTCGAACCTATACTCGGAGGAACAAGCAGACAACAACGATGACGACTTTCCCTGCGAGCGTGTAATTCCACCAAACGATCCCGCCAACGAAGCCTGCACTAGTGAGATCACCACGGCAGAAATTCTATCTGCTATCCGAGCAAGTGCGTCTAGAAAATCCCCGGGCTGCGACGGCATCCCACGAGAGTTCTACCTCCGCATGTTTGACGTCATCCACCGAGAGTTAAATCTCTTGCTCAACGAAGCACTTGCCGGCAATCTCCCTTCGGCGTTTGTGGAGGGAATTATCGTGCTGGTGAAGAAGAAGGGAGGAGACAACACGGCCCGATCGTATCGCCCCATCTCGTTGCTCAACAGCGACTACAAGCTGCTCTCACGCATTATAAAATCTCGCCTAGAAAATGTGATGAGAGTCCACCATGTGCTGAGCGACGGTCAGAAATGCTCCAACTCAGAGCACAACATCTTTCAGGCAACCCTCGCACTAAGGGGCTGTCCATTAATTACGTAAGGGTTGATGGAGGGAGGGGGGGTTTGCAAAATCTTACGAGTCATACAAAAATATTTTGGGTTTCATACAAAAAATCTTACAAGGGGGGATGGGGGTGTCAAAAAATCGTAAAAAATCCCTTACGTAATTAATGGACAGCCCCTAAAGGACCGAATCGCCAGCCTCCGTCATCAACGTCGAGCTGGGAAGCTCATCAGTTTCGATCTAGAGAACGCTTTCGATCGTGTCCGACACTCCTTTCTTTTCCGGACCATGCGCTCGCTCGGGTTCAACCAAGAACTCATCTCTCTTCTTTCCCGCATTGCAAATCGGTCCACCTCTCGGCTGTTAGTTAACGGACACCTCTCTCGGCCGTTTGAAATCCAGCGCTCGGTCAGGCAAGGGGACCCGTTGTCCATGCACCTCTTCGTGCTGTATCTCCACCCCCTGGTTCGTAGACTCGAACAAGCATGTGGGGACGATCTGCTGGTCGCGTATGCGGACGACATCAGCGTGATCGTAACATCAGCTGAGCAGATTGATGCCATGAAGGAAATATTTGTTCGTTTCGGTCTGGCAGCCGGCGCGCGATTGAATGAGCGCAAAACAATCGCCATCAACGTTGGGTTCTGCGACGAAAACGTAATTACCACCCGGTGGTTACAGACAGACCACACTATCAAGATTTTGGGTGTTGTGTTTACGAACTCAATACGTTTGATGACCACTATCAACTGGGATGCGATGGTGAGGAAGTTTGCGCAGCAAATGTGGTTGCATTCCCTGCGGGCGCTGACTCTGCAGCAGAAAGTAACCATGCTCAACATGTTCGGAACATCGAAACTGTGGTATCTGTCATCAACATTGCCACCTTTCGCAGTTCACACGGCCAAGATCACCTCTTTGATGGGTAAGTTCCTATGGCGAGGAATACCCGCCCGTGTACCGATGACCCAGCTGGCCCGCAGCAAAGAACAAGGTGGCCTAAATCTGCATCTTCCTGCTTTCAAAAGCAAATCGCTTGCGATCAACAGGTGCCTCAAGGAGATCGACTCCCTTCCTTATTATAAATCCCTCATCTTCCATGATCATCCTCGCCCAGCAATCTCAATAGATAATCCTGACATTAAGCTTATCCTTTCCAACTTATCCCACATTCCACTCCAAATCCAACAAAACCCCTCCGCCGATCAAATCCATCGGTACTTTGTGCAGCAAACCGAGCAACCAAAGGTGGAACGTGATAACCCGACAACGAACTGGCCACACGCTTGGCGGAACATCGCAGACAAACGACTGTCTTCTGCGCAGCGAACAAAACTCTACCTACTAGTAAATGGTAAAATAGAACACCGTAAGCTGCTGTTCGTGATGCAGAGAGTGGGTGACGAAATCTGCACTCACTGTGGCAACCAATCCGTAGAGACGCTCCAACACAAATTCAGTACCTGCACTCGTGTCGGCCCGGCTTGGACGGTCCTGCAGCAGAGAATAGCGAATGTCATGAATGGATGGAGACGTTTGACTTTTGAAGACCTGGTGAGACCGGCCCTGAATGGTATGGGAAGAAGACAACGAGTGGAGATTTTGAAACTGCTCGTAAATTACATCTGCTTCGTTAATGATTGTAACGCTAGAATTGATGTTAATGCTCTGAATTTCTACCTAGATTTAGATTTTTAAAATCAAAACTGTAAAAACATGAACTGACAAATAAAACTTCACTTTTTAACAAAAAAAAAAAAAAAAAAAATAGTACTGCAGTCGCCATCCGGTGAAAAAAATGTGTGCTCCGTGGGCGAGATGGTGTTTCTTCTTATAGAACATTGTGCACGTCAGAGTGAAAACGGGGTTTGTGTTTATTTACAGAGTAATTCAGCAATGAGACTCTCAGAGGGATCGTAGTATGCTTTGCTCGCGAGTGGACGTGTTTTCGTGACAGCAGCATTTTTCTCTTCTTGTTTTCGCAAAAATCCGAAAGAATAAAATTTATTTGAAGTTAATAAAATTACAAATTTTATCTGAAACAATTTCGAAACTATTGTGTTATGTGAGTGATTTTCGATGAGATGAAATCGAAGAAGAAATTGTGCTTTATTTGTGCTTCGTGTCCTGTAACGTGTTTTGTTTTTTTTTTTCATAATTTCGCGATTTCGGCTGGAGCTCAACCACCCGGATTTTAACAATTTTATGCCAGAACTCCTATTGTTCGAAGTGTCCCACTTCAACGCATTATGTAGTGAGCTATCGCGATCGCCGTTAAATGCCATTCTCATGCCAATTGCATAGAGCGGATTTGTGCCGGCATCCGGGAAAAGCGTTTCGAGGTTACACAAGGGTCGTGTTGAATGTTTGTTCTGGAAGGTGCTGGAAGTCATCAATAGTTGTGTTCAAGAAACCGCGCGGAGGATACCGTCAGTAGATCCAGCAGCACGGCAAAGGATTGCAAACGTGGCACAAATGGGTGAGATCTTTCCAATATGAATCTTTTGAATATCATTTCCAATTATATTTGAACCATATATAACCATATATAACTATAGGAGCGTTTGGTACGGTATGTCCACGCATCCTTCCACCCCTGTGGATTCGAGAATTGTTTCGACGAATGAAGTAGCCATTTATGGCAAAACCTTTTGTCCAGGCATTTCAAAGAATCATCTCTGCGGTAAATGCAACGCAGTAGGCCTGGCCGCTTTGACGATTGTGTCATATTTTTGATATGCTGTAATCGTCAATACTGACAAGAAAAATAATTGGGCGTAATTTTACCCAATTATTTTCCAGGATGCTTTCTCGTACTGGCTGCGTTTGCATTAGATTAGATTAGATTAGATTAGAGTAATTCAGCAATGAGACTCTCATTGGTAATTTATCTTAATAGGTGCTTTGTGAAAAGCCCTGCTATGCTGCAGCGTTTGGCTTACGGAAGAAAAGTGTGTGAAAAAAAGAAAATCTAATTTCGTGCCTAAATGTGTAGTGTTTACAACGATCAGTTGTGCTTCAGTCAATTTTAAATTGATCCTGGAAATATTGAGAAGCACTGATCCAGTTTCTTCATTGGAGATCCAGCAGATAGGCTAGATTTTTATCAGTTTTGTGACAAGTACCTACATCAAAAACCAATCTTAAGATACCAAAAGCATGTCAATCGGAAAATAGTTAAGGTAAGTAAAAATTTATTGTTTAGGATTTCCGATTCTATCCCATACCAATTGAAGCAATCAGTGATCCTTAATAAATTAATGGAAATTCTAGCCACAACTGAGAATTTTCTGATTTTTTTATTGAACTCAGGTGCGAAGAGAAAATACTCCGAAATGTTTGTGGAAAGTCCTTAATTTGTTATTGTGTTTTTGTATTTTGTATGTTTTGTTAGTACCTTTGAAGAATCAATTGAAATTGTTTTTGCCAGATAACTTGTGAATTGTTTTGAGATTTTTTAGTTATTTGTTTCGCATTTTTTCTTTCGCATATTTTTAGTTATTATTTTCGGTTATTCAGCATAAAAAACACAATAATATTTTGGCATTGTTGTTTTGAAATCGGCAATTAATTCTGAAAAGCTTTTGGGAATTCCATTGAAATTTACTTTGGTAAACAATTTGTAAATTTCTTTGAGATTTCCTTCTAGTTAGTAAAAGTAGTTAGTGGTTCTAGGTAGTAGTAATCTTTTAGTTAATTAATGTATTGGTAGTTTTTTTCGGTTATTTTTTCAGCAATTGAATTGGAAGTTTATTTAAAAATATACTTCAGCAAATAATTCGGAAATTTCTTTGAAATTTTCATCTGGAAACTATTTGAAAGCTCCTTCGGCAAATGAATTTGGAATTGCTTCGGAATCTTGTGAGCAATGTTTTTTGATTTTTTTTTTAGTTATTCCTCTAGAAATTTTATAGCGAATTCAGTTTCAGTTGTCTTTGACAATTTTTGGGAATTCCTTTGAGATCTCCTTTGGAAAATTTATTTAGAAACTTTTTGGAATGCTATTTGGATGCTCTTTTGTAATATCCTTCAGCATATAACTGAGGGGCCCAGAATCAAAGGGGTGTAAGTGACCATTCTGTCGATTTTGAGCTGAGCATATGTAACTTCAGATTTCAAGCTTTCGGGAACTTTTTTAAGACTATTTTTACGATGATTAGAAAAATTATAATAAATCGTAAAGTCAACTGTAAAGTTTCTTCTGGTAAGGTAATTCTATTGATAATTCCTTTGGTAATTTCATCGGGAATTCATTTGAAATTGACCTCTGCAGTTTCTATGTAAATTCTTTCGTAATTTATCTCTGCAAATTTCCGGAAGTTTCTTAGTATTCTTTTGGTCTTCGGTATTTTAGTTTTAGTTGGAATTTAACTGAAGTTCACTTCGCATTTGAAAGTTCTTTTGAGATTCCCTTCGGCAAATTAATTTGTTATTTCCTCGGAAACTTGTGATAAATTAAATTTTCGGTCATTCCTATGATGATTTCTTTGGCAATTTCGTCGAAAACTCAGTTGATATTTACTTCGGCAGTTTATTTGTAAATTCTTTTGAGATCGGCATTTGAATTTTTCAAATTCTATAGAAACTTGCAAGACATTATTTTTCGATATTTTTTTAAATTTCTTTTGCGATTTCGTCGGCAATTTAATTGAAGTTTCGTAACATATTCGGAAATTCTTTTTTCCTGCTGGTTGTTTGTTTAGATGCTTTGAGTTTTCCTTCGGAAAATTTATTTAAAATTTCTTCGAAAACTAGTGAGCATTTTTTGAAATAAATCTTTGGAAATTTCGTTGGAAATTCAGCTGAAATTCTACAATTAATTTGAAAATTCCTTTGAGGATTCCTTCGGCAAATTGTTTGTGTAGAAATGTTATAGTTAGTGGATTTACTAAGCATCGTAAACCACTTAAAAATATTCTTGCGTAAACGTCGCGATCGACATATCAATTTTTGATTATTCCATTTGCAATTGCGTGAAGCTTTTCAAGAAGTAGAAAATCATGGCTTCGGCAATTTTGTTGAGAATTCAATTGAAGGTGACATCGGCAATGGTTTCGGATATTTATTTAAGATTTGCTCCAGAAAACTATTTGGAAGTTCTTTCGGCAAATTAATTTAACTTTTCTTCGGAGTTTTTTTATTCAGTTATTTTTTTGATAATTTCTTTGGCATTGGGAATTATGCTTGAATCGAATTCGAGAATTATTACCTTTGAGATTTTCTTTAACAAACTGTTCAAGAATTGCTTCGGAAATGTCTAAGAAAGTCATTGTCCGAATTTTGTTTAATTATTTGTTCAGCAATTCTATTATAAATTCAATTATAATTTATTCCAGCAAATCAATTTGGAAGTTCATTTCAGATTTTCTTAGATAAGATAAATAATATTTTTTGGCAATCGTGTGAGCATTTTTTACCATTATTTTTGTTATAATTCCTTTGGCAATGTCTATGGTAATTCGGCTGAAATTGACTGAAATAATTATTTCGAGATTTTTTCCAGCAAATTATTTGTTTTTTTTTATATTCTTCAGCAATTTAACTTGGCATTTCTTTGGCAACTTATGATAATTAGGTATTCTTTTGGAAATTCCTTTGGAAATTTCGTCAGAAATTCAGTTAAACTCGATTTCGGTAATTTATTTGAAAATTTCCTTGAGATTTTCTTTTGCAAATTATTTGGGGATTCCTTTGGAAATTTGTTAGCATTTTTTTCTTTCGGTAATGTTTTGAATTCTTCAGCATTTTTTTGAGAATTCTAAAAATTGACTTCGACAATGAATTCTAAATTTCTTCTGAAACTTGTGGGATTTATTTGGCCATTCATTTGATAATCCCGTTGGCAATTTCGTTTGAATTTCAGGTGAAGTTGACTTTGGTAATCTATTTCATTTACATAGCAACTTATCTTGAATTTTCTTTCAAATGTCCTTCAAAAATTTAGTTTGGATGTTTTTTTTTTAACTTTTAGTTTTATTTTGAAAATTATGTTGATAAATTGTCAGATGAAAATTAAGTTGAAATTCACTTCAGTAATATACAAAAAAATCCTTCAAATATTATCAGGAAAGTTTTTTTTTTCGTACTTTGTTCCTTCGGCAAATTTGTAAGAAGTTTAATGCAATTTGGGATTTCCTTCGGCAAACTAGTTTGAAGTCTTCTCGGAATCTCGTTAGATTTTTTTTTAATTTTAGGAAATTGACTTTGGCAATTTTTTTCGAAATTCTTTTGAAATGTCATTCAGTAACTTAGTTTGAAATTTCATCGTAAAATATTGACATTTTTTTCGGTTATTCTTTTTTGATAATTACTTTGGAAGTTTTGTTACTAATCCAATTGAAATTTATGTCGCCAAGTTATTTGAAAGTTATTTTGGGAATTCCTACTTCGGCAATATACTTTAGATTTTTTCAGAAATGTTTGCTAATTTTGTTATTAATTATTTTCAAATTCCGTTGGAAACTCAGATAATATTTTCTTCAATTCACAATCAATTCACAAAAATTCACAAACAATAATCCGAAGAAATTGCCATTTTAATTGGCAAAAGAATTTTTTTTTGAATCTCCGAAGAAATTTACAAGGAAATTGCTAATGTACGTCTCAAAGAAATGTTTAACGTAATTTCAAAAGCAACTTGAGAATAAGTTTTCTCTAAAAATTGGAGACTTTTTGACGAAATCGTCGGAGAAACTTCCAAGTGAATTATCGAAGAAAATAAAAACACCCCCAAATATTGAAACAATTTCGATAGGAATAAATAGCTAAAGAAGGTGTGAAGAAATTCCCAAATTAAATGCTGCACTTCTGTGTTTCGAAGTTTTCTAAGAAACTTGAAAAATTAATAAAAGAAGCCAATGAAATTACTATTCAAAATCGCATGAATGTTTCCGGAAAATTTTCGAAGGAAATTTCAAAGAAATTGCGAAGAAATTAGCAAAGTGCTCCGCAAATTAATTGCCGAGAGGATTTTTGAAGGAATTGCCGAAGGAATTTCCATATAATTATTGAGAAATTTCCTCAATATATTGCTTACGAATTAAAAAAAAATAATCGAAACACAAGTTCTCAAAGGCACTTCCGAAGCAATTATCAAACATATTCCTGAAGGAAATCTCAAAATAATTACCTATAGTTTTTTGGAAGGTATTCCAGAGTGAACTTCCAGAAGAATAAACAAAGAAATTCTTATAAAAAATTCTGAAGGAAAGGAATTACTGAAGAAAATTTCTAAAACGTAAGCAGGGATTCCCAAAAAATTGGCCAAATAAAATTACGAATCATTATTATTACTATTTATTAACTACCCTTTACCATTATTGTGACATTCGTCTCAAATATCAAAGGAATTTCAAAATAAGTTTCAGAAGTCAAGTCAATTTCAAAAATTAAAAATATTTCCAGTAGAAAGGTTTTTTTTTGTGGATGTTTCCGAAGGAATGTTCAAATATTTCGCAGCTAAATAACCGGACAAATTAAAATAAATTTCAGAAGGAATTCAGAAAGAAAGCTTCCAATAAATTGCCGAAGTAAATGTTAACTAAATTGACAACAACATTGTTGAAAAAATTTCAACAACAATCACATAGAAATCTGATAATTTTGCGAAAGAATTTACAAATATATTTACGGAATTTAATTTAAACGATTTTCCAACAAAATGACTGAAAAAATTAACAGAAGAAAAAAATATCATTGATATTTAAGAAGGGATTGCCAAACAATTTGTAAAAGGAAATCTCAAAAGAAATTTCCAATAAATTTTCGAAGACAATTACAACTAAATTCTCAACAAAATTACTGAAAGATTACCTAACAAAATTATCTAAAAGTTTTCTCAAACGTTTTCAAAAGAATTTCCAAAAAATTTGCCGCATGAAATTGCAAAACAATCCTAAAGAATTTCCACAGGCAAATTGAACTGAATTCCCAGAACAGTTACCGAAGGGATAACCCAAAGAACAAAATTTGTCAAAAAAAGTTCTGAAGGATTTTCAGGAGGACGTCTCAAAGAAAATTGCGAAAGAATTCCAGAAGTCAATTTCAACAAAATTGCTGAAGAAATAATCAAAAAAATTATTGAAAAGTTTTCCTGAAAATTATTTAAAAAATTTCCTTTAAAATTTAGAAATAAAAAACTTCGACATACATAAATTGATAAAGTCAATTTCAGCTGATAAAAGAAGTCCCAAAAATATGAACTTTCCGAAGGATTCCAAAGAGTTTGCCTAAGAAATTTCTCAATAAATTGCTGAAAAATTAAAAAAAAAAGTCGAAGGTATGTATAATCGTAAGAATTAGCGACAATTTGTTCTTAAGAGCTATAGGAAGAAGTTCGAAATAATTAGCCGAATGAAATGTCAAAAGATATTTTTTTTCTTATTAATTTGTATTTTAACTTAAAGCTAATTCTACACGTTCTTATGAAACACCCTGGAGTAATTCTGATTAATTTATTGAAATAATTTTAAAATATGACTATTGAGAGTTGTCGTCGTGAGATTATAGTTCTTAAGTAACTCCTTGGAAAAATTCCGATAATTTTTTTACACAATATTTTCAAAATTTTGACTTATTTTGAGGATTGTTGATGTGAAACCACTCTTTGGAGCAATTCTCATTAATTTATTTAAATAGTTTTTAAAATTTGTCTTTAATTGAGAATTGTTGTCGCAAGATCACCGTTCTTATGGAACTCCTTGGAGTATTTTTTTTTATTGAAATATTTGTTTAAATTTAACTTGCATTGAGAACCGTTGTTGCCAGTTCACAGTTCTCATAAAACTTCTTGGAGTAATTCGGATTCTTTTTTATATCTTTTTTAATATTGTCCGTTATTTTGCATTTGTAATGTTCAATCTGTGCAGACTCTGGCTGAAGACGGTGTTAATTTTCTTTATTTAAAGAATTGCTGTTTTAAGAACAGTTCTTATGGAACTTCTTGGAGAATTTCTGGTAATTTTTAAATCTATTTTGAAAATTTTACTTGTTGTCGAAAGATCACAGTTCTTATGGAACTCCTTGAAGTAATTCTGATTATTTCATTATTTATTATTTTAAAAAGTTTGGCTTATGTTAAGAATTAATGTTGTAAAACCAAAATTAATGTGAAACTCAATGTAGCTATTCCGATTAATTTATTGAAATTATTTAAAATCCTTGCCTTGAGTTGCGAATTATTGTCGTGAAATTACAATTCTTATGGAACACCTTGGAGTAATTCTGATAAATGTATTGACATTATTTTTTTAAAGTTAAGTTGTATTGAGAATCATTAAAGGAATCTCTTAAGAAATTCCTGGAAAAATCCATGTGGAAAACCTGGAGGAATTGCTAAAGGAATGCTGGGAGGAACTCTAGAAGGATTGCCTGGAGGAATTATAGAAGAAATATCTGCAGGAATTGTAGGAGAACAATTTTCTCTGAAATTTCTTGAGGAATCCCTAAAGAAATTGCTTGATGAATCCCTGGAGGAATGCGTGGGGGAATTACTGGTAGAATGCCTGGAGGAATTTCTGGAGGATTCTTTATATGAATCTCCGGAGGTAGACCTGGAGGAATTCCTGGAGGAATCCTTGGAGAAATTCCTGGAGGAACCCTGGAGAAATTCGTTAGGGAATCCCTGGGGAAATTTTTTGGCGAAATTCCTGGATGAATGCCTGGAGGTAATCCTGGAGAAATCCCTGGAGGTATTCTTGGAGTAATTTCTAGTGCAATTCCTAGAGAAATCCCTGCGGAAATTCCTGGAAATAGCCCTGGAGGAATTCCTAGAGAAATTCCTGGAAGAATCCCTTGAGATATTCCTGGAGAAATTCCTGAAGAATCCCGGGAGAAGTTCTTGGTGGAATCCCTGAAAAAAATCCTAAAGAAATTCATAGAGAAATTTCTGAAGGAATCCTTGGAAAAATCCCTAGAGAAATCCCTTAAGAAATCCCTGGAGAAAATCCTGGAGGAACCATTCAGAGATTGCTGAAGAAATCCCTGACTAAATTTCTGAGGGAATTATTGGAGGAATTTCTTGAGGAAATTGCTGGAAGTCTTTGGAGGAATTCCTGGAGAAAATCCCTATGGAATGCCCGTGGAACTTCCTGGAAGAATTCCAGGAGGAATGCCCGGAGGAATCCCCGGAGGAGTTCCTTTAGGAATTCCTGGAGAAAGTCAAGGAGAAATTTCTGGAGAAATTCCTTCAGGAATCCCTGGAGGTATTTTGGAGGTTTTTTTAGAAAAATTTGGGAGAAATTCAACTTGGAACCCCAGGAGAAATTCAACGAAGAATCCCTGGAGAAATTTCTGAAGGAATCCCAGAAGGAATTCTTGCGGAGAGCTCTGGAGGAATCGCTGGAGAAATTCCTGAAGAAATTCCTGGAAAAAATCCTGGAGGAATCCCTAGAAGATACCCTGGGGAAATTTACGGAGAAGTCCCTGTAAGTAGCCCTGGAAGAATCCCAGGAGAAAATCCTGCAGGAATCCCTGGAGAAATTCCTTGAGAAATCCCTGGTGGAATTCTTAGGGGAATTCTTGGAGGAAGCCGTGGAGGAATTCCTGGGGGAATCCCAGGAGAAATTCCTGGAGGAACCATGGAGAAATGCCTGAGGGAATCCCTTAAAGAATCCCAGGAGGATCCCTGGAGGTATTCCTGTTGGAATCTTTGGAGGAATTCCTGGAGGAATCCCTAGGGGTATTTTTGAAAAAGTTCCTGAAAAAATCCTTGGAGGAATGCTTATAGGAATTTCTGGAGAAATTCTTGAAGGAATCTGTGGAGAAATTCCTGGAGCAATCCTTGGGAAATTTTTGGAGGAATCACTGGGGAAATTGCTAGATGAATCCCTGGAGGAATGCATGGAAAAAGTCCTGGAGGAAACCCTGGAGAAATTCCTGAAGGAATCCCTGAAGGAGTTCCTACAGGAATCCCTGGAGGAACTCTTGAGAAACTCTTGGAAGAATTCCTAGAGGAATTCTTGGAAAAATTTCTGGAGGTACCCCTGGAAAAATTGCTAGATGAATCCCTGGAGAAATTCCTGGAAGAATCCCAGGAGAAATTTCTGGAGGAATTCCTAATTCCTAATTCCTAATGAAATTCCTGGGAATCTCTTTGGGTATTTTTGGAGGAGTTCCTGTAGGAACCCTTGATGGAACCCCAGGTGAAAATTCTGGAGAAAGCCCTGGAGGAATCCCTGAAGAAATCCCTGGAGGAATTGCTGGAAGAATTTCTGGAGGAATTCTTTGAGGAATCGCTAGAGGAATTCCAGGTGGAATGCATGGACGTTTTCCTCCAAGAATCCCTGGAGGTATTCTTGGAGAAATAACCGGAGGAATCCTTGGAGGTAGCCCTGGAGGAATCCCTGTAAAAATTTCTGAAGAAATTTCTGGAGGAATCCTTGAAGCAATTCCTGGAGAAATTCCTGGAAGAATCTGTGGAGAAATTCTTGGAAGAATCCCTAAAAAAAATCTGGAGTAATCCCTGGCAAAATTCCTGGTGGATCTCCTAAAGAAATTTCCGGTTTTATCTCTGGAAGAATTCCTAGGGGAAGCCCTGTATAAATCCCTCCTTGGGAGAAGCTCTGAAAGATTCTCTGGAGAAATTCCCTAAGGAATCCCTGGAGAATATCTTGGGATAATAAATGGAGAAAGCCCTGGAGGAATCCCTGGAGAAATTCTTGGAGACACCCTTGAGAAACTCTTGGAAGAAATTCTGGAGGAACCCGTGGAGAAATTTCTGGAGGAATCCCTGGAGAAATTGATAAATGAATCTCTGGAAAAAATCCTGGAGGAATGCATGGAGAAATTCCTAGAGGAACCCTTGAGAAACTCTTGGAAGAATTCCAAGAGGAATCCGTGGAGAAATATCTGGAGGAATCCCTGGAAAAATTCCTGGAGATATTCCTGGAGAAATTCCTGGAGGAATCCCTGGAGAAATTTTTGGAGGAAACCTTGAAAAAAAATTACTGGAGGTATCCCTGAAGAAATTCTTGGAGGAATCCCTGGAGACATTCCTGGAGGAATCCCTGGAGAAATTCTTGGAGGAATCCATGAAGAAATTTCTGGAAGAGTCTGGAAGAAATTCCTAGAAGAAACCCTGGAAGGATCCTTGGAGAAATTCCAGGAGAAATTCCTGAAGGTTTCTCTGGATAAATTCCTGGAAAAATCCCTGGAGGAGTCTTTGTAAACATTCCTGAAGGATATCTTGGAGAAATTCTTAGGGGAATGCCTGGAGAAATTCCTGGAGGAATCTCTAGAAAAATTCCTGGAGGAATCCATGGACATATTCTTGAAGGAATCCTGGCGGTATTCCTGTAGGAATCTTTGGAGGAATTCTTGTAGATATCCCTGGAGAAATTCCTGGAGGAATCCCTGGAGAAATTTTTGGAGGAATCCTTGAAAAAAAAAAATTACTGGAGGTATCCCTGGAGAAATTCTTGGAGGAATCCCAGGAGAAATTCCTTAAGGAGGAATCCTTAAAATTCCTGGAGGAATTTTCTGGAAGAGTCACTGGAGAAATTCCTGGAGGAATCCATGGAGAAATTCCTGGAGGAATTTATGGAGAAATTCCTGGAGGAATCCCTGGAAAAAATCCTGGAGAAATTTGTGGAGGAATTCCTGGAGAAATTCCTGGAGGAATCCCTAGAAAAATTGCTGGAAGAATCCCTGCAGAAATTTGTGGAGAAATCCCTGGAGAAATGCCTGGAGGAATCCATGGAAGAATTCCTGGAGAAACCCCTGGAGAAATTCCTGGAGGAATCCCTGGAGATATTCCTGGAGGAATCCCTGGAGAAATTCCTGGAGGAATCCCTGGAGAAATTCTTGGAGGAATCCATGAAGAAATTTCTGGAAGAGTCTGGAAGAAATTCCTAGAAGAAACCCTGGAAGGATCCTTGGAGAAATTCCAGGAGAAATTCCTGAAGGTTTCTCTGGATAAATTCCTGGAAAAATCCCTGGAGGAGTCTTTGTAAACATTCCTGAAGGATATCTTGGAGAAATTCTTAGGGGAATGCCTGGAGAAATTCCTGGAGGAATCTCTAGAAAAATTCCTGGAGGAATCCATGGACATATTCTTGAAGGAATCCTGGCGGTATTCCTGTAGGAATCTTTGGAGGAATTCTTGTAGATATCCCTGGAGAAATTCCTGGAGGAATCCCTGGAGAAATTTTTGGAGGAATCCTTGAAAAAAAAAAAATTACTGGAGGTATCCCTGGAGAAATTCTTGGAGGAATCCCAGGAGAAATTCCTTAAGGAGGAATCCTTAAAATTCCTGGAGGAATTTTCTGGAAGAGTCACTGGAGAAATTCCTGGAGGAATCCATGGAGAAATTCCTGGAGGAATTTATGGAGAAATTCCTGGAGGAATCCCTGGAAAAAATCCTGGAGAAATTTGTGGAGGAATTCCTGGAGAAATTCCTGGAGGAATCCCTAGAAAAATTGCTGGAAGAATCCCTGCAGAAATTTGTGGAGAAATCCCTGGAGAAATGCCTGGAGGAATCCATGGAAGAATTCCTGGAGAAACCCCTGGAGAAATTCCTGGAGGAATCCCTGGAGATATTCCTGGAGGAATCCCTGGAGAAATTCCTGGAGGAATCCCTGGAGAAATTCCTGGAGGGATCCATGGAGAAATTCCTGGAGGAATCTTAAGAGACGAACCAGCCAAGGACTGAAAGTCTCTTTTATAAAGACAAATCAATCAATCTATCTGGAGGAATCCATGGAGAAATTCCTGGTGGAATCCTTGGATAAATTGCTGGAGGAATCACTGGAGGAATCCCTGGAAAAATTCCTGCAGAAATCACTTGAGAAATTGCTGGACGAATCCCTGGGGAAAATCCTGGAGGTATCCCTGGAGAAATTCCAGGAGGAAACCCTACAAGTATACCTACAAGCATGTTTCTGTTTAAAGAACAGCTAAATATCTTAGCAAATTTTCTCGTTTGTTCTCTTGTATTCTAGTAAAAGCAGAGACAGACTTAAATCTTAGCCATCTTAGTTTGGTTGCCCTGTACAAACGTAACAGCCACAACAGAAAAGGAAGAAAAAGTCGTAAAAACAAACTACAACTTGGTTAGTTTCTTTTTCGTATTTTCCCATCGTTTCCCGGCCCTGCCTGGGGCTACCAAAGACTTGTGGTTGAAAACATTCAACCAATAGTTTCTCATCTCCCTTAAAGATCGTCACATTTTACGACACTGCGTGCAGTTTCTCCGGTCTTTGTTTGCCTGATGGTCAAGAAATTGGAGTTTTGCCTCTTCCGAAGAAAACCATATAGTTGGTGAAGAAACTTGAGTACGTTGCATGTGTACACCCTTGGTGTCAGTCCAACAATCAGTTACGTCATCTTCAGACGAGCCATTTGTGCTGAGTAGTTTGTGCTGGTAGTACACAAGTTTTCACTAGAATGTGAAAGCTATATAGGAACCACCACACATTGTTCACACAAGGCGACTCTCAAGATGGTTGAAATACATCGCTTGACTCGGCGTTTTCTTTCGAGCACATTTTTTTTGTCGATGCTAGATGCTTCCATGTGTTGAAAATGAAGTACTTTTCAGCCCACACCAAAAGACTGAGGCAACTTAGTATCTCCCAGCACGATTTTTCTTATTTTCTGATCCCGGTGGTGGTTGAGATTTGCGACGCTAAAAAGAAAGTGGAAATTTATTACGACATATAAGCACATTACGATTATCATCGTAATATCATCTTGGCTTCCTTTAAGCACTCATGGCAGGTTCCCTCCCCGAGCGGTCCGATGTGTGCTGTCTCATATTTTCTTATTACCCTCTGACGAAGTACCCCTAAAGGTCCGTCCATCCTCCAGAGCAGCAGCCTTCCCGCCCACCATCCATCCATCGTCGTTGTTGTCGCCGGTCGGTGGTCCACATTTTCATCAACGTTCGGCACATTAACGGGATTACGAGCACACGAGCGTGAACTGGGTGTCAAGGGAATTCCCCTGGTGTGACCACTTTTGGCGTCAGCATAAATCCGAGCGAAACGATGACTGCTGACGGAGTGGAAAATTGAGATATGTGACATCGACTTGTGAAATGGGGGCTTCACCCACGTTCAAGGACTTGCCCTTGTTGCTGCTCTGTTGGAGAGCCGTAAGGATTTTTTTCTAGCGTAATTACAGGTTTGGATTTGAGGCAAATTTCATGAAAACAATTTCAGTGCATGATTTCACTTCATGTGGGCTTTAAAAATGCAACAATTTCAAAACGTTTCATAAGTTTTTTTAACCTTTACTTTGTTGCAGAATAGTTTTCTATGTAACGAGTGGCAAAAAGTTGATTTTTTCAGCACGAGTCGTATATTAATCCAACGAGGCTTGTCGAGTTGGATAAATACGAAGAGTGATAAAAAATATCGAGTTTTGTAACGAGCTCCATACAAAAATGTATGCATTGTTTTTATTTCCATTATACAACTCATTAGTGTTGTATAATGTTCATAATGCAACCCGAATGAGTTGCATTATAAACATTATGCAACTACTTTTCATTATGCAATCCATTTCAGTTGCATAATGAACCAGTTCGGTAGAATTGGTCATTATGATAGCAAAATGAGTTAATTATGATACTGTATTGCATACAAATTTTATTATATCTCTGTTGTTGTCGCAACTGTCGCATAATGACAAAGTATTGTATGGTTCTAGATCATCAGGTATAGGTAGTTGAATCACAGATCAGAGAAAATGATACTCAACGAACAAGGAAGATCTTGTCTTACTGACTATCACATATGTGAAGAAAAACAGCAAAGCACAGCTGGTCTCCCAACGGAAAAGTTTGCCTTCAATTTTCAATATGGAACTTCACACAATATTCTACCCAAACACATTCAAAATGTCTCAAACTTATTTATTATAGCCTGGAGCATTTTTGCCGAAACTGGGTACACATTTCTGCATTAATTACTCAAGCACAGAAAGGATACCTGGTCGGAATTATTTTGGTTATCTCCGTTGTTGTCACGACGGGCGGATGCCAGCCATAACACCATAGCTTGTTTGCAAATGATTCCGTTCAACTTGTCAAGTCGAGCTGACTCGTTCGACTGTGGTATGTCTGGAATTTTGGGAGAATTGCGAGGCCACTTTAATAGAAAGCTAAGAAATTCTTGCCTCAGCTGGTACAGGTGGATTGGTTTATGGTTTGTAGCTTTTTGTGTGTGACTTGCTGGTTGTTGAGGAGGAAAATGAAAGAAACAAAGGACTTCTACTGCATATTGAAAATGTAAGTCGTTACACAGTGTCCTTGCTAAGAAACAATTCCCTTGAACAAGCGCATTTCCCCGCCTATGCAGTAAAATCCATTAAATAGGAGAAATATATATCTGCAAATTTCCGAGACAGGTCTAAAGTTAAAATAAATTTAATAAGGATTTCGTAAAAATTGTACCTCGACGGCTTAGCTCGGCACATAGCATTAAGGTACACCGGGGCAAGTTGAAACGGGTGGGGCATGATGAAACAGCGGGTTAACTTGATGTTTTCTAATGATTGTAAACAATGTAACTGCCATAACACATACTTTTTGATTCAAACAATCTTTTAATACAGGATAAATTTCCAAATTGTATTGGAATCTATTTCAAAACTTCGCGTTTCATCTTGCTCCACCCGTTTCAACTTGCCCCGGTGTACCTTACACCTTCCAAACAATGTGGAAGAGTAGGCATAATAGTCCGTCATCTTGTCGCAGTTACCTGCGAAATTCTAATGAACTGAGGAGGAATTTCCGGAGCTCACTCGAAGCCCTTACACAGTTTTGCACACTTTGCTTAGATCAATCTGGTCAGCTTCCCAGGACAGCCGTTTTCGTCCATGATATTCCATAGCTTTGTCCGTTGGATACTGTCGTATACCGCCTTGCAGTCAATGAACAGGTGATACGTTGGAACCTGATATTCATGGCATGAAGGATTTGCCATACTTACGGTGAAATCTGGTCTGTTGTCGAGCGGCTATCTGTAAAGCCGCCTTGTTAACTTCCCACGAACTCATTCGTTTTAGGTGACAGACGATGGAATAGAATCTGGAATAGTATTTTGTAGACGGCATTCAAAACGGGGATCACTCGGAAGTACTCACATTCCAAATGGTCGCCTTTCTTGTGAATGGGGCAGGTTACCCCTTCCTTCCATTCCTCCGGAAGCTGTTCGGTTTTGCAGATCCTGACTATCAAACGCTGCATGTAAGTGGTCAAATTTTTTGGGACTATCTCGATGAATTCAGCTGCAATGCCATCCTTATTAGCTGCTCTTTTGGTTTAACTTCCGGCGTGGGAATTTGTACATTTCCGACCTCGGTTGCACTGACGTGTTCGTTTCCCCTATTGCCTTGGTCTTCCATGCCTCCATCTTCACGCCATTCATGTGCTCATTGAAGTGATCACTTCTCGTCCATCCATCAAGAGACTACCATGTTTATACGAACGGCACAGCAGTTCCATTTCCTCGCAATTCGTTTTTTTCAGGTAGCGTTTCTTCTACCGAAAGAGGCGGGTCTGCTGTTTCTGTATTCTAGTTGTAACGCTCCACATACTGTCAGGAATCATGCTGCAGCATTACGTTCTTCTCCTCCAAAACCGTTCTGCACTCTTCGTCGAACCATTCGTTTAGTCGACATCATTCCCCGTTCCCGATGGTGCACTCGGCCGCTTCATTGATGGCTACTTTTACAGTACCCTAGCACTACCAGTTTTCTATAGGGGCTACATCATCTGGCAAAGCCGCTTCTTCACGTACGCTAAAGAGACATTCGGTTTTACTGTGTTGGTAGTCGATACCGTATATTGTTGATGACGGAGAGTTTCCGGCGCAGTTTGACCATAGCCAGTTTGTGGTCGAAGTAGATTTTAGCACCACTATACTTATTCTATTGTATGAGACCTGGTGGCGCGTATCCGGGGCCAACTCCGGTTGGGTCGGTGTGGACTGTATTTCGGACGGGATGAAAGAAATCGACACTTTTGGTTCACTACTGCTAATCACCACTGTACTTTATTTATACTCTTTTCTTTACACCACACTACTGTTCACACTTCACTTTTCACTTTTTTGTCACGGAATACAAATAAAAAAAAATACACGCGGCGATAAAACAAAACTGACTCGCCTCTGCGCACCAGTCACGTATTTATAGCACCGCGCCGCATGCTCTAGAAGTACGCGGAATGTTCTAGACGCACGTGGATCCATCGCGCGCGATGCGTGTGCTGCCGTCGTTACCACTGCTGTGCGATGAACTCGCGGATGAACCACGCGATGAGTGCCACAATGATGATTATGCTGATTGCGGGGAACTCACAGGAAGCACTCACGCTCGGTGTCGGAACTCTATCTACCAGTGACGTAGTAAGCGTGGGTCGATATAAGGGCTGCATTCGGGTGAGTGCATCGCTCGGTTGGGTGACGGTGGTGTTGGTGATGCTGTCGGGTGGGACACGGTACGTAAACTCCTTGTGGTTGCAGGGCGGTTGGAAAACTTGCTAATCACACTCGTTCCGTACGAAACAAGACTTGATGTTGATAATGCCCGAGAAGTACCTGCCCTCAATCAGAGCGTGATCAATTTACGATTCCATCTGTTGTGGTAATCTCCAGGTTTGGGCTGTGCGTAGAATGCATCCTTGTCACCAATGTTTTCGGAGTGTGGGTTGTGCACGTTGTTATGCTGAAGTTGGAGAATCGACCCTTGACCCTCGACCTGAACATTTTTTCGTTGATCGGCCACAAACCGATCACGCGCCTTTGCGTATCGTTCATCCGATGATGGCCGTTCACAGCTCGCGCGTGTTGCGGCTGCTCTGGTATATGGTATTGTCACCTCTGAAGATTGGAGAGTATGCGGATACTGCCGATGAAGTTCAGACATCGACAGCTCCACGTACAGAGTTTCCAATCACACGTCCAGTTTTGTCGCGTGGATCATTGCCGTTGGTATCGGTTCATACCATTCTGTTGCTGATTTTTCGTTGCAATTGTTTTTGACGGCTGCCTTGCAAGTACGGTCATAGTGTACGGTTTAGCTTAGAGTACTTTCCCGGTACTAGGACGTCGATTTGTCGCCTTTTATATCGAAAATAGACGCTGTTGTGAGTCTCTCCTTCTGGAGAATGAATGTTTGTCAAGTTTGCGTTAGTCTCAGAGATTACCAGCCCCTAGTTTTTTTTTAGACAATTAAGATTCACTGTTTCCGATTCCTTTTGCATCGTTTGGCTTTCTGTCAGGTTCCATGCAGCAGAAATACCGACTACAATATCGCTCCGCACTCCACGACGAACTATCATTTCCATCGAGTCCGTTCCCCGTACCCAACAGTGTTCGGATGCGTCGCTTTGCTGTACTCCAGCAGTCCTCAAGAGGGACTATACCTCTAGCTCGTCCACGTCCTCCGACGCTGTCTCGATATTC
The DNA here is from genome assembly GCF_035046485.1 of Aedes albopictus. Classification (NCBI taxonomy): domain Eukaryota; kingdom Metazoa; phylum Arthropoda; class Insecta; order Diptera; family Culicidae; genus Aedes; species Aedes albopictus. The sequence goes on from NC_085136.1 coordinate 193,587,789, forward strand.
TGCACATATGCTAAGGTGACAACCGGTTGTTTTAGTCGATCTAGGTTGAAACGTGGCGGTCGCCCTTTACTGTACTAATTGTTGATGCAACTATACAGTAAAAATACTCTTTAAAAACACATATCTGAATATTTGGGCTATCCGTTCGCATGTTCATCCTGTAGCATTCCTTATCATATCAAAGGAATTGAAGAGCAACATCAGAGAATACAAACATGGCTGACTTAGACCCCTAATCATGTTTTCAAGAGCACCAATCGTAAACAAATTCCCTCGATTTGGAAAAGCTGCTTCTTTTTGCAAGTGAGCGAAGCCAGGATAAAGAAGTGCGGCTTGGTTCGATGATTCGTTCGTTAGATTTATGTCTTTAAAATTTGTATGCAAAATTGCAATTGGATTTTTTGATGTGACGGGCTTGGTGGTCTAGTGGCTACCGCTTCTGATTCGTATGCAGAAGGTCATGGGATCAACCCCAGGCCCGCCCCTTTCATCGTACTTTGTATCTTTCTATCCACGTACTCACGCTCTCTTTCTTCTCTCTACATATACAACTCATGTATATTCATATGTTCATAGCCATCGCTAGAACCAGAAACGAATTGGAAAGAAAGTCGTTCCCCTCCCTTCCCACTTTCACTCACAGCACAGTGTATACATAACGCCTACAAGTTATGCAACCAAAGCGTGCTGTGTCGCTTGACCTTATTCACCACACAATCTATCACGAATACTATAATTAACCCCTATCCATATATCGCATCACCGACCCAACGGTGACTCCCAGATTTCCCTTCCTTTCCGTCTAACAAATTCCCCAGTCCGTGCTGGTTGTGGGGATGCAGAGGTGCTCTCGGTGTTTAGTAGCAACAACCAGCACACTCTAACATTCCTTCCTTTCCCAACTGACTATAAGGACGTGACCGGCGCCGTTATTGATCCAAAATGTATGAGCTGTTTAAATGGCACTTTGAGAATAAGTGGATTGTCCCAGCCCTTATTCATTTGGATCTCAGTGCAATTGGTACCAGCTCAGATCAATCACGGAGGAGCAACCATTGTACATTGGGCAAAATCAAGCCCAAAGGTGAAAAAAAAAAAAAACTTTCTTAATGCGAGACCCTATGTAACCATCGACGGCTTATTCGAAAGCAAATTTTCTCAAGAATTGATTGGTGGATGATTCATGTACGGGCAACTACTCTGAAGTGAGCTATAGAGCCCGGTTTATCCAAGTTCCCTCTACAATTTGCAATTTTTTTTTACGGCATTTGTTATGATTTTAATCATTATTTCGCTGGGATACCAAAGCACCAATTCCATTGAGTAACGTTACAGCTCCGATACCATCCTTACCAGTTGACTTAGAAGCTGCTGGATAGCTTTTTTAACTTCCCTCGACGTGGCTGTTGTTGGAGCGGACCTGGTGTGATGGTTAGAACACTTGACTATTTATCACGCCGAGGACCTGGGATCGAATCCCACTCCCGACAAACTCGCAAAATGTGAGTTCTTCCTTCGGAAGGGAAGTAAAGCGTGGGTCCCGAGATGAACTAGCCTAGGGCTGAAAATCTCGTTAATATAGATAAAAAAATATATTTACTCCCACTGGTTCAAATAAGTTCCAGTATGATTTCAATTGCCTTGAATTTGCTACAATAAAAGCATCGCCAGGATCGAATAAATCTTACAACATCAATTAAGTTAATGGTGAATTGAAATAAATATTTCCTGACTCCATCCCCACTGAAAATCTGGTGCAGTACATTTAACATATATTTGCTAAGATATTCGGGAGCGAGACACAGCACCCCAGACACAGCCAAGATGTCGGAGGCTTTCTCGTGCACTCTAAATGTGAACTTGGTTTTTAACGAGCTCGGAAAAAGCCATACACAAACAGAGCGAGGCAAATAGCAAATGGCAAAAAGCGGAAATCTTTTGAATTTGATCCCTTTTTCTTTCGGCATTGGCAGTCGGAGCGTCGAGGGTGGTGGCATGTGTGACGACTACTACACGTTGACGACGCCAACAGCGGCGCCTGGTTGAAGAAAATTTCCTTGGATAATTTGTACCCCTCTTGGATTCGGTTCAGTTGACGACACACAACGCCTCCAGGACGATCCATCGAGAGGAAATTATTGAAATTGTACTCGATAAATAATGTTTCGATAAATTTCAAGACCTGCGGGTTGGTCCGGAAGTTTTCCTCAGATCGGATGGCTCATTTTCTTGTTTAGCATTGCCAGTGTCGATGGGGTGGGTTTGGCGTTTGGGGGGTACGAAAGGAAAGGGTAGTCGTTGTGAAGACGCTCTTGGTGGAGTGAACGGAAAATTTATGGAAATGTTTATTTTTCTTGCAGCTGTCGGAAGTGCCGCCCTCCGAGAGCGAGTGGAGCCGTACGTATGTACATTGTGGCTGACTGGAAGTGTACTCGTCGAGGTTCAGGATTTATTTCATGGGTTTTGCGTCCTACCTCTTTACTTAGTCTGTCGGTAGAGTTACGGGGTGAGCACCGAAAAGCAGTGATCCCTAACACAGACATAATTTCAGCATAGTGGGACATTAATTTCGACAGCTTGTATGAGCTTGTTGTGCACGGAATTAACGACTTGGGTGAAATGCCATTAGTCTCTCAGGAAGAGTAACGTACAGCCTGCGCTTTCCCCTCACGACGAATACTAATGTGTTTGCCAACTAGGAAGTTCATAGGTACTTCCGAGTCGGGCTCATTGGGTGTGCTTAGCTTAATATGAGATTGATATGGGCCACGTTCTTCGAGCTGTAGAAATCAATTGAATAAGAAAATAACGATGGTGTGGGACTATTTGGGTGGGCTGTCCTGTGTTGGTCACTGTCCATTTGAACTTAGTAAATTTCGTATCAATACAAAAACCCATATTGATATTAATATTAACCAATATGCTTGATCGACATGGCGGGGAAGGTGCTCGAGAAGATCATCCTCGATAGTCTCTCGATCAACCAGTTCGGCTTCCGGAAGGGGAGATCGACTGTAGAAGCTATCCTGTCCACCAAGGTATCTCTACTGCGCTACTGTGCAGTAGTATCTCCGTAGTAGCTCCTGCGTTTGGGCCATTTTTATTAACGTCATTGCGTTTTGGATACCTGGTTACCTTTACAAGATTCTCGGAAGCTACCTCCAGAATCGAGTACTAGTTTACAGCTCAGATGGGTCGGAAGTGTTTTCACATAACCTCAGAAGTCCCGCAAGGCTTCATACTGGGTCCGGTGTTATGGAAATGCCATAAACGACGAGGTGTTGAGGTTACAGTTCCCAGTGGGTGTGGCAATCGTTGGATGACGACATTACGTTGAGGGTTTACGATGAATCAATCGAAGAAGTAAAATCACTGCTACCCATTCGGTCGCAGTTAGGAAGGAGTGGCCCAAACCTGAAGTGGCGGTTGTGAACCACGGAAACATGTAATAGCCATGCGCTCCGTCATACACTTGGTGATGATCGACGATATGCTTACCTATGGTAGCCACGTTGATTATGCCTTTGAGCTTCCACAGCTTTAGTGGCACTGTCCTAGATGGTGTACATATGCTATGTGGTGCATGCAAGTATGCGCAAGCTTATAGCTAGTGTCGCTTCGTCCATACTAAGATATAGCGGCCCGGGACGTTGGACACGGCGCTTAGTACCGAAAGCTACCGTGGTAAGCTGTAAAGTACTTATGGGCTAATGTTCCTGAGGGTTGCGAGCGTGTCATCACTGGTATGGTGCCTATCGGCATTCTTATCGGGGAGGATATAGTGTACTTCGAAATGCGCGGCACAAGAGGCATACGCAGGACTACCAGGATGGCCTCCATGGTCAAATAGCAGCGCACCAAAGGAAGGTGTATCCATAGGCTGATTCCAAGGGTAAATAGTTGGGTTAACAGGAGCCATGGAGAAGAAACATTCCACACAGGTCCTTTCAGGCCATGGTTGCTCCCGACAGTATTTACATCGTTTCAGTCAGGCTGGTTCTCCCGAAAGTCCGGTTTGTGCTGGTTTAGAAGAAACGGCGAAACATGTTTTTCGTGTGTCCGCGTTTTCAAACAATGCGTGACCTCATACTTGCCACATGCGGGGAGGACACAACTCCGGACAATCTTGTCCAGAGAATGTGTAGGAATAAGTTTGACTGATAGAGCCTGAAGGGTAGTGATACCCTTGCACTCAGGAGGTCAGATCAGGTTGCACGTAGGCATCAGTTCTTGATGCCTGCAAAACAATTGGGCGCGGGCGTGGGATTTTCCCTTCCCGCCTTCCGAGGACAAATGGAGTGGTAAACTGGCTAAGCGCCAGCATGCTACTGTGATGGACTTTCCAAAGCGAGTCACCGATGTTCGTTGCTGCAGGCTACGCCGCTAACCTTGAAGGTACGATGTGCACTAGCCTCTCTCTGAAGCAATGCCTTCTTGGTGGTTCCGGAGAGACGAAAAGTTTATCGACCATTGGAATGTTGTTTAGTGGGTCGAGAAGAGAGTAGTCCTGGCTTTAACTTTTGTTGTAGAAGACGGTCTTGACCCCACACTACCCGGACCTTCCTGTTCGCATGTCACTTGAGCAGATTTTCTCCCTATGGTTTAGAGGGAAAAAATTGCACTACTACTAGGTAGATTAATCAGAGTTTTTTATCTAACAATCGTCGCTGCGTTGCATTGAATAGAAGAAGAAGAACAAAATTGTGGTTGAAAAAAAAGCTGTGATGCCGTAACATAAACAGGCTCGGTAGCAGCTTAGTTGTTGAAGCACTCGTTTAGTGTACAATGGTCGTGAGTTCAAATCTCATCTGAGCTGTAGTTTTTTGCCATAATTTAACTTATTATTTATCTATCTCTACACATGCTAACTGTAAATCATAATTGACCACACGGTTTGGTATCCCGAAGCTTTGCAGTTCGAGTGGGAACCCTTGTCGTTGAATTTCTTATCCTATATGGGTTACTCATAATGATCATCATTTTCCTGTGCAAACTTCACTAATCGGGAAGCTTATATTTAATTTAAAATGATTAAATATTTTTAATTGCTTAGTGAATTTTTAAACGTTTTTAATATCAAATTCTAATGAGCGTTAGGTGAGGCTCTTTGAACAAGCAAGATGGCCATCCCTTATCTTCCCTACATCGAAATCAAAAGGAAAGGTGACTTAACACGTTGGTTCCGCATGAACATCAAAGAAAATATAGCTTCATTAAAATGATCCATAACGTAGGCTGCACTCTGCGGAGACCATCACACCCTGGAGCATAGCAGCAGCGCGGAGCGACAGAATATGAAAGCCCTGAGCAAATGAGCATAAGAAGCATCTTCATTATTTCAAAAGATGCTCGCTTGCTCCTTTCGTTTGGTGCTGCCCGGTCAAATGGCACCGAAGACTGTGTGTATGCTACTCGTGTTTGCAAATATGGTTAGACATCGTCGCTGCCGATGCTTCACAGTGGTTTGACTATCGATGACTTTTAAACTGTAGCATCAATAATCGAAAAAATGGCTTTCGGTGACTTAAGTGCATTAAGATATGTGATACAACCAGACTAGACTTGCAGTCTTGTTTGGAAATAACGATTCCGAACCACTGTGCGGTGACGGCGCTATTCTCCGCCAGACAACAAGAGCATCTGATGCCATCTGACAAATTTACGATGTTCTGCAAAGAAATTGATCTGGAGACGGGCGGGTGGAGAACAAAAGCTAAACCCGTAGGGCCACCTTGGGGTGAGTTGATTTTTCGACCGTAATGGAGAAAAGCACTCAAAATACCAACACCTGATCCAAACCGGAGTTCAAAGTACGTCTCTACGGCTTCTCGGCGCTCGTATTTGGTGACTCAAAGTCTAACACATACCTAGCAGATGCCTTATGGGGTAATCAAATTTGCAAGTTTTAATTTATGGATCTTAGAGAGGTTGGGTGGTTGTCGCACAGATGGCCTGTTTCAACGGTATCCTGACATTAAATATTAAGCAAAATCAACAAGCATATTCTTACTAACGAAAATGTGTGCAACTTATATTTTCTCTTTATATCTTTTCAGGTAAGCATGCATAAGGAGTTGAATCTGAAAATCGAAATCAAGCTACAATTTCTGTAAGTAATTAAAATACATTTACCCTCACCTGTGCTCTAACTCCATCATCGATCTATTCCCTGCCTGCACCGGCAAAGTTATTTCCATATTTTCAATTAGCAAATGAGCCGATCATAAACTTTTCCAACAGCTATCCCTTTCAGGGCTTCTCACCCACCCACACACCTTCTTCTTACGACAGGAAACTTTCCCACTTTTCTTAAGATTGATTTCTTTCGCAAATCGAACCCCAATTTCTTTACATAATATCGATGTCGTCATCAAGTTGGCAACCCTTTCATCCTTCATTTGAGTTTGCCGAAAGTTCGTCTTGGCGTCCATTGATACCGATGAAGTGTTTGTCGGTAGGTTCTGTTGCCTCTCATTCTTGTTATCGAGTCCAATGGAGTGTTGCTGCTACCTGGAAACACAGGATTAGCCTTTGGAATCTTGAAGAACCTGATCAAATGGATTGGAACACAATTAGGTCCCTTTTGGAAAGTGTCGGTATTGAAGTGCTATGCCTTTATTTGATGAAACCGGTGGCAACTGAGTTTGGGTGAGGTGCATCAGTATCAATTCAATCAGGAGTGTGTGGGAAGATAATGGTAAGCCCTTTAAGGAACATTTGTAAGTATTTTTATGTCTGGTCAAATACAAATTTTCACAACGTTAAGTTTAACGGTTTTCATTCCTTTCAATTCTCAATATAATACATAACGAGCCATGATGAGGAACGCAGATTTTTGTTGCAAACTGATACAACTCGAAAGAAGAAATTTCCAACGTCTTCGTCTGCGCGAGTCATGCTCTACCGGGCAATTCCTCATTATTATTCTGAGTATGCAACAGCGAAATGTTTGTCAATCGATCGTTCCCTCACCTTGACTGTCTGTATGCCATGTGCCCCATTTCTTTTGTGATGATGTCAATGCTATATTCGCACATGCCGAATCCACCACCGGCGAGCCGAAAAACAAAAAAAAAAACATATATCCGGAGTTCATTCTCCAATGGAAGCCCATTTCAAAAAGTGGCTTCTGCATAGACCTTTTTCAGTGATCAATCAATCTAAGAGGTATCGTCTACTGACTGGTCTGATGTAGAAGAGAACTACCAACCGACAGCTGAATTGTGAGCTTTGACTAGAGCTAGAAGATGTGACTGTGTGTCGCCAGCAGACTATTGTCGATTTTTTGGAAGTGAGTTTGAAAAATCGAAATGGAAGCAATGGCATCGGTGGCACGTACACTGGGAGAAGTTGTCAAGGTTTTTGGGACGTGTTGTTCACAATAATAGAGCTAGGGATGCGCTTACTCGCCAGGAGTACAGTGTGCTAGTTGATGGTTTTGAGTTCATTAGGGAACACTTGATGAGAATATAACTAATTAATAACAGGAAGTTAGAATAATCCAAATAATTAATACACTTGTAGTGCAAAATGTTGCTTTTGAATTGCCATTCGGAGACATCATAAGTATATTTTTTTTATTCTTCACCACCTTACCTAATGTACAGCTCTTTTTCCACTAGAGCACTACGTGGGCGATTTCAATTGTCAGCTGCACTTACACTTTGTTCAGCGTATAATTGAATTATATTCTACTATATCAAAATGATTGTCTTTGCGCTGCTTTCACTTGTCTACCCTGTCTAATTGGGGGCCATCCATTATAAGTTGTCGTTCGCCGATATCCAAGTTTCCGGGACAGTTTGAGTTAAATATTCTGTATAGACTCAAAAGAGGGTCAGGTGTCAACCGCTCTCAAGGGGAAAAGCAACTGACGAAAAATTGCATGTGCCGAAGCTGGGGTCGACCGTCGACCCATGACCATCCATTTATAAAACGAACGTGTGACCATTGCACCACGGGCCCCGACATCATTAGTGTTTTCCAGATAATCCTTACTAACTTGGAGTTCAAAATATCAAGACTTCAGATCTATACTTGTAACAGTAACCACATAAAGTAACGTTGTATAATCAACTATGGTCACTAAATTTACTACGTCCTACTGTATACTTTAGGGACATTCAGGGTCATCCAAACTGTCCCGGAGTCCAGTACTTGACCTCCACAACTATTAGTAGTTATTTAAGCAAACTGGAACTGTACGAACCGTTCCAAGTTTTTCGGGGATATTTCAGACAATTACCTACTCCGATAATATACCGTTAAACCCGTGCACAAGGCAGGATTTTGGAGGCTAAACTCCTTCCATTGCCGATGTTCCATACGCTACAATTAAATTTTCTTTGCACGGGCAGATACCGACATAACAATAGATACTTTTACAATAATCTGTATCGTTACAGCGGGCCCGTCCGAAAAAGGAAGGGCTCTGTGTATTATCGGTAAAACGCGAAGGGGCAACGTGTACACAAAATAAGGGCAAAAGGAGGGGTTTTAACCCCAAAATCCCTCCCTTGGCATTGGGCTTGCATAACACGACCATCCATTTATTTAGTTAACATCAAATGCATGATAATACTGAATCAACAGTTTACCGCCATAATACTCGATTTGCAGCTGCAGCTCTCCAACGCCGATCACGCCCAACGCTCACTAGATCACGCTCCACCTGGTCCGCCCATCGTGCTCTCTGCGCTCCACGCCTTCTTGTACCAACCAGATGGTTAGCAAACACCAACTTTGCAGGGTTGTTGTCCGGCATTCTTGCAACATGCCTTGTCCACCGTATCCGTCCAGCTTTAGCCACTTTCAGGATGTTGGGTTCACCGTAGAATGCAGCGAGCTCGTGGTTCATCCTTCTCCGCCACACATCGTTCTCCTGCACGCCGCCAAAGATCGTCCTTAGCACGCGTCGCTCTAAAACTCCGAGTGCTTGAAGGTCCTCCTGGAGCATCGTCCATGTCTCGTGTCCGTAGAGAACCACCGGTCTTATTAGCGTCTTGTACATGGTACATTTGGTGCGGGGGTGAATCTTTTTTGACCGCAGTTTCTTCTGGAGCCTATAGTAGGCACGTCTTCCGCTGATGATGCGCCTTCGTATTTCACGGCTCACGTTATTGTCAGCCGTTAGCAAGGAACCGAGGTAGACGAATACTTCTACCACCTCGAAAGTATCCCCGTCTATCGTAACATTGCTGCCAAGGCTTGTCTGTCTCGCTCAGTCCCACCTACCAGCATGCACTTTGTCTTAGTCGCATTCACCACCAGTCCGACCTTTGCTGCTTCACGTTTCAGGCGGGTGTACAGCTCTGCCACCGTTCCAAGTGTTCTAGCAATAATATCCATGTCATCCGCAAAACAGACAAATTGGCCGGATTTTGTGAAGATCGTACCCCGGCTGTTGTGCCCGGCTCGTCGCAAAACACCTTTCAGGGCGATGTTGAATATTAGACAGGAATGTCCATCACCATCAGGATAGTTCACCCGAAATCCTTACACTGTTCTGCACACCGTCCATCGTTGCTCTTATCAGTCAGGTAAGCTTCCCGGGAAAGCTGTTCGCGTCCATGATTTTCCATAGCTCTGTGCGGTCGATACTGTCGTATACTGCTTTGAAGTCGATGAACAGGTGGTGCGTTGGGACCTGGTATTCAGGGCATTTCTGGAGGATTTGCCGTACGGTGAAGATCTGGTCCGTTGTCGACCGGCCGTCGATGAAACCGGTTTGGTAACTTCCCACGAACTCATTTACTTCAGGTGAAAGACGACGGAAGATGATCTGGGATAGCACTTTGTAGGCGGCATTCAAAATGGCGATCGCTCGAAAGTTCTCACACATTAACTTGTCGCCTTTCTTGTGGATAGGACAGATTATCCCTTCACACTCCGCTTCTTCCAGGCGGCGCTTTTTCTCCCGGAAGAGACGGGTCTGCTGCTTCCGCTTCTGTCTGTATCGCTCCACATTCTGTCGGGTTCCATGCTGCAGCATTACCGCCCGCGCTGCATCCTTCTCCTCCAGAACCGATCTGCACTCCTCGTCGAACCAATCGTTTCGTCGACTCCGTTCTACGTACCCGATAGTGCTCTCGGCTGCGTTGTTGATGGCTGCTTTGACTGTACTCCAGCAGTCCTCTAGAGAGGCCACATCGAGCACACCCTCGTCCGGCAACGCTGCCTCGAGATTATGCGCGTATGCGGTGGCGACTTCTGGTTGCTTCAGTCGCTCTAGATCGTACCGGGGCGGCCGCTGGTACTGTACATTATTAACACTGGAGAGTTTGTGGCGCATTTTAACCATCACCAGGTAGTGATCAGAGTCGATATTAGCGCCACGATAGGTCCTGACGCCGATAACGTCGGAGAAGTGCCGTCCATCAATCAGAACGTGGTCGATTTGCGATTCAGTTTGTTGTGGTGATCTCCAGGTGTAACGATACGGGAGGCTGTGCTGGAAGAAGGTGCTACGAATGGCCATGTTCTTGGAGGCGGCGAAATCGTTGAGGCGTAGGCCATTTTCGTTCGTCAGCTGGTGGGCGCTGAACTTTCCAATCGTCGGTCTGAATTCCTCCTCCTGGCCTACCTGAGCGTTTAGATCCCCTATGATGATCTTGACGTCGTGGTTTGGGCAGCGGTCGTACTCGCGTTCGAGCTGCGCGTAAAATGCGTCTTTGTCATCATCAGTGCTTCCGGAGTGAGGGCTGTGCACTTTTATTGTGCTTATGTTGAAGAATCGGCCCTTGATACTCAACGTGCACATTCTTTCGTCGATCAGCCACCAACCGATCACGCGCCTCTGCATGTCGCCCATCACTATAAAAGCTGTTCCCAGCTCACGTGTGTTACCGCAATTCTGGTAGATGGTATGCTTACCTCTAAACGTTCACACCATAGATCCTGTCCAACACACCTCCTGCAGCGCTACGATTCTGAATCCGCGGTCCTTCAGTATATCGGCGAGTATGTGGGTGCTCCCGATGAAGTTGAGAGATCTGCAGTTCCACGTACCGAGCTTTCAATCGCAAGTCCCTTTTCGTCGCTGTGGTCGTCGCCATTGGTATAGGTTCGCATTATTCTCTTGTTGATTTTTTGGTGCTAGTCTTTTTACGGCTGACTTGTAGGGCCTGACACCAACCCACTAACCCAGAGCATTTCCTCCAACTACAGTGCAAAATAGCTAGGCTCAAGCACCAGTCTTCGCCGGGGGTGGTGTTTTTAATGGGTGCCCAGGAGATAATATTTTACCTGAGTTTTCACCCCCATAACACGACCATATTGAATGCATTAACTTCCTGAAATCTCAATCACAATTCCGGTGTCTATTTAGTATGCGTCGAGAGCTCGGTTCGGTAGCACGCTCAAGCGTACATGCCAGTAGTAGGGAAACATAGACATGTGTAACCTAGTCGTACTCCATCGGCGCACTTGGTCCCTTGAGCACAGTGCAGGTAACGCAGCTGAACCTGAACTACTACTGTGACACCGCTCAGCAGCTGTTTTGTCAGGCAGTTACTGAGCGGGGCATGGATATCGCCATCATAGCGGATCCGTAACGAGTACCCGCTAGCAACTGCAATTGGGTCGTGGATGGGTCTGGAAAAATGGCGGCGGTATGGACGACTGTTAAATACCGCGTCCAGTAGTTGGTGTCTACTATTTGGGAGGGCTTCGTGGTCGCCAAAGTGAAACGGTTTTCTTCTGTGGCTGTTATGCGCCGCCGCAGTGGTCGATCGAACAGTATACGCAGAAGCTGGATTGTATCACGACCGTTACATGGCGAAGGCCGGTGGTAATAGCGGCTGACTTCTATGCCTGGACCGTGAAATGGGGAATTCGTTTTACGAACCAGTGGGGTTAGATCTTGCTCCTAGTAGAGGACGATCTGCGGACCCTACGCAGAGTGCGGAACTGGAGACAAACAGCCATGGACCGAGTGGAATGGAGGCGACTACTATGTACAGCAGAGGCCACCCCGACCTTAGCCTGACCGATCCCGGGGTTAGATCTTGCTAGAGACACTGACCATACTGGATGTCGATTAACGTTACTTTTTGTAGTCCTGGTCTAACAAGCAGTTTGAAGAGCAGAGTAGACGACGGATAAACTCACACCGATTACCTGGAAGGTTCGCTACAGTACCGACTACAACAACAGACGGCAGCGGGTACAGGAAGAGGCGGTTAGGCCCAGGCCAAGCCCGCATAGGTATCAGTAGGTCGGATCCAGAGGCACGTTGTCCTCCATTTGAGATATTTGTGCTAATTTGTGCTCGCGTAGGTGAAAGACATCATACTTCAACGACTAGGTTTTTAGGGAGGCGCCCCGCCCCGCCTTGAGCGAAACCTACTTGGTTTAAGCGGTGACGGGCTGGTAGCGGTGCTCTCGCGTGCGTGCGATACGACCATTCCTAAGCGAGTCCACCCTCGAAATGGGAGATCACCGGCTTACTGGTGGACTCAAGCGATTGCGGACCTGTGCCGCGCCTGCCTACGAGCCCACGATCTGAGGATGAGCGAAACGTACGGCGGTTGGAGTTCGCCGCTGCAAAAGTTGCGCTGAAGACCGAGATAAGATCAAGCAAAAAGGCCTGCTTTAAGGATCTCTGACACTCTGACAGAATGCCAATGCGAATCCGTGGGGTGATGCCTACAGAGCAGTCCCTAGAGATGGATGGGATTTTTTCGTGTCCGAATCCTAGTTCTAGACTGGATCTGGCTAGGGACTGGATCTGGCGATGAGTATGATAGTGTGACGATTAGGGAATAGCAAAGTCCCTCAGCGTGGGTAAGGCCCCAGGTCGGGATGGAGTTCCGAACTTGGCCTCAAAACTAGCAATGCCAGAGGCTCCGGGGATGTTTAGATCCGCTATGCAAAAATGCCTGGACGAGGAAGTTTTCCCAAAAGTTTGGAAACAGAAGAATCTGGTTCTATTACTGAAGGCGGGAAAAGCAACCGGAGACCCGTCGGTCTAATTTGATGGAGGTTAACCCGGGAGCGGTCGCGTCGTGTACTCAGTACACGCACCATGGAAATTGCTCGCATGTGGTACACAGCGTGAGTGGGGCGTCGCTGCAGGTAGTCAAAGACGCGACTGCTCGAGGGTTAACATGGTGGCTGAAGTTGAGAAGATTAGAGTTATCTGGATATTGTTTGTACCAGCCACACGACATACGCATGCTAAACGTGAGCTCTAGCAGTAAACATTGAAAAGTAAGCAGTGAGCTGTGAACTCATAATAACTGTGAAAGTGCTCAAAAAACTAGATAAGAAGCAGATTTTATCCCAGCGGGGACATTACTCCAGGAAGAAAAAGAAGGTAGGGAAGTGGAACCATCTCGGCAGGGGTCCTATTTTGGACACTTTTCTGCTATAACTCAGCCAATTCTGAACCAATCGACACAATTTTTGAAACGCGATGACATACGTATAGTATCTAGCCGTGTAAAAAATGTCAAGTCATTTGGTTTGGAATTGACTGAGTTATAGCGAAGAGTGCCCAAAATACCGGCCGCTGCCCAAGTGATTCGCTACCCTACTCATTCTTTATTTAACGCTTTTTGATTTTCTATCGATCATTTTTAATTTGCTTTGACCGTAATAACCTTTTGCCTTTACATATGTATAATGCAGTGAAAACGGAATTTTATACGAAATTTGCATAAACGTATCTTTTTATGAAATAATAGAATAATAACAGTAACACCTTCTTGTGCTCCGAAATAAGTTCAATTGAAACGTTAAGAATCTGTAGAGAAAATAAACATTCTCCTTCAACTGCTATCCTTTTCTTGATATCTCACCGGCCCTGGATGCGGTGGAAAAACATCTTAGCGACAAGCTCCCCACAGAGGTAGCGCCTTCGTGACATTATGAAAGTGTCCCACTGGACTGACTGCTCTTCTTGACATTCAAGTACGGAGGGATAGAGAGAAAGCATCGTTTCTTCCAGAAACAGGACGGCGTACATAGTGCAGCAAGCAGTACAAATGAGGTTCACTGGGGAACTGAAGAAATACCCGTCATTATAGCAACCATATCGCACCGAGCGATTGCTTACTGCCGGGAGGAGAAGAAGGTCGCATTCTATTCTCTGGTCTCCGGAACTTTATTGGCAATCGATATGTGCACTGTCAATATTGGCACGAACATGAAGCTTTTCTGTTTGTGCAAAATCAGAATGTACCAGGTTGATTCGCTCTGTACAGAATCCGTACCCGGTAGGATCTGGGCATTTTATTTTTGTGGTAGGTAGTGGTTAACTACTGTAACATTTATCCTCACGAAGACGCAGATTTTAGAGCACTAGAACTTGGAAATCCATGTTCTTGGTCGAAGATGAATAATAGAAATTCATTTTAAAGCCAAAGTTCGTAATGTAGTTTGGTCAAATGAGACATCCTTGGGCATGCAAAATTAAGCTATTTCAAATAATGTGTAACACGCAACATCTTACTTGTTGCTATCCATATTTCACCGTGTACAGGGTTAGCGGAGATAGCTAGTTTGAATACCGGAACGAGTGTGAGGAACAGTCTTTGGGCAGAGAGAAGAATTCCTCCGAGAACCCAAAAAGAGCTTGTGAAGATGCGCTTCTGTGTCGTTTCCTGTTTTCCGGAACAATCTTCGGAAGAAACAGAAAGCACGGTACCTACCTACCTACTACGCCACGCCACGGAAAACGGAAAGCCATCACGGAAAGAAAACTTTTCTGAACGTTGAATAATGTTGGCGCACCAATGCTCCGCTTTCCGCTTGTTCGGTGTGAAGGTAGGAAGACTTGGTATGGTATGCGGGCCGACGGTTCCAGGGAGGTGGTGCTACTAAAATCGGTGTAAACAATCAACACGTTTCGGCTACGGAGAAGTGACGCGTCGCCATGTGGATGAATGCATTATTCGTTCGTTGTGCTGGTAGCCGGCATGGGACGATAAAAGGTACCGTCGTCAGCCAAGAAGAACGACTTGGCAGCCGGTGTGATATACATATTGTCTTTGATGTCACTTGGAATGGCTTTATTAAACTTACAGCTGCTGTAGCAAGTATGCAAACACAAACCTGAGAAAGTAGAGAGTGATTCACCTGCACTATTTGAAGTCGATTTTAAATTCTTTGGGAAGAGTTATATTCAAATGCTGCACATCTTTGGTTGGTACCTTCGGTAAGTGACAAATTTGATTTTAACCTTTATGTAAACAAGGACTGGGTATTTTCCGTGTTCTTTATTGATCGATTATTCTGACGAAGAATTGTTCAAATATTCATGAAGCCTCCGTAGATTTTATTTAAAATCTGCTAAATCCCCCTGAAACCTCCTGCAGCCACTCGAAACACCTCGGAACTTTTCAGAAGCCTTTTTAAGATCCTCGTACACTTTCATCTACTGAATGCCCCTGAAATCCTCTGAAACTACTTGAAACGCCTTGAAGACTTTCGGAAGCTCTCCTTGAAGTCCCCGAAACTCCCTGAGGAATGATTGATTTGGGATGGGTGAACAGTACATGGAACATTGGTAAACACTAGCATAAAAGTATAACAACAGAATAACCTATTAAGGTTTTAATCCTGAATGTTGTTATGCCCGTGTTATGCCCCAAACCACTCCACTCATCCCAAGTATGCCAAGAAGGGGTTGGCCAGCTTCGTCACTGGATGATTGTAGATTCCACTTCTTGTAGTTCTCACCGTCGCGGACCGAACCTATGCATCCTGACTTTGGCTGACTTTGGTACCGATAAATTTTCCTTTCGGCCAACAGTTCCATGATAATGTATGGTCAGTACTGCATCACCGATAGTAATCGGTTTCACGTGTTGAAACCACTTGGACCGGTGGATGCTCTCTAACCAGCAGTCTAACGTTTCCTGTATTGGTTTGTCAAAATATGAGACGTCAGTCAGCTCTGCTTCAGGGTTGCACTGCTGCCGACAAGGATACTTGATGGGTTCAATCCATTGGATGAACCAAGTAATAAATAGTTCGGTGTTAGTAAGTACTGGACCCGAACCGTCATATATCGAAAAATGGGATAAAGGTCTAGAGTTTACGATACTTAGCTTCGGTTTACACATTTCGGAGAATTTTCTCAGAGGTCTTATTTACAATCGCTCCCAACTACCATCCAAGTGTAAGGCGAAAATGGGTTGAAGATCCATTCGAATAAAGAACTGCATAGTTCTCTCAACAGCTCGTCCTGGATGACAAACGAAAAACCGTGTCGTCATTGATGATCTTCGTTTAGTCGTCGCAATCGCTATCTCCTTGAGCTTGCTTGACCGTTTGTAGTTCCTACTCTAGTATCGCCAGATCAGCTCACTCACACAAGGAATCAATGAAATTGCTAATTGGGCCTAACAAATAACTTTTTGTAGCAGCTCGCGATCTGCATTCCAAAAGAACTCATGTTGAGGGAGTGCACCTCCATCCATGATTTGGATCTCTCAGATTGCCAAATAAGCGGTGAGCATTCAGGTATTGTAGGTCCTCTCCAGAGGCACGTTCTCCTCCATTTGGGAAATTTGTGCCATCATGGGGAGCGTTACCCACCGCTCCTCAACTTTTCTGCCAACGATAACCTCTATTGGACCGAAGAAATCGATCTCGACGTGCGTGAACAGTCAGAAAAACGCAACAAGACTAGCGGGAGAAAGATATGCCAACACCATCGGGCAAGTCCGTGCACATGGGAGGGGTTTTGGGGATTAAACCCATCCCATTTCTAATGTTCCGCATGAAAACAAAAAGAACACAATCAACCGATTTATAATCGCTTGTTTTCGAGAAAGATTAATTTGGGAGCGTGAGAGTACTAACGGCACTTAGACCCTATAACTGTTTGCGTCGATTTCTTAAGAATACATTGTCTTTTGTGTGGAATACAAATAGAATTGTTATCTAGAAATGGTCCTCCTCTCTTCTTGGCGTAACGTCCTCACTGTGACAAAGCCTGCTTCTCAGCTTAGTGTTCTATGAGCACTTCCACAGTTATTAACTGAGAGCTTCCTCTGCCAATGATCATTTTGCATGTGTATATCGTGTGGCAGGCACGAAGATACTCTATGCCCAAGGAAGTCAAGGAAATTTCCTTTACGAAAAGATCCTGGACCGACCGGGAATCGAACCCGTCACCCTCAGCATGGTCATGCTGAACACCCGTGCGTTTACCGCCTCGGCTATATGGGCCCTTATCTAAAAATGGTATTGAAGATATAAATTCTATCATTCTATGAAAATGTGACTTATCAGATCAGAGTATGCCCCCTCACTAGAGCATTTTATACTACAGAGGAAGAGCATTTTATACTACAGTTCACATCCGTTAAGGTTGAGAATCAGTTTCTTCGTTTTCGTTTGCCAATATTTTACCTGGAAAATTGTGGAGATGCTTTTCAGGTGCTACGAAAAATGCATGCAAAATGCCCTAAATCCCGGCATCATTGATCAAATCTCATTCCCCCTTTTCCTTGGCTCTAACACCACTAAACTTTCTCCCTTCGAGGCCAGAAGGAGCACATCGGAATCATCATTCTGATAAATATTTTATAAATATATTATTTTTATTCAAGCTCTCGTTCTGTACCGCCACTTGGGTGATATAAATATTATGGTTGCACCAGGCACCCACCCTCGCTTTCAATATGAATTGTGGCCTGGCTGAGAGACAATCGGTCTTCCCCTCCACCCCGCCATCAGTTTACGTTTTCCAAGTGAAAACAACAAAGTGAAACAACCGCCGTTCTCTCGCCCAGCGGTACCTCTGACGGGGGCCCACGGGCGGGAGTTGGTCCGACCGGTTGTTTGTTGGTGCCATGAAAAACAGTACAAAAACCCTTCACTTTTTCAAGTCCCACTCTCGGGTTGCTATTGCTTTTTATCAGACACTCCATCTTTGAAGTGGACCATGAGGGTGATGGTGGGCCGGGCAGGGAAAACAGCAACAGCTCGCATCGGAAAAATGGAAGGGGATTTTTCAGCGCATCGATTATGGCTCTTGTGTGCGAAAGTTTTTATTTTATTTATAAGTTTATGAAGGCCCTCTTTGTTTGATGATTTTTACTACTGAAACTACATGAAAAGTGGCATCCTCAATGTGAAATACAAGAACGCCGGTATACAGTGGTAACATATTGCTGCTAGTAACTGACTTTTCGTAAATGTTTCTCCTTCCATCGATAATCGGGAGAATGCTATCTGTTGAGATTGCAACTTTTTTTATTGATATCTTGCATGAATTACGTAGCCCTATACGGAAGAAACCTGGCGAACGTGATCGAAAGGTGGAAGAAGTATTTCAATGCCCACCTGAACAGCAGGAGGGTCAACAAAGCAGCTTGTAAAGATATTATCGCAGTTACAATTATCAAGTTAGGCCCGGAAAAGTTAAACACCATTGTGCTCCGGTTAGAGGACTTAAATTAGTCAAAATCAAACAAATTCACACATAATATTCATGTTAGTATGGCCCTAAAAACCTCCACTGTCCGTTAAAAATACCCACAAATCACATACCTGGCTAAAAATTTGATGAAAATTACTGATTTCTGGAGCATCATCTTTTACTGTTTTGGATACCCCAATGCATTTTGGACGTTCTTAACCTTCACATATGTGTACCTCTACAATTCATTTTCAAAATGCTGGCATTTTGTCAATATTCATACGATTTTTTTAAATCGCCCTCAATCGATCATAAATGTGCTTTTGGGGTTTCGGGTGTTAAAGCCCTCACCCCCCCCCCCCCCCCCTCCATTACCGACACTTCATACACTAGGCGCCCCTCCGCCTTTGAAAAAAAAAACCTCCCTTGGCACCACTTCTGTGCACGGGCCTGTTGAGAGGTCCCCGCGGAACCTGTTCCAGTTGTTTCGTAGCAGCCATATCAGTTGAAACATACTTAAGTATTTTTTTTCTGTCCCATTCTGTAGAAATAATAAAGATTACGTCGCTGAGCTGCAAAACGGTGAGTCGATAAGGAGATCGTCCAACATAGCTCTAATACTCATAAGCTCCTAGCTCATGCTTCCACGAGTCAAACGATGACAAAGACCGCCAGCTAAGAGTTGTGTGCTTAGCTGGTAGTGCAGTCTGGGCACTGTTGTCTGACTTCAGCTAGATTGAGAAGGTACGTCCCGAGCGTCTATTCACCAAGGAGGTGCAGCGTCTGTTCTGGCATACAGCGGCTGAGTATGAAATGCTTTATCGCGTCAGCTATACCTAAGAAGGCAGCCCCTTCAACGCAATATAGGCAGCGCGGTCCCGGTAAGTTAGCCTGCTGAAAACCTTCAAACACCCAGAAAAGCAATAGTAGAGTAAACGGATTGATTCAACGGCAACATACCCGGCAACGAATAAAGGACAACGAATGTCGGCGTTAATGTGACTGCTATCCAGGAGATACGCTGGCCCAAAGCTGGAGTTGAACTGCTGGCAGGCATGTTGTCCCCAACTGTTGGCAGGCATGCTTCGAGTGTTCTATGAAAAGGGGAGGAACAACAGACTGGAGGGTTGCGAGACTGGGGGAAACGATGTCGTAGTACCTCTAGGTATTTATTTTCAATGGCTCCCAGAGTTTGACGCGTCGGCATTCTCCTTACATTTCCTTGCCGGTAACCCTCGAAATCTAATTTTAGCAAGGACCGCAGGCAGGCCCTGCTGAGACTTCGAAGCCAGGCAGGATCATGAGATGCTCGTGGTACCTGCAGCAGCGACAGAACCCGCCATGTTGAAGGTTCCGAAGTCTACCCAGACGGAGGCCTTCGCTTTCGTGGGCAGCCCAAAAATGTGGCGTAAGCAATTACTTTTGACAAGCAATCGCAGAAGCATGTGAGGCTGTCGTCTGGTGAGCAGCTACCAGGCGGCGCCCGCAGGTCTAGATGGTTGTGAAACCCGAAAGTCGGCAAGAATGCCGGTAAGTTGGGCCCCAGTCAGGTTTCCGGAAAGCTGGGAAAAGTGAACCTGAAAAGGCCGGCTTGTCCCGGATTGAAGTCAACTGGGTGTTGTGACCATTGCATTGGTAGATCCTCAGCAAGCACAAGTTGAGGCGGGGCAGGGGAAGCACGTTCCTTGGACCAAAATAAAGTGGAAGAAAAAGAATCGGAAACCACAGCAGAGTAGGGACATCAGACCTAGAAAACGTGAGCACGTGCCAAGCGTGAGAAGAGCAATTTGCTCGTCGAACTAGACTGAGCAGTCTATTTAGGTAGGTACTCTTAGATGCGATGAAGTGTGACGCCAAGCTCGTAGATTTTGAAGCCAACTTGAACAGTTTTAGACGTACTCGTACAGGTGAAATGACCTTGAACTCAAGCGCAACAAGCAGCGTAAGGGCGTCGTCTTCAAAAGTTCGGCAGAATAGGTCCTTGGCGAGGGTGTCGAGGTGAAGGCTCTTACAGCGGAGGCAACTCTGAAGGTGACAAACTTAGACCAGATCACTGACGCGGAAGAGCTCGTCACGGCTCTACGGCAACAGTACGAGATGCAGGTGCCCACTGCAGCCGTTCAGCTACGGTAGGGCCGGGAGGGACACAGGTAACCTTAGTACGCTAACAAATCCATTAAATTAAGGAAGCTCAAGGTGCCAACGGGCCTTGCACGAGCCACCGAAGGCCAGAACACAAGTCAAGGAAATGCAAAAACTCTGACAAGAGCAAGCTGTGCAGGCAATGTGGCGGCGAATGCCACAAGATACAAGGCTACACGCGTTCATCAAAGTATTTGATATCTTCGAATATCAAGCACCCAACAGGTGGTCCAAGGAGCCTGGCCTTCGGATGAGCCACAGCTGGCAAACAGTAAAGGTAACGCAGCTGAACCTGAACCAATGTGACGCCGCCCAGCAGCTGCAGGCAGTTTCTGAGTAGGGAACGGTTATCGCTATCATTTCGGACCCATACCGGATTACGGCAATTGGGTCGCAGAAAGGATCGCCAAAGGGGTCTTCTTCTGTAGCTATAATGCGTCTCCACGGTGGGAAACCAGGGGCATTTAAGGGGATCTCAGGAGGATTAAGGGCGGTTGCAAGGATGGTTCAGGGTGGTTTCAGGGGATTTCTGGTTCGTGTGATGGAGTCTGGGTGTCTTGGGGGGATCAGGAGAGTTTCAGGGAACTTGCGGTGTTTTAAAAGGCCTTTGGAACGTTTTAGGGCGCGTCTCAGGTGGATTCAGGATGGTTACAGATAATCTCTGAGGAGTTTAAGGAGAGCTCAGGGTGGCTTAGGAGGTTTTCAGTGGGTCTGATTCCCCCGGAAAATCACTGAAATCTCTGGAAACCTCCTTGGTGCCATCTGAAGCCCCTCATTTCCCTTAGTCAAAGCACTCACCTCATTCATGCTCGAGAAAACCGGGCAGAAGCTATCGAAGTATTTATTAGAGATATCTCAAAATAGACACCCATAACAATCTCAGGAAGTTGTCGTTAAGCATTTTGCGAACAACTCTGGGAGAAAGCAACACAAAGGCAACTAGTTCGATATAGTATAAAAGAAAACATTTAGGCGCTGTACAAAGTGTAAGTGCGGCTGCCAATTGGAATCGGTCAATCGCCCTGTCAGACGCGACTGAGCTGTACAAATGATAAAGGAAATATACACCTAAGACATATCCTGGGAATAAACTCCTATAGAATCTCACGACCAACCCTGGGAAAAATCCATGAAAGGGTTTTTGAAGAAAACGCAAGAGAAACTCCGGGAGAAATCTCTAGACTATACTTATAAACGAAATTCTAGAAAAAAATCCTGCCAAAAGATTTCTTTCATTACACTTTTTTTGTTTTCTAAGTAATTTATATTAAATGTTGGATTCCTACTAGCATTTTCCCAAGAATCCAGCCATTTTTTGCTGGATTCCAACCAATTTCGCCTGAAGTTTCTCGAAGAGATCTAGCAGGACTCTAACTGATGATTATAGCGTGCTAGCCTGCTTCACTTTAGTAATCGAATTAAAGCTCACTTCTCTGATTCTACAGCTTCTGGCTACAAAGGTGGCGTACAAATGCCTAGCAGCATCGTATTAGAAAGGATTCCTCATTCCATTATACCATTGGCACACAGCAACCAAGCTAGCCTGTGACGCTAATAGAACATATGTAGACGGGACAGAATTGACCGTGTCGGAATCAGTCAAAAAGAATGATCGGTGCCGACAAACACTCCACTGCCGGATCTGGGACCGACACTGCAGAGCGAGCTTCCTGCATTGCATTGTGCTTTCTCGTAAATAGACAATAGTGGCCAGTATATGGCATCCAAAAATATGCGACCGAACGAGGCGCAATTTAATTATCCTTTCACATTTTGCTGGGTTTCATTTCGCTCCAGGAAATCTTTGGCCACAGTTCAAAATTTTTCTGCTCTGACTTTTGAAATGCTGCTTGGCTCGAGCTGTCAGCTTGCCATAGCCACTGTCACGTCTAGTAAGGGAATGAACTTGTACGCTGCTTTAGCCCTGGAATTGAATATGATTTTCTGGGCAATTTCACCTTGCTTTTTGACGTTACGGTCCAAGCTCTGCTCAGAGTATTCTATAATCACTTCAAATAACACTAAACATGATTTATTGTGCACTCAATTAAATCAAGAAAAGATCCAGGATCAGCTGGGAATTGGACCCGCTACTCTCAACATGGTCGCTCCGTACATGATACATTTTTCTAGTGATTCTTCATACTCTTATTTTGAACCCATACGTTTTTTTATAAGGAAGTTTTGCTAGGAAATAGTGGTTAGAACTGAAATATTTCCGATATAACGAGAAACTTTTAATGCAGAATAATAAGAAACTTTTGAAAAAATAGCACTTTTTAGGTACAGTAATATTATAAATCAACATAAGCATGCAAGATACATTGGATTCAATTCACATATTGCCCAGGAAATCTAATCCACCTACCACTTTGGTGAGTATATCCTTCTATACCAGCCCATTCTGTTATCAAACAGCCTGCCTACGCAAGCCTTCTCCTTGAATTTGCTCGATTGCCTTTCTAATAAGGAATTTTGTCTTATGTGCCTTTGGTCCCATGAGAATACAATTTCGTTGCTGCAAGGCACACGGAAGTGGAGAATTGGGCTCTAAGCTTCCGTACCTCATCATCATACCCTGCATCATTGCTGCCATCATCACCATCGTCATCATTTCATTCGCTTCAGACCAGACTCGGCCACACTGAGAGGAGCCCTTTCCGATTCTACTTGGCACGATGCAAAGGACCCATTGCCCACTGAGAGGAGCTGTCGAGTTGATTCTTGTTTATTTGTTTTTAGTGCTTTCGACTTTCTCAAGTATGTTTATTAAATTTCTCCCTTCATGTGTGTGCAACTGGCTGGTTGGCTTGCAGAGCTGTCAGTGGCTTGCTAGTTCTGTCTGAACTGATTATTTATATCCTCAACATTGTAGGTAACGGGTGGCTGAATGACAAACTGACGGTTGAACTACTTTTGCCGGGTTATGCTAAAAGTTTCCCTTCAGTTGAGTTTCACTTCCGGATGCAAAAATGTTAACATAAGAGGTAAAATAAACTTTCATTAATGCTCGACTGCGTTCGTATCCAACATTGATGTAATTTTATAATGGTATTGCAGCTTACACAAAATTAATAATTGTGAATAAATTGACAAACGTGATTGTTATTCAAATAACGACTACTTCATATAATGATTTCTTATCCTGCTTATCTCGCATGCAATTTTTTTTTTCTAGAAAATCAGACAAACGGCACTGAATTGTCAGAATGAGTTATGGGCATCCAAAGCATCAGATAATAAAAAGGGAAAGCTTCCGAAAAGTGCAAGCCAAGCATAGCAACAAATTATCCACATAAATCATGATTATCGCATTTGTAGTGGAGGAGAAAGTCAAATTGTGTTGCCGAGTTCAGACTTATTCGGATTCTGGCTAGTGCCCCAGAAACATGTGTAAATTATGGGACGTAATTTCTCCCTAAATCAAACCGCGCGTGGTGGAATTCATTATGCTGGGCCGGAGGGAAATAAGCTTGAAACAGTAGCACAATCGATTTTTACTTGGCCACCGAGGCCGGCGCGCCGTCGAAGCTTGCCAAAGCAAAACACAAGAATAATTCATTTTTATGTCCAATATCGAGTGAAGAATTTTACGCTGGCTGAGAGTTGAGTGTACTACAAAATTCAAGAGCGCTGATGTTGAGTAGCGTTGCTGAGCAAGGACGCCAACAACGTGTGTGCCTGGCAGCGATTGTAAACAATGCTGAAACTCTTTAGTTCTTTATCGACGAATGCTGCTCGAAATGTGAGTGGAAAAACTAGTGGAGAGCACTTGTACTGGTATATCGAAGCAAAGTAGTGTAGTGGTATGGACAAACTTTTGCCATTTCAGTTCTCGTGTATTTGAGCAAGTATTTGATTTGTGAGAGCAGCTCAACTGTTGCGAAAATGTTTCATCAATGCTGTATCCCAAAAACTGTTTACTACACTTCAGTATATCAATGCACAGTGGTCCACGCAACAGATTTACGAGGAAAGATGCAAATATGGTCTTCTACGAAGTAGTAATGGTAAATGGCAAATATGGCAAATATGGTTCATATTTTCAAATAAAGGGGCTGTCCATAAACCACGTGGTCATAGGGAGGGGGGTTTGGCCAATGACAATTTTGTATGGACAAATTAAAAATTTTGTATGGACAAATGACCACGCGAGGGGGGGGGGGGTTGAAAAGTCCCAGAAAAATGACCACGTGGTTTATGGACAGCCCCAAATTGGAAACCATCTTTTGAACGGAATGAGGTAGCAACATTCTCAGCGCACGAAAATGTGCGTTTTTTGAGTTCTACAAATTCTTCTTAGACAACTTTAGTGAGAAATTTGAAACAAAAAAGATAAAGCGTTTAAACAGTTTTGACCAAATTTGGAGCATTTTCCCATAGTTTTCATAGGGTGACGCTAGAACAAATCGTTTTATTGCTTTATCTTTTTTGTTTCAAACTTCTCGTCAAAGTAATCTGAGAACCACTTTTAGATCTTCAAAAACGCACATTTTCATGCGCTGAGAATGTTGCTACGTCATTCCCTTCAAAAAATATTGATGATTTTCTAGAAAAAATAGGCACTTTTCAAACATATTTTACTTGAGTTACAAAAATAACACCCCTCTAACTGTTTGATTTGTTTTATAACAACGTTTCTACTTTTGAATGCGGGCAAAAGATATTTTTTATGTTTGACCCAACCCGTCATATCACCTTTTCAAAAATATATGATTTTTCAAGAAAAACACCTATAACTACTGAACTAAAAGAGATAACGACCATCTCAGCACACGAAACGACGCGTCTTCAAATGCTCTACAAGTGTTTTTTGGGCGACTTTGATGAAAAATCGAAACTGAAAAAGTTAATGCCAGAAAACCGGTTTTTCTTGACCCACCCCAAGCTTATTCATTAATTGACATTTTCCGATCCCCCCCCATCCCCCTCCGTAACGCTTTTTTGTATGAAATTCCTAAAATTTTTGTATGAGCCGAAACGCTCGGCCGTACTCCCCTGTTCCCCTTGAGCGTTACGTAATTTGTGGACGGCGCCTTAATTATTAATCTTCAGCACGGTGTCATGGTCGTGAGGATCACACGTTTGCTTTATGTACGAATGGTCATGGTTCCGATTCCTAGCCGCGCCACAAAAAAAACTTTTGTCAAGCCAACTCATATTGTCGATTGACACTGACCATGGACTCCGATTGAACCAATGAGCAACAACATCATGTGCTCTTCGTACAACCGTCTAGAAAGTAGAAGAGAAGCACCAGCACAGTTGCTACAATACTAGTTGTAACATGGTCATACACTTCATTATGCGTGTAAATTGGTTATCTGGGTCATGTCTACATACTTCACGACCCAGGTCGTCAACTTCGTCAAAAAGTTTCCTGACGCAGTGGTTAAAAGGCTCTACAGATGAGGAAAAAAAAAACTTTTGAGATAAATTCTTGTGTAGAAATCCAGAAATTGAAGTGAAGCTCCATTAATATTGAAGAGGCAATGGATGTTCTTTTCTAAATGATATTCGATTGATATCAAATGTATTGAATAGTAGTGCGAATCCAAATGCCAATCAGTTTATATCAGCGTACAGATTATTTACCGTGTGTGTAAGGTATGTAAAGTGTGCGAATATCGCCTCCTATTGAACATTACATGCGATGTGAATATAAATCCTATAGAACATCATAAGCGATCATCTGTTGGCAGTGCGATAAGCTATTCCTCAAAAGACAGAAAACCTTAACCTCCAAACAGATCAGTCAACCGCCCAGCATTACCGACTTCTCGTTTTAGTGATAGCTTTTTCTCCCGCATCCTGTTTTCTACGGCGTCTATTGTCTCCGAGGCCAGTACTTCGGCTGCCTCTGGTGATCCATCGATCACTAGAAGCATGACATTGTACGCAAAGTCAAAGAACTTCACTCTTCTTTTCAGAATCTGGCACAGGTACTCAGATACCATTAACGGATACCCAACAGAATGAACAAAATTCAAATGGCTGCCATTTCGGCAATTTTCAACTGATTTCTTTTATTTTTCGACCGTTGCATCGTTTGGGTGCCTTGTTTTAGGAAACCTATTGGTCATTTTTTAATTGTCCGGCTATCCAAAGTTATTCCGGTGAATCACTGGGTCACATCCAGGCTTGACAGAAACTCCCTCGCGAGAAAATGAGGAAGCGATTTCGGCGATTTTCTGAGGAGTGAAAATAAAACTCAGAAATCACAACGCAAATCCTCAACAGCAGCGAGCGCGAGCTTGCCGCGCAGCGAGGAGTTCGTCCAACACTCATAATTTCTTGTTGTGTTTCTCACGTCCACTCACACTCAAAAAGCTCTCGCGAGTTCCACTCCCATACAAAGACAGACTCTCGAGGCGAAAATCGCACTCAAAAATCCGAAATAATCATCGGCTCTTTTTTCGTTCCCCTCTTCCTCGCTCAGTTTTTATTGCCTCTCTGTTTGGGGTGCGTTCGCTCTCTCGCCACGAGGCAAAAGCAAAACACCGCTCTAGAGCATGTTGCAAAACTCTTTTGATTTCGAGGAGGATTATCAAGCCTGGTCACATCCGGTAAAAATGACCCCAACTTCCTTTCGCCACTCAATTTCTTAGTCTAACTGCTGAAATTACAGTTTCATTTTAACAAATTTTCGTAATCTAGATCACAGTGATATTTTCAGAAGCAAATTAGGGGATGTAACCTGTTTTAGACTTGATCCCTGTTTGGAATCTTCTCTAAGGCCCTCAAGGAACCGCTCCAAGTGCGGTCAAATATTAGTTTTCGTTCTAGTTTAGCATTATGGGTATAAACTTTAACATTTTCATAATTATTTCAGTATTTTCAAAAAAAAATCTACTCTTTAGCTGATTTCTATAACTTTTTCTACGTGTAAGCTTTGTTCAATGCAGTTCTGGCTACTCAATAAGGTAAACTTTGACGCATGTTTTCTACCAAGAATCTCGAATGATGGAGCAATGAAATAGCGCGAATTCCTGAAAGAATTCTTCAGGGAATCTAGAAGACTCTCCGATAGTACTTTTGCAGAAATCTTCGAGAGTATTAGCGTAAGCGTTAGCGTTAGCGTTAGCGTTAGCGTTAGCGTAGTTACGGTATACTTCGTAGATTGGACACTAACAACATTCATGTACCTTTGGCTAATCTTGCTCGGATTGCTTTTCGGAACAAAGCTGGGGAGTTAACTTCGCTCCAATCTTATGCAAGAATACCAAAAACACAAATGTCATTATTCCCGGCCACGCCCATCTTTACCGTAACTTGGGATAGGGGAAGGAAATGTTGATGTAGCACTTATATAAGAGGCCTACGACTCAGTGACACTCCCATAAGTACTACGGAGTGGGTGGTTGGGAGATGTATTATGTAGGTCAAGGATTCGCCTGAGAAGCTGGCGATGAACCCACGGCATAGGTTGTTTATTGGTTAAAATTTAATCTTTGAATGCTGGCAATCAAAAGATATTTTTTTTCTATTTATTGTTTCAATAATTATGTTTCTGCTCAGTGAGAGGCCCAAGCAGAACCGATCCCTCCAGGGTCATCGGAACATACAGAAATCTTCGAGAGTATTCTAAGAAAAAACTCCGAGATTATACCCGAATTATGTCCGAATAAATTCATCGAGGGATATCCGAAAGAGTTTTTCAAAAACTTATGTTGGAGGTTCTAGAGTTATTTATTTTTGAAAATCATGGAGGAACTTCTTTTTTAAATTTGCTAAAGAATCTCTTTTCTGGAGGAATGCCTAAATCAATTCTTGTAGAAATTCCTGGATGAAAATATTCCTAGAAGATTCCCACATAATTTTTGGAGGAATCTGTTAAAAATTTCATGGATGAATTTTGGAAGATAATTTTGAGACAGAATTTCCCATTGGATGAATGCGAGGAAAATTCCGGATGAATGTGTGATTATTTTTTAAAGGAATCCCTGGGGAAATCTTTGGAGGCATTTTAAGCCATTTTCACAGCCATTCTTCCAGGGATTCTCTCAGAGATGCCTCTCAAAGATCCCAGCAGCAAAACTTTCGGAAATTTCTAACTTTTTCCAGAGAATTCATTAAGAATTTCTTCTCCCAAGATTTTTCTTATGGATTCCCTTGAAATCCCGCGAGAAATCTTTCAATGGTTCCTTCAGGCAGGCCCGGATTTAAGAGGGGGCAAAGGGGGCAAGTGCCCCGGGCCCCCCGATTAGGAGGGCCCCCCCAAGAATCCATAAGCACTATATATTATGTTCAACGAATCCATAAAAATGCACACCAAAGACGATTATATTTATTGTATGTCCTAGTCTAACAACTCTAAGAGTTGTTATAATTGGGTTCTTTAACGGCATCCAGATTGTTTATAATCTGAAATCGAAATACAAAATTTCATAATTTTGAAGCATTGGAACTATTTGCTGATTGGTTTCAAAGTTTGTGTGGGATTTCTTTTTTTTTTTTTTTGGTATGAGCTGCAGTTCTAAAGTCATAAAACTGTTTTGTTAATTTATGTTTTGGAACAAAGAAAATTTAATTTATTGATTAAACTGAAAAACAATATTTTAATTGCTTAACAATTCAATTGTTTTGAGGCTGCTTGATTGCAGCAAATTCAGCTCTAGAGAGATATTACAGTACTCAACAATTAAGTAAAACGAAGTTTTTGTTTTATTTTGGTATACGCGATTTTTTCAAAACCCCTTGAAAGTTCTTGTTGAGATCATGAGCATGAGCATGAGCATTGGTGACCGTACACTTCGTAGTTGCTACTCCGTTATTGACCTAAGCTAGCGAAATTGCACAGAGAACCAATTGGTTGGAGCTTGGGATTTGCCACCATCCTCAATGTACACGTTTCGAGAGCTCAATTTATTGGGTCAATAACGGCGCTGGCCACGTCCTTACGGTCTACCGGGGAAGGGAAGGACTGTTAGTTCGACAACTGTTGCTACTAACTAGAGGTTGTATGTACTACTGGACCCTCCACAGTTGTCACGGGAAAGAGTTTTGTTAGTAGGGAGGGATTGATAGTTACATAGATCAGGGATACACTTTGGTAAGCGATGCGATCCATGCACATAAATGTGTCACCTCACAATTTGGAAAAATGGTGAGACCATGAAAATTTTAAATGAAAGTTTATAGAATGAAAAATATTTTGCGTCACCTCGCAATTGAGAGGACTGGTGAACCAATATGCTACTTGCCATGAAATCGATATATTGAAACAAAATATTGTGCCGACACTAACAGTGACGGACCGCACAAACTTAGGCAAAATACTGACGCATAATTACGGATTAAATCAGTGTGGCCAGCACCGTAAGGTGCCGAACTGTACAAAAATGCAGGAGATTTTTTTTAAACACAAATTTAATTGAAAAATTTGGCCGACACTTGAAGTGACGAACTTTGCAGTTGTTGTTGAGTAAATATCTGAAGGATGATTTTAAACTAACAGATAAATGTACTGCATCTTTCAAAGAAAAACAAGAGCTTGTTCACCAATCATTCATTCGAGCACCCGTCGACCTATCGCTAAAACGATACAATCGTGCGACACTATTTCTCGACACTCGAATGTACAATAAAGAACATCACAATACTCCCTTGAAAGTTCTTGTTGAGATCAGAAGAAAAACTTATTTATGTAAAAATTACTGCACAAAAGCGTCTCTAAACAGAGTGCGTTAAAAATCTTAAACAATACTTGTACATCAGTCTGTTGATTATACGATCATATTCTGAAAACAACTAGGTAATTTTCCAATTGTTGCCTTGTTGCTTTTGAGAACTGCATTGTTAAAAGTACACTTTTTATAGGACATCGGTAGTAAGTAATATTCGGCCTGAATATTTCCTACAATAATACCATATCTTTGAAAATAATGCAAAATAAATTTATATAAATAAAAATGGAATGGTGTTTGTATGTCACGAATAGGCTCGGGAACGGGCCAACGGATCTCCACCATTCTTTCAGTGTTTCATTCGTGCAGGGCTCCGACGTGTTCATGCGAAAAAATATTTGGGAAAATCGACCGGGAACGCACCGAAAACGAGAAAGTTTGAAATTCCATTTTGCGGGGCATTTTTTTACAGAGCTGCATGTCAAAAAACACAGTAGGCAGGCAGAACGACGTTTGCCGAGACAGCTAGTGATAAAATAATAATTTGAATGAACAAAATAGTTGTGTGACTTAGTTTTTTCATGTATCGCAAAAAAGAAACATTACAAATATAAAAATACGAACAATACACAACATTGAAAACAAAAAGTTTAAAAATCTTCATAATCTTGCTTTTGGGGGCCCACTTTAGAGGATTTGCCCCGGGCCCTCCGAAGCTCAAATCCGGCACTGCCTTCAGGGATTCCATCATAAATTGCTTCCGCATTTCTGCGAGAACTTTCTTAATGATTTCTTCAAGAATATTCCCAGAGATTGCTCTAGAAATTCCCACAGAGATTTTTAAGGGGTTCTTTAAAAAAAGATACTTGGGATTTTACGCAAATATTTCTCCACGAGTAATGCTAGAGATACCCTTAATCATTCGCTTAGAGATTCTCCAAAGAATTCCCTCATGGATTCCTACAGGGTTTTCTTTAGATTCAACATGTAATTCCCTCACAGGTTTCTAAATACTTAAATATTTTCTTAAATATTATGCCACAAATACCTCCCAGGGATTCCCCCAAAGGATTCCTCAAAGACTTCTATCAGGCATTCCTCAAAGATTTACCTCAGAAATGTGCATGATTCTTCAGACATTTTCCTAAAATATGTGTTTTGAGAATACACCGAAAGATTTTATCGGGAATTTCCACGGGAATTTTTTTTTTTTCAATTTCCCCGTTTTTAAAGTTTAAAATATATCCTAAAAGAAATTGTTTCAAAGAATCTTCCATGGTTTCAATCAGGGAATCCTCCTGAAATAGTCTGAAAAATCCGAATGATTTTTCTGGAATTATCTCAGGGCAAACATTTCAATAGGTCCTATCTGCATTTGAGAGGCTTTCTTTGTTCACTTTCTCTTTCAATTATTGCAATGTAATGGTAAACTTTTTAACTATTTTTGCAGTACAAATCAAAAGACGATTGTTTTGACCATCGTTCTATGCAAGGAGACAATTAT
This sequence comes from Aedes albopictus, assembly GCF_035046485.1. Lineage (NCBI taxonomy): Eukaryota > Metazoa > Arthropoda > Insecta > Diptera > Culicidae > Aedes > Aedes albopictus. The sequence continues at coordinate 193,619,434 of NC_085136.1, forward strand.
AATTCAAATGAACAGCTGAGATATTAACGAAAGAGAGGGAAACCAAATAGAGCCTCTCTTCTACAGATAGGACCTTTAGATATGATTGGCCTGAGTGCACTCATCAGGTCCGCTAAAAAATTTTTGAGGGTATTGCTTCTTTTTTTCTTCTTTTCTTTGGCATAACGTCCCAAACAGTTCCTGGACTGATACCTCAGGGATTTCCATTTGTTTTTTTTTTTTTCAAATTATCTGTGGAAATCCCCCAAAAATATTTCTTCAGAATTTATACTTTATTTGTTAAGAAGTTTAACGCCAAATACATTGAAAAGTAACATAACAAGCGTTTTAGTCACCTTGAGGTACGGTGTCTTAAGTAGTAACAAAATATTAATTTCGAGTTTTGTCTTTAACCTGTTCATAACATATGATTTTCCCATAAAAGATTATCAGTAATTCTAACCTTACAAGGATAACCATCGAACAACATTTCCTTCCTTCGGCTGTTCGGGTCCGTATGAAGTTGATCATCAATATTAACTTCTTTTCCCGATCAGACTAGATAGCTGTGTAGTGTCGGTAGCGGCTGTCTCAATTGGCTAAGAATAACACTACGGACCACCTGTTCCGGGGGTAAAAGTCCACTAAACAGGGAACCCCAATCCAAGGTGTCAGGTGCCCCGTGCTGATGGATGAATGGTTGAGGGGGTTTAAAATATGCTCGATCTTTAACGGAGCCCGTAACGTAGGTAGATCGCCTTTATGTGTTGCGTTACGGTTCAAGATCTACCAAACCGAACCCTAGTGACATCCGGTTTGTCAAGTTGGGGTAATGTGTTTTGGTAATAAGGATTCATGGTACAAAGTCCTTGTTACTGGTGACAGTTTCTAAAATTGCATTTATTCTGCCTTGCTGATAGTTAAAGAATCGGACTTTGCCCACCCAAGACTACACTTGATGTTAGGAAAACAAACATGCTTTACGTATCTAATTGCGTACTAACCTATCAAGGACTGTTAAGTTCTGGTAATTCAAGGACTCACGTGCATTCTTATTGCAAAACACATTCTCTAATTTGACAGAGTTTTGCAACTAGCCTAAAGTCCCGGGTTTTTTTTCTTTGTTGTCCTGGGACTAAACTAGAAGCAAGACATGGATGGGGCTAGAGTTCCGATGCATGGATAAATATCAGTACCACCGTTTTGTTTTTCTCAGAATTCAAATGGATTGTGTTTGATTAGGGGCGCTCTTTCACTGGGATTTAAATCTCTATGATAACGGGACCTTTTTATCGCAATCTATTTCTTGCACCTCTGGGATAACAAAACAGGAACTGTACAGAAATCGATGCTTCATTGCCTCTCAATGACAATGGAGTAGTACGACATGCACTAAATACTAAGGATATGGGTAATGCCACAAAAGATCTAAATACTCGTCGCAGTGGCTCATCCGAACAGAAAAAAAAACCTTACAAGGATAACCATCGAACAACATTTCCTTCCTAATCATCATAACAGTAATTCACATTTTTTTTTTCTTATTTCAGGTATGTCATTTCAAAAGGTTGGGGTAAGTAGGGAATAACACATTGTTGAGCCATACATGTGAAAAAATGTATTGGTTAATTAAAAATTCCTTTGAAACGTAAAAATAGCATTTCGTGTTAATGAGCAAACTCCCATAGATAACATCACCCATGTTTACAAAAACTCCATCATAAAAGTGGGGCTTCCGTCGAGCTGGCTGTTATCCAGCGTGTATTGTAGTAACTCATTACCTTCATCTGGTGCAGTGTCGATTTCTAGTCTAGATAAGCTTGCCCAAGGCACAACATTGATAAATTTCAAATCCAGTCGTGAATTGGAGTCATGTCCCAGGCAGGCTCGCTGAGCGTACACTACATCGACGGGGAGAGAGCCAACTAGTGCACGAAGAGTCGAAGAAGGGTTAGATAAAAAAGTGATACATATTTGGTTGCGAAAAATCGTGGGAAGTGTTGGACGACCGTCAAAAAAGTTCATTTTTTTCCTTGATGAAGTGTGTAGAACAAATTTCTGATTGCAGTAATCTTCGGTTGAAGAAAATGGGAGAAGTACAAACGACTAAATGAGATCCGGAAGATGTGGTGGATGATCGTCCGAATGAACAGTTTTTTTTTTTAGCAAATGGATTGATTGATTGATTTATCTTTATTATAGAGACTTTCAGCCCTTGGCTGGTTCGTCTCCGGTTTTTCACATTAATAAGTCTAGCGGAAGTTTTGAAACAAGGCACATCGGCAGCAAAGATTGCTACTACTACTAATGCTGCAAGTGTTTGAAGAGTCTTTGTATTGACTACGGAACCATCTTGTTATAGAAGCTGAACTATTTAACTGGAATACTTGATCCAAAAATATTGGCTTGTAAAAAATGCATGAAGTGTACATCTTCTTCAGCTAATCTAAAAAACAGCTTTTGTGGAACTGTGCATTTGAAAAAAAAAGTTTATAACAGCATTTTAGCGAACGAATCAATTTATTTTCCAATCTAAATTCGAATCCATTTTCATTCCTAGGGTGCCTGTACCAGTTATCGCACCACCTAAGAAAAACTATTTCTTCAAAAATAAGAAGAAGACCGACGAATGTCAACAATAGTCAAATGATTGATTAGTTTTCATACTTTACAGGAAAAATATAAAACCGGAGCCAAAACTACTTTTAGTATTTATTACGGCGTGTGCCAATGATAGGAACCCTGTACCAGTTATGGACACATTTGTTAATTTGGGTTCCACTTCGCACTATTTACATGCATTCCTTATGGGATTTGCCATAACTGGTACACTATGGCGAAATAGGGTGCAAGGAGGCCGTAAAGTTAAGGAAAATGATTTATTTCTACCATAATTTGAGCAAATTGTGAAGTTTGAATGATTGCAATCATCTTTTGTGATCGTGATCTATTGTTCACAAAATTTTTCTTGTTGATTTGTATCTTTAATGGTTGAAAATCAACTATGGCGAATTTGAGGTACTATAGCCATAACTGGTACACTGAGCCTACTGAAATGTGCTTAATAACAGAAAATTAACCATGTCATGTCAATGTCAGTGTAATTTCCCACGCGGATGTCCATGATTGAGATAAAATTCCTATTGATCTTCCACAAATAATTATAATTATGCAATTGCCCACCACGGTGATTACAATTAAACACAATGCGTATTTGATTCACTTAATTAGGATTTTTATCAATCAATTTCACATTTGATTTATTGCGATGGCCGCCACCCTAAATGGACATTAATTTTAGCAGCAATTCGAAAAATTCTAGCCATGAGCGAAACGCTGGCGGGCCCAAATGATAGAGGTGCGATCGATAGTGAGTCTCCAGTGGGTATTTTTGCGTGGATGTTTGGACTCAAAACAAATTATCCACAACCCGTCGGATGTTTCAATTTGGAATCGAATAAATACAATTTCGCATCAACGGTTCAATAATTATTCAGAATGAACTCGCAAACAATGATGCCACGAAGCGGATTTCATGTTGCCATACTGGTTCTGCTAAGCATGGTTGAGGGTGATTGTAGACGGGGCAGCAAGAATTAATAATTCACACCCCTATAGTCCGCCGGAAATCGCCGCCAGTTTGGATTGAAAAGTGAACGGAAGAATGCAACATCATTGAACGTGGGATGAATAATTAAGCGTGCGAATAATTAGCTCTTCTATGATATGGCATTCATTGGCGGCGCTCCACAATGATGTGTATGTAATTTTGTTTCCGATGCACGCATTTTGATATGGCTGGAACCGCTATTTTGTCAAACTAATGATAATGATTCATTTGAAAATTTCCTGCAAAACACTTTCCATTGACCCGAAATGTGGCGTTCGATATTTTGCCGGCCACGTAACCAAATTATAATCATTGGCTTTATTATCTTTGCAAATCAATTAGGCAATCGTGCGTGTACGATTTGTAGTGGCAATGCATGATTGATCAGAAGTTACGAGCCTCTATGAAAGAATTATAACAATTGATTTTGCTATTAGTAGCGTCTAGGTCTACGTAATTTGTGTAATATGTCAGTTCGACTTGTATTAAGAAGTTGTTATTGCTTTCTCCAATAAGTTTGTGATATGTGAATGGTTTAACCAACAGTTTGAACATTATCACATCAATACATTCCATACAAACGTCTCTCGAAGAAAAATTATAACCGGATGTGCAAACGATTCCGAGCGTAGGACAACCAATGCGGTTTATAGATCTACATTTTTGTGTGATCCCCAAATGATACAACTGAAACATCATAATTGTAATTTCCGGTACACGCAAAAAAGCCTGCATAGCAGAAATCCATTAAAATCTCGTTCCGATAAAAAATGACCACTCCCATCAATCATTGGTTTATCCCTTGTTTTTTCGCCCGCAAAGTTGGATCGCCATATGGAAAACTCGTGCTCTTGGATGCTGACCTCAAATATATCATATTCGCTTCCGACCAGCCCCAACCCTATCGGCGTGGCATCCAGTTCCGACAAGCCAGACAAGCGCAGTCCAGCATGGAATGTTTATTTAAAATGTGTATGCAGACTTAAATTAAACATTATATTCATCAGAGCTCTGTGTTGCTTGTGCCGTCCTACACAACTAGATACAAAAACTGGTCAGAAGATAAATCAATTGTTTGTTCATCGCTGTCAAATATTGTCTCTAATAATGCATTTGTAGAATATAAACCATTTCTATTGGATTATTTTATGACAACTGTTGGCATAGTTGGATTTGTTATTTGAAAAGTTGGAGCGTAACCCATTCCTCGTGGTTGTCACAGGGTAAGGGCGAATGGTTTATGTTTGTTCTACACAACATCAGCGGGCTAGTACTCTGGATACTACTGCCGGAAGTTCGGAATTACCGAAGAATGGTAGTAGCACATATAAAACATAGCATAGCATAGCCGACCGTACACATCCTGGGGTGGCTGTCAATAGAGACGTTGAATGCGCCAGAAAATTTGCCTGGGACTTGACAAACCTTTCATTGAACGATCTCTTTGTTTGACACCTGGCCAGGTCCTTACGATCAGCGGGGATGGGGAGGAAATGTTGATTAGATACCTACTCAGAATATGTCCAAGAACTTGAGCCACTTCATAGGTATCTGGAGTTGGATGGATTGGGTTTTATGGGATGCTTTCCTTGGCGAGAAAGCGCATGACAATGTGTTATACATTTAGTTTTAATCATTTACCTGGCTACCGCTGAAAAAGTAAATATTAGTACATAGTAAATATGACAATTTAACTAAAGGTTGATGACGGTACGATTGAATTATTGAATACTGAATACTGAATACTGAACAGAAAAAAGATGATTATTGTGAGAAATGGGTCCGGCGCTTCTGAAGGAGTGCTCCACAGTAAGTTGTATGATCGTCAGTCAGTGTATTGGTCGGCCGGTGTCCAACCAAAGAAAAAGCGCCATGTGACCAGAACTGAATTCCGTACGGATAGTACGGCCACGTAATACCATGGTGGCTCACTTTGACCGGCGCAAAACTGAGGTTGACCGCGATCTGATAATTAAGACAAGAAACACTTATTACGAGCCGATACGTACGCACGCGAAACAACGACGATTAGCGCACTGGAATCATTGTGTACCGAGAAACCTTTTCAACCCGTTTGCAATCAGCTTACTCGTAAAGACATTAAGGCTACTACGACGCAATCAGTGAAGTACTAGATTGAAAGTAGTGAGCTGGATTTTTGTATGGTGAGATTACCAGTTCTCCATTTCTGCAATGAAATGGTGCAAACAGCGTGGGTTACATGGTTTCTTTCCTAATTTAATGCTGTTTGAGCAAAAGTTTGGGTAACTGTGTTGTTGAAGTTGCAAGAAATAAATAATACAACAACACAGTTACCCAAACTTCTGCTCAAATATCATAAAATTAGTCAAGAAATCATATAACCTACGCTGTTTGTACCATTCCATTACAGAAATGGAGAACTGATCATCTCACCATACAAAAAACAGCTCACTACTTTCAATCTAGTACTTCACTGATTGCTTCCTATTACTTAGCTTTACAACGAATAACACCCTCCGAAACATTGAACTTCCATTAGCCAAATCGCGAAAAATTTTACACGAAAAATTTGGTGTCAAACGCAAAAAACACTTGCACTCGCGGTCACCGTCTACTTCGATCTCGGTAGTAGCATATATAAAACAATGCTTATAATAACTTCAGATTCATCCAATTCTAAGATAATGATGATCTTCCTTTATTCTACGAATAAGCACATGGTAGTTGCTTTTCCATGATTGACCAGAACAATCCATATTGCACCTACTAGTCGGTATATCTGCAGGATATCAGGTATCTTGAACCAGGACACAAGTTTTGGGACAGAAAATGTTGTTGGCGGTTTGAAGGTGATGATGTTCATAAGGCACATATAATCCCCGTGATTTTCTCATCGGTAACCCTCCACACAACGCCAGCCCCAGTCCCCAGCGGTCCTTCGAAAGATGGCCAAGGACTAGAATCATGACACGTAAATAGCCTCTCAATGGTTCCCTACATCATATCTGGAGACTGCTCTGCCTGGAGCCATTACACTTCTTGTCCGTTGGCTCTTTGACAGAGACCCTCAAAGCAGGCCTTTTAGCTTGCCCTTATCTCGGTCAATAACGCGACATTGGCAGTGGCGAACACCGCCCTTTGTTCATCGAACTTCTCATCAGTACGTGCTCGTGACATCCGCATCCTAGCCCTTAGGCTGACACGGCATATGTCTGCAATAGCTCAAGGCCACCACACTCTTAGAAAAAATCATGTAAATTTAAGTTCACTTGGATGCACATAAAAGGAGCGGCCCATTTGACATAAGTTTACGTCTTCTATTACAAATAAAGTCGAGCTAGCAATCGCTAGAGCCGAAGCGAGAGAAAAACGAATGAAACATATCTAAGTAAAATAATGAACAAGATTCGAACTCTGGTCCGCTGATTGAGAGGCACGTACTCTACCTCTCGGCTGTATCACCGAGTTGTGAGACATATGATAAATGTAAAACTGTTTCTACCTATCTGGTCAGATAAGTTTGTTGACATCTTGTGCAACCAACTCGAACTTACATGATGGATGTAAAATTGAGTCAAATTTGCCATTCAGTCATGAAATGTTTACGTACGTTGATGGTCTACGTCACGTGTAAATTCCTAATTTTTTAAGAGTGCAGTATACCGTTAGTGCTCCATTCACGGGGGACTTGTCTAGGTATTATAAGACCCTATTTTGAAACACGACATATTTCGGCTTGGTTTCACAGGATGATCGGTCCATATCCTCATGCTGCTGGACTAAGCCGACGACAGCCTCTGGGGTGTGCACTCACATCCTCTTCTGGAACCAAGTCTCAGGGCGAACGGATAAAGGGTGAGCTTTTGGCTGCGTGACTGGTGTACAACGACGGCGCAACAACAAAGATGGCAGGCAAGGTTGACGCAAATAGCCGCCAAATAAAGGCCGGGGTTTCTTGGCTCCAATCGCCGCAGAGGAAAGGCCATGATGTAACGACGGCTTTGTCCCGAAGAAACAGGCCCGAATGCTCAGGCCCTTGGTAACTGGCTGCGTGGGTGGTATACAATGGTGGTTGCGGGCTAGATTGGCGCTTTTAGCAGCCGAGGAAAGGCAGGGGTTACTTGGCGGCGTTAGCCGCAGAAGAAAGACCGGAGCTTCATGGGATGCACACAAGATCGCCGCCACCAGTTCATTCCCGCTTAAACCGTGTAAGTTTCGCAAAAGGGGAGAACGCCGCCCTAAATATCATGTCTTTGAAGTATGATTACTTCACCTATGTGGACTTGACCTTGGTCTAGTGGCTCCTTTGTCTACCAGCTGCCTGTTATTGTTGCAGTTAGTACTGTAGCGAACCGTTACTCAGTATAGGGGCTGTCCATTAATTACGTGAGGGTTTATGGTGGGAGGGGGGGGGGGTTTGAAAAATCTTACGCCCAAAATTTTGGGTTCTAATACAAAAAATCTTACAAGGGGGGTGGGGGCATCGAAAAATCGCTAAAATTCCCTTACGTAATTAATGGACAGCCCCATAGCAGATATGGCTACTATTACGAGTGTAGGCCTGAAGTTCTGAACTCCAAGATAGTTTGTCTGACCTGGAATATTCCTATACTATTTACAAATGGCAGTATAGACTCCAAAAGCGTCACGTATTCCAGTAGATTATACAATGCTATTGTTTATGGCAAAACACACAAAATTATTCTTGTAGATTTGAAGGACTTCATCACTCAAGTAACAATTCCATTGCTGATTGGTTTTGTTTGATTTTTATAAAGGTTTTATTACAGCAATAATTAAAACTCACAGTTTTATGACTGCTTTTATGAAAACCATTGATAAAATGTTTTATAGTATATTTGAAGATATTCATAAAGACAGATTTTAAGAGTGAACACTTTCCGTATGTAAACCTTCTGGCAATCATTATTACCACAATAAAACTGTTAAACTCTCAACAGATGGCGAACCGTTCGATTAGTAACGACATCGGTTGGTGGAAAAGCAGAAACTACGACACTGCTAGGTTTATTGCTGTCATCATAAAAGTAAACTTGCTTTCGTTTTATTTTCGCTGATTATGGTCGACGCCATATGGAAGAATTAGCTTACGTGAATGGAAACTAGTTAATTTTGCTTAAATAAGCAATGAATTGATAGTTTGCCACCATTTTCATAACGTGATCACATAAATAAACTCTCGCTGCTGAGTTTTCTTGTGATTCAAGATAGTTTTGCCAAATTCACAAATTGATTTATTTCATTCCAAGATGATAATATTCACTATTTTCGAAGCGCAATAATTATATGATTCTGCAACCCCAATATTCACGGTAAATTCTAATGCGCATAAGCCTACCAGCACAATAACTACTAAAATATTACTTTCAAATAATCGCTTTCTACTTACGAATGATGTATCCTCCTGAACTTTACGTGCCATCGAAGAAGCTTCTCTGCATCTTGAGCTGTCATAGTTTTTGTTGAAAAAAAAAAACAACAACAATCGAGAACGGAACAGTTTTCAACTAGGTTTTAAAACGGGTCTATTTCTACTCTAAATGCGGTTTGCAAAACCTCTCCGAGAGTGGTCCACTTAGCCGGAAGATACTCTTAAAGAGGTTATCAAGAGGTTTTGATGTATGATTCAGATTCATTGCAAGTTTTATAAAATTGGTCATGAAGATCTCTTGTAGAGCCGAACAAAACTTAAAATGTTACTTGGGCATAGACCAGTTTAAACGACCCTGAATGTCCCATAGGTTTATAGTAATATCTAGTAGACTTCAAATTTGTCCAGTAACTGCGGTTGATTATGCAACGTTACTTAATATAAAAGATATGGCTACGGTTACAAGTGTAGACCTGAAGTTCTGAACTACAATGTAGTTTGGCCGACCTGGAATATGCCTATGGTTTCTATTAATGGCATTCTAGACTTCAAGAGTTTCACCGATCCCAATAGATTTGGACGACCCTGAATGTCCCAAAGGGTTTTAATAATATCTAATATACTTCATATTGGTCTAGTAACCGCGGTTGATAACGCAACGTTACTCAGTATAGCAGATATGGCAACTGTTACGAGTGTAGACCTGAAGATCTGAACTCCAAGGTAGTTTGGCTGACCTGGAATATCCCTTTAGTATCTATAAATGGCAGTATGGACTTCAAGAGCTTCACGGATCGCATTAGATTATGCAATGCTATTATTCATGGTGCAAACACATAAACGATTCTTGTAGATTTCAAACACTTCACTCCAGGACATTTTGGAACACCTAGAACATCCCAGACTACAAAATACCCTTTGATATTCTTGACGTAAGATTAAATGTATTCATATGAACGTAACCCATATCCAACCTCAGCTTTTAGAACAACTGGTGGAACAACTGGTATGTCAATTATTTCGTTTCTCCAAACTTTATGGTGTTTAGAATGCTCTAGGATCTCAATAATGTATCCACCCTTGTTTATCTTTAAAGCACTCGGCGAAGACATCAGCGATGTTCTGACCGCTGATCTTTTGTATACTTCAATTCTCGTAAGCTGCACAGACAAAAAAGGCTATGCCTAGAATAATGTTCGTAAAAGTCTATCGTCCAATTCACACTACCAAGCCCGTGCACAGAAAAAGTTACAAGGGAGGAGTTTTTCATAATTTCAGCAAAAGGCGGAGGTACGCCTGGTATATTACACGTCGGTCAACCCCCAAAACCTCTCCCTTGAGTACGGGTTTGCACATTACCATCAGCTGGTTGACATGCTTTACGACGCACAGTGTTGCGTAATAACATCAGCAGAAAGCGCTAATGTGATACGTAAACGCAAAGAAAAACTATGCGCACACCTCTGGTTGTGAAGGTCAGAACTATGCATATTTAAAATAACCGTTAAAAGTGTGGTTGACGGAAATTTTGCCAGATGTATTACGTTTGTTTCTTTATACACTTGGAACGCCTCGCTGTGTCTCACCATGGAAGTTGCCAGTAGCTGTTGTAGAACTGGTATAGAATTGCAGCATTTGTTGTTGTTGCTGTTGTGAATGATCCAAGAGTATTCGAATTCACAATCCCAACAAAAAATACTCTTGATAATAATTGTACAATAATTTAAGCAGTTTAGCATTAGCGACGACACACAGTTTAAACAGTTTGATTGAGATTTATGTTGAGACCGTCATCAAACAGTTTTGGGTTCATAATAATTATTCACGAGTTCAAAAAACGCAAAATATTAGCTTCTTTTTGTTATGTGGGTTCCAATTCCATCATATTTCATGGAAAATAAATGTGAAACAGTTAACTGATAAACCGATTGCTTCAATAAGCAACTTCCAATTATTGTATATTTCGCATTCAACGGTCGCACGGGATCACGTTACATGCATTTTTCCGTGCATTTGTCGCGAGCCATGTCCTTCTCCTATCCAAATCTTACGTGTCTTCTAGAGTGCAATTTCCCTAAGGCAACATTTTAACGACTTCATGTAGATAAGACTTCCTGCTAGCAGAAGCTAACACAAACTAGGAAAAAAGTAGAATATTGGACAATCAGAAAACAGGAAACGTCCAGAAAGAGTGCTGTTGCAATTGCATGCTATACCAGGAAGGAAACATGCAAATGGAAAAACACAGAACTACACAATCGGAGGGAAAGTCGTTTGCTTCCTCCGAAGGATAACAGCAGTTGTTTGTATTTGAATGAAATACAAACTGCCGGATCTTGATAAACCGATGGCCTAGAAATGGTCGCTCCTAACAGAGTGGTAGGGAAAAAAAGGAGCCGAGAGGGAGCAGCGGGAGTGGGATAAAGATAAAGTGTAAATAAATGGAAGGGGGAGGTCGGGAGTTTGATGCACGTGTAACGGCTTTTTGCGAAAGGAATTTGCTGAAAAGAGGCTGTTTCTGGCGTGGGAGAGGCTTTGAAATGTAGAAATGAAAATAACAGGATTGTCGTTATTAGGATCTTGAAGTCCTCGAAAGGTTTCCCTTATCATGATGAACACTATCTTGTATCTGAGCTGTCAACAACAACGTTGAGCAATAATTCAATTCGAAGAAGAGTGCCATTGGATTGCAATTTGGAGTTGTCTGATGAAATATGTCTATTTTTTTTTATGAAATGGGAATTTACATAGCGAAAATTTCAATTTGCAAAATGCATGAGTGACATAAAATCACGTTATTATTCGTTCCAGCCACACCCCCCTAGTTGATAGACAACTTCCATGTAGAATAACTGCAAAAAAAAAAGAAAATCTCAACAAGAACAATGTTTCCTTTTCATCAACTACTAGAGGTGTTCCGTTTTGCCTCGTGGTTATGTACTTTACCGAGATGAAGAATCATGGTACGGTATACTTAGAGGAGAGGAAGCTCGCTAGTGAAAAACAAAATTCCCCATTACCGTTCACGAAGCGAAACACGACCGCCGGGGGCCAGAATGGGGGCGACAGATTTGAAGGATTTTCAATGAACATGCCGTGGTAGAGCGGATAGAGATGGATCAGACTGTTGATTTTGCTCTTCGCATCAATTTTATGACAAAACACATCGAGACAGTACTCAACAAGAGTGCAGTAAGTGTTCCTTTTTATGTACGATTTCAAAGTATAGACAAAAGTATATTTATTGTATAACTGAGCATATGAATTTGATATTGCATGATGCTTCAAGTAAGATCGTACAAATCAAGGGGAAGGTGATTCAAAAGTTCATTGGTAGCATCAAGTGATCATTTTTATCTCAGATTCGTCGTTCAGCTACAGACGTGTCTGCATTACAATTGCCGTAAAACAACACATTACATCCGAAATGCTAAACCCAAGAGACTTTCCCACCAGAAATGAGTACGTAGAAACAAAGATTTGCTCAGATGATCCTTGGTCTCAAATACGAATGGTTACACGGTGCTACCTTCGACGGTTTGTAATGTTCGAGAACATCCACACAAAATGCAACCCCACCCGAGAGCAGACAACGCGCTTTACATCCATCTAACGTCGAGCCGGTCCGTACCTCCGCTCGGTTGCGCACGCCGGTCGATGTCATTCAAGTTGATTTCTTTGGAGAATATGTGCTAATATTTGCTTTATACTTCAGTGTTTATTCGCTTTTCCAGCGCTTAACCCCTGCTGTTTCGTTTACAGCTGTCTGTGCCTATCAGCCCCAGTTCCCAGTTTTTTTTCTCCAACCACCAACGCGTATAGACTCCATTGTGTAGACACAGGCAGCAGAAATAATGCAAACACAAATCTCTTTATTCATCCCACTACGACGACGGTAGCAGAAAAAGCAGTGAAGCAATCCCTCACTCTTTTGTCTCCTTCTATCAGTGTGGTGAAAGCATTTGCTGATGTGCTTCGAGGACCAACCGGCGCAACTATATTTCTCCAGGGGGGAATGGCGAGTGAAAACATCTTGTTTTACATGGCTTTGAACTTTGGAAAAAATCCATCGCAGTAGGCCACGGCATTCCATAGTTCAGGCAGACAAAAAAAAAATCTTTAAGGTGAACTTGCTTGGAATCTGGATTTAAAATTTGTACAAAATTTGGAGAGTTCCGTAGCTCTGGAAGAAAAAAAATCTTTAAGGTGAAATAGCTTGAAATCTGGATTCAAAATTTGTACAAAAAATACAAAACACGACGACATAAGGCGATGATTATAGGTATGTCTTTACATGGTACTTTATGTTATCATGCTAGTTTATTTTATGCCGCATGGGTATAAGAATAAAGACACATAAATACCCAAGTAACAATCGGCATGCCTTGAAGGTTTATTCATGTTCTATTCTGGTTTTATACGAGCATGTCAAAAAGCTAGTTGTTCTAAATTAGTTTTATGTGGTAGTTTTTTACTTTGAACCTTTGGCGTTCCATAAAACTATCATATAACTTCTGCTATAAACATCTTCAATTAAAGACTTGCAAGTAGACATGAGTTGGTTTTATCACATATTATATACCATTTCTATAAAACTTGCATTTGCGGTTGTTGTCGGAGAGTTTTTTTTTGTAAACAAATACACAAAACTGTGAGGCAATGCATAAAACCAACAAAAGATTTCGTGGCCGTAACATAAACCAAAAAAATGCTGTGATAAAACCGCTAGTTCTATCATGAGCTCAGTTATGACTACCTCAGGAGGGTTAGCCCTATTGGAGGAATCATCAGGAACACAGAGTTTTATCAGAAAAATATGTCGCCTAGGCGGGATAATTGATGTAAATACAGAAAAATTATTACTCAATTTTATGATTTCACGTACAGCTTAAGATCAAATTAAACCATATAACACGTTTCCGTCATTTTATTTTGTCAGAAGAAATACATAATGTCTTTTAAACTCCGCTGTGTTAAAAAACCTTTTTTGCACCCAATTCCACCAAGTAAATTAAATGCATTTCACTTCCAAATTATGCATAGTTTGTGTGGTGCACTTAGTTTTTGTCATTATCACAGTCACATTTTCAAAAATTTTAATACAGTAGAACAGTTTTTGAGTTTCGGCTCAATATCGAGTTTTACAACTTTAAAAAAAAATAAATTTACTAAAATTCAAATATCTTGCGTATCATTCAATCAATTTTAAATCTTTTTGCAGAAATTAAAAGCTGAATATAATTTCGATCATCTGAATGCAGGTTTTGCGTCAGATTGATGAAATTCAAGATATTGGCGAGTTCTAGGGACAATCTTTTTAAATTTAAGCAGAATTTCCAAAAATATATGATGAAATGTATTTTTTCAATAAAAAAAAAAACAATTTGAAAATTCTTTCTCATCGTTTATTTGCATTATCATATGCAGTTGAGTTACAGTAAAAATATCAGCTCTATCGGAGTATTGATTACGGATAATGTTATGTTTGAAGTGAGCGACTTTGCTTAAAAATAGAACAAAAATCAATTTCAAATCATCATTCTTGTGTGGAAAGTCGAAAAAGATTCCGCTCTACTGTATTTTTTTCTCTTTCGCATTTTCAAACTCAGGGCATGATTCTACACCTAAAATGATCTACAGCATACCAAGTTCAAAAATGCTGTAAACTAGTGTAATCAACAATGGGTGGCGCTATCCGTGTAGCAGTTGTGAAAACAGTTGTGAACAGCAGTTGTGAAACACGCTTCGTCTTTTTTACTCCAGATAGTCTAAATTGTTTTTATGCAATTCAGTATCATAATTTCAATTTTATATAATTCATTTTGGTATCATAATAGCCAATTTTTCCGAACTGGTTCATTATGCAACTGAAATGAGTTGTATAATGAAAAATAGTTGCATTATGTTCATAATGCAACTGATTTGAGTTGAATTATGAACATTATGCAACTCAAATGGGTTGTATAATGAAAAAAAATCATTGCATAAAATTTTGTATGGAACTCGCGAGGGAACTAGTTGCAAAACTCGATTTTTGCAGCACTCTTTGTATTTATCCAACTCGGCAAGCCTCGTTGGATGGAAAAAATCAAATTTTTGCAACTCGTAACATAAATAACTATTATTTCGCAAATATTATAAAGTGGCATAATATGTTATATTGCATCGCAACAGTGCACTCCAAGCAGGCCCGTGCACAGAAAAGCGGCAAGGGAGGGATTGAAGTCATATATTGTCCCGCAAATGCACGTATGTCGACTCCACTTTTGCATTAGGCACTCTTGCTGCATCTTATGCGATGTAACTTTACCGTACAAAAGAATGCATAACACTGTCATAAACTTTATTATATGTGCAAATTAAATATAAATTAGTTCCCAGTTATTTCCCCACCATATTATTGGGAATTCAAAACGTATGATTTTGCTTGCTTATCCTAGTTCGACGAGGGTTCAGGTTAAACATCCTGAAATACTTGAACTTCCTGAAATATGTTGATTGGATTCCAGGAAGTTTTAGTGTCATTTCAGAGGATCTTAAGAGGCCTTAGTGGACTTTCAAGGGGTTTTTGAATTCAGGGGTTTTGATAGCTGGAGAGTAGGAAATTTATGGGGTTTCAGAGGGGTTTCCACGAATTTCAGGATGTTGCAAAAGGTTTCAAGGAAATTTCAGGTGGTTTTATTTAGGTTTTAGTGGCATTTGAGAAATGATTTAGTGGAATCAGCGGATTTCAGAGGTGCCTCAGGGTGTTTTAGAAAAGTTTCAATATATTTCTTCGAGGGTTTCAGAAAAACTTCCATAGATTCTTTCAGTATTTCCTGCATGGACTTCTTTAGAAAATCTTCAAGGGAATTCTTTAGAAACTTTCCAGGGATTCCTTCAGAAGTCCCTGCTTCAATCCCCTAAGAAAATTGTTCTCTTAAAGCTTTTTTCAGGAAATTATTTTCAACTTTTGTTCATAAATTGTGTACTGTACTTCGCGAACATTAATGGAGAAGGCGCACGGGTCTGTCATCAGGACACGATGTATACACTTTGCTTGTTGGACATTGAATGAATGATTTTTATTAGTTAGAAAAGTTACACATTACCTGAGGAAAGAATAAAGCATGTTCACACGAATTAATGCTGCGTGGTCAATTCGAGCCGCGCATGGGGTGTTAGATGACATCGGCCGGTCAGGTAACCAAAAGTCGGCACGTTGTCGTTAAGCTAAGCATAATTCATTATTTCTCGTGGGAAATAATAAATTTGCGATGCAGAAAAAGATGTTGTGGAAAATTCCACTACAATTGCTTTCAAATTCCCCTAAATTTCCCATGTTTTCTCCTAAATTTCCTGTTTCTTACGAAAATGATCCAGGGATTTCTCGGAAAGCTCCTAAAGGGAGTCCTTCAGAATTTCCGCAATAGATTCCTACACTGCCGTTCTAAACCGAATTGTCCCATGTTAAATAGGAATACCATGTAACATGGGACAATTATGCGTAGAACCTCAGTTACAGCAATTGCAAAAATTATTGCAAAGATTTCCTTAGCAAATTCCCCGTTATTAAATTCTTTAAGACGTTCTTGGGGTCTCCAGTTAGCCTAGTGGATAAGGTTATGGATCGCCAATCCGGGGATGGCGTGTTCGATTCCTGTTCCGGTCGAGAAAATTTTCTCGTCCCCTTGGGCATAGTGTATCATTGTACTTTCCACACAATGTATACATGAAATTCCTCCAATGTTTTCAGGGATTCCTTATGAAAATCTTCCACATATTCCTCGAATAATTCCTACGAGGAATTTTTCAGAATTTCCTGTAAATATTCTTCCTCTAGATTTTTGTTTTTTTTTTCAAGAACTTTTTTAGAAAATGTTTCATGGATTCCATTTCTTAATTGTTCTGAATGCCTTCAGAATATCCGTTTAGGGTTCTACCCCGTTAGGCCGAAAGCCGTTTGGCCGAATGCCGTTTGGCCGAATGCCGTTAGGCCGAATGTCGTTAGTTTCACTGACCGGGGTTGATCACCGTGAACGATTATTATGCGGTTTTATTGGCAATTATCGGTGAAAAATAACGGAAACAGCTTATTTTGCGTGACGCGTTTCGACCTACTATTCTTCGGTCATCATCAGACGCCTAAAACATTATACATTTATTTAAAACATTGATTCAAGTACAAATACAATACAATTTACAAATCACAAAACACTTACATTCAGCTGGAATCACCCCTTCAACTTCGTCAGTTATATAATACTAATTTGCAACACCTATCTCATGCCTACTTTCACCCAACTTTCACCCATTATGCTGTTTCACTCATTCTCTCATACACGCAGTTTTCCTCTCACGGTTGTCTTCGCAACTGAGCTAAAAGCCCGTTGTAAGCCGAGTTGAAGTTCCCACACTCTCTCTGTAGGTTCACAGTGAGATCTTCTCCTCTCTTCTTAATATGAAACACCTCTGCTATGTTCCTGGTTGCCTGGTCTAGGATTCGATCCAAAATCTTCACTTGATCGAAGTTGAAGATATGCCCTTCTTCCATTTTGTGGACTGCCAGGCCCGATTTCGGGTTTCTACCTCGGCAGTCATTCTTGTGTTCCGCCACTCTTACTTCTAGCATCCTTTTCGTTTGGCCGATGTACACCTTCTCGTCAGCCCCACATGGTATGCAGTACACCACGTTCTTCTGTTTCCCTGGTGGTATAGGGTCTTTCAGTTTGCTGAATATTTGGTTTTTTATTTTGTTTTGCGGTCTAGAAGCAAGAGTGACGTCATTTTTTCTTAAGACTTTTCTCAACTTTTCGCTAAGACCAGGCACATAAGGTGCGGAAACATATTTCTGTGGGAGTGTAGTTCGGTTGTCGGTCTCCAAGGTGTTGTAGTGTTTGTGTATGCGGAGTCTTTTTAGTTTCTGTATGAAATAACGAATGTCGTTAGGCCGAATGCCGTTAGGCCGAAAGGGTCATTAGGCCGAAAGGGTCGTTAGGCCGAATATGCCATTAGGCCGGATGGGTCGGGTCGTTAGGCCGAACTGGCCACTAGTCCAAATGGGTTGTAAGGTTAAAGGTTTGCTAAGGCAACTGGATGGTGAGAAACTGTTTAATGTTTGAGGGAAACGGTCTTCCACCTTGAAATTTTGGTTGGCTTTGAATGGATAATTGAAAAAAAAAAACACACTAATAGCTTTTCGCGTTTTAAAGTCTAAATTATAGTTACACCGAAAACAAATTCAGAGTTCCAGTACGAACATGATTAACAAGATCAAGTGCAACTGAATCAAGTTCTCTAAAACTTAGAAAGAACAGCCTATGTTTAAAAGAAGGAAAAATCTCCGATGAAAAAGTTGTTAGCCGTTATGCTTATAGTGAGTATAAAATTAAAATTACGAAAAACACCCTATGTTCAGAAGAAGGGAAAACTCTGTTGACGGCTGTAATCCTCATAATGAGTACAACATTTAAACTAGAAAGAGCAGCAGTAGACTGCCGCCGTGAAACAGAACAGTTAAACTAGAAAGAGTTTAGAAGAAGTAAAATTTCAGATGAAAAAGTTGATTGCTATAATACGAATATGAATAAAACAGCCTATGTTCCGAAGAAAAAGGAACTCTGATGAAAAAGTTAATGGCTGTAATCTTTATAATGAAAAAAGAACAGCCTATTTTCAAAAGAAGGAAAAAAAATCCGATGAAGAATTCAATAGCTGTTATGTTCATAGTGAGTATAATAGTAAGGCTAGAAGAAAAGCCTATGTACAGAAGAAGGGAAAACTTTTATGAAAAAAATAATGGCTGTAATACTTATAACGAGTAGAACAGTTAAACTAGAAAGAACAGCCTATTTTCAAAAGAAGGAAAAATCTCTGATGAAAAAATTAATAGCTGTAATGCTCATAGTGAGTAGAACACTAAAACTAGAGAGAATAGCTTATGTTTAGAAGAAGAAAAAAATCTCCGATGAAAGATTTAAAAGCTGTAATGCTTACAGTGAGTATGACTGTTAGACTAGAAGAAAAGCATATGTACTGAAAAAGGAAATACTTTTATGAAAAAGTTTATGGCTGAAATACTTATAATGCGTAGAAAAGTTAAACTAAAAAGAACAGCATATTTTCAAAAGAAGGAAAAATCTCCGATGAAAAATTTAATTGCTGTAATTCTCATAGTGAGTAGAATATTAAAACACAAATCCCCAATGATAAATTTATCCTTACAGCTTTTTTGTCCACTAGGGCCCTACATAAGCGATTCCAATTGGCAGCTGAATTTGCACTTTGTACAGCGCCTAAATATATTTTATTTTAATATATTGAACTGGTTGCCTTTGCGCTGTTTTCTTTTTTGAATCCTGCTCATGCTAGAATGATAAGCACGATCATATTGATGCTTTTAGGTTAGGCATAATAGCTTTTTTGATTTGTATTACATTCATTTGAAAATAGTATAATTATGTCGACAATGTTACTGTATAGAATATCTTTATCCTGTCGATAGCTTTGGCTGTGCCCGTTCACCATAACACTTTGTTTCTAAGTAAAAATAAGCTTTTTCGAGATGCTGTATTACAAACCTTTTCTACTTAGCCTCCCAAATTGATATCCCCCACAGTTTCCCAATGATGTCAACTTTTCTCATGTTTATTTCATTTTGTTCAATATAAAATGTGGGCTTCGTGGCCGAGCGGTTAGCGGCGGCAGTCGTTTAGGTGTCTCGTAAGCCTCGGAGTGCGGGTTCGATTCCCGCTCCAGTCGGGGAAAACTTTTCGTCGAACGAAAATTCTCCTCTGGGCCACTGGGTGTTATATGTGTTGTCCGTTGTCGTATGTTTGTAATGTTCAGTCTGTAGAGGCCGCAAGGTCGAAGACGGTGTAATTGTCTTTTTAAAACGATAAAAGTCAGTAGACACATATTAGCTTTATTCAAAATAATTAAATTTAATTCTCCTAGCTATCTGCATCTCAAATTACAACCATCTCGTAGCTCTAGAGTCATGATCTTAAGGACAAGGTATTTGGAGTACATAGCTCAAAATTTCTAGAGCACCGTTTTTTAGAACCGTTGAACGGATTTGGATGAAAATGCATCACGCTAATTGTTCAGTGAATGTCAACAGCGTGATTCATTTTAATCCAAATCCGTTTAACGGTTCTAAAAAACGGTGCTCTAGAAATTTTGAGCAATGTACTCCAAATACCTTGTCCTTAATAATCCCACGTCATAATACGTCGCATTATGGTGATACTTTGTTTGTTAGGGGCATAACTATCTGGAACCAGCTACCAGTACCGTCAAGTCGCCATTCACCGTGGGGGCTCCATTCACCGTGTGCCTTTGAATATTTTATCATTATTTCCATATTACGATTGAATGGTATGATAATTTCCCTTCAATTTCAATAATACAACACTTATGAATTGCTACCGTGTCAAAACGCTCATTGGAAACTTTTTAAAGTATCATTTTGACACTAAAGAGTGTTTACATGAAGTGGTTTTTTGCTCGTTCACTGCATTCATAGTCAAAAAACGAAGACTGCGCTAAGGTGATTTAAGCGATAAACTCAATGTAGTAACGTTTTTATTCCACCAAGAAGCAATTAAATTCACATATCAGGTACATATTTTGCATTACCGAAGCAGGTTTAACATAAAAAATACGTTTACTCGTATTTTTAAATTGAAACAAAAGGGCACGGTAAATGGGTACCCTAAAAATCTATGGTCTCCATTCACCGTGCCCCATATTGTTCCATATAAGTAGAAAAACTTGAAAATTCGAACATTCGTTTTTCTAATAAAATCTTGCAAGTTATTACTTGAAATGAATATAAAAGAAGAAAATTCACTTAGCTGGGTTGCTTTGATCGTTTTTAAACAAAAAAGAATCAAACATCAGTACCACGGTGAATGGGTACCTACTACCACGGTGAATGGTGACCTACCACGGAACTAGGCGACCTTACTACCTTCTACTAATATTATTATATCACCAAGTTTTGTGAAAAAAAATCAACTTTTGTGGATATTACTTTTATTTTAACCTATAAGGAAGGCAATTAACAGCGGCACCAACAATGTTTATAAGATTGGTGTCAAAGTACAGCCCTTATTCACCCCAAACCCTCTTAGATCCACGGTGAATGGCGCCTTGACGGTACAAATAAAAAACAACAACACATTAATCGGTTTTCGACGAGATTGCATTGCGTACTTTGGGGAGAATCAGTAGAATTATTCATTTAATATTAAGAGTAGTATATAATATTTGAGTCGTATTTATATTACCATTGTAGAAATTAAAAAGGAACATGCCTTACTCTGCAATATTCAATCAAATAAATAAATAAATAAATAAATATCATGACAACCTAGTCGGCCTAACGACCCTTTCGGCCTAACGACTCTTTCGGCCTAACGACCTTTTCGACCTAACGACCCTTTCGGCCTAACGACCCTTTCGGCCTAACGGCTTTCGGCCTAACGGCCTGCTCCCCCTTAAGATTTTTCCAGCAACTTTCGGAAGGATTTTTTCAGAAGCTCTTGCATCGATGCTTTTAGAAATTCCTTCGTACATTCTTTCGAAAAATCTTCAATGCAAAATCAAAAGTCCAGAGCTCCTTCGGAAAATTTTAAATTCATAATTACTGCAAAATTTTCTCCAAGGATTCTTTTATGAATCTTTCCGATAATTTCCTTAGAAGATTGCCTCACAAAATCTTTCAAGTATTCTTAAAATATATCCTCCGGGGATTTGCTTTCTCCAGGAACTATATATTCCAGGGTTTCCTCTTTGAATTTTTAGGCAGATTCTGCAAGACATTTCTTGAAGAATTTCTTTAAATAATATTGAGTTGCTCCAAAATTGCTCCTTCAGAAATTTTCCCGGGGACCCTTTCAGTAAGTCTCTCATAATGTTTTTTAGAAATGACTACAATCTTCCTTTGAAACTCTCTAAAATTGATGCATGGAGTTCCCCAGAAGTTCTTCCAGGGATTCTTACAGCAAGTCGTTTGTGGATTCTTTTAGGAATTACTCCAGTGGTTCCTGCTGAAAATCTTCCAGGTATTATCTTACAAATTCTTTCAAGAAGTCCTTCAAATATTCTTCTAAAAAACTCTTCAAGGGTTCCAATAGAATGTTTACCATGTGTTCAGTCAAAAAAATTTCTAGGAATTCCTTCAACGACTGGGTAAGATCCTTTGAGAAGATCTCATAGGAATAAATTCAGAATTCATAAAAAATTCCAAAGTTTTTCTTTTCAAAAATTCCGTTGGTGGATTCTCATGAAATTCTTCCAGGGATTCCTTCAGAAAATCGTATTTTTTTACGTCCAAATCCTCCATGAATTGCCGGTTTTACACCATGTCAACTCAAAGATCATCCATGTGTGTTTAAATGGGTTTAGTGATGTTCAGAGACTTCGGGAGCGCTTTAGTTATTTCAAGGAGGTTTCGAGAACATTTTAGAGAGCTCTAAAAAAGCTCTTTTCAATGGGTTTTAGTGTCATTTCAGGGAATGTTTAGGGGTTTGCAGGATTTTGCTAGAACTTTAGAAAGTTGCAGCGTATTTCAGAGGCATGTAAATCGTGTCAGAGGGATTCTCAGGGTGTAGAAGTGCTACCAAAGAATAATTACTTTACTGTTTATCAAGATTTTACCATTTACTGTAATATCAAGACTACGTTCACTCTGGTTCCTAATTGAAGGCAAGCTTTGACTTTAATAGGAGAGAATAAAAAAAAGTATCCCGTCAAATACCTCTGACGAGAATGGATGCTTAATTACTGAATTACTCCAATGGAGCCTCAAGGAGCTACATTCGGGATTCAGGGGTTTTCATGAGAGTTGAGATTTTGAGTGGATTTCGCATTTCAGGCTTTTTCAGAGATTTTGGGAGCGTTCCAGTGATTTTCAGGTGAGTATCATGTGGGTTTGGGAGCATTTAAGAGAATTTCAGGAACGTTTTGGGCTGGTTCAAGGGATTTGAGTGGCGTTCAGAAGGTTCTGGTACGTATCAAAGGTTTCCGCATAGTTTCAGGCCCAAGAAGCACCTGCAACATCATCCAAAATGTGTCTTTCTATGCTTTGGCCCATATGAGTTACTCAGCACACGAAACTTCCAGGATGAGTTGCATTTAACCTCCGACTTTCTTGAAGTTGCGGTTTTACAGGAGCGTGACGCCTCAGGTAATTTAACGTTGAACAATTCGTCATCGAAATCATCGTAATCATCAAACATTTGAAAGCAGTTTTTTCGCTCAAAACAAAAGTCTTTGCTATGAAAATGTATTCACTGTACTCCACATAAGGAATAGAATACAGTGAATATATTTCCATTGTCGATGTTTTGAATTACAGCGAGAAAACTGCCTTTTATTTTCCGAAAAATGATGACGGATGCTTCAGTCTTAAGAGCTTCTTAGGAGCATTTTTACCGGGAAGTTTTTTTTATATATGATGGATTTAGTAGCGCTATAAGAGACCTCATGGAGTTTCATTAGCAGTTTCGGAAGCGCTTCAGGGGTGTTTGGGTGGGTTTTCAGGGCAGTTCAAGAGAGTTAGGTGTCATTTATGGAACGTATTTCAAAGGTGATTACGGGAATTTCAAGGGTGTTTCAAGGAGCGGTACCTATCAGCTCTTGTACTGTTTAAATTGTTGACATGTTGACATCCATAGCTGCTGGAGGTAGAATTTGCTTAAGGTTTAATACATATAAAAAAAAAGATCCATAGATTCCGATGCATATTGTAACACATCGTTCTTTCAGTTCTTGTGGACCTCACCTCTATGACGTTTGAAATAAGTTCCCTATCGACTAGCATGTCATAAAGCATGAATAAAGTCATCGACATAACCAAAACTAAGTGCTTCTAAACTAGAAAACTTGCCCTCAAAATCATGATAATTCCAATCCATATAACACCTCTGCAACTGCATGTACCTGCCTTTTTGTCACCGATGATGATGGCTTATATCGAGTGCGTGTGCGAATGAGATTCTCAATTTTGTAATTGCATTTAAACTGACTGCATAAGCTGCCGCAATGCAATCCGTTCGGGACGTTAGGTTCATTCCACGCGCTTATAGCTTTCCGTCTGTCTGTGGGCCCAAGTGGGACCGAATGTGGCAAACCCAGTGAAATCAGGGTCATTGTATGTAGGTAAATAATTGATTAAATTTCTGTCGCGTGCGGGATTTCCCACGGTACTTCACCATTGTCGACGTCGGCATTCCACCGGATTGAGAGTAGTTTACGAAAAACCAGCACGGAGTTCACGTTTTCTGGTGAGTTTTATTAAAATTAGCCATGTTTTCAGCGGTAATAAGCTTGACATGAACGTCACGATTCGTGCCGTGCAACGGTTGGCTGAAAATGAAGAGTTGAATATTAATAGTTCTGATGAGTTTGACTCGTTTCGCTACGGTGAGTGCAGAGGGTGGGGGGTTGAGTAGAATGGAGAGGAGAACTTTACTCTAGGCACCAAGGCACGCTTCTGTTCCTATCTGAAAAAGTAAGCTTTACCACCCTCATTGCAGGGTAAGTCCTCACCCAAGCCTAGTTATTAACATGTATTACATTGATGCACTGAAATTGAACTTTCACAAATGTGTATCGGTATGAAACTAAATCATCGGGTAGTCGCTTCTTTAAACACCCTAAGCGACACCACGCTTATGTTGTGTACCGCAAGCGTGTTTTTTTTTTTTTTTCAAGGTGCGGGTACTTATTACACGAGGCGAACGCTCCCGTGATTATTCTAAAACTGGAACAGAGTTAAAACTCAACTAATTATAATAGAAACAGAAAGTCATCTCCTACTATTTACATAGATTCAATCGGAAGCTTTAAGCACCAGTGCATTTGGCTGTTTATTGCCACCACCCGTAGGCGATACGAAAGACCCACAACAATGTCCTGGAGGTTGTAATAGAACGCTCAGATCTTGTCTCTGGCTGCTGCTGATGGCCACCAATTACTTCCATAACAAATGAGCCTCATCTTCATTCTAATTATCCGTCCTTTGTCCGTTCGGCTTCCCAAGCAAGCAAACTACACTTGGTGATGACGTGAAGAATGAAGCAAACAAGGTCTTCGGACTGTGCTCATCCTCGCCTAGTGGGAGGAAGAGCATTCAACGAGGACCGGCTATAAATATCCGGTAGATTTTCTTGGAAATTCTCTGTCGCCTTCCAAGAAGACGGCATTTTTTCTTCACGATTAAACTCTCACGATGGAATATACTAAATTAAGTCGTACACCCACTTGTGGAATAAAACCGAAAAGATTGGGTGGACTGAATAACCTTATATTTAGGATTCGTTTGGATGAGCTAGATAATGATCTTTCTCCACCATCACGTTTCTGAAATCCCTTACGATAGTCAAAGAATGATGCGACACCAAACCCGGAGGAAAACATTCTACAATTTGAAGGTAATCAAAGTTCATTCATTCCTCTGCAGGCACGCTTCCTGTCATCATTTATTGAATTATGGATGCGACCGACGTTATGGAAATTGAGTTTACAAGGATTTCTACGAGAGCTTCGTCTTGACTGCACGTTGGTAGCGAACTGGGATGACGAAGTTGGAGTGATTTTGCTGTTTCATCTTATACTTTCAAGGTCATAATTGAATCAAGAATCAATGGGAAGTTGCAGAAAATTTATCGATTTATGCATGCATTTCGGTTGCTATAATGCAGAACATTTTTTATGAAATGTCATTGAAGCACAACGAAAAAAACGAGAAGCCATACGCCTCAGAACTGACTTACAGTATACTCAGAACCAGGGGCGTTCAATTTCGTTTCAATGATACACTTTCATGCAACATTTTGAATGAGTCACTTTCTTCGATTGACACACTATTCTAGTATTTCGCTTCGGCTCGGAAACGTTCTCATTCAACGCAGCACTCGGTAGCCTCTCTTTTGGGTCGCGTTGCTACACCCTTAAATGAAACAACAGCGCACGAGTAACTTTCACGCAGCGAGCAAAAAGACAAAAGAATTTTCACGCAGATTTGTGTAACACCGGATCAGCACATTTTTTGTGTTTCACTTCAATTTTCAAACATACTTGTATCAGCAGCAGTAATTGTAATTGTAATTGTTTTATTTATTCATAACGATAACCTATTGGATGTACCATATATAAGGTCAAGGAAATTGCAGTTTGGATATTAAAACATTGTGACAGAGTAATAAATTAACAGAATTACGAGTTTGATAATACAAAAGTGAGTAGGCAAATTACAAAATGTAGATTACAAACAAGTCATTAACTACTTAAATTAAACTTTTCATAGCTGTTTTAAATGATGTTAAAGTTGGTTTCTGCTTCGTGTCGAGAGGCAAACCGTTCCAACAGGTTGACCCATACACCAGCAGATTTTTACCACTTGATGATGTGTGCCTCGGGATGATAAAGCAGCGAGTACGCTCTTGTTGTCCTCGCTGAAGGTGTTGAAGGATGTAACCGGGTTGATTACCGTAGTATGCCTGCCTCATAAACGTGCAGATACGTAGTTGGTAGTTGAATGGAAGATCGTGACCCAGAATCGAGTTTCGTACAGTCGTCGTACTGTCTCGACGCCGGAGATTAAATACAAACCGTATTACAGCTTTATAGCATCGATGTAGTTGAGCTTTGAGGCTGGCAGCGAGTCCGGGGTAGTACACAACATCAGCATATGTGAATATGGGTACCACTATTGCCTGTACTAACTTTTTTCGTGTCGGTAATGAAAGAACTGCTGCGAACCGTCGAAAGGTTCGCAAAATGTTGAATGTCTTCATGACTACGTCGTTCACATGGGGAGACCACCGCAAGTTATGGTCGAGCAGCAGTCCGAGGTTGGTCACCTTGTTGGATAGCGGTACTGTTTCGCCACAGAATGTAATGGCGGACTGGGGGATTACGTTTCCTGTTTTCGTGAAGACAATTGCTTGAGTTTTCTTCGGATTAGGGGCGAGCTTGTTGATGTTGGCCCAGTTGGTTATCGCTTGAAGGTCCTCATTGATGCATTGCACAAGTACGTCAATGTCCGCCGCAGGTCCGGAAATGTACACCTGAAGATCGTCGGCGTAGATGTGATAGCTGCACTTTAAGGACAACGGCAGGCTGTTGATGTACAGGCTGAACAACATCGCGCTTAAAGATGACCCTTGTGGAGTACCATCAGGAGCGTCATATTCAGCCGACAAACCATTCGCTGAACGCACTGATTGCTTTCGGTGTCCAAGGAACGCAGAGATCAAACTACAAGCAGCTTGTGAAAAGCGAAACTCGTTGCGCAGCTTTGCTTCTAGAATCCTATGGCTCACGCAGTTGAAAGCCAAAGAGAAATCAACTAAAACCATAACGGTGCAGTGATTTTTACCGAAGCCTTCGTAAATATCGTTAACGACTTTCGCTAGTGCTGTGGTCGTGCTGTATCCCTTACGATATCCGGATTGGTATTCAGCGAGCAATGGAGCATTTGGGTTTTCAAGGTGATCAGTGATTTGAGCCAGCAAGATTTTTTCAAGTACCTTCGAGATTGCGGGTAGTACACTAATAGGGCGATAGTCTTTGGGTTGTGTAGGGTTGGCAACCTTAGGAATAGGCGTAATGATTGCTTTCTTCCAACTGGACGGAAACCTTTTTGCGTCGATTATTGTGTTGAAGAGGTGACAGAGTGCAGGTAGTATGAAGGGACAGAGAAGTTTGATGAAAGAAATCGGAATTTCGTCTGAGCCAATTGCGTTGCTATGAATATCGAAGATCTTACGGCAGACATCGTCGACGTTCGTATGACGGAAGCTGAATTCTGGTCCTCCATGATCTACTTCAGTACGATGTGCTGGTTCGGCTTGGCTACCGGGCTGGTCTTCACGTGGCAGTTGTCTGTGCCCTTCACTAAAGAAGAGATTGAGTTCTTCTGCGTTGATCTCCTCTGTAGGGGTGTTTTTCTTTGCGTTGTGTATCCCTTCTCTACGCAGGTTGCACCACAACTTTTTGGCTGGCAAGTTATGGTCGAAGTGTCGCTCTGCATATCGCTTCTTAGCCGCAAAAATAAGGGAGTTTGCTCTATCTCTCAGTCTGGTGTAATCGAGCCATTGATTATCGCCGCGCACTCTATTAGGGTTACGGGAGTATAGAGTGTACGCCATATTCCTCAGTTCGATCGCTCTTTTTATTTCGTTGGACAGCCAAGGGGTTTGCTCATCGCGTACAACGATTGGACGTTCTGGAGCATGGCGCTCGAGCAGACACTTAAGTTCCACGGTCAGTAGTTCGGTTTTCGTTGTAGGGTCCGGAGCAGCGTAGAACTGCCGCAGGTCTTTTGCTTGGAAATCGGCTTGTAGTTGCAGGGAGTCAATGGCCTGCATGTTTCTCACGCGAATGGTCTGAGGATTTGTTCTCTGCATCCTTATGTTGGTCAGCAAATAGACTACCTCATGATCGGAAATTGTGTTACCGGTAGATGTATTCGATTTGATCACAGTCTCAGGAGAGTCAGTGATAAGCAGATCTATTGTCGTTGTAGAATTTTCCGTGATGCGCGTGGGACCGGTTGGGAGGATTGTCAGGTTGAACGTAGAGTTAACGCGAGAGAGAGCTGCTAAGTTTGCTGTTGGTTGGCATGACTTAATGTTGATATTGAAATCACCCACGATGAACAATCTGTCGAAGCCAAAGTCAAGCAGATCAATGAGAATCTTTACGTATACTTGACTGAAACAGGGATTGGAGCAGAGTGGGTTATAGAAAGCAACTATGCAAATATTTGATTGGTTGATGTTAACTTGAACAGCAAGATACTCGATCCTCTGAGCTAATGGTATCGTTGGGTCAAAGCTTGATTTTAGAATAGGCTTAGCTTTTAGGCCCTTTCGGACATAAATTCCTATCCCACCGCAGGTTCTAGTTCCTCGACCCCTTCCACATGGCAATGAGTGCTTGACAAAATTATACGCTGGGATGCGTATTGGACCTGCTGGACTAGATGTCTTGAGTTTGGTTTCTGTAACCGCAAAAATGTGGTATTGGTTACTATTTAGCAATACTTTTACGCCGTCAATGTGATTTTCGAGTCCTCGGACATTGAGATGGCCGATTCGGAGATTGGAGAAGTGATTTCTGGACATATCAGGTATTGAGATCGTCAGCGGTGTAGTGTGGAAGATTAACAACGTGAGGAAGCAGACAGATCGGCCGATGTAGCGTCGAAGAAAACGGACGAGTCTTCATTTCTACCGCCTGTACCACCGGTGAGCTCCAGAAGATGATCAGTACTGTTGACACGAGAGTAACGCATTTTTCCAGGAAGAAGAACTGCAATGGTGTCATTCCGGACAAAAACCGACTTGATGATTTTTCTTTGCTTGAGTCTGAGAGCAAAGTTACGGATTCTGAAAGCTTGCACTGACAGCATTTCGTTAATTGTAAACCGGTACTCTAATGCGGGAGCGCCTTTCAAGCGACAAAGTTTTGCGTCTTTGTGCCGCTCAAAATATCGCTTCAGAACGTTGTCTCGCATCTCACGATTGTCGAAAACCACAGCTATTGTCGGAGAGATTGTTCGGTCAGACCATTTAGAAGATTTCACTTGGAGGCGAAATCACTTGGATACACTGCTCATCGCCTCACTGATGTCAAGAAAGTTGAGAACGTCTGCTACGATGTTACGTACGTTTTCACCTTCGCGGAAAGGAATTTTGTTGATGGCGAGCCTGCAACAGTTCGTTGATTGGGAGCAAGTATTCGCTAGCTTTGCTCCAGCTTCGATTACTTCCAGCTTCTGTTCGATATTGTTGATCAAAGCAGTTTGAGCAGCATATCTTGTATCTCGTTGTTCGTCGCTGTTAACCTTGCCCTGGATTCGATCGATCTGTTTTTTGCTGGATGATCGGAGCGTGTCTAGTTCCGCCTGCAGCTTCAGAATGTGTGTGGATAGGTCTTGCACTGTTTTCTGCAGCTGTGCAATCAGGTCACTACCGGTGGAAGATGACGATTGTTTCGCGATCAAACTGCCTCGTACTGCGCATTTTTCATACAAGAACACAAAACACTGGATGTTATCAGTCAGCGGATCACTGATTCGGACGCAGCATTGATGGTACCATACGGAACACTTGTCGCTGGCGCGTCTGGCCAAATTATTGGCCAAATTATTGGGGGGGCAAAGCCTGATTTTTCTGATTTTTTGTATGGGAAAATCGAAAAATCGTCAATTATTGGGGGGGGGCAAAACCATGCTTGCCCCCCCCCCCTAAGTTGGCGCCTATGCTTGTCGCAGCAGATCCACCGTACTTGATTGGCTTTCTTCACTTTTTTCGCTGATGCTTTCGCCGGGGGATCGCAGCATCCGCATAGCCCGCACTTCTCTTCCTTTCCCATTATGTAATATAACACACTACGCTGACGATTCGTTTAGTTACTAATACAGATTGGCGAGCATCGCAGCATCAACCAAAACAGTTTCACTTTGAGGTTAGGCACGAACTTTTTTTTCACAAATTCCAGTTTTAGTAAAAATGCGACTATAAAACACTAATTTTCACTTGTTTCGGAAACCGTATACATTTAAACGTATCGACGGAACGGAAGGGACCGGATAAAACGGAAAATACTTATAATTTAGAAAAATTTTCATGGAGCCACAAAACAAGCCGCGTCGCAGTGCCAGTGTTGCCAGAATGTTTTTGAATGAACGTAATGAACGAGCCTGTTGTAGTATGAGAGATGATGCATCGCAGCAGTCCCATCGCATGGGAAACGATTTGCTACAGCTTTCGTGCGTCATGTTTTCCTTTCGAAATTGCACGTCCCTGCTCAGAACAAAAATTCACTGCCTTTAAACCTTTCGCTTATTAATCCTTTGGAGCCTTAATTTTTCCACGTGTTATTGTACAGATTTCTTAACGCAGGTCCGTAATTTTGGTGCGAAAAAGTATAATAATGGCTAAAAATGAAGAGAGATGTACTAAGTCATCCAAACTGTTCTTACTTAACATCAAATCCTTCGGGTGTAACAGTAACTTTTTACATAATAAAAAGCTGCGATATGATATATCATGTCCATTGAATTTTTTGAAAAATTCAAGGAAATATTTAACCCTTCTTGTGCATGAGGATCATTTTTAACCCAAACCGTGCACTACGTTCACGATCTGCTCCAAACGTGATGCATTTAGAGAGCTAAAACCATTTAAATATTAGTTGCGATGTTCTAGGTCATCCTTATTTTTGATTATGGTTATAATTTAGGGTCTGCAGCAGCTAGACTTTATTTTTGATAACGTGGACACTAGAACAGCCCACATTTGTATGGCGAGAAAGAAAAGTTGGAAAAATTCACGGGGCACCCTCTAGAACCGTGCCTTTGGATGAGAAGAACAATCTGTGAAAGAATCTGCTCAATCGGTTTAAAACTGAGCTGGCGCAAATGAGTTGAAGGTTTGTATGGGATTTTCAGTCCAAATATATGGGAAATTGGATGACCTACAGTCTCTCACTCAGTACGCCGGTTCAGCGAGTTCGATTTAGCTCAGAATTGAAAGAGTGGAAGTTGATAGCCTAAGGAACAACTTTGTAGAAGACCCTATCATGATAAAACTTAATTTAGTTGCGCTTTCAGCTCACGAAAGCAGGATGAGGACATCTTCCCCCGTTTACTCTCGGTTGTTACATGCAGCACGTGTTTGTCGGTCGAAGCTTGCGCGCCACATCATAGGCAGCTATGTAATTCTTCATTGTTTCGATACCTGCCCACGCGCGTGAGCAATTGAAATAAAGGACAACATAGCCGCCTATGATGTAGAGTGCAAGTATCGAACAGCAAACACGTGCTGCATGTAGGGTAGTGGAGGTATTTTGGACCGGGCAGGTATTTTGGCCCACCTAGGGAGTTTTATGATATTTATCACATAATCTCTACTAAATCTTGGTAATTTTTTATTGGAACGCGAAAAGTATTCAACTGTGTGATGACCAATATTTTGGATGTCAGTTAAATATGCTGTTAAGTATCAAAAATAGAGAAAATGTTTTCACTTCCAATGAAACGCACGGAAAAGCACCAAAAACAAAAGAGATGACAAATTTGTATTCGGCTTCGAAGAGGTATTAAATTTTACAAATATATTTATTTCATGTGAATGTAGTTAGGGCCATGTAAGAACTCAAAATAAACTGTTCTTAACCTCGGTGGAGCGATAATATTTACTAAAATGGTGGTTTGAGGTATGGCCAAAATATGTTCAACATAATCAGATGTGGACATATTTTGGACCCCCTGCCAGATCCATCTCTCCTGTTCCTTCTAAAGGGAGAAAACATTCATGCCAATGTAATGTACTCTGAAAACAAATGAATATAATAAGTTGGGACCTCCCGTGATCTGAGTTGTTATACGTTTATTTCACAATGAGATTGTTGTGGGTTCGATTTGTTCTAACAAATTTTCGCCAAGTTGTTTCGTTTCGATTCAATTTATGCCCTAACAACTTTTCCACAAGTTGAAGTTTTCAGGTGTTCAGTCATCCAGTTTAGAAAAGTTGTCCTTTTCGGCAATTAGTTGTTGACTGAGACACTGTGTTATCTAATGTATGTTTGATAAATTATGTATCATTCAAATTACTTTATTTTTGATGGCCTTTCCACTCATTACAATATGTGTGGATCGCCTTTATATTTAGCAAAATCACTAAACTTTCACACTTCCTATGAAGCGTTACGTAATTTATACATGGTGACTTACGTCATGCAATAGTTAATAAATACACGTTTTGCGTAATTTTTTTTTATGAAACATCATACTACAATGCGTAAAAACTGGCAATAGCAACAAAATTTCACCTTTTTTACCGTTACGTAATTTTTAAACGTTCCCTGCCTCAAAAAATGAATAGAAAAGATGTAATCTTCACGTAGTTTTAACAATGTTTAAATTTTTGCTGAGGTGGCTTTCATTTCATCAATCAATTGAAGTTTAATTTGGTGGGCCAAAATATGTGCACTTGGTGGTCCAAAATAAAGTCAGGTGGTCCAAAATAGAAGCCCGAGATCCTTCAGGAGTTTTGATATTTCTTGTATTTACTACAACAATTTTGAGTTCTGTTTGGCCTTTTTCGACAGAAAACATGTTGCTCTACGTAATGCCTACTGAAATTATCCACGTTCAGAAGTGGGGACCTTCTTTTTTCGCTGAATTGTTCATCCACTTCCTAAAGCGGTCCAAAATACCTCCCTTACCCTAACAACCGAGAGTAAACAGGGGAAGGTGTCCTCATCCTGCTTTTGTTAGCTGAAAGCGCAACTAAATTAAGTTTTATCATTATATGGTCTTCTACAAAGTTGTTCCTTAGGGTATCAACTATTATATTTTCAATTATGAGCCAAATCAAACTCTCTCAACCAGCGTGCTGAATGAGAGATTGGAGGTCATCAAATTTCCCATATATTTGGACTGAAGATCCCACACAAACCTTCAACTCATTTGCGCCAGCTCAGTTTTAAACCGATTGAGCTGAAATTTTCACAGATTGCTCTTCTCATCCAAAGGCACGATTCTAGAGGGTACCCCATGGAATTTTTCGACATTTTCGTATTTGGGCCAGTCTAGTGGACACCACCAACTAAGGATATTCAAGCTCATAAAATATTAACAGAGATTATGAGATTCTGGATATTTAGGATGAACCAATCTACTCTGCCATTCAGAACATGAAGTCTTCAGTCGTAAAAATTACTTTTATACATTTTTTTTTCATAATGCAACTCATTTGAGTAGCATATTGTTCATAATGCAACTCAAATAAGTTGCATTATGAGCATTATGCAACTTTTCCCATTATGCAACTCATTTTAGTTGCATAATGAAACGGTTCGGAAAAGTAGGTTATTATGATAGGTACTAAAATGAGTAGTATCAAAAAGATATTATGATACTGAATTGTATAAAATGTTTTTTGCAATTTCTCATCGTAATAGGCTGTTTTACCTCATACAAATCTGACAGGAAAAGGCCTACTTTCCCACACCAAATTAACAGTGCTGTAATGGTTCATTACAGCACTGATTTGCGTTGCGTAATGAACCATTACAGCACTGTTTTTAGTTCTGATCAACTTCTTGATGCTATCTGGATGCAGTTTTGAAAAATTGTGACAACTGCACAGTATAACCTGCTATGATCAGATTTTCTTAAACATGGCTATGAGCATCAGTATGCAGTTTGATGAAAAATTTTGTTCAAGCGGTAATGTATGAACTTGCAAAAATCGTTGTACGCAACTCGGTGCAGAACTCGATTTTTACAGCACTCGTCGTAATTGTAAATGTACGACTCGTGCTGTAAAAATCGTCATTCCGCACCTTGTTGCGTAAACTACTAGTACGGAACTCGTTGCGAAGTTCAATTTTTCTGCACTCTTCGTATTTATCCAACTCGGTAAGCCTTGTTGGATAAATATATGACCCGAGCTGAAAAAATCAACTTTTTGCAACTCGTTACATAAATAATTATTTTTTTGATGATTAACCTGGGCTTGCTTTGCTAGGGGAATATCTGTAAGTAAAAAGAAAATCGTGTTGAGTACTGTTCCTTTGAATTCCACTAAGAATTTGCATCCTTTGACAGATACGTATTTCGACCTCAACTGTAAGGTCGTTTGCAGTGTCTTGTACTTGAGTCGAGTCAAGTACATTCCTCAAGGGATTCCTCCAGCAACTATTTCAGGGTTTCCTCCAGGGAGTACTCCAGTATGATTTCCATTGATTCCTAAAGGCAATTCTCCATAGGTTTCTCTAAGGATTACTCCAGGGATTTCTCATGGAATTTATGCAGAGATTCCTACAGGAATTCTTCTAGGAATTTCTCATGGAATTTCTCTAGAGACTCCTCCAGGAATTTCCACAGGCATGTCTCCAGGAATTTCTCCAGGAGTTCCTCCAGGCATTACTCCAGGCATTCCTCCAGGATTTCATTCAGAGGCTCCTCCTGGATTACATTTAAGGATTCCACCAGGATTTTTTTTATTAAAAAAAAACACACGGACACGTTTAACCCTTTCATGACGAACCAGCACAATTGTGCTGTAGAGCGGTAACAGTTTTGCATTTTTTTTTCATCTACTTAGACTTTGTTTTATGTGATGTAAATTGGTTCAATAGTTCAGTCATTACTTATACTTGTTTGTGTGTAAACAAACTGTGAAATTTACCACAACAAGGTAAACAAAAAGTGGATAAAACCGTACAACATGAAAAAGTATTATCTGTCGCATATTTTTTATTTCCGATTTATCCAGGTAGTCAGAACTAGAAATCAAAAGATAAAGAGTAGTTCTTTCAAATGAGGAAAAATAATGGTTGGTTTTTTTTTTGGGAAATCTAAGAGCTCTGGAGGCCAACGTTGAGCTATTTGTATGGAAATTTCACTGTTTTTTTTCGCTCCGTCCCGAAAGGGTTGATGCTCCTAGTGAGCTATTCACTCTTTGCAGAAGCACGACACTAGACAACGGACTAGCATGTAACGCCCAGTGGCACAGCCGAAAACTTTTCCTGACAGCTGCGGTGGGAATCGAACCCACGCCCCTCAGCACGATGCAACTAAATGCTTGGTGACACTAGCCGCACGACCACGAAGCCACACAGGAATTACCCCAGGAGTTCCTTCAGAAAGTTTTCCAGGAAGCCATCCAGGGGTTCCTACAGAACTCCCAGGAATTCCTTCCTACAGCAGTTTCTTCAGAAATTTGTCCAGGAATTCCTCCAGAAATTCCACCGGTAATTTACCAGGAATTCCGCCAGATATACCTCTAAAGATTCTTCCAGAGATTTCTTTAGGAATTTCTCCGATGATTCCTCCAGTAATTTCTCCCGAAATTCCTCTCAAAATTCATCTAAAACATTTCTCCTGGAATTCCTCCAGAAATTCCTCTGGGAATTCCTCTAGGAACTCCTATGGGAATTTCTTCAGATATTTCTCCACGGATTCCTCCCAGGATTCTTCTAGACATTCCTCTAGACATTCCTCCAGAAATTTTTTTCGGAGATTCTTCCAGGAATAGTTCCTTGGAATTTTCCCAAGAATCCCTCTAGGGATTTTTCAGGAATACCTCCTGGAACTCCTCCAAGAATTTTTCCAGAAGTTCCTCCAGGCATTCCACCTGAGGTTCCTCCGGAAATTGCTTCAGGGATTCCTCCAGGAATTTTTCCAGGAATTTTTCCAGGAATTCTTACAAGGATTGTTCCACGATTTTTTTCAGAAAGGGATTCCTCCCAGAATTTGTGTAGGAAATTCTCCAGGATTTTTTTAAGGGTTTTCTCCAGGAATTCATCCAGAAATTTCTTCCGGAAGTTCTCCACTAATTTATCCACGAATTCCTCCAGGGATTTCTCTAGGCATTCATCTAGAGATTGCTCCGGGAATTCTTCCTGAGGTCCCTCCCAGAATTCTTCTAGGGATTTCACCAGGAGTTCATTTAGGAATTTATCCAGGGATTGTTTCAGGTATTCGTCCAAAAATTTCTCCAGGGATGCCTCCAGGAAATCCTCCAAGTATTCCTTCAAAAATTCCTCCAGGGATTCCTAAAGCGATTTGTTAAGAAATTCCTCCAGGGATTTTTCCCGAAATTACTCTAAGAATTCCTACTATCCGGGGATTCTGCCAGGTATAGCTTCAGAAATTCCTCCGGGATTTCTACAAAGTTTACTGAAGGCATACCTTTAGGAAATCCTCTAGGGATTTATTCAGGAATTCCTTCAAGGTTTGTTACGGGAGTTCTTTCAGGGATTAATCCACGACTTCCTGTAGTAATTCCTTAAGAAATTCCTCTCAGAATCTTTTCTAAAATTATTCAGGAAAATTCCAGAAATCCGTCCATCATCTTTTCCAGGAATTCACCCAAGATTTTTTTCAGGATTACCTGAAGATTTTTTCAATTATGTATTGAAGGATTTCTAGAGAAATTTATCCAGTGAACTGTATTGGAATTCTTTAAGATAATTTTAGAAAAATACAGGAACCAGGATATTCTCCAAGAAGTTAGCTAGGAATTCTTCCACAATTATCTCCGAGAAATCTAGAAGGAGCTCATCCAAAGATTTTTTATTCACGAAACCACCCATGAGTTCCTTCAAGAATACCAACTGCAGTTCCTACAAATGTATTCCATAATATACTTTAAGAATTTCGTCAGGGATTTGCTACAGACATTTTTACAGGGACACCTCGATGGTTGCCTCCAGTGATGGCTTCAAGGCTCTTACGGAAATACCTTCAAAAATTCTTCCAAGAATCCTTCCGGTGATACGTCAATTGACATTTCTATAAGATTATGTTCTAAGATGAGTATAAGCAGTTGCAGTATACTGCAGGCGGACGCTTAAATGTCACATGTTAGAATTCGACATTTATTTAGGTTTTTATGTCGATCATCATAATTGCATAATTGATCGGACAAATGCTGATTTTCATACTAAATGGCCAAGTTTGAGACGCTGAAACTATAATTTGCTTCGATGGATTGAGCTCAACTTTTGACACGGAACTACAAATATGCTTGAATTTTACGTGTACGAAGTCCAAAATGTTTTCGTTCACAGGCCTGGGCGTGACAAGGCATTGAAAAATAATTGAACAGCGTGCCGCTGCCCAAACACTTTTGCATATTTTTCAACGCCTTGTCACGCCCAGGCCTGTGAACGAAAACATTTTGCACTTCGTATACGTAAAATTCCATGTCAAAAATTGAGATCAAGTCATCAAATCAGTTACAGCAGCTCAAACTTGACCATTTTTGTATGAAAATCGGCGTTTGTCCGATCAATTATGCAGCACAGTATATATTTCGATAGTTTATTGCTTTATAGTCAATCAAATGCGACAATAGCTAAAGTATATATGGGCCCCTATAGTCGCAGCTGTTAAGGCGTGGGTATCCAGCATGACCATGCTGGGGGTGACGGGTTCGATTCCCAGTCGGTCCAGGATCTTTTCGTAAAGGAAATTTGCTTGACTTCCTTGGGCATAGAGTATCTTCGTGCCTGCCACACGATTATACACATGCAAAATGGTCATTGGCAGAGTAAGCTCTCAGTTAATAACTGTGGATGTGCTCATTGAACACTAAGCTGAGTAGCAGGCTTTGTCCCAGTGGGGACGTTACGCCAAGAAGAAGAAGAATAAGAAGAAGAAGAAGCTAAAGTTTATTTTGAAACTTCAAATGTGTTTTTCTCGTGTTTGTCTATTGTAACATGTGACATTTATGCATCCTGGGGCAGTATAGGAGTACATAAAATTGTCTTTAGGGAAATTCTGTTAAGGATGTACGCGAAACAACACAACTGAAGGTTTATTCTTAGAGGAACAAATATTTAAAATATTCCAAGGATGGTAATAAGTAACTATGTTTATTGGATGATTAATTACTGAATAAACTACAGTAAGTCATTAAAGACTATCTTGTCGGATACATAAAAATGGTGTCCCAGACTCTAAAACTGAGTATCCTAGTACCGAAAATTAGGCGAAATACTGCTACACGGAAAAATATTAGCCAAATTTGCCGAAAAACTATCAAAGTTACCCCGTTTTACGGTTCTATAATAGTAGTTTACGCAACATGGTGCATAATGAAGATTTTTACAGTACGAGTCGTACATTTATCCAACGAGGCTTGCCGATTCCCAATCCCAATGCAAACTGTAGTGAAAATCAAAGTTAAAATCTTGATGTATTTAGCCCGCCGGCAAAAATATGCCTCCAGTTATTGGAGCGTGTACCATTAGCCTGGGTAATATAGTCTATATGTGGTCTCATCTTTCATCTATTCCGGGCATCCTGTTGTCGTTGTCATGTTTCCATCTGTACACCGCTGCCAACCAGTCAACGATCCACAGGCTAGCTAGAGGGACTAACTTTTCTCTTTTTGGTTGGCTGGACTACTGACTGATGGATGGGCTTTATACGTTTGGGACAGTGCACAGTGTGACGAAAAGCAATTGAGATAGGTATTTATTATATTTGATGTACAAAACTATCTCAATGAATTACAGCCTGAGAAAAAACACACATCAAGTAGAATGCGTTTAGCTGAGCACACGGCCCAAGTATTGTTCAGTATTCATATAGGTTTCATACTATCATTTTTTGATTACTCGTATTGGCTGCAACTTGTCTCACTGTGCATCGGGAATAAAGCATGCTGGCTTTCCGAAAAGAGCAGATATTTGGGAGATCTGCAGGATTTCCGGAACCGATAAAAAGAAAAAAAGCCACAACTCTAGATGTTCACCAGGGATGACGTAATGTATGTGTGTGTGCCTTCGCACAACGGTGGGTGAAAGTGGATACAGGAGCGAATGTTTGGGACGGATATTTACTGATGATTTCTAATATCCTTTGTTTGAGCTTATTCGTCTATGCAGAACCCTGCCTTTGTCGGGTGACTGCTTTCTCTTGTTATCTTAGTGCGGAATTTATGTTAAGCAATGAAAACTGTATACATGAATACTCAGTACCGACGATGGAAACTATTCGACCCATGGTTCCCTACTTTATCAATTAGATTTGAAATTTAAATTCTTAGAAGTGAACAAATGGAAAGCAATCGTACGACTTACCGCACGGAAAGAAACTTTTCTCGCTTCGGAGGGTAAACTAAACATTGATGTCGGTGTTTGAGATTGAGAAGATTCAATTTTGCGGGGTTTCCGGTAAACAGCTTGTGTTCAGAAATTAATATTTTCGAGAAGCCTGCGCTTATATCTACTCACATAGCCGGGAGAGCTCAATTTGTTTGACGATATAAGATAAATATTTGCGCTGGTTCAAATTAATTTCTTTTCTATAATCTCTCGTCGCTAAGCATACAAGTCATACTCAACAGAGGAGAAGGGGTCTTCTTGTATGATAAACATGTTTATTGATTGAATAGTCTAAAGCATATGCCGATCAAATAAAAGTTTGGATTGATATTGAAGCTAGAAATAATAAAAGCCCCTTTTAACTACAAGCTCAGCCAAACTCAATAAAAACAATGAGATAAACCATGCTATTCATTATACCGGTGATCAACCAATTTAAGGCAAACATTCAAAATAGTTGTTTTGGTCATATTTCACTTTTGCTGATATGTTTTGTTTAACTTACTTAAAGTTCTTTTGTCCGCTAGGGCACTACTAACACATCGCAGGCACTGATAACTGCCAAGCCAGTTTCCCTACTACTGGTGGAGCCTCGTAGCCGTGCGGTTAGGGTCACCAAGCTTCCAATCGCACCATGCTATGGGGTGAGGGTTCGATTCCCGCTCCGGGCGATGAAACTTTTCATGAGGATAGTTTCTTCTCCGTATCCACTGGTGCATGCTCCGTGTGTCCCTTGTCTAGTGTTAAGTTTCATTCAGTCTGTGCAGCCTCTGGCTGAAGACGGTGTCCGCGTCTTTCTTTCACTCATTTTACTTTTATTTTATCAAATTCGACATCTTTATAAAGACCCGCGACAATAAAGGTGATATCAAGATGCTCATGGGCGGCTTCAACGCAAACGTCGATTCCGACAGCTCGGACTATGAGCACGTCATGGGACGCCATGGTCTCGGAGAAATGAGCGAGAACGGAAAACTGTTTGCAGAGTTTTGTGGCATCAATGACATGGTAATCGCTCTTCCCTCATCGACCGGTGCACAAAGTTACATGGGTTTCCTATGATGGCGTCACGGAAAATCATATCAACCACAACTGCATCAGCCGAAAATGGAGACGGAGCCATCTTGATATGTGGAACAAACGTAGCGCCGACATTGCGTTCAACCATCATCTCCTACTCGGCGAAATCCGGCTGCGCATCGCTCGGATCCATTAACAAAAGGAGAAAATCGGCCGCCGGTTCAACACATGCTGACTGGAAGACACTGTGGTTGAAAGGTTCTCCGCCGAGGAGCTAGCGAACCGTGCTGCGAATATTCTGGAAGGTGTAAGAGTAGAAGATCAATGGAGCGCCAACAAAAACGCCTTCATCGCCACCGCCTAGTATAGTTTGGATAAGCTATATACCCGGAGAAAACAGTAGATCACAGATGATACTTAGAGGAAGAGGTAGAAGCGAATGAGCGTCAAAAGGGCCATCGATAAACCACGGGGTCAGGGGCAGGACCACCCCCCCCCCCCGCCCCACCCCGGTTTAGTGGCCACGCCATCAACACCTCAACATGATCTGCTAAGGGTTCAACGCATAACCCGTGTCAATGCCGAAGCTCCATCATTGCAGGAGATAGAAACAGCCATCCCTAGCATGAAATCGAACAAGGCCCGGGGCAACCGCATATCAGCAGAGATGCTCAAAGCTGACACCGTAGTAATTACACAACCGCTGCATCAACTATTTTGCAACCAATGGGAAACCGCGTCATATTCGCCTAGTCTTAGTAAAGGTACCCAAAAAGGGAGAAGATTGAATCAACTCTCTAATGGCAACATCTGTTCAATTGTGAATCACATCGTGGGTTGCTGTGGCAGCCCATGGAACACCTAAATGACTTCAAATTGGCTAATGACGTTTGTCTCGTAGCTCAACGGCGCTCTGATATGCTCGATGATCTTTCCAAGCGCTCCTCGGCGGCAGGTCTTACCCTTAACGTCAACTAGACCAAATCGTTAGATGTAAAGACGGTCAACCTTTCCAGCTTCACGGTAGCTGGGAATGCAGTGGAGAATGTTGAATGCTTATATTATCTTGGTAGCCACGGTTTAAGAAGACGATACCTGCTTTTGCGAGTTTCAAAAATGCACCAAAATCCGAACTTTCACCACGAACGTGAAATCTGTGCTGCTATACGCCAGTGAAACCTGGTGTGTATCAGTGGAAAATACTCAGCGGCTTCAGGTCCTCACCAATAGATGCTTGCGGTATATAATTTGAGCATGGTGACCTCACAATGGATCTTCATCGTGGAGCTCCATCGTCGATGTCATCAAAAGCCGATAGCAACAGAAATTCGGGAGTGAAAGTGGAGGCGGGTCTCACACTCTGCGCAGGGACGGAAACGAAATCTGCAAGCAAGCGTTAGATTGGGACCCAGCAGAACATCGCAACAGAGGCAGACCCAGAGGCTCATGGTGATGCAGCCTCAACAACGAAATCAAGCAAGTCGACATAAATTTAACCTGGCCACAGGTTAAGGC
Organism: Aedes albopictus; assembly: GCF_035046485.1. NCBI lineage: Eukaryota > Metazoa > Arthropoda > Insecta > Diptera > Culicidae > Aedes > Aedes albopictus. The sequence goes on from NC_085136.1 coordinate 193,661,559, forward strand.
GATGGCGGGCAATCGCACAAGAAGGAGATCTTTCAATGCGGCCCTCTGCACCATCGTGGGTGCCCAGGACTGAAAGAAAATAAGTTTCCGGAGAACCAGCGTTCACAGTTGTCCTTAGAGTTGTTTACTGACACTTGGGTGTTGATTAGCCACTCCAAACTTGGAACTGGCGGAACAGGCGCTGTTGTGAGCCGCTCTTCCTGGAGAACAGACGCTCTGACTTGCAGGAGTTACTGCAAATGTCCTCAATGGGATCTGTATTACGCTGTTCCCAGCTTTGGCCGTACCGTGTACTTTATTAAACAGTAGAACGAATAATATGTTATGTTACTAATTCTGCAATACAAGCCAAAACCGCTCAGCACTTAGAATGTGTAAGACCTACTCATCCCGAGTAGAGGTAAAGATCTCAATAATAGCATATTTTGATATGGAGATCAAATGTGATATTGGTTTGATTGATATAAGAGTTGAAAGATCTAAAAATAATATCTAAAATTTCCTCTTGGAACATCACCATCATATCATGTTTAGCTCCTATAAGATCTAACAAATAGCAGCAAGCCATTCGTTTGATCTTGAAATATCAAATTTTGATATTGTCCAGAAGTCCCAGGAACACTTTTTTGATATTATTTTTAGTACTTTTATCGCCTATATCAATCAATATCAATATCACGTTCAGTATTTCACCTCTACCCGGGATAAGTGCATAATTTCCAGACTACTCCAAAAATGTGTAACAGTAACATATTAACAAAAACAGCTCGTACACTCTTCACTGCCAGAAATACAGTGACGACAGGGAGAAATATGGAATCAGCCCCACCAGCTTGAAAAATGCAATGACGAACGACGATGAAAATGAAACAAAACTTTTGCAATTTCTACGTAGCACTAAATTTTATGATAAATTGTAAAATGTCAATTTAGTTGGAAATTATATAAACCTATCTGATACGAATGCACCACGTGAATGGTGTAAAGTATCACTAATGAACATACAAACAAACAAACAACAAGCTCGTACACTCTTTTATATGCGAAATGACGATATTTTTTTGTTTACCAAGGTCATTAGTAAACCTAGCTAGATTGATAATTTTGTGAATGTGCAAGGGTTACACATTTTTGGTGTAGTCTGGAAATTTTGCACTTTAATGCTGATCGGTTTTAGGGTGTAGTGCAGAGAAGTCTGTAGGGTGTTGTCGAGGATATTAATCCAGATACCGCTTTTAATCCAGCAATTGCTCCAGTACCAATCGACCAAGCCCATGCACATACTGGGCGCCTTTCCACCTTTTGTCGAAATAAGGAAAAAAACCCTTCTTTGTTGCCATTTATGTACACGGGCCTGCAATCAACTGTTTGTGTTCGATTGCCGGAAAGTTGTTGAAGGTAGAACTGAGAATTGAATCAGTGACAGTGTCATCATCAATGCTGCATGACCTCTCTGATGTCAAGATACATTCATTCCAAGATTTTTGCCTTTCTCGTACACTAAGTGTACTGGAAGATTCTTTGTCGAGCGTTCGTGCGAGACAGTCGAAATTTCTCGTTCGTCCGGTTTGTCTTCGATACTTTCCAGTTCGGTAGCTATTTTTCGGCGTGCTAGTGTTTCAAGTGTTCACGTTTCAGTGATTATCCCTAGTGGGACGAGTGCGGTTGGCTAGGCCACAATTTTTACCGCAAAAGTTTGTTTAATTCGAGTGAAATTCTCGTTTTCATCGTAACACGTGGCGCATTGTCCGATTATCGTGCGCAGCACCCCGCACACCGCGCCGCTCGCGCGGCCGTGATCGGCTTTTTCCAGTGAGTACCCAAGCTCATCGTCGTCGACAGCAGCAGCCCACCGAGAGAAGAGCAGAGAGCGTTCCGCCGCACACCAACGTCGGCGCTCAGCAGCAGCTCGCCTCCTCCCAGTGCGGGCGATCCGATCGCTTGGACCTGTCGTCGTTGAGCCTGTGGCTAAACAGAGTGCACAAAGATAAGTACATAAAGTTACCCCTCGTTGTTCCCCCCTCTCCACTGACTCTTTGATTAGATTTAATTTGGTACATAAGCAGTTTTTTCTCACTTTTCCTGTAGCGTTAATTTTGTCCCTTGTTTTTTGATTATTTCTCGTCCCCGTGATAGTTTCAGTTTAAGGTTTTTGAGTGCCCCGTGGTGGTAGTTAACTACCACAATGGGCGATGATGACGATGGCGGGGGTACGTCGTACCGCATCAACGAAGCTTTGTTATTGGCATCGGATTGCTCGAGCCAACAAGGCGATATAAATGCTAACCCCTTTGATTCCCTTCACCGTGGTGCTTCTCCAATGGACACCAACAGTAAATCTGTTTCGACGTCCCCCCGCCTCAAGGCCTACCCTCCCGACTTTGGCGGGCCATATGTTGTTTTCTTCCGACCCAAAGGCAAACGTTTGAACACCGTTCAAATCAGCAAGGATCTGACTAAGCGGTATTCTTCCGTTGTCTCCATTGACATGGTCGGTACAGCTAAGCTTCGGGTGACAGTAGGCGACCGAAAACACGCTAATGAGATTGTGGCCTGCGAGTTGTTTACTCTTGAGTACTTCGTTTACCTTCCGAGCGCGTCGATAGAGATTTCGGGGAAGGTCGCCGACGCATCTTTGACCTGCGAAACGATCATGCAAGGCTGTGGTCGTTTCCATAACCCTTCTCTACCTCCTGTCCAGATACTGGATTGCCGGCAACTGCATTCGGTATCCCAGGAGGGCGAGAAGAAGGTTTACACACCATCTGAAGAATTTTGCGTGACCTTCTCCGGATCTGCATTACCAGATCTGCTGGTGATTGGCAAACTTCGGCTACCTGTGAGGCTGTATGTACCGAAGGTAATGAATTGCATCAATTGCAAGCAGCTGGGCCACACCGCCCAGTACTGCAGCAATAAACCTCGCTGTGCAACATGCGGCGAGAGACATGTGGACGGTGCGTGTAAAACACCGCCCAAATGTGTTTATTGTGGTAGCGACCATCCACATGATCTGATTGCTTGCCCAAGGTACATACAGCAGAAAAAACATCAAAAACGGTCGTTGCAGCAGCGATCACGGCGAAGCTACGCCGAAATGCTGAAAAAAGCTGCCCCGACCGTTGAATCGCGTAACATCTACTCGTCTTTATCTCTCGATGATCAAGGCTCTGACTCTGAGGTCGGGGACGGGGTTCCCTTTGTTTTCAAGGGTGAAACGAGGAAACGGATGAGGCTCCAGAGACCCACCAAAAAACCTCGGAATCTGCCTAGCAGTGACCCCCAACCCACCGTGACAAATTCTAGGAGTGTTAAGAAAGGCGCCAAACGTTCACCTCCTGGATTCAAAATCCAAGATGAACGAGACTTTCCTTCGCTCCCGGGTACATCAAAAATCCCAGATGTCCCAATTTTTTCGACTTCTCAGCCAGAGGGACAGCATTCAGAGAACCAGGAACAACCCCTTGGTGCTCCGATGTTTACGCTTTCTGGCATCGTAGACATCATCCTAAACTTCTTTAATGCTTCTGACTCAGTGAAGAGCATTGTCAAAGCACTTCTTCCTTGTGTGTCTCCTCTTTTGAAGCAGTTGGCTTCTAAAATGCCCCTCCTTGCGACATTCGTATCTTTCGATGGCTAATTTAACTACCGAGGTCGAAGATATGATTTCTGTGCTACACTGGAACTGTCGTAGTATCGTACCAAAATTAGACGCTTTCAAATTTTTAATTAACAATTTACAATGCGATGTTTTTGCGCTATCCGAAACATAGCTGACACCCGATGTAACCTTACCTTTTTCCGATTTCAACATTATCCGTCTTGATCGGTCCGACTCGTACGGAGGGGTGCTTTTAGGGATCAAAAAGCAGCACTCATTTTACAGAGTCGATTTTCAACCGATGACAGGCATCGAAGCCGTCGCATGTGAGGTGACTATCCGAGGTAAAACCCTCAGTGTTGCCTCCATATATCTTCCACCGAGAACTGCGATATCTCGCAGGGATCTCGCCCACATCTGCTCGGTTATGCCCGAGCCTCGGCTGCTCATGGGAGATTTCAACTCCCATGGTACAGGCTGGGGGGAACTGTACGATGACAGCCGTTCAACTTTGATATATGACCTCTGCGACGACTTCAACATGACAATTTTGAACACCGGAGAAGTTACACGAATGGCACCTCCAGCTAAAGATGGCAGTCCTAGAGACAGCCGATTAGACCTCTCAATCTGTTCGAGCTCACTATCGCTGGAGTGTACATGGAAGGTTATCCAGGATCCCCATGGTAGTGATCATCTTCCGATCGTTGTTTCTATTTCCAATGGTTCACGTCAACCTCCATCTATCGACATTTCCTACGACCTCACGAAACACATTGACTGGGGAAAGTACGCGGAAGCAATTATCGACGGTGAGCAATCGGTAGAAATTCTTCCACCGCGGGAAGAGTATCAGTTTCTATCAGAACTGATCATCAGTAGCGCGCTTCAGGCACAACGTCGGCCAGTTCCAGGTCCATCGGCTCGCAGGAAACCCCCCAATCCGTGGTGGGATAGCGAGTGTACAGAAATCTATCGCGAGAAATCCGCTGCGTTCAAAGAGTTTCGGAAACGCGGTTCGGTCGAAAACTTCAAGCGGTACGTTTCCCTTGAAAGCAAGTTCAAAAACTTGATCAAGGCGAAGAAAAGCGATTACTGGCGTCGGTTCGTCGAGGGTTTATCGCGCGAGACATCAATGAGAACTCTTTGGAACGTCGGGAGAAGAATGCGTAACGCGTCGTCGGTAAACGAGGATCGAGAAAGCTCTCCTCGGTGGATTCTCAAGTTCGCAAAAAAAGTTTGTCCAGATTCCGTACCCGTGGAGCGAATAATTCGTGATGCTTCCGAGGATAGGGACGACATGGATAGGCCGTTTTCGATGGTTGAATTCTCACTTGCTCTTCTTTCATGTAACAATTCCGCTCCAGGAATGGATCGAATTAAGTTCAACTTGCTTAAAAACCTTCCCGACGTCGCTAAGAGGCGCTTGTTGAACTTGTTCAATCAGTTCCTGGATAACAACATCGTTCCGGATGATTGGAGACAAGTGAGAGTGATAGCTATTCAAAAACCCGGGAAACCCGCGTCGGATCATAATTCGTACCGTCCAATCGCGATGTTGTCTTGTCTACGGAAGTTGTTGGAGAAGATGATTCTCTTTCGACTGGACAAATGGGTTGAATCGAATGGCATGTTGTCTGATACACAATTTGGTTTCCGCAGAGGCAAAGGAACGAACGACTGTCTTGCGTTGCTTACTTCAGAAATTCAGCTTGCCTTTGCTCAAAAGCAGCAAATGGGCTCAGTGTTTTTGGATATTAAGGGAGCTTTTGATTCAGTTTGTGTCGATGTTCTCTCCGACAAACTACACGAAAGTGGCCTTTCACCAATTTTGAACAACTTTTTGTATAATTTGCTGTTTGAGAAGCAGATGAGTTTTGCTCATGGCGACTTGACAGTTTCACGAATTAGCTACATGGGTCTCCCCCAGGGTTCATGTCTAAGCCCCCTTCTTTACAATTTTTATGTTAGAGACATAGATGATTGTCTCATGGAAAATTGCACGTTAAGACAGCTTGCGGATGACTGTGTTGTTTCTATAACGGGATCAATAGCAGTCGATCTGCAAGGACCACTACAGGATACTTTGGACAATTTGTCTACTTGGGCTCTTAAGCTGGGTATCGAATTCTCTCCGGAGAAAACTGAGATGGTTGTCTTTTCTAAAAAACACAAACCGGCAAAGTTTCCGCTCCATCTGATGGGTAAGACAATCACTCATAGCATGTCTTCTCAATATCTCGGCGTCTGGTTCGACTCCAAATGCACCTGGGGGAAGCACATTGTGTATCTGATACAGAAATGCCAAAAGCGAATCAACTTTATGCGAACTATTACCGGAACATGGTGGGGAGCACATCCGGAAGATCTGATCAGGCTGTACCAAACAACCATTCTGTCGGTTTTAGAATACGGTAGCTTCTGTTTTCAATCCGCGGCGAAAACACACTTGCTGAAGCTTCAACGGGTTCAGTACCGTTGTCTTCGGATCGCGTTAGGATGCATGAACTCAACTCACACTATGAGTTTAGAGGTACTCGCTGGTGTACAGCCTCTGACAGACCGCTTTGCGGAGTTATCGTTCCGGTTCCTCATCCGATGCGAGGTTGTGAATCCATTGGTCATAGAAGATTTCGAAAAGCTGCTCGAACAGAACCCTCAAACTCGTTTTATGAGTGTGTACTACTGGTACATGACGCTGGAGGTAAGCCCATCTCCGGTTAACACCAATCGTGACAACTTCTCAAACTTCGACAGCTCCTCAGTGGATTTTGATCTCTCTATGAAGGATGAGATCACCGGTATTCCGGAATCTATTCGTTCCGTAGGTATTCCACAGATCTTTGCAAGTAAGTTCGGGCATGTTAGTGGGGACAGACAGTTCTTCACAGACGGTTCGAAAATCGATGACCAAAATGGTTTCGGTGTCTACAACGAATTTCATAGCGCCACCTACATGCTTCAAAAGCCATGTTCGGTATACATTGCTGAGCTAGCGGCTATATACTACACCTTAGAGTACATTCGCACTCTTCCACCTGAGCACTACTTCATTTTTACCGACAGTCTAAGCTCTCTGGAGGCTGTTCGGTCAATGAAACCGATGAAGCACTCAGCGTACTTCCTGAATGGAATACGCCAAGTCTTGAGTGCTTTGTCCAAACGCTAATACATCATCACCATAGCTTGGGTCCCTTCACATTGCTCAATTCTGGGCAATGAGAAAGCGGACTCTCTGGCTAAGGTGGGCGCTAGCGGAGGCGATATTTACGAGCGTCAAATCGCCTTCGACGAATTTTTTGCATTGGCCCGTCAGGAGACCTTGATCAGCTGGCAACACAAATGGAGAGATGGAGAGATGGATAGATGGTTGCACTCCATCACCACAGGTGTCGAAGAAGCCATGGTTCAAAGGGTTGGATTTGAGCCGCGATTTCATTCGTGTAATGTGTCGGCTGATGTCCAACCACTATTTGTTGAATGCACATACCTTCCGTATTGGGCTCTCAGAAAGCAATCTCTGTGTCTGTGGCGTAGCTTACCAGGATATCGAACATGTCGTGTGGGGATGCAATGAGTATCGTGAGGTCAGATCTGAGCTACATGAAATTCTCCGGGTCCGAGGAAAACAACAGAAACCCGTTAGAGAAGTGTTGGCAGGACTTGGTTTGGAATACATGAACCTGATTTACCAGTTTTTGAAACGTGTTGATGTCAGAGTTTGATGTAGTACGTTCCTTGTTTTCGTTGTCCACCCTTTGGTTTTGTTGTTCGCCCCTGTCTGTCGTAACCCCCGTTCCGTTTGTCCACTTCTTGTCGTTGTCTACCGATAAAGTCCTCTCTTTTTTGTTCCATTTCAGATAAGGACATTTTGCCCCATCAATGTTTTTAGTATAAGTTAGCAAATAATTTAGTTTAAGACCCCTAAATCCCTCCTTTCCAATTTAATTTTATTTTTTTTTTATCCCTAACCTCGAAACAGCCGCGAGTACTTCGGCTCCCCAAACTAACATAGCATTAAGGCAGTAAATATTGTTAAATGTAAAATATATTGTAAAAAAAAAAAACAACAAATGATTTCGGCTCAGTTATGCCCATGAGGCGCCCGAGCCTTCCAAATAAACGAATAAGTAAAAAAAAATAAGTGTACTGGAAAGGCTATATGTTCACTCCAAAAATAACTTTTTGATAGAAGGCCCGGAGGGTCAAATCACATATACCAATTTATAAAATTACATAAAATAGTCGTCGTATTGAATTTTGGCATGTCGTTTATGATTTTCTGGTTACCAGTTTTGGACGAAGACCGGCATTCATCCCCATTCAAACTATAGTCATATTGCAGACCTTGTGAAACAGCGCACAGCTTGGGTTTTCTGATTACAAATTTTGAATTATGGACATATTTTCATACAAAATAAGCCCATAATGCAAGAATTAAAAATCCTATAAAATAGGCACTAACTTGACTACTGGGCCATTATCTTGGACTTTGGACCGTTATCTTGGATACTCTGGTGGACTCCGAACATATTTCCCATAACAAATACACTTATTTTACATATTTTTAGAGCTCAAAATTCCTTAAAACAGCCACCATCTTCTGTTGACGCGATCAAATTCTTATTTTTCCATTCAACGTTGACCCATCCTGCTTTAAATTTACACCTTAGGAATCTGAAATGGTACGATTTGATGAGATCGCTTTAGTTTTGTCTATATTTTGTTCTCATATATGAGAACTTAGACCTATACGTCACTGTTGTTCATACCCAATATTTATCTGGCCATTAAACAAAGCCACGATTTAATTTTTCACATGAACGTTGGTTCTGATACACAACAGCTAGTCTCTAATGTGATCTAAGGCTATTTTCTTGCTAACCGTTCATTACATTATCAAAAAATCTGCAATCTGATGTGTCGTATGTATGGGTTTGGTTCATTTTTATATTTGGTAATTTCCGGTGGGATAGCCGGATCTGATTCCATGAGTCATGGACCATGACACTACCGGTTGTCCCAATTATGGTCTGAGAATATTTTATTGCTATTTATTAACCTTTATCTAATCACCGCGATTTGATATATCGCATGAATGGGTTTGCTTCACTTTTACTTCTAACCACTTTCGAAGCCACAGCTGAACCCGCAACACTACCGGGAATCTAATGTGGTCTGACCCTGTTTTCCATCAGGTTGTCGATAAGACGTGATCAGTCTTGTTAGAGATCACAGTCATTTGAACCTTTTCGTCGATATTCGGCCTCCTTTGTCTCCGACATTCGCAACACAAGCAATCAAACTACTGTTCGAAACAAAAATGTCAAACGGATGCACTTCACCACGATAGCGGCTTCGGGAGACGGTTCGGCTTTTGTTATTCCTGTCTTCTTCCATAATAAGAGCTATGTTGCCCATCTGTGTGTCGTATTCAATGCAACATGCAATAATAAACTAATATTAACATTCATAATCGGAATTGGCTGAAAATCTGCGTAAAGCTAGAATTAGACACATGTCATCGTGTCAGATGACATTGATTTGACCCCTTCTTATGTTTATTGATCTTCGTTCTACTGCTCGTGTTGTGTGTAGGTAAGAGGTAACGATAGCGCACGAATGTAACAAAGCCGACTGACACCCGACTGCGGCAACGAAATGAAGGTAGTAAAAAGTGTCGAATGTTTACAAGACTGGTCGTGATTTGATGTACCGCATCCATGGGTTTGGTTAAATTTTACATTTTACTACCCGGATCTGATTCCAGGTAACTACCGGCTGAACCAAATATGGTCTAACATTATTGTCTTGTTAACTGCTCATCGGTTAACCAAAAACGCTGCAAATTGAAGGTGTCACATACAGGGTTTGACAATTTCGACGGGACTCTCGGAACCAATTCCGGAACACTAACTGTTGTCTTTAGTGTGACGTAAGGCTATTTTATAGCTAACTGTTCATCAGGTTATCGCAAAAGCCACGATTTGATGTGTCACATGCCTGGATTTGGTGTACTTTTACATTTGGCCTCATCCCGCCACTCAAAACCGATTCCGAAACACTTGCTGGCCGTTCATTAGGTAATCTAAAAAGCCGCTATTTGATGTGACGCATGTACGGGTTTGTTTCTCTTCCAGATTTAAACACCTCGGCGGGAACCCCGGAACGGGTTCCGGAACACTACTGGTTCAGATATGGCCTGAGATGGTTTTCCTGCTCATTGTCCATCAGGTCATCGAAAATGCCGTGGTTTGATGTGTCGCATGTATGGGTTTATTTCAATTGTATATTTGGCCACTTCCAGCGGGACGCCTAGAACCGGTTCCGGAACGCTACCGGTTCAGATATGGTCTGAGATGATTTTCCTGCTCAGTATCCATCAGGTTATCGAAAATGCCGTGGTTTGATGTGCCGCATGCATGGGTTTGGTTCAATTGTATAATTGGCCACTTCCAGCGGGACGACTAGAACCGGTTCCGGAACAATACCGGTTCAGATATGGTCTGAGATGGTTTTCCTGCTCATTGTCCATCAGATCATCGAAAATGCCGTGGTTTGATGTGTCGCATGCATGTGTTTGGTTCAATAGTATTTTTGACCACTTCCAGAGGAACGCCAAGAACCGGTTCCGGAACACTACCGGTTCAGATATGGTCTGAGATGATTTTCCTGCTCATTGTCCATCAGGTCATCAAAAATGCCGTGGTTTGATGTGTCGCTTGCAAGGGTTTGGTACAATTGTATATTTGGCCACTTCCAGCGGGACGCCCAGAACCGGTTCGGGAACACTACCGGTTCAGATATGGTCTGATACTATTTTCCTGCTTACCGCTCATCAGGTTATCGAAAATGCCGTGGTTTGATGTGTCTCATGCATGGGTTTGGTTCACTTTGATATTTGCCATTTCCGGCGGGACACCCGGAACCGGTTCCGGAACACTACCGGTTCAGATGTGGTCTTAGACTATTTTTCTGCTTACCGCTCATCAAGTTATCGAAAATGCCGTGGTTTGATGTGTCGCATGCATAGGTTTGATGCATTTTCATATCTGGTCCCTTCCTGGGGTACCGTTCCGGAACACCTAAATGGCCATATCTCCGGAACGGCTGAACCGATCCGAACCATTTTCAATAGGAAACAATGGGACCAGATTCCGCGTCGAATGAACCATCGGTCATTGAAATCGGATGAGGTTTACTGCCAAAAAGTGATGTGAGTTTTTTTGTACACACACATACAGACACACACACACGCACACACATACACACACACATACACACACACACAGACATCACCTCAATTCGTTGAGCTGATTCGATTGGTATATGTGATTTGACCCTCCGGGCCTTCTATCAAAAAGTCATTTTTGGAGTGAACATATAGCCTTTCCAGTACACTTAGTGTACGAGAAAGGCAAAAAGAAATTATAATAGGGTTCCTAAAGGTATCTGAGCTATGTTTGGCCATTTATCTGGATTTTCTCTTATGAATAATTCGAAATCAAAAGTTTCATAATTTTTTGGTGCAGTATTTGAAAATATGCGATTTTCTCTAAAAACCCTTGAAAGTTCTTATCGAGTGGAAACACTTTTCCGTGACTTCAAGCTGCTACAAAAAGTTTCTCTAAGACTAACCAGAGTGCAAGAAAGATTAAGCTTTTGAGTAATTGTACATCAATATACATTTCAATTGTTCACAAATTTATTTACTTTTTCACAATGATTATACAATTATACATACTTTTGTTGATTACGATTATATTTTGGAAACAAATGTCTTATACTTATTTGCATCAGTTCACTGCTATCATGAAAAAGAGAAGATGATGAATTCTGGAGATGTTTGGGAGTTGAGGCTAGTTTTGAAAACCGAGTGTCCTGGAAACTGTAACTTTCCATATCTTTATGTTTGGTTTTACTGAAGATATTAAGATTTATTGCTACAGTTGCTCCCAAGAGACTAATCTTTAAATAATCTGAATTTTGAAATACTCGTCGATCCCGTGCAATCTCAAATAAAGTTGCTGCATGTTTTAGTAGATTTTTAACTGAACGCTTAGTTCTTAAACTTGTATAAATGTTTTCAATTTGGATGAAAGTTTAAAATATATGTACTATCTGAACGAGATGTCATTTACGCTAGCAATTTGACATTTGAGTCAAATATCAAATTAAATGTTCGAATAATTTTCTATTTGTCGGAGTTTTGGAGAAGTTCAGAAATCAGAAGCTTTCAATATTAGGTCTAAAATAATACATAAGATTAAGAAAAAAAAAAGTAAATGTATGATTCATTTTTATTCGAAATTTTGATTCTGGGGGCCCCCTTTTTAGGGTTTGCCCCGGGCCCCCCGAGGCCTAAATCCGGCACTGGTTAGAAGTAAAAGTGAAGCAAACCCATTCATGCGATATATCAAATCGCGGTGATTAGGTAATGGTGAATAAATAGCAATAAAATATTCTCAGACCATAATTGGGACAACCGGTAGTGTCATGGTCCATGACTCATGGAATCAGATCCAGCTATCCCAACGGAAATTACCAAATATAAAAATGAACCAAACCCATACATACGACACATCAGATCGCAGATTTTTTGATAATCTAATGAACGGTAAGCAAGCAAATATCCTTAGATCACATTAGAGACTAACTGTTGTGTAGCAGAACCAACGTTCATGTGAAAAATTAAATCGTTGCTTTGTTTAATGGCCTGAAAAACATTAGGTATGAACAACAGTGACGAATAGGTCTAAGTTCTCATATAAGGCATTGTCCACTTAGAATCCGGACGGACAAAATCACGTATATCTCAGGGATGGAATAACAAACATAAAAGGTGAAGCCCTCAAAACAAACATTTTTTATTGTAGTTTCATGGAAAAATTACATTGAAATTATTATTTTTTATTTCAAATACATTTTTCCACTTTTTCCGTGTTGACTTCCTTGAAATTCTGCACAACGGTGGTAAATTTTAGAATCAACCCCTTCGGCATGTTAGTCCAACAATCAGGTCGTCTATGCATTTTCCTGAGTGACTTGATTAGTCCGATTAGGATTCCGAAGAAAAAAATCAAAAAGTTTTTCTTATTGCGAAATGAGAGGCAATTTGGTGAATAGAGTGAACGCAAAATTTGAGTGTTTTTTCGTTGATAAACACTACCCATCCATGACGAAACCACTGTACGGCTCCGGCTTCCGTGACAGATCATCGAAATAGATAAAACCTCTATAGATCCCTTGTGTGCGTTTTTGAAAAGCAGAACGCGGTTATTGAGGCTGTCATCCTTGAATAAATTTGTTCTCATCATCTTGTTTTTAAAAAACGATGCCCAGAGTTCGTGCATCTTGCCAAATCTTCGAATTCCAAGCAGATTAATCAATGCACCCAAGCTTTATTCATCTGGGGACACTTATTTATGCCATGATTAACAAGATCTATGCACAAAACACATAATGGTTTTGGAGATATTAACATTTTTTGGACTGCCGTACCTGACCACGCTAAATTTTCAACGTGTTTGTGCAAGATTTTTTTTCCTTCTCTTGTCTTCAATCTAAATTATCTTCTCACTCGTTGCAAGAAAATCGATAAAATTTTCACCGTTAAACGAGGACTAGTGTAAGATAAGACTGCTGTAAAAGAATGTAGATTGTGATCATTGAGAGCGTCCCTAGAAAATATGCCATGCGTCCGGATTCTAAGTGAACAATGCTTTATGAGAACAAAATATAGACAAAACTTGAGCGATCTCATCAAATCGTACCATTTCAGATTCCTAAGGTGTAAATTTATAGCAGGACGGGTCAACGTTGAATGGAAAAATAAGAATTTGATCGCGTCAACAGAAGATGGTGGCTGTTTTAAGGAATTTTGAGCTCTAAAACTATGTAAAATAAGTGTATTTGGAATGGGAAATAGGTTCGGAGTCCACCAGAGTATCCAAGAAAGCGGTCCAAAGTCCAAGATAATGGCCCAGTATTCAAGTTAGTGCCTATTTTAAAAAAATTTTTAATTCTTGCATTATGGGCATATTTTGTATGAAAATATGTCCAGAATTCAAAATTTGTAATCAGAAAACCCAAGCTGTGCGCTGTTTCACAAGGTCTGAGTTTGAATGGGGAAGAATGCCGGTCTTCGTCCAAAACTGGTAACCAGAAAATCATAAACGACATGCCAAAATTCAATACGGCGACTATTTTATGTAATTTTTGGTACAGAGTCCAAAAATGAATACCAGAACATCCAAGATGGTGTCTCAACGTTCAAAATGGCGGCTAGTTTAGTTGGGGTAGATATCCGGAGTCATAAAATGATGACCGGAAAATTTAAAATGACGTTTCAAAATTTTGCGGCTTCATGAGACTTGTTTGGTTTGAGTTTTGGATCGTTGTCTGAATATTGGATGTTATGCTAATATAAAATGTATCCATATTGAGTAGATTTAGCAAGCAGTTTTCATTTTGTATTTATAGCAATGTCGTCAACATGTCGCTCGAGTTTTGTTGAAAGGATATTTTAAAGCACGAGAAAGGCACCATCACCGCTAGGTGGATTAATTAGGGTTTTTCTTCATAAGCTCGTGATATGGGTCCAGTGGGTAATGATTGATTACTGAAAAAATAAAAGTGCCCAAAATAGGACTCCTGCCGAAATAGTTCCACTTCCCTAGTTAGAGTTCTGTTATATTTTTGTTAGAAATTTCTAGTCGGGAATAATTGATTTCTTGAAAATACTCGATATCCATCCATTTTTGTAATTCTTTAGATCACCAAAAGATTTAGAACAAAACGCTTGTGCTAGACCCCTGTAGACTGCTATTTATCAATTTCGATTACATCTTCAAGAATATAAGCACCTACACTTAAACGGCACTTCTTAGCATCGTTCTCTTTGTTTTAAGCAATGTCGCGAACAGAGCACGAAACAGTCGAAGAAATTTTTATTTCCACTTAAAATGGCTGTATCAGAAGCCATCTTCTACAACCGAAGCAAAGTGCACAAGTAGCCTGTCGATAAGCGGTTGTACAAGTGTACACCGAGCAAAAGCAAGTTGGAAAATGATTCTGTTTGCAAATACACTTTCCAATCCCCTCGGCACTAATCCAATTTTTATTTCGATCACACTACGTGCAGTGCATCCACCACGATAGGTACGGAGTCATCCGAAAGGGCCGCAGTAAGAAAGACTCGGGATTCGGTTTAATTTCGCTGATGTCGAGTGCCTTTTTACGCCCTAGAGTTCCGACTCTTCTAGGTGGAAATAAAAGGATTTTCACGTACAATAGCGAATGCATTTCCCCATTTGTTTTGTGTGTTGGGATAGCGTAGTGCCCTCTTCAGCAGTCGCCATTCATGTGAATGTGAGCATCTCGCGCGAAGAGGTGAGCGTATCCTGGAAAATTTGCTTCAGCTGCCTGAAATGTGGCAACAAAGTGCATCTTCTTGCAGGTGAGGAGTTGTGCCCCAGCAGCGTGTCAAGGAGCATACGAATCCGGGCAAATATTCGAAGTAACACATTGACGTGCGAACATGCATTATCGTTGTTTGAAGTGCTTAACCGAAGACGAGTGAAGGCAATACATTATTCAGCAAAGCAAACTAATTTCGCTTGAATCAACAAATCAGTGCCTCACTACGGTTCTGACTGTCACCGAGCTCAGCGGGATGCACATGAAACGCGAATGACTCTTCGCATTGAATAGCGCTCCCGGGTGATTGCAGCAGCGTGCACCACTATGTAGTGCAAAGAAAAGTGCAATGTTCACGCTAAAACTGCTCAGCACTAAAATGTGTAAGACCTACTCATAAGTGCATAATTTCCAGACCACACAAAAATGTGTAGCAGTTACACATTCTCAAAAAACAGCTCGTACGCTCTTCTAGATGCGAAATGTTGATTTTTTTTTGTTTTCCAAGGTCACTAGTAATCCTACTGTAAAGCTGTGTCTTATTTTACAACACTCGGCGGTGATATCGATTAAGAACGACGTTATGCGTTGAGGTCCGAAGACCAAATTGAACTGATTTATTCGGCCTGGGAAGACCCCTTTTATAGGGCCAGCCAGACTGCCAAAAGTATATCATACAATGTGTTTACATAGAACCTTATGGAAGTTTCCTGGAGTGATTTATGCTTAGGTCAGCGGACGACGCGTCGTCGTCGTCTCGATCGAACCGTCGTATGCTCATATCGATTTGGCGAGCGATACATTGTTGTAATTAATTTGCAAACGTAAGCGTTGGGATACGAACGATAGCACGTTCGTCGCGTATGTAGAATTGGCTCGTTTTGCACTACACCTTTCCCCTTTTTCAGAAGAATGGCGTAACTATTCTGATCAAGCATCACTTAAAGAATCTTTTACAATATATTTTGTTACATTTTTATGATTCGGTTTTTATGTACTTGTATTTCTTTTTTGTTGGAAATATCGATTATTTTACAATGTATATTGTCAACTTCTTTAATTTTGAATGGACCTATAAAATGTGGCTCAAGCTTTTTCCTATTTTCGTTTGATAAATACACCAAATCTCCTACAGAAACATCTATTGGATTTAAGTTATTATTCAAATTTTGTGTTCGTTTGATTTTTTGTTCTATTAAAATTTTCCTAGCTATTTCGCTTGATTTTTGCAGTTTGAATTTTAACTCTGTGTAGTATTCGTCCAAATTATATATCGGTTCTGGTGTAACTTTTTGCATATCCTGAGGAAGTTTGGCTTTTCTACCGAATACAAGTTCAAAAGGTGTATATTCGGTATCGGTGTGAGCAGTAGTGTTATAGGTAAATTCATAAAATTTAGTCCACTCATCCCAATCATTGTGGTGTACGTTGGAAAAATTTCGTAGGTATTCGTTTAAACACCTATGATTTCTTTCTAGTGCTCCAATGGATTGTGGATGGTAAGCAGTTGAGAATGTTTGTTTAAAATTAAGTATTTTACTAATCTGCTTAAGTACTTCGTTCTTGAACTCTGTACCTTGGTCAGATTTTAACTCTAAAAATGATCCATAGATAAGTATAAAATTCTGCACCAAAGCTCTCGCAATGGTATCAGCTTCCTTATTTTCTAATGGTATAATTACAACATATTTGGTTAAATCGTCTTGCAATGTTATGCAATAACGATTGTTTTTCGCAGTTCTTGGTAACGGACCTACTGTGTCAATCGAGATAATATCGAATGGTTTACAAGGTGTAGTTGTTACCAAAGATTCTTCTTTTGTCCGTTTTGTTACTTTGTTCATTTTACAAAGTTTGCAGGCCTTTACAAACTTCGTAATCGAACTTCTCATGCCTTTCCAAAAGTAAAGGTCTCTGAGTTTGAGATAAAGCCGGTTTTGTCCAATATGACCACCTGTTGGAGTCATATGGAAGTCATGTAGGATGTTATTGATCTCTTCAGAATTCGTCAATTCTTTCGGAGGGCGATATAGTATTAGTTCGAATTTACGGATGACGTCTAGAGCGATCCGTTTAAAATCTTGTAGTGGTATATGTTTTAAAATATCTTCTTGTGTCGACATTGCAATTTTTCTATTTTCCAATATTTTATTCATCTCTGAAAGAGCAAACTCTAGCGTCTGACTTTCATTTTCGTGAATAATATCTCTTTCAAGCGTTATTAAAGTTTTGCGCATATTTTCATTCATTAATTTTATAATAATCATTCCATTTTGCATGCATATTTTCATTTTATTCAATTTTTTAATGTCTGCCGGCGATTCTGTTTCATAGACAAGAAGGTGATCAAGCTTCTTTTTTTGTGAAACAGTTTTTGTTTTGTCAATTTTGTGTTGATTTTTGGTCATAGATCTAGTATGGACCATGAGAATTGATTTTGATTTAATATCATCTGAAGTTATAATTCTGGATAATGCATCTGCACCAACATTATTACTTCCTTTGATATATTGTATTTCGAAGTCATAATCTTCAAGATCTAAACGCATCTGGGTTAACTTTTTGGTAGGTTCTTTCATACCAAAGAGATACACCAGAGGGCGATGATCTGTTCTGATCATGAATCTTCTTCCATACAGATATGGTTTGAAATGATCGATGGCCCAGTGTATGGCAATCATTTCTTGTATTATTGTATGTTTTTTCGTGTCTGCATTGCTAAATGCTTTACTGGCATAAGCAATGGGTAAGTCATTTCCGTCAAAATTTTGTGACAACACCGCACCGCATCCAATGTTCGAAGCATCCGTTGTCAATACGAATTGTTTTGTAAAATCAGGATATTTAAGAATTGGTGGGTTTAATAATTTTTCCTTAAGAGCTTCAAAAGCTGCCTGACAATCATTTGACCACGTAAACTTTATATCCTTCTTTAATAAATTGTTTAACGGCCTAGCAAGTTGCGCAAAATTTGGCACAAACTTCCTATAATAATTACAAAAGGCCACAAACCTACGAACGTCATCTGCGTTAGTTGGTTTGGGATATTTTTTTATTACATCAAATTTTGAATTATCTGGGAGAATTCCATTATCTGAAATTTTATGGCCTAAGTAAGTTACTTCTGCCTTAAAAAATTGACATTTTTCGGGATTGAGTTTCAAATTATACTGTCTCAATCTTTCAAAAACTCGCTTTAAATTGTTAAGATGATGATTTATAGAGCATCCTATGACAACTATATCATCAATGTATACGAATGCACATTCAGGTGTTAAACCTGCCATGGCAATCGTCATCATGCGCTGGAAACTATTTGGGCTTATATTGAGTCCAAATGGTAAGCGCGTAAAAGCATAATGCCCAGAGGGTGTTGAAAATGCCGTATATTTTCTGGAATCAAAATCTAGAGGAATTTGATGAAATCCTGCCATCAAATCCAGAGTACTGAAGTATTTAGCTCTACCTAGTTGATCCAAAATAGTATCGATTCTAGGTAGGGGAAATCTGTCAGCCAAAATTTTTTTATTCAGCTGTCTGAAATCGACAACTAGTCTCCATTTTTTCTCACTGCTGCTCGACTTTTTGGGTACCAACAGAATTGGTGAATTGTAGGCCGAGACTGAGTGTTCAATCACATCATTTTTCAACAAATTTTGGACTTGAGATTCAATCTCCTCATTGTGCGCGTGTATATTCCTATAATTTGGGATGTATACAGGCACGTTATCTGAAAGTTCTATATTTTGTGAATAGAAGTTGTTAGTAGTGAGGTTATCTTCTCCTAACGCAAAAATATCATTGTATTCGTGAATTAAATTTTCAAAAGGTTCCTTGGCTGATGCTGGTAGTTCTGAAACATTAATTTTTGATCTTATTTGATCAGTTCGGTCGGAAATATTACCGTTTTTATTGACATTTGCTACGATAAAATTCTTCAGAGGTTTCATCATAGGCTTAAAATCTTTTATAAGTACTGCTTTATCAGTAGTATTTATAAATTTAACGTATTTTGTTGATGGTGACGTCAATGTATTGCCACAGAAAATCCCTGGTTGGATTTCTTCGGCACACACTAACATATCTTCATTCAAATTTAAATCATTTATTTTTCTTACAACTTCGCAACGTTCAGGAAGTATGAATCCTCCATTGAAGTTGTCTTCAATGGGAATGTTAACTTCCTCATTATTGCATCGAATGTTCAAAATCCAGGATTCATAATCAATACTGCATTTAAATGCAGTTAAAAAGTCTCGTCCCAATATCCCATCAGTAAATATTGGAAAATTTTCTTCAACTATTTGGAACTCATGTTCCAATGTAATGGTATTTTGGAATGTTAGTTGTGTCACAGCTGATGCAACAGTTTCAATTTTATTTTCTGATATTCCAGAGATCATACATCTTCGATCTCGATTTATCAGTTGATCATGCAATATATTATTTAATTTGAATATAGAAACGTCAGCACCTGAATCGACCATAAAGGTACATGTAGAATTTGATATTCCAATATGTGCCTTTATGAAATTTGATGCTGATGGGTTTATTGTGAAAAGCGTTGAATTTGGCCTAAAAAATTTTGTGGCTGTTGAGTGTTTTGATGTTGCGTTGTTGGTTGTGGAGCGTTTGTTGCTTGTTGGGGTAACTGAGGTGTCTGACCACTTTCACTGTTCGTATAATAAATACGGGACTGAGAATGTCCTCTATATGGTCTTCTACCACGTGAAGAATAGAAATTTGCACTATGTCCTCGGTTTTGATATCGGCCTTGGAAATTTCCACGAGAATTGCCTCTGAAATTTCCACGATAGTTACCTCTGTTTCCTCTATAGTGGCCTCTGTCGAAAAAACTTCTATCTCCTCTGATGTGTCCACGATGTACTTGACCTCGTTGGACAAACATCAGTTGAGAGTGGTTGGCATTAGAAGAACTTTTCTCATTTTCTACAGTTTTCTCGATGGCCGCAGACAAGGTTTTAAATTCTGCTGCCTTTAATAAGATTTTTGTTTCTGGGTTTTTCACTCCTGTGTAAAGAGCTTTTACCCCTTGTTTAATTGCCATTTTTTGGGCTGTATCAACTGGTATTTTCTCAGCAATGTATGCTCTTTCGAGCTGCTGAGTGAGTTTCTCGACGCTATCTGTAAATTTGTTAATGTCTCCTATTTGTTTCAAATCTTGAAGCTTTGCAACAAAAACATCAGGTGATGTTTTTGATGTACATTTTGCTTCTAATTCATTGATTATCTCATCGAAATTTCGTGGATTTTCACCTACTGCTGCTCTTGCTTTTCCAGATAGTTTCGATAGTACTACCTGTACGGCTGCAACGGTATTATCATTAGTCAGAATTGTCTTTCCTGCTTTAAGAGCAGAGATAAAGCTTGATAAATTATCATTTGATCCATCGTATGATGGAATCAAAGATGAGATTGTTTTGATTGTTTCAATAATATTAGCCATTTCTTCCTCCTGATATTCTTCTTCTAACTCTTCTTTTTCCCCTTCTACTCTGTCTTCTTCTTCTACTTCTTCTTCTTCTTCTTTTTCGATTGTTCCTGCTTCTTCTACTTTACTTTCTTCTACCCCTGATTCTAGTGCTGTCCGTGAAATTCCTAATTGTTCGTTCTCGTTTAGTAATGTCAATGATTGGTTGATTTTTCCACAAATTTCTGTACCCTTTTTTATAACTGCCTCATTTTGCAGATCTTTATTAGTTTTTAGAATGTTTTTAAGCCTTTTCTTCAAATCACTTAAATATTTCACCTTTTGTAGTCGCGTTTCCTCTGAAAATCGGTTGTACTTTTTCAAACTTTCCAAATATTTATTAGAAATTTCATTTATTTGGAAAAATTCGTCCATTGAAATTAATTAAAATCTTCTATGAGGTAAATTGAAGGAGGTTTCCATGTTTAATTTTACCTTATCTTGAAGTCGGAGCAGGATCAGGTGACACCCAGCTGGCACGGCCCCTATTGTCGCTAGGTCGTTGGTATCTTATTTTTGTTGCTCGAGGTTTAATGCTTGCCTTCAGTTGCATAGCCAGCATTTTAACCTCATCCACTGGTATTTTTACGCGTGCGCCCCACTGGCGCATGTTTTCGTCTGAACGGTTGACGTTTAGTGGTATATATTCAATACCATCTTTTTTCACTTTTTGTCCAGTAGATTTTTGTGTGGTTTTTACTTTTTCAATTACACTTTTTAGTTTTTGTTCACTTGTCGGTGCACCTTTTACTTGTTGTTCATTTCTTGGTCCGAATTTTCTTACGAGTTCTTCTCTTTTTCGGCTTACTTCTTCTAATATTAGGCCATGGTAAGCCTGCACATTTGAGGTACGATTTTTCTTCATTTCACTTTATTTTTCTTTGTCAATGTTTTAAATTTTGCTTAATGTTTCTGAGGATTTGCATCCTTTTTCGAAAGCTCTGCGCCTGACGTGTTTTGCGTGCCATTTGTAGGCAGTCACAGATAGTTGTATAATATTAAGAGCAAGAAGGATCCACAATTTTATGGCATGTTCTTCATGCAGGATACTGTGATCTTCTAGCTGGTTCACTATATTCACTTGTGGGTCGCCGCTGATTGATGTTGTTTTGGACTGTTGTTTTCCCATCACGAGTTACGCAATCACTTTGAAAATTTCAGCAAGCGTTCCTTAACGAATCACACAGTCACAGAATTTTCCTCGGAGAAGGTTCGGCCACTTGGCACGGTCAGCCATGTAACGCTGTGTCTTATTTTACAACACTCGGCGGGATATCGATTAAGAACGACGTTATGCGTTGAGGTCCGAAGACCAAATTGAACTGATTTATTCGGCCTGGTGTTACCGAACGGTAACATTTTGTTTTGTTCTGTTACGATGTGGGACGGTAGGCTCAAACAAGTTGTAAAGCTAGCAACGTCCAAATCAAATCGGTGGGCGGCTGATGAGCTAACGCTACCAACGCACAGCACAATTGATGGGTGGGCTGAGCGCCCACGGCAGCCAGATGGCGGATGCGGGAAAACGCAGCACCCACAACCCGTCAAAAAGGAGTGCTGAGAGGGGCTAAGAAACAGCGAGGCCGATGGGAGTGCAGGAGTTGAATACCGACTACGAGACAGTGAGCAAGTGCCGAGCCCAGTGCTCTATAGTTGAGGGCAAAAAGTTTAAAGTTTTTCTTAAGACCGGTCGCGTGAAGTTACTCCGGTAGACGCGATATCAGATTACGACGGTCTGATCGGTGATAAGTGTGGAAGCCACAGATCAGCGAAGCTCGGATCCACCAGGAATAATTTTCAACCGGGCTGTCAGTGCTAACCAAGCCCGGCCACGTGGCGAAATAGTCAACGGAGCTGGACCTAAGACCTGTCCGCTGCCCCTTTTCATTCCGAGGTGGCCGGGATCGCCCGCCGAGTCCGAAACCATCAAACCCAGCCTTTCGGGGGTTCAATACGACTGCTGCAGCCACCCGAGTCAGCAGGCATCCGCCCAGTCATTTGAAGGTACCACACGTCTCCTGTCGAACATCGTCACGTCACCACCTCGCCTCCGCGGCTACCCGCCGCCTCTCCCGAAGTCAACCGCCATCCCGTGGTTAAGGCCGCCGATCCTTGACGCCCGAAGCCGTCCCGCGGGTCACCATCAAGCTCCGGTCTACCCGCACGTCCAAACATCGAAGCTGGTTCGAAACCGGCGCCCACGTGTGTCACCCGGCTCATCCTTCTGTGCATCCTTCTGCATCCACCGGTGGTAGATGACCACCACGGCCACGTTGCCCTAAACATCACCGCTCGCCGCTGAACACCTTCAATAAATCGTAAGTTCTTTCCAATCGATAGTTTTAGGACATCCCACATCCGAAACTCTCCCCTACTCAATCGCCCTGGGACCCGGGAGTTAGAAGACGGCCTTGTGTGCCCACCCCGGAAGCGGCCGAGGCTCAGACCAGCCGCTTGGGGCTTAGGCCAGTCCCCGTCTGGGACGGCGCAACTACTCCCGGGGTCAAAAGTAGTTTCACTGGGAAGACCCCTTTTATAGGGCCAGCCAGACTGCCAAAAGTATATCATACAATGTGTTTACATAGAACCTTATGGAAGTTTCCTGGAGTGATTTATGCTTAGGTCAGCGGACGACGCGTCGTCGTCGTCTCGATCGAACCGTCGTATGCTCATATCGATTTGGCGAGCGATACATTGTTGTAATTAATTTGCAAACGTAAGCGTTGGGATACGAACGATAGCACGTTCGTCGCGTATGTAGAATTGGCTCGTTTTGCACTACACTACCTAGATTGGCGTACAAAAATTTTTACGATTTTAACAATTTTGCAGACACTGGAGCTGATTTTGTAAATGTGCAAGGGTTACACATTTTTGGTGTAGTCTGGAAATTATGCACTTTAGTGCTGAGCGGCGTTAGCGTGTTGGAATCTCTATAAAGATTGCACTTCCATTCTCGAGAGCACAAAAGGTGATGCACAAGTATGGTTTGGATGCTACGGAGAATGCACACTCAATTGGGCGTGGAAGTGGACTGGTAGGTATTCACATTATGACACTCGGTCCTGAGGGTAAGCTGTCTAACACCTTCAGCAATGCTGGACTAAATGAGTAAGACATTGGCCGATTGCCCGGTAAAATGGTTTCTGTTGCGTATCTGAGTTTCACTGTTTGGTAATAATTTGAATTTGATTTAATCCGCAATACGTCTTGCTGTCCAAGGATGTTTAAACGATTTATTATTTTCATGGCAAACCTTAAGTGTGTTCTTTTCCGGGAAGTTTTTACCACTAACAAATTTTGGGTAAACATACAGTGGGGACCCGATTTTGTCTACCCCCGATTTTGTGAGCTTTTTGACCCATTTTGACAGTTTTTTTTTAAGTAGAAAAACAAATATGTTTTTCATTCAGCATTTCAATTTTATAATCAATATTAACCTTCACGTAGAGGCGAATGAACCTAGGTTTAAAACCTCTATAATAATAATAAAAAAAAAAAAAACCTTCACGTGTCCGACCCCCTACAACTCATTTTCAAAATGCTGGCGTTTCGTCAATTTTCATCCATTTTTTTTAAGTCGCCCTCAATCGATCATAAATTGGTGCTAGTTTGTTATACTCAAGTGTCCATTCAATATTTGGAACCATTCCGAAGATATTCCGGATTGTGCTGGGGTCAGGGAGTTTCCAAAATGGCTAAAAGTGATTAGATCGTGTGTGTTATTGTGTTTGAACCATCGATTTTCAGCGAAATTCTTGTTGCGAACGGTGAACCACAACTGTGATAACACGATTTGAATAAGTTGACCCATCCGTATCCCCGTAACAGATTCCGCGGGGCCTCATTGGGGACACTTCTGGTTTTCAACCTAAACATGCCGTGCGACATATCAATCTTAAGGATTTCAAAATACTGTGTCAGATACGATAGACTGCAGTCTGTATCAACTAATATGGCCACCCTGGACCATCAAGCACAGGTTCCACAGGGTGTTATCGGGGACACTTCTGCTTTGCAAGCAAAACATGCCGTGCGACGTTTCTATCTTCATGATTTCGAGAGAATGGAGCAGAAAAAAAAGACTGAAGTATGTATCAACTGATGTGGCAGCTCCAGAACACCTGGAACAGGTTCCGCGGGAGCCTCTCAAACACAATAACACAAGAAATAATTACTTTTAGTCATTTGGCAAAACAAACACCTCCCCTTGACCCCAGTACAATCCGGAATGTTTCCGGATATTACATGGCCACTTCCATACAATCAACTTGCTCCAATTTATGATCGATTGAGGGCGACTTCAAAAAAATCGGGTGAAAATTGGCGGAATGCCAGCAATTTGAAAATGAGTTGTCGGGGGGTCGAGTACGTGAAGGTTAATGTAGTTGATGCCTAGGCATCATAGAAAAATTACGCAATAAACAAAGCTCGTGTAAATTTTGAACACGGCTAAACTTTTTTTGCATGCTAAAACATTTACGCCATTTTAGCACCCATCCAACCCATCCCTAGCCAATGTTTTAAACCGATGTTGTTTTAAATTGCCTAAAGATTTCAGCTCTCTCTCTCTCTTCTTGGCTTAACGTTCCAACTGAGACACAGCCTGCTCCTCAGCTTAATATTCAATGAGAACTTTCACAATTTTTAACTGAGATCACCCACAGCCAATGCTTATTTTGCATACAGTGTATCAAACAGTTCTAGATGAACATTTGAAAAGGGTCTATCTGCTTTTTGTAAACAAACATGTTTTTGTCTCTGTGGGGCCCATCTGCATCCACCCACGCACATCAACACCCTTATCAGATAGCTTGAAGAACACTGATAAGGGTGTTGATGTGCGTGGGTGGATGCAGATGGGTCCTACAGAGACAAAAACATGTTTGTTTGCAAAATGCAGATAGGCCCTTTTCAAATGCTTATCTAGAGTTGTCCGTAAAGCAATTTTTTCGTCAAAATAAGTTTTTATTCGAATGTTCATAACTTTTTTATACGTCAATGAAAAAACTCTGAAATTTTGACCAATCGTAGACCATATAATAAAGCTTCACTGGTAAAATTTTGAGCGATATTAAATAAGTTTTTTTAAGTTATAGAACTTTAAGTAAAACTTGATGGTTTATTAAACAAAATTTCAATACTCTATATCTCAAAGAATGTTGGATGAAATATTTTCAAACTTTTTTGAGGGAACACTAACACATGAACATTTAATACGCAATCTTGTAAGAGTTGATTTGTTCACTACAAAAAATATGAAAAATCTGCTTATGTAGTTGACGATGCTTATATATATACCATATTTTACACATATAATCTGCCAAACGTTTTCCACTAATAAAAGTGCATTTATTGACCGAAAAATGCATAGGACCTACTCTGCATATGCAGTTTAGTAGGTCCTGTATAAAAGTATAACATTAAGAAAGTTTTAAGAAGTTGAAACAATTGGCACTTTTATTGGTCAAACAATTATAAAACTTCAAATAATACTCTGAACCTAATCAGATTTTTCATATTTTTTTGCTGTGAATATAAAACCTCAAACAAAGCTGCATATGAAGGCCTTTGGTATAAGCTGTAACACAACAAAGAATGAAAAAGTTTCATAAAGTATATATGAAGAAATAATGTTTAAAAAAATCGGTCAAAAATCTTATAAGTTTTCCATAAAGTTCTATTACTTTCAGAAAACTTATTCGATCTCGCTTGAAATTTTACCCATGGAGCTTTAATATATTTTTTATGATTGGTCAAAATTTCAGCGTTATAAAAAAGTTATGAACATTTGAATGAAAAATTATTTTGTTGAAAAAAAAATGCTGTATGGACAATTGTTTGATACACTATATGTATACATTGACAGCCCTTGAGGTAATTAAGTCAATTATTTTAAATTTGCTCAACGATTGTTGTGAACTGCAATCATTTTCTTCTAACATTATTATAGCTTCAATATTAGGCCAGCACCAGAGCTACAAGATCAATTTGCAGATACTACAGACTCCAGGAGTCCTCATGAAAACGCATTGGCGAAATTACTCCAACTTCTTCTAGTATGTAAAGAAAAAAAAACTCGGAATGATCTCACTCAGTTCCATGTCACACGGTGTCAAAATTTTGATTATTATCGAACTTTCATGTACCTCGGATTTTTTTTTCATAAAATGTTAGAATTTCGGCTATATTGTATAAATGCAAAATTTGAAAATATTCTATCGGGGAAAATTTGAGTTAGCTGAGTTTTTGGCTATTATCCATACTAAAAATCAATAATTACTATTTTAGCCCAAAGAACGTCCCTTACAAAATGTATGGAAAAATTTCTGCCGATGAAATATTTTCTAGTTTTCCGATTATGAATATATAGCCCAAATACTAATCATTTTCGCAGAAAAATCCGAGGTACATGAATGTTCGATAATAATCGATATTTTGACACCGTGTGTCGTCGGATGACCGCAAGCACTCCTTCAATTTTCTGCAATACTGTTTGCTATCAATTGTGCATCCATTTTTATCACTTTACGAGGAAGGACAATGTGCACTAAACACGTGTCACTTTTCAATTTTTCCTTCAAACAATGCAACGCGACCGACATTTTCATCGCAACTGCTACAAACACGCATCACTTTTCGTTTTTTTTGCCGAACAATGCAACCCGATCGAGATCCCCATCGCAACTGCCCCAAACACGCGTCATTTATCACTTTTTCCTTCGAACAATGCCACCCGATCGCGATCCTCAAACGCGTCATTTTTCACTTTTTCCTTCA